>NC_064620.1:298419045-299044045 GCF_023898315.1 Schistocerca nitens
TTACAATGTTGCCATCATTGAAAGTCGCAACAGCATCATACACACCAAAGTGAAGTGTTTCTATTCCAACAAATACAGTCTTGGGGATTCTCGACCATATAACACTATTTACACTTTCATTGGGGTTTTGAGTTTTCCGTGAATACACTTTTTCAACAGTTCAGGTGCTGCTAAGTCTCTGAAAATAGGTTTTATCACCTCCATTATTGCATGAGGCAGACTATGCTTATGAGTGTACACTTCACCAGTTAGAAATTCTTTGTTATATTTACACCAACTGTCTTCTTCTTTGGGACACAAGCTATGTTGGGGATTTTCATCGTCTTTATTGTTTACAGTAATAACACATACCTTTGGCTTTCCAACATTTCTCCTTTTCTTAAAAGCCTTCAGAGGATTTCTAATAACTTTACTTTTACTCATTATTATACTTCAACAAAACAGAGACTCAAGAAACAGAATTAATTACGAATATTTTCGAGATAACGACAGAGTAAATAAACATGAAACAATCGACAATCACACCAGCGATATATATTGAACTATCACAGGTTAGCACAACACATACTTTATCTCACATCACTAAAATGTACCTGATGAACACGGACGTTAATAATAACACCATTTGACAGCAGTTTAACAGCGCCACAGTGGGTCACGCCCATGTAGAACACATTTCAAAAAAAATTTAAAAATAGTTGTAGTCTCCGGAATTGAATAAATTATATATCTATTAAAAGGTAATAGTCTGCAGATTCAGAAAATGCAAAAAAGTTAAAATTGAACTTTTCATGATTTTGAGCCTTTCCGGAGCCCCTTAACCCTTAACTTCCCAGCGTGTCCATATGGACACAATTGTTGACTGGTTTTGTTTTTACTTCATTGTTGGCTTACAATTATTTTTAGCATTGGCGGTCACTTATTGTTTTCAGGGAGGGTTTGAATTTTACGTACATTGTGTTAACACTTCATTGTTACCATTTACAGTGTGAGTGTGACAGCCTGTATTTCAGGGAGTACTTTGACGTCCGCAATGGAGCATATTGATGTGAAGTAAGTAATGTTTCGTAAAGAACTTCTTTATCCTGGCATGTGAAACTGTTTGCAGTATATTTAAATATGTTTATAGAGATTTTCATTTGAGAAAAGTTATTATCCATCGATTCACTTTTTGTTTATGAAGTGATTATTTCAGCCTTGTCCATATGGACCTTGGGCGGTTGTAGGGTCAAAAATGATTTCGTTTCTTTTTCTTTTTTCATATCATAACAGAGGTCTGGCAGAATCTTTAGAGCCTGGTTTGACTGTGCAGGATGTTTTAGACATCCTGTTTGAGGATTCAAACGCTTCTCAGGCTGATGGAATTTACATCATGCCCCCTGATCCAGCAGTCCTCACGGATGAGGATTCGGGTGATGAGGATGAAGGAGGAATAGCAGATAATCTCAATCCTAGACAACTCCGGGCTGAAGCTGAAATAAGATTAACAGACACACACACAGAAAAAGATTTCAGAAATATAGATTACAGGAACAGAAATATGCAAAAAAACTGGGTTCATGGTGCACTAATTTCAAATTTGAAGTCTTTTCCTGATCAATGCTTTGACACGTATCTTGATAAGTCTGCATTGGAAATTTTAGAATTATTCTTTGATGACGATCTGATACAATTCCTAGTTGATGAGTCAAACAACTACGCACTTTTTAAGAACTTTCCAAATCCTAATATAACTTCTGAAGAAATGATATGTTTCTGGGAATCCTCATTCTAAGTAGTTATAACTCTCTCCCTAATAAGAGGTTATACTGGGATTCCAATTTAGACACACGAAACGATTTTGTATGCAATGCCATAAGGAGAAATCGTTTTGAACAAATTCTTAGATTTCTGCACTGTAACGACAGTAACAAATTTGATGAAAAGGACAATATGTGGAAAAATAGACCCTTTATTGAAATAGTAAGAGACAAATGTAATAAGCTGTTTGTTCCTCAGCAAAATCTGTCTTACGATAAATCAATGGTAAAATATTTTGGGAGACACTCTTGCAAGCAATTTATCAGGGGGAAACCGATACGATTTGGATATAAAGCATGCTGTTTATGTACTACTTCTGGATATCTGGTAAATTTTTCCTTTTATCAAGGAAAATCACCCAATCCAAATACAGTATATGAAGCACAGTTTGGTAAGGCTGCGGCCCCACTCGTTCAGATGATAGATGATTTGACACTGGATGTAAAGCTACTGCCATTCCACTTTTTCTTTGACAACCTATTTACAGGTTTTTCTGTTCTGTCATACCTGACAGAAAAGGGGTATGGAGCAACAGGGACTATCAGAGAAAACAGAGTTCCCAGATCGTGCCAAATTTCCTCAAAGAAAGCGCTAGTTATAAAGGAAAGGGGGTATTTTGAATCCTCACTTTGCAGGGATCGTGTTGTTATAGTCACAAAATAGGTGGACAATTCAGTGCTTACTGTAGCTTCTACCTGTGAAGGAGTTGAACCTGTATCATTTGTAAAAAGATATTCCTCAAATTATCACAGCCTATAATAAACACATGGAAGGAGTGGATAGGATGGATGAAAACATTGCCATGTGCAGAATAAACATTCGAAACAAGAAGTGGTACTGGGCTTTACTTTCTTGGGTGATTGACGTATCTGTACATAATGCGTGGGAGCTGAAGAAAGGAACGGGAGCTAGGACTACTCAACATGTATTCAGAAGATAAAATGTACAAGTTTACCTAAAAAGATATATGAATCTCGTAAAAGGAGCAGGTAGGCCGTCTATCAGTCCTATGTGTGGATACCAATTGCTTGTTCCAAGTGATATCGGATATGATGGTATAAAGCACTATATCAAGAAACTGAGAAGAAGAGAAGATGTTTAGGTTTGTACTACAAACAGAAATCATCAGCTGTTCGCTCAAAATGTGGGAAATGTGATGTAGGACTGTGTCTAGAATGCTTTGAAGTGTACCATGAAAGTCAGTAAAACAAATGATTTTGAATTATTTTGTGTATGGTGTTATAAATTGGTTTGTAAGAATTATTTTGTTCAAATTTTGCCTTACTTGTATTAAAAATCTGATTAATAAAACATATCTTCAAATGTATTTCAATATCACAGAAAATATTTCAAATATGCATCTGAGTGCCCAGCGAGTCCATATGGACACGTTATGTTACAGACAAACTAAGACAGAGAAGAGTCAAATAATAGCTTATATGCACTACTTAGATGTACCAGAAGTCAAAAATTTGAAAATAAATTTAAATATCCAATTTTGAAAAATTCGGTCAGTTAGGGGTTAATTAAAGCAAGTCTTCTGGTCCAGACTGTATACCAGTTAGGTTCCTTTCGGAGTATGCTGATGCATTAGCTCCATACTTAACAATCATATACTACCGTTCGCTCGACGAAAGATCCGTACCCAAAGACTGCAAAGTTGCACAGGTCACACCAGTATTCAAGAAAGGTAGTAGGAGTAATCCACTAAATTACAGGCCCATATCGTTAACGTCGACATGCAGCAGGATTTTGGAACATATATTGTGACCGAACATTATGAATTACCCCGGAGAAAACGGTCAATTGACACACAGTAAACATGGGTTTAGAAAACATCGTTCCTGTAAAACACAACTAGCTCTTTATTCACATGAAGTGTTGAGTGCTATTGACAAGGGATTTCAAATCGATTCCGTAGTTTTGGATTTCCGGAAGGCTTTTGACACTGTACCACACAAGCGGCTCATAGTGAAATTGCGTGGTTATGGAATATGGTCTCAGAAGTCGAATTTTACGTCCGCCTCCCGGATAGTCTCAATACTCAAAATGCAGTCCTCTGTTAATTTATTTATTACTAGGAATGTGCCTAAAGTCGCTACATTTCCTATTCTTAATCGAATAAGGGTCTGTATCTTTACTCTCTGTGCCCTGGTACCGATTACACTTATAACTTCACAATTACTCACAGGAGGACTGGTAGTTTCCGAAGTCGTGTCGACCTCTCAAACAGTGCTGCGGAGATTGCATTCACATTTGCACCTGTATCAAGAACTACTTTAATGGTATGGCCATGGCCTTCTGCATGTATCGCCGGTATAGGAACGGTCATACGCTTGTTCGATGAGATTTCGGGATTGCAGCCGGATCATGTTGACTTCTTGCCACGATATTTCGGCTGGCAATCGTCCAGCCATCTTCAGGTGAGTGTCCGTCACTGGAGACAGCAAGTTCCCGGAGTCAACTTTATAGCAATAAATTGGCACGAAAACGCATGCGCATTGGCCTCCGTCACAGGAGCGTTCTCTATCGAAATCACTCTGGAGCCACTGGTCTACCTGTGGCGCACAGGCGCATGCGTAAAGGTGAAAACTACATGTCCGCCCTCTGTCGGAATGCGCGCCCGCGTCGCTAAAAACAGACGTCAGATGTCGCCAGACGTGTCATTATGAATATATTGTCTGCTCTCAGAGGAAATTAGAGAGATCACCGGGTCCCAAGCCTTGCCCAGTTGAAAACCGCCATCACGATTTATAAGATTTTGCGCTAGGCGTATCTCCACAGATTCTTTAATTACTGAATCCCAGAAAGTTTTCGCTGGTGCCAAGATTTTCGTGGCAGAAAAATCCATAGCGTGTCCTGTGGTAATACAGTGCTCAGCTACGGCCGACTTACTTGGCTGCGAAAGGCGAGTGTGGCGTTCGTGTTCAACGCACCTTTCATGTACTGTGCGTGTCGTCTGATCGGTGTAAGCTTTGCCACACTGGCAAAGAATTTTATAGATCCCTGCCTTCCGCAGACCCAGATCGTCCTTTACTGAACCGAGAAAGGCATTAATCTTCGCCGGTGGCCGGAAGATTATTTTAAGTTGATGTCTCCTTAGAATCCTGCCTATTTTAGATGAAAGGTTGTCGACTCATGGAAGGAACGCCCTGGACTTGAATAGCTCCTTATCTTCTTGATTTTGTGGGTGGTCACGGTTCTTCCTTCTTAGCGCTGTTCTAATCTGATGTGGAGAGTAACCATTACCTTGAATCCCCAGAATGACGTACAATTTTGCAGTGAGGGTACGTGGGATAACTACGAGATTGCTCCCGCTTTCATACGAAATTGCTTCCCAGACCGTAACTCCAGGTATGGGTCAAATGTTTCTAGAATAGGTATAGTTTGGTTGCAGGCCTTCAACTGGCCTCCTAACCAACATACGGCCATCACTGTCACAGAGGTAGAACCAGTTTTCATCAGAAAACATAACAGACGTCTCGCTTGACACTAAGAAGTCACAAAGGGCGGCGGTTTGGAGTCATTGGAATGATTGCACGGTATAGGGCGTCTTGATCGGAGCTGACTTTGAAGTAACCGATTTATAAGAGTTCGTTGTGTCTAAGTGATGCCAGCTGCTGCTCAAATTGCGATGCCTCAGAGCCCGAAGCTTAACACGATGATCTTCCCTCTTTGTTGTGCCACGCGGCAGCCCGGAATGCAGTCTTCTTGCTACCGCACACTCTTATAAACACTGCTGTCAGCAATAATGTATAGTGGCTACATTCCTGCCAAGTCTCCCTGCAATATCTCAGAAGGAACATCAGCTTCTCTTAGCCCATCAAGTCCAATCTCAAAGGTAACTTTTGCTCAAGAACGTAAGAATGTGTATTTCAAGCAAACCTGGTTTGAATCCACTTTTATGCGACTTGCACGAAATTTGAGTAAACATGATCTTTCTGATGTAGAAACGAGCCTACCAACTTTTGTTTATGGTGCACAACTCCTTATTGGTGTTGCGATATTCTCCGTCATGTATTTCTGCTACGACTTTAGTTGCTAGGCATGAGAGCAGACATGTACGGTTCAACCCTATGACGATATCGAATCAATATTCGAAACAGAGTGGTGCGTCGTTCAACTGCGTCTTGTTCTTAATCTCACTTCAGGGATTATTTTAATCAAACAGCATTTGTACCGGTCCGTCACAATATCCTTAGCTAGTATTGATTTAAGAGTACGGACGATCTTCCTGCTTCTGCGTCATCGATGTCCTTCATAGGCGCCACGGTTATTGGTAGATACAGAAAAAATATGATCTTAACTCCATTATTTTGTCGTTTTACTGTAATCGATACTGCAGCTCGAATACTTTTTGTTGCTTTATTTGTCTCTAGGTTCCGTACTCTATGTAACAATCTAAAACACGTGTCTACATTGTATGCTTAATCGTACGGAGAAAATTCATAAATGCATTTTTATGAAACGAAAAGCTCGAGCAAATGGCGGTGGTTTAACAAATACGATGATATGCAAGTTAGACATTTGTGTGTTATCTATTCACACTATTTCTCAGATTTAATCAGAAGCGATAAAGATAAATGAAAAGAAGAATATGACTAAAATTACAGATTTTTCCTAGACTCTTAAGAAAGTTATCAGTCAACCACAATATTATTGCACCTGGGAGGATGAGTGCTTCGGTCGCCTTATCATGAGCTTTTATCGCGTTATTTCACAAAAATACGCCGAATCACTTGATAGTACGTACACAGCTTTCTGGAAATCATTCAGAAAGCGATTCGTTTTCCATAGACACCGTTGCGCTTGCTTAATGAAATGTCACAGCGAGTTCCTGATAACGGCCACAGTAGGCGAAGTGCAATAATATCGTCGTCGGGTAATATCACTTTATGAAGGAGAATGTCTTAAGCAAACAAAATGAAGAAGCTGAGGGATGTTTATCCCATATTTATCAATGTATTCAAAAATTCTGATCTTTCACAGTCAAATTTTGGACACAAAAACAAGATCTGGTTGGCTCTGAGCACTATGCGACTTAACTTCTGAGGTCATCAGTCGCCTAGAACTTAGAACTAATTAAACCTAACTAACCTAAGGACATCACACACATCCATGCCTGAGGCAGGATTCGAACCTGCGACCGTAGCGGTTGCTCGGCTCCAGATTGTAGCGCCTAGAACCGCACGGCCACTCCGGTCGGCCAAGATCTGGCTTACATCAGATACCGATTCAGGATCACGCTCACATACAGGAGAGCCTTTAAATACTGATTCTTTATAGATGTAGAGGAAAAAAGGACGATGGTGTAAATCGTTGATAAGTCCAAATGAATTGCTGGAACTTGCTTCTCTAAGACGTCAGCTTCCTCATTATTGTGGATGACGGTGTGGAAACGCGCTCACAGCAGATAAATTATCTATCACCTCCATTTTCTGCGGGCATATTCCAGTACCACATCAAATATACATGTTTTATTTGTTTTATTCCGCTTCCAATGATGAATAATTTAAGGACGCTCTGGGAATAGGTGTTGAAGATACGAACTTGAGTGCTTCCAATTTTGCAACTGTCTCCGCTGTAAAAAATTGAAGCGCTTTTATGTAATTTGAAGGCTCTACTCTTTTGGATCTGACGACACAGAAAAGAATTCCAATAACCTCCTCTTGGGAAATTTTGGATCCAGTTGTATGCAGACAGATATAACAAAGCCCCTGAGCTTCAATTGATATACAGGGTGATTTTTTCCACCGTGTACAAACTCTAGCGATTGATCGATGAGAGGATACGGAACAAAAAGAAAAGTCTAATGAACTTAAGTCCGGAAGTGCATAGTTTCCATACTAGAGACGGTTTATGCAGTCATACATTGTTATGGAGACTGCGGTCTAATACGGGCTGTACCATGTATCCACAGTTACAATATCTGTTGAAAATGGTTTCCATGTGCCTCAACACATCCGTGTACGCGCCGTAGCATGTTCTGCCTCACACGTTCACATTGGCCAGGCTGCATCCGAACAGTGTCAAAGCCAGCATGAATATGCTGCTCCAGTGTCTCCACATCTGCAATGTGCTCTGCATGCTTGATACTTTTGAGATGTGAACGAGTAGGCCAAGCAACTGGATCCCCTCGTCCGATTCATCGACCAGGGAAGACACCCCTTCGAATCATCAATGGCTTTTCTTCTATCTAGCAAGGGAGTCAAAGTCACCCGCAAGAAACGCCGATAGTTCCGGCCTGTTAGGCGGCGTGGAAGAAAGACTGGTCCCAAAATATGGTCGCCAATTATCCCGAGCCACACATTCCGGCTACACCGATCCTGATGATTCGCTGTCACCATACCATGGGGATTCTGCACACTATTCCACAAAAGACTGTTATGAAAACTGAAGATAACACTTCGTTGCAAGGTGGCCTAATTTGTGAATCGGGTGGATGACAAAAATTCCGGAATCGAGGTTTCCTGGTAAAGAAACCAGTGACACAACAGCTCCTGATGTGGAAGGTCTATCGCTAGTAAGCCCAGCATACGCTACAAGTGATAAGGGTAGTAACAATTGTGATGGAGAATGTTACACACTCTGTACTGGCGGGTCAACTGCCTGGTATTGACACAGCGATCGCCTTCCGTAGTATTAATCACATTTTCTTCCAAGTCTGGTGCCCGAACATTTTGGGTACGTACTTCACGATTTCCCGCTTCCTGAAATTACCCGGTCTCTGAGATACGACGAAACACTGTTGCAAACATTGAATGCTGTGGTTGTTGTAGGCTGGATAGGTCTCCTGATAAATCTTGCTGCTCTCCGCCCGTTGCCATTTTCCTTTCCGTAAGTAAACATCACGCTGGAAAGCTCTCGATTCCACACAGAACCGTTGTGTACAACGTTGAATCAGCAAGAGAAGTGAATTAGACACAACATTAGCAATTACTATAGCTGGAGAGGGCGGTAGGACATGACCTATGAGGGACAGTATAACCCTGTACGAGGAAACCATGCATACTGTAACTGTGGCTGCGTGGTACACCTGGACTGACCGCGGTCTCTGTAACAAAGTATGATTGAATAAATGGTCTATAGCATGGAAACCAAGAATTTCCGAACGTAAGTTCATTAGACTTTTTTTGTTCCGTATCCTCTCCATTCCTGTACATTCCTGTACATTCTCCGAGCATGTCTGTGGAAATGTATATGTACTGAGTAGAGTTAATGAAAGTGTACAGGTGTAAATGTTGGTCATACTTCAGCAAATAATATTATACGAAGTCCACTTCCGTTCCCAATCAGCGCCAACTATGTCCCAGAACTGACTGTTCGCTAATTGTTGGACTGTACACAGAGCAAGTCTCATTACAGAATGCGAAACGTGGATCTGCCATACTTAGCAGAAAATAGAGGCAATAACGGCTTCTCTGCTCTTCATAACGTCCAATGAAGTTTTAAAATACCTATCTTTCATGATATTTTTGTTTCTTACCCTTTGGAACAAAGAGGGTACAATCGCCAAGCATGGCAGGCTTACAAGGAACATTTTCCTTATAGTCAGACCTTTACTAATATTGTGTGTTTTTGTATTACACTGTTCAAATGTATACTTTTCAAGCGTCAGTTGATAACAGAATTTTTTCATGGTTGAATCCGAAGGTTAATTTCCGTATTTTGTGACTGATGAGCGGGTGAATTTAGAACAATTTGTAATCAATGTATGTTTTCAGGTGGGATATTCTGTTGCCAAATAATTTTTAAAATTCATGGTGGAACCTTCATCTGTCATTTATTTTGCATAATACGCATTATCAAGCTTAGCTGACATAAACGGCAGGAAAGTTGTACCATAATTTGAACAAAAGTAATTTGCTCTTTTAAGCCCATCATAGTACGTAAAAAATTTCTTACATTAATAACTGTGTACGATAATTTTCGTCAAGAAGCAAGTCCACACCGACAGCTAGTGTGTTACTAGCTGTCGATGTGGACTTGCTTCTTGAGGAGGTGTTAGTGGAAGAGTGCACTGGAGTACGTACTACGATGCGAAGTCAAGGCCTGCAGTGGTTGTGTACTTAGTGGTAGCTGCAGACTGCCGTGAGTCGTATGCATCCGGCAAAGTCGGACACCCTCGTTAGAAACCAGACAGCCTACCCCCATGCAAAGGGAGCCTGAATATGTTTGTTTGGAACGCAGTGATATCACTTCTTCTAACATCGGACTTTACTTGGTGGTGTTATTTCCACACTAACATGAATTTGGTTGTTTCAGACTTGTGCTTTTACTGTCGCATACAAACCGCCTCGAAGCACAGTCGCTAATAGCATTTGTCTGTTGTATGAACTTTCTACTGAGGGTTGACGCCGCTGAATTGCAGACATTGGTATTAGAAATTGATAGCGTTCCTCTATTACGGTGGCTGAAAATTCTGTGCGGGCTGTGGATCGATGAAGAGGTATTCATAGAGGGGAAAATCATCACTGAGTCGTTTGTTATAAGAAAGACTAGCAACACAGTGAGCGTAGTCACGCTATCGTTGGCTAAACAGTTGTTCGGTCAACTGTAGCTCCGTCTGTTGTCTGGGCGAGGCTAATTGTGAAAGTGACGTCTGAGGGACCTGAAGTTACTTGGATTCTGTTTTATGTATGTTAGTTTCTTGGCTCGGTTTTGTATTATCTAATTTTTTCTATGTTAAGAATTCTTAATAGAGTGGTTGTACACTTGTAGGTGAAAAGTTTGTTGTCGTCGCGTGTCTGGCTGCGACTGCTTGTTCTACTGCAGTCATTTCGTCCATGGTGGAGATTTTGTCAGCCTGTGAAGGTTGATATTCATGTACAGCGTATATCAGCTAGTGCAGTATACTCGCTGAGGTTAATTCTAACTGCAACTTAAGAAGTAAGATAGGCACAACGTCGGACAACGAACGGCTGCATTCCGACATAGAAAAGCACCTCCGAAAGCAGCGGACGCCCCAAAAATGGAAGAAGGGAAGTTGAACGCCCTCCGACAACACACTCCTTCCAACGGCATCACCTTCCTTCGAGCATCCGATGACAGGAGTGGCCAGTCCGGATATTCCATATGGGGAGCGTCCCTTCCACCCTCTGCGATCCCACCAGACAACGACGGATCCCATGGAGGGAGGTTCCCAGGATGCTATTATGATAGTGTCAACAGCCCTAGTTCTCGAAGGGCGCGACATTCACCTGCCACTGGTTTCGATCTCTGGGCTAAGATCGGGATGCTGACTCACCCACTGGGGAGTGCTACAAAGTGGCGCCTGACCCAGCTTCCACCAAATGATTGCGGCCATGACTGCGACCACAATGGCTTCGCCGTTTGTTTGACGCCAGCTGGACATCTTTGCAGGACCCTCTGTGCCGATAGGGGGAGAAGATCCACAACACTACCACACAGCGACGATTAATATGGCCACCATTTGAGCTTCACATACACTTATCAGCCAGAACATTATGACCATCTACTAACGATATAAACCCGTCCGGGAGATAGCAACGTTACCTGGCGAGGAACGACCGTTAGTCAGACACATAAACAGTTCATGTAAAATAAGTGAGTGTGCGGTCTGTATATGGAATGGGGAAGGTACGCTATCTCAGTTTGACTGAGGGAAGTTTGTGATGGCCCAGAGGCTTCAAATAAGCATTTTGGAAACTGCACGACTTGTCGGGTGTTCGCGTCTTCGACATGTGGCGAAACAAAGGTGAGACCACGACCAGACATTGTAGGGTTGGGAGGCCATCCCATCATTACAGACGTTGGACATTGTAAGCTGGGCAGACTGGTAAAACAGGACAAGTGCTGAAATGTGGTGGAACTAACATGAGAGTGTAACGCTGGGCAGAGTGAAAATGTGTCTTGTGTAGGTTACTGTGGGAGTCAGCACTGACATGAACAAGGAAAGGGAGAAGTTGCGATGGTCGGTGGCAGGAATCCCAAAATAATCTGAACATTATACTTTCAAACTGATAGAATATTTCTAAAACAAAGAAACATACCTTAACTTCTCGTAATGATGTGGCTTCCTGTGCTTCTGTGCCTCCTATATGCAAACACATTTATGCCCTATTACTACTCACAGAGCCCACAGCTCATGGTCTCGCGGTAGCGCTCTCGCTTCCCGAGCACGGGGTCCCGGTTCGATTCCCGGCGGGGTCAGGGATTTTCACGTGCCTCGAGATGACTGGGTGTTGTTGTGTTGTCTTCATCATCATCATTCATCCCAATTACGGCCGGAGGAAGGCAATGGCAAACGACCTCCACTAGGACCTTGCCTAGTAAAGCGGTGCGGGTCTCCGGCATCGTCCCCTACACTCTGTCAAGGAGTATAGGACATCATCATCATCATCATCATCAACATCATCAACATCATCACTAATCACAGAACACAGGCTAAGTATCGTGTTCCTATTAGTACTGATGCTTTAGAAGTCTGCAACTGAACGAGTGGTTAAGCCAGCGATGACAGGGAGCGCTAAACCCTTCGTTCCTGGAGGCGTGCCGCTGCCCACTCTCTCCATTTGGCACATGGGTCAGCGCCCTCTTGATGCCGTTACGCGACGCTGCGCTGGTTGGTGTGCAGTCGATGCTTTAGGGCTGTGCATTCCTCGCCTGAGAAACGCCATGTTGTCATGTAGGGTGGGCGGGGGGGGGGGGGGGGGGGGGGAGGCGAGGCAGGAAGCTGGGTGCCGTGAAGAGCCGGGAGCCGTAGCTGTTCATAAGCGGCATGATTAAGGAACGTAATGGCTGCGCCAGTGTCTAGCTGAAGTCGCACGCACCGTCCGCAATGATTAAGTTCGCTGTTAGTTTGCCTGTCGTTGCACAGCTCTTGGGCGTGGCGAAGGCACATCTCAATTTGGTCATTACTAGTACTGGTAGCCAGTTTAGAAAAAAAAAAAAAACTACATTCACTGAGTGAGAAGGTGCTCCGCAGTTATGAGAGCGAACGCGGGTGGAATTCTTTTTCTGTTGCACTCATACTGTACACGATATGGCTTTACAAAAGCAGACCAGGTAGCGTTCCACGAAGGGCAATGTTTCTTTTATACATGGAAAATCAGCGGAGACATGATTTCACAGCAGACTCAAGCGTTGACACTTGCTTACACTGTCCACAGTGCGGCAGTCTGCTTGTGCGCGGTGGTCGGTCGCAAGGCTACACCTGTTTGTCGCTTTGTGTTACACTGCAGACGAGAGCTAACTCAAAGTTTCCCATGGCACTATCACGCGAGTCCTGATGTTGAATAATTTGTAACACTTGTTTCAAAGTAGGATAAGAATGTTTGAGAATTTTTTCATGAATTCTACTGTCGGGCACATTGTATGTAACTGCATCACGAATCATTGCGTCACTATAATATTGTCGACATCTACGTTGAAAACGACACCGTCATGTCAAATGCTGAAGTTCAGTGACACACTGATGGTATGTCTGTTCTGGCTTTTTCCATAGTCGGGAGAACTTGTAACGAGCTGCAGTAACTTGTACCTGATCCTTGTAATACTTAGTAAGGGCTGAAACTAAATCTTCAGAAACTAGCAACCCCGACCTTTCAGTCGTGAATAACTTCCGAGCGAGGTTATAAACCCCTCTGCCGGACGACGACAAGAAACAAGAAATTTTGACTGTACGGTGCACTTGGTATGCAGCAGAATGAGCATTTAACCACTCGTTCAATTCCTCTTATTGTTCATTGAAAACTTGGAACGGCGTAATGCACGGAGGCGGTGCCGTGGGTGTGCCTGGCTATTGTGGCGGAGTTGTTGCAGCTGCGGCCAGTGCTTTAATGAGGTGCTGGACGGCCGTCATCAACTGCGATATGTGGTGGTACCGAAACTAAGTAAAAGATCAAAGCCAGCAGCAGCTGGAGACGTAGGCGCAGGAGTTGTAGGACGCGGGTTGGAGGTCATATAATGAAAGGTGTACAGCAACAAAATAATTAGAAGCAAGGCAAGTACACCATTAGCGGCAGCGTTGCGGATAGTCTCCGGAAAAGAAAACAATTAGTAGCAATGCTCCTCTGAAAGAAAGAGGGACGGAGCGGCAAAGAGCGAAGGCAGCGATGGTTCTGGAATCTGTGGCGCCAGACACAAACAGGGAAGGAGGGAAGTTGTGATGGCTGGTGGCGGGAGTCCCAAAATGATCTGTACATAACACTTTCAAAGCATTCCAATACTTCATTTCTAAAAATGAAAGAAACGTAACACTACGTCTCGTTATGATGTGGCTTCCTGTGCCCCCTATGTGCATCTACATTTACTCTCTATACTAATCCCAGACAACATTCCATTAGAACTACTGATGGCCTTGGGAGAAACAGTAATGACAAAACTCTACCATCTGGTGAGCAAGATGTATGAGACAGGCGAAATACCCTCAGACTTCAAGAAGAATATAATAATTCCAATCCCAAAGAAATCAGGTGTTGACAGATGTGAAAATTACCGAACTATCAGTTTAATAAGTCACAGCTGCAAAATCCTAACGTGAATTCTTTACAGACGAATGGAAAAACTGGTAGAAGCGGACCTCGGGGAAGATCAGTTTGGATTCCGTAGAAATGTTGGAACACGTGAGGCAATACTAACCTTACGACTTATCTTAGAAGAAAGATTAAGTAAAGGCAAACCTACGTTTCTAGCATTTGTAGACTTAGAGAAAGCTTTTGACAATGTTAACTGGAATACTCTCTTTAAAATTCTGAAGGTGGTAGGGGTAAAATACAGGGAGCGAAAGGCTATTTACAATTTGTCCAGAAACCAGATGGCAGTTATAAGAGTCGAGGGGCATGAAAGGGAAACAGTGGTTGGGAAAGGAGTGAGACAGGGTTGTAGCCTCTCCCCGATGTTATTCAATCTGTATATTGAGCAAGCAGTAAAGGAAGCAAAAGAAAAATTCGGAGTAGGTATTAAAATTCATGGAGAAGAAGTAAAAACTTTGAGGTTCGCCGATGACATTGTAATTCTGTCAGAGACAGCAAAGGACTTGGAAGAGCAGTTGAACGGAATGGACAGTGTCGTGAAAGGAGGATATAAGATGAACATCAACAAAAGCAAAACGAGGATAATGGAATGTAGTCGAATTAAGTCGGGTGATGCTGAGGGAATTAGATTAGGAAATGAGACACTTAAAGTAGTAAAGGAGTTTTGCTATTTAGGGAGTAAAATAACTGATGATGGTCGAAGTAGAGAGGATATAAAATGTAGACTGGCAATGGCAAGGAAATCGTTTCTGAAGAAGAGAAATTTGTTAACATCGAGTATAGACCTGTCAGGAAGTTGTTTCTGAAAGTATTTGTATGGAGTCTGTGAAACGTGGACGATAAATAGTTTGGACAAGAAGAGAATAGAATCTTTCGAAATGTGGTGCTACAGAAGAATGCTGAAGATTAGATGGGTAGATCACATAACTAATGAGGAGGTGTTGAATAGGATTGGGGAGAAGAGAAGTTTGTGGCACAACTTGACTAGAAGAAGGGATCGGTTGGTAGGACATGTTTTGAGGCATCAAGGGATCACAAATTTAGCATTGGAGGGCAGTGTGGAGGGTAAAAATCGTAGAGGGAGACCAAGAGATGAATACACTAAGCAGATTCAGAAGGATGTAGGTTGCAGTAGGTACTGGGAGATGAAGAAGCTTGCACAGGATAGAGTAGCATGGAGAGCTGCATCAAACCAGTCTCAGGACTGAAGACCACAACAACACAACAACACTAATCCCAGAACGCTTTCTAGTACTTGGTACTGATGCTCCCGAAGTCTGCGACCCAACAGAGCCCAATCAGCCATGGGCCCCTTTGAAAGAGGGGGGTGGGGGCTTATCTCTGTGATCCCAGAGGTGTGGCGCTGCGCACTCTTTCCATCGGCGCTTGGGTCAGCGCCCTCTTGATGCCGTTTCACGGCGCTGCGCTGGTCGGTGTGCAGTCAGTGAACATGTCTGAACACACAGTGCACCGAACTCTCCTAACGTTAGGCCTCCCCAGCCGACGACCCGTGCATGTGCCAATGTTAACGCAATGACACTGGCAATTACGACTGAGATGGGCACATGACCACTGGTACTGGATGTTGACGCCTCAACAGAGCATTCCATGGTCTGATGAATCCTGATACCTTCATTATCATGCCAATGAGAGGGCGCGAATCAGTTGCCTTCCAGGGGAACAGCTCCTTGACGCTTGTGCTGCATAAAAGGGACAAGCTGGTAGCGGCTCCATTATGCTCTGTGAAACATTCATGTGGACATCAATGGGTCCAGGGGAGCTCGTGCAAGGCACCATGATGGCCAAGGACTGTCATATACTGGTCGCAAACCATGTACAGCCCTTCATGACAGTCATGTTTCCCGATGGCAGTGGCATTTTTCAGCAAAATAATGCGCCTGTCATGAGGCCAAGAGTGTGAATGAGTGGTTCGAGGAACACAGTGGCGAGTTTCAGTTGATGTGTTGGCCCCCCAAATCACGAGATCTGAAACCCACCGATCGAGGATGTGACTGAATGTGGCGTCAGAGCTGATTGTTCCTCTTCTCGGAAATAAAGAGAATCAGGTGACTTGTTTGTGCAGATGTGGTGCCAACTCTCTCCAGTGACCTACCAGGGCCTCATTGCTTCCATGCCATTGTTATCCATGCCAAAGATGTACATGTCAGCCATCAGGTAGATGGGAATAATGTTCTCGCTGATCAGTGTGAACTGTCAGTGTTCACAGACACCATTTACACTGATGATGTCGACACTGCCCTTCTCCAGGAAGTGATCGTTACTGGTTTCTTCACTCCCACCGCCTACACAGCCAACATTTCCGATTATCTGACAATGGTAGCGGAGTGGCCATCCTCCTCCATGCAGGCACCCTGCCAAAGAATTATGTGCCTTCCTAATGCTAGGAGTATGGCCCTCGCGCTGTTTGGCGTCTGCATCCTAAATGTATACGCACCATCTGGCTCCAGCCGACATCGCGAACGACACATCTTCTTTTCCGATGAAGTAATGCCCCTTTTTGAGGGTCCTCTGGATGATCTGGACCTCAGTTGGGACTTCCTACAAGGGCCTACTGAACAACTCAAATTACATTCCCTGAGTGCGGCCATCTCTGTTGTTATCCATGACTTCCGCTTGTCGGCATATGGTCGAAGCACAGGTTTCACATACTATGTGGCGCACTTGTCCAGTTGCCTCGACTGTATCTAACTCACATGCTCCTCGCTGGGGACAATCGTCATGCCAAAGTTTGGCGTATGGCTTTCTCCAATCATGATGCCTACAACTGCAATGTCGTCCTTAGCCACCATAGTTGTGGTCAGTGGAAATTAAAGGTGGCTCACCTAACTGTACCTTACTACCAGTGGATCACTGAGGATGCGTGGGCCCTCTGTCATCGATGTCACCCCACCTACACATCCACCCTCTCCTTGTAGCTATCCTGTCCAAAACCAGCACTATGCAGGGCATTAATGGGATATGGCAAAGACATCAAGGCTTGACTCTTATTACGGAACCCTACGGGAATGCTCTTTGATGGCATTCTCTGCCGTCTGTCAGGTGATAGTGCATGTGCTAAATTGTGGATCACTTCATTCATACAACAATGCTTGCAAGGGACCGTTATTAGGGCCTGTATCCGCGACTGTATGCCTCATGAAACGCTGTCGATGTACCACCTCATCACAGTATGCTGGCTCCATACACAACCCCACTGATGCAGGCAGATGATAATATGCTAAACAATGTGCCATTGCTCATGCTTTCCATTCCCATTTCACTCAGTTATACATTGCCATACCGCATAGCCGAACCTTAATTGTGGAAGTAGTGGCACTCACTGTAAACACTGCACTGGAGGACGTTGCTTTAGAATTTCAGGATGACATGACCATGGTCGAAGTCCTAGACGCTATCAAGGTGGGAGCCGCCAATAGGACTACAGGATCTGACGGCCTTCCCATCGAATTTACAGTTGTTTTAGCTATCGGTTGGTACCTATTTCGACGTCCACCTGTTGTGAAGTCTCCAACAACGAGGGTTCCAACCACCTTCCTTCATGTTCTCATTATCCTGATCCATCAACTGCATGGGTGATCACGGATCTGTGATTATCATCCCATCACTCTACTCAACAGCGACAAAAAATTTTATTCGTTGGTTGGCATCTCGACTGGAGAAGGCAGCACTATAAGTCACATCGCTAGGTCAGACTTCCTTGGTTGGTGACAACAGTATTTATGTGGCCCTTTGCCATTACAGGTACATAATTGGAAGGAGAAACAGCATTGGTCGTATTTTTTGTTTGTTTTATTATCCGCAAAATCGATTTTCGGTCACTTAGTGACCATCCTCAGTGCTGTAATATACAATTAAAACTGGTAGGCACTGCTATCAACAAGCTTAACCGACAGGAAGAAGATGCTGTGCTATGCAAATGATTAGCTTTTCAGAGCATTTACACAAGTTTGGCGCCGGTGGCGACACCTACAACATGCTGACATGAGGAAGCGGCGTTGCCTGGTGAAACGTTGTTGTGATGCCTCGTGTAAGGAGGTAAAACGCGTACCATCCAGTTTCTGACGTTGATAAAGGTCGGAGCTTGTTGATACCAGTGCCTACCAATTTTAATTGTATATTACAGAACTGAGGATGGTCACTAAGTGACCGAAAATCGACTTTGCGGATAATAAAACAAAAAAAAAGAAGACCAATGCTCTTTCTCCTTCCAATTATATCCATTATCTGGTCGTGGTGCACAGAACACTCCATGGAGTCCCCAATCAATAAGGTACATAATTACTCTGGCCAGGTCGCAACATCTGTCTGATGCAATGGCATCTTTTGACTTCACTGAAGCATTCGACAGTGTCTATTACCCCTTTTTGATGACAGTCCTCCAGCACATGAGTTTTCCAGCTCATATAGTAACAGTGACAACGCGGCTCTTGAGTGGCACTACTTCAAGAACATAATGGACGCTTCACCGTGCCTGTAGCTATCGAGCGTTCTGTCTGACAGTGTTTCCCACCTTCCACGGTACTGTATGCTTGGCGTTAGAACTTCAAGTCAGGGGCTTCATAAACACCAGGTGGGTCTGTCGGCATTCTATGCTGACGATCTCGTCCTCTACCTACGCAGCGAAGATGATATTCACACAGCTCTGATATGGGTGGCAAGGGCCGTTCTCGTAACGTTTCTAGATTGCGGGTTCTGCTCACTGCAGAGGACCTACCTGAGAGATGGTCTCACCTCTACATGTGGCCACCACCATCCACGACTTGAGCACTGATTTTGTGAATGATTTGCGTCATTCGGCGATAACAAAAAGCTCACGTTTCCTCCAAACTATCAGTGCTGGATTTATTGATCACTGGCTTAGATCCCTCGACACTTTACGGTATGCACGATACGTGAATGTCTGCCACACTTCTCGTATCCTTCAAGTCCCGATTACTCTTGCCCGTCGTATGTTTATGGCGATGTGATTCAAAATTCAGTACGCCTTCCTTGCCCTCCCATGGGAGCATGGTAGGGTTGGCTTATTCGACTTTCTGGTCACAGTTACGGCAATGTTTGTTAGTTCCGAGCGGAAAGACAAGTGCCGTTGCCCGACGAGCGTCATCGGACTGTTGGATAGGTCAGGAGTCCACTACACGCAACAAGCGGCTACACGGGTAGCAGGGGTTGTGTGGCGTGGGCTGGGCGGTTTTTTAGGTTAGATGGCCTTGGGCAAGTACAGAAGGGGCAACAGCCTCAACGGGTGCGGGGCAAAGTCAGGACATGCGGGGACCAAGCAGCAATCGGTATTGTAATTGTCAACTGTCGAAGCTGCGTTGGTAAAGTACCGGAACTTCAAGCGCAGATAGAAAGCACCGAAGCTGAAATCGTTATAGGTACAGAAAGCTGGCTGAAGCCAGAGATAAATTCTGCCGAAATTTTTACAAAGGCACAGACGGTGTTTAGAAAGGATAGATTGCATGCAAGCGGTGGTGGAGTGTTCGTCGCTGTTAGTAGTAGTTTATCCTGTAGTGAAGTAGAAGTGGATAGTTCCTGTGAATTATTATGGGTGGAGGTTACACTCAACAACCGAGCTAGGTTAATAATTGGCTCCTTTTACCGACCTCCCGACTCAGCATCATTAGTGGCAGAACAACTGAGAGAAAATTTGGAATACATTTCACATAAATTTTCTCAGCATGTTATAGTCTTAGGTGGAGATTTCAATTTACCAGAAAGCAAAGAGAGCTTCAAGTTTAACCGCAGCCAAAACCTCTCAGACAAACAGAAGCTAAACGATGTCAAAGTTAGCGTAAGGAGGGCTATGCGTGAAGCGTTCAGTGAATTCGAAAGTAAAATTCTATATACCGACTTGACAGAAAATCCTAGGAAGTTCTGGTCTTACGTTAAATCAGTAAGTGGCTCGAAACAGCATATCCAGACACTCCGGGATGATGATTGCATTGAAATAGAGGATGACACGCGTAAAGCTGAAATACTAAACATCTTTTTCCAAAGCTGTTTCACAGAGGAAGACCGCACTGCAGTTCCTTCTCTAAATCCTCGCACAAACGAAAAAGTGGCTGACATCGAAATAAGTGTTCAGGGAATAGAAAAGCAACTAGAATCACTCAACAGAGGAAAGTCCACTGGACCTGACGGGATACCAATTCGATTCTACACAGAGTACGCGAAAGAACTTGCCCCCCTTCTAACAGCCGTGTACCGCAAGTCTCTAGAGGAACGGAGGGATCCAAATGATTGGAAAAGAGCACAGGTAGTCCCAGTCTTCAAGAAGGGTCGTCGAGCAGATGCGCAAAACTATATACCTGTGTCTCTGACGTCGATCTGTTGTAGAATTTTAGAACATGTTTTTTGCTCGAGTATCATGTCGTTTTTGGAAACCCAGAATCTACTATGTAGGAATCAACATGGATTCCGGAAACAGCGATCGTGTGAGACCCAACTCGCTTTATTTGTTCATGAGACCCAGAAAATATTAGATACAGGCTCCCAGGTAGATGCTATTTTTCTTGACTTCCGGAAGGCGTTCGATACAGTCCGCACTGTCGCCTGATAAACAAAGTAAGAGCCTACGGAATATCAGACCAGCTGTGTGGCTGGATTGAAGAGTTTTTAGCAAACAGAACACAGCATGTTGTTATCAATGGAGAGACGTCTACAGACGTTAAAGTAACCTCTGGCGTGCCACAGGGGAGTGTTATGGGACCGTTGCTTTTCACAATATATATAAATGACCTAGTAGATAGTGTCGGAAGTTCCATGCGGCTTTTCGCGGATGATAGGAAGATCTGCAGCGGATAGGCACTTGGTGCAGGGAGTGGCAACTGTCCCTTAACATAGACAAATGTAATGTATTGCGAATACACAGAAAGAAGGATCCTTTATTGTATGATTATATGATAGCGGAATAAACACTGGTAGCAGTTACTTCTGTAAAATATCTGGGAGTAAGCGTGCGGAACGATTTGAAGTGGAATGATCATATAAAATTAATTGTTGGTAAGGCGGGTACCAGGTTGAGATTCATTGGGAGAGTGCTTAGAAAATGTAGTCCATCAACAAAGGAGGTGGCTTACAAAACACTCGTTCGACCTATACTTGAGTATTGCTCATCAGTGTGGGATCCGTACCAGATCGGGTTGACGGAGGAGGTAGAGAAGATCCAAAGAAGAGCGGCGCGTTTCGTCACAGGGTTATTTGGTAACCGTGATAGCGTTACGGAGATGTTTAATAAACTCAAGTGGCAGACTCTGCAAGAGAGGCGCTCTGCATCGCGGTGTAGCTTGCTCGCCAGGTTTCGAGAGGGTGCGTTTCTGGATGAGGTATCGAATATATTGCTTCCCCCTACTTATACGTCCCGAGGAGATCACGAATGTAAAATTAGAGAGATTAGAGCGCGCACGGAGGCTTTCAGACAGTCGTTCTTCCCGCGAACCATACGCGACTGGAACAGGAAAGGGAGGTAATGACAGTGGCACGTAAAGTGCCCTCCGCCACACACCGTTGGGTGGCTTGCGGAGTATAAATGTAGATGTAGATGTAGATGAATATGAGCCGGTGTCCTTCTCAGCATGTCATGTTATCAGACATTTCACTCCATTTACCACTTTCAGCATTTCCTTCCGGAATTAAGTTACATCCTCCAATCCTTATCACTCCCATGACTTTTTCAGACAAAGACTCTACAAGATACATTATAAATGCATCGGTCTCCAATCCAATCGAACACAAGTTTCCCTAGGTTAAATGGTGTCGTGTATGAAAATCAGAGCATGCAGGTTTTCTATACACCAGCGTCCAGTCTGCCTGGTACGTCACCGTCAATGGCAAACAGGTCATCCAGTTTCGTTTGCACCGCGTCCACCTCGCCAACACATCCCTATGTGTTCACTGCAGTGTGGATGACGGTCACCCAACGATTCTCATGCGGTCCATCGTCTGACGTCTGGAGGCTTGCACAGTATATCTGGGCTTTTCTTACCCGATAGACCCCTGATCAGAACACTTTCCAGATGCTTTTATTCCCAGCAACGAAAACCAGCTCTGTGAATTGGATACGCTACCTCTATGACCCCAACGAGGAATCGGAACTGCGTTATTGGACGTACCTTAACGGTTGACGCAGCACACTTGTACGCAACCCCATATACAAGCAGTTTCTTTAAATTTTCTATGGAGCACCTTTCATGATCCACATTCCAGATGAAACGTTGATGCCATGAGATGCTGATGTTTATTTTGCCGACATGATTCTCTGAACGAATTACAAACGGAATCTCCATAAAAATTTAGGGAATCACGTTTGGAAGTTCCACCATGAGGAAGCGCGAACGACTCCCGGTATTTCGGTACATAAAGCAAGCAGTTACACAGCTCCTTTCATTGCCATAACTCTCCTCTGTGTTCTCTTCCCATGCTTTCTTCCTTTCCCACCTCCCTTTTAGTAATTAATAGATAAATATTTTGGGTTAGGTTTAGATAGGCGCCAACGCCTGAAGAGGTGCAGTGCTATTTTTTTTTTTTTTTTAGTAGGACGCAATTGTGATGGCAAGTAGATCTTTTTTTTGTAGTTCCCTTTCCTGTCCAGAAAAAAAGCGTTTAACGTAACCAGAGCATTCAGGTTGGAGTCCCGGTCAGGCACAAATTTTCAACTCGCATCATTGATTAATTTTCATTGTTCCAATGCGGCCGCCGTCGGGGAAATTTCCCTGACTTTGATATTCACGGCCGTTGAATCAATATAGTGTGCGGCTTATGTTGTGTCTTATCTGTCAAAAATGGTTCAAATGGCTCTGAGCACTATGGGACTTAACATCTGAGGTCATCAGTCCCCTAGAGCTTACAACTACTTAAACCTAACTAACCTAAGGACATCACTCACATCCATGCCCGAGGCAGGATTCGAAACTGCGACCGTAGCGGTCGCCCGGTTCCAGACTGAAGCGCCTAGAAGTGCTCGGCCACTCCGGCCGGCTCTTATCTGTCCAACAAATCCTGTTATACTCTTGTAGCTATTGCATATTCCCCGACTTTCCCTATCTCTTACCCCTGTTTTTCCCATGACTCCGAACATCTTTCATAATTTTACAGCGTCGAACGCTTTTTCCAGATCGACCAATCCTATGAACCGGTACCGACTTTTCATTAGTCTTGCTTCTATTATCAACCTCTACGGTTCCTTTATCTTTCCTAAAGCCAAAACGATCGTCACCTAACATACATTAAATTTTTTCCCCAGTCTTCTGTATATTATAATTGCCAGCAACTTGGATGCATGAGCTGTTAAGTTGACTGAGTGATAGTTCTACATACCAACGTAAATATTAATTTTTGTGTCACTTCCCCCAATGATTTTAGAAGTTCTGGTGCAATGTTATCCATCCCTTCTGTCTTGTTTGGTTTTAAGTCTTCCAAAGCTCTTATAAATTCTGCCCTATCTCTTCCCTGTGGTGTCCTGGAGTTCTATCATGTCATCAGATAAGTTCTCTCCATCATAGAGGCCCTCAATGTTCTCTTTCCATCCATCCGCTTTCTCCTCTGCATTTGACCTTGGAAATCCCATTTCGCTCTTAATGTTACCGCCCTTGTTTTTAATCTCGCCGAAGGTTGTTTTGACTTTTCTATATACTGAAACAGTTCTTCTGACAATCATTTATTTTCCGATTTTCTCACATTTTTCCTGTAGCCATTTCGCCTTAGCTTCCCTTAACTTCCTATTTATTTAATTCTTTCGTGAGTTGTATTTCCGTATTCTTGAATTTTGTGTACGTCTTTGTACTCATTTCTTTCGTCCTTCAACTGAAGTACTTCTTTTGTTTCGCACGCTTTCTTTGCAGTTACTTGCCTTGTACCGAAGTTTTCCTCTCCAACGTCTGTGATTGCTCTTTTTAGAGATGTCAGTTCGTCTTCAACGGAACTGCCTACTGAGCTATTCATTATTGCAATGTCTGTAGCCGCAGAGAACTTCAACCTTTTCCCTTCTTTCGTTAGTACTTCCGTATTCCATTTCTTTGCCCACTGATTTGTCCTGACTATTGTCATAAACTTCAGCCTACTCTTCATCATTACCAAATTGTGAACTGAGTGTATATCTGTCACTGGGTATGCCTTACAGTCCAATATCTGATCTAGGAATCTCTGTCTGACCGTGATGTAATCTAACTGAAATCTTCTCATATCCCCTGGCCTTTTCCAAATACACCTCCTCCTTTTGTGGTTCCTGAACATAGTATTAGCTATTTCCAGCTGAAATTTATTCTTGTACTCCTTCCCCTCCATCCGCATTCCAATACCCCATAACTATTAGATTTTTATCTTCCTTCGCGTAGTGGGTTACCGGTTCAGTACCCTCATACGCTTTCTCTATCTCTTCACTCTCTGCTTGCGACGTCGATATGTATATCTGAATTATCGTTGTCGGTATTGGTTCACTATCGATTCTGATGAGAGCGACCCTATCATTAAACTGTTTACAGCAACTCACTCTCCGCACTACCTTCCTATTCATAGCGAATCCTATTCCCATTATAACACTTTCTGCTGCTGTTGATATTGCCCTTTACTCGTCTCACCAGAAATTCTTACCTTATTTCCATTTCACTTCAAAGAACCCCAATGTATCTAAATTCAGCCTTAGAATTTCCCTTTTAAGACTTTGTAGCTTCCCTGTTCAAACTTCTGAAATTGCACTCTTGGACTCATGGAACGTTATCCTTTCGTCGGTTATTCAG
Source organism: Schistocerca nitens (assembly GCF_023898315.1). NCBI lineage: Eukaryota > Metazoa > Arthropoda > Insecta > Orthoptera > Acrididae > Schistocerca > Schistocerca nitens. The sequence continues at coordinate 298,444,097 of NC_064620.1, forward strand.
TCTTTTTCTCATGGTCACTTCCCCCTTGGCCATTCCCCCGCCCTGTCGCCCCCCCCCCCCCGCCCCCGAGATCCAAGAGATCCAAATGGAGAACCGGTCAGGAATTTTTTGTCAATGGAATGACTATAATGATACTTTTTCAGTTACAGGCCACATGTCCTGTCGATATGCGTTATGTGAGTTTAATGGAATGTATTCCATTGCTTTCTGCATCCTCATGCCGTTGATCATTGCTGATTCTTCCGCCTTTTATCGCCAGTTTCTCACCCCCTGGGCAAGAGTGTGCCCTGAACCTCTGTCCGCTCCTCGGCTCTCTTTTGCATGGCAATTGGCAGGATGAGGGTGATTTCTTATGCTAGAAGTCTTCGGCTGCCCTTTCTGATGAGTTTCATTCAAAATTTAAGCAGTGGCCAAGTTCGAACCCGGGACGAAGGACTTCTTGTTTACTACCCCTAGAGATTGCAAATTCCTTACCACGACTTTAAGGACGTCTTCCATCAGAGGTCTGAATTACGTTGTTGAAGGCGATTTTTTCTGGTGTTCTAGGATATGGGCTTGTTTCTAAGGACATTGAAAAATTTTAATTAACTTTTTTAATGATTGCAATTCATGGATGTTTTCTTGTGTTACGGTGTCTGCGAGTGTTAAAATATCTCCATCTGTCCAATCTGCAACGTTTCCGTAAGGAGTGAGTAAATTTATCTGTTTCAAAGTAAACTACTTGTTGTGTCTGGTTGCATTCCATCCGGAGTCATTCTGCAGTTGCGTCGTCGCTGACCCCAGAGACAAGGAGGCATTCGTCCTGAAGAGAAGGGGAGACTTATTTTCTAGTAGCTGAGTCCTGGCGTTGCCCGGGTATGTATTGCAATCATTTCCACCACCCCTTTTTCCCTCTCCTGATTCCCCCTCCTTCTGTCCATCTCCTGCTCCCCCCTTTCTCAATCCATCTCATCCTCTTTCCTTCCTCTGTCCATTTCCTCCTCCCTCCCTCTCTCTCTGAACATCTCCTCGTCCGCTATCTTGGTCCATCTACTTTTGAGACTCTCTGCAAAATTTGTTGCGAACTGTGTTAGTGGTAAATACGTAGTAAAACGTAGTGCATGGTATGGCATTTTTTCACTTATCTGTGTTTAAGACGTCATATCTCTTGGACTATATATCGTACAATGATATATTTGTGTAGGTATATTCAGCGGCAATTCTGGATACTGTCTGTGACATATGTTTCGAATAGAGTTAATAACGAAGAAGCATTGAATTTAAACGTCATGCGTGATTCGGCAGTTTTGTTACGAACCTCAGTGTTTATGGCGTCATATCTCTTTATCTATGTGAGGTACAGAGATATAATTTTGTAGTCACATTCAACGGCATATGTGGATACTTTCTGTAAAATGTGTTGGGAATGGAGTTGGTAGCACAGAAGTAATATAATCAAAAGACATGCATGAAGCAGCAGTTTTTCACGCATCTCATTATTTACGACCTCATGTTTCCGCAACTATAATAGCTAGGTTGTCAAATTAAACACCTTTCAGCCGTCCAGTTTTCAGCCTTATTTTATTAGCTAACCAATTTCAGCGCTTTATTACGCCATCTTCAGGCCCCTGACCGACATGTAGGAATAACCTACCTCGCTTGCGATCGAAGCAGGAGACAGCCGTTAGGGTTCTTTATGTGCTACACTGTAAATTTCACTTCCCAAAAATACCTGTAGCAGATATGTACTTGGTAAAGTGACCAGTTCAAACATCAACTGCCTGACGTCGGTCAGGGGTCTGAAGATGGCGTAATAAAGCGATGGAACTGGTTGCCTAATAAAATAAGGTTGAAAATTGACGGGTGAAAGGTGCTTAATTTGACGTCCTCAATCGAACAGCCGAGTCCCGCGACCATCGCTAAAAAGATGGACATACAGGGACATAATAGATAGGTGGTTCTTACATCCACAGCAATTGTTTTCTGACAGTGGGGGATGTGTGTAACAAGTTTGGCTGAAATCGGTCCAGTGAATTAGGAGATATGGAACACACACACACACACACACACACACACACACATACATACATACGTCGATTTTTGTAATGTATGTGGATTAAAGATTTAAATAAAGGGAAGACATGGTACAGCTCAACTGACTACCAGTCAGTAAAACCTAGCGCTGACTCCCAATCACATTGTTAATACAAGTGCTTATCTCTGACGAGCACTTTGGTTTATGGAGGTAGGAGCTGCAGCTGCTGGTGGAACAGACTATGGGAGCCGCGGAATGTCGCAAGTACTTCTTGGACGTCTCCGCAGCTTTTAATTATGTGTTACATGATGGCTTAATGTAGAAGCTTTCAAAGACGGTAAAACTGACGGTTTAGTCGACTTTCACAGTATCGATATTTGATATGCAAATTATATAGAGTGATATGTAGGTCCAATTAATTTGACTTGAAAATACTATAGTCCTTTATTTTTATTAAAGATTATTCGATGGTGATTGCCAATACATGATGTACTTGTAGGCCATGTATTTCATGAGATTTACGTTTGGCTGGGGTGCAATTTCGCAGACAGACTGAAGATCGAAGCAGGCGGAAGGGGACCACTAACTTAATACAGGTTGTAAAAGGATACTCCGGCTCCAGGTAGGACAGTGTTCGTCAAAGGCTGTTGTGTGTACTGAACAGGACAAGCGGACTCTGTCATGAGCCGACACAGTGCGGACAGCTTGTAACGCCGTGGCTGTCCGGATGGCTACAGAGGAATTATTGGAATTCTGCACGAGATGACCGCCGCTCCCACGTACCTAAAGCATTTTTGTGCAGTGAGAGCGTCGTAAAGTACAGTAAAGCGCAGTAAGTGGGCAGCGATGAGCTTTGGGCAGAGAATGCAGACAAGACGGCCCCAGTCTGCTGATAGGAGGGCAATATACCGGTGGACACTACGCAGGCTCAGTGAAAGCTACAGGTATTTACGTCTCTATGCTCCCGGCAGAACACGGCAGACGAACTATGAGGATTTTATATATGCTAGACTGTAAATTTCTCTTGACAAAAATACCTGTAGCTGGCCGCTCATACATAGGTAGCTTAGAAGCAAACAACATACTGTAAACAATAATATGCTCCTTTGAGGCACCGACAGCACAGAGCCAAAACAATTCATTTCTTTAGCTGTAGGCCTCTGGATGCCAAAAAGGAGGGAATTTCATTGGTTAGCCTAGTCTGATGCAGTAGTTTTGGAAAATTACGGACGAGGGGGACGACGCTCCAGGAGAATCGACACCTGTCATTGGATGACTGCTCATGAGAGGCTCTCGAAGAAGGGCGAATGTCACGAGGGAAGACAGAAGGAACGAAGGACACGCTTCTTCCACTGCTAGTGAGAGAATCACTTCGAATTCTGTTCGCAATATTCTGTGTAAGAAGTAGTGATTCCACTTTGCAGCTCCAACTGCAGCTTGATGTAATGTTTACGTTAATTAGTTTTTCAGGATTCATAGGCGTCGTCGACATAGTGGCTGCCGACAGGAGCCCTGGCACACAACACAACGACACTGTTAAGGAAGTGGTAAGATCTGCGACCTTCGGTGTGTACAGGTCGCAATGTACTCAGTAAACGTTAGAGTTTTAATGTGTAGGAGGAAGACGCCCTTCTGGCAAGCATAATTTTACGAACCGTAATTTTGGCCATCACTGTCGTCAGATCGCGGAAGCGGATCAGTGCGCTAATAATGTGGTAACTTACCTATCGGTTCCCCGCCTTGAATCTCCGTCAACCTCAGTTACCTGTAACAGTTTCTTTTTTTGTGATAATTTGTTATTAAACATGTTCGTGCAACTACAGCACTTGTTTTGCGTGAGGATTTGTAAAAAGCAACAGTACTTATGACAGCTTTTACGTTTTCTGCCACTAATTAAATAATGCATGTATGTGATATTTCAACTTTTTCTGGTTTGTGTGGATTTTGATCCTCATCCTATCGATCTATCAGCATTGGTACAGCTCCGAAAACATTTTAGGGGGATTTAATAATATTTTACGTACCAGTACATGAGGAGTTTTGAACATGTGTTTGAATGAGAACTAGGAGTTATACGAGAGAAGCAAGGGAGTTATACAAATTATCGGAAACTTCGAATATGGACTGATATCAAGATGGGAAATTACCAGGTATGGGGAAGGAGCAGATAACATTTCCCACTGAACGGACAATTCAGAGTGCATACATGCTTCAGACTGAACAGACGGAGAATTTCGAGTTATAGGGTGCGATCAGATATGACAAGGAGAACGAAAAAGAAGACGCCACGGTCACTTCACGACACGAGAGCGCGGTTAAGAGGATCAGAGATTGCTGGATAATAGGGAGCAGCAGGCCAGTTTCAGTAGTGCAGGCGCGTTCTCAGTTCAGTTCAGGAGCGTTAACTCCCGGTAGAAGAGATGAGCGAAGGAACTCAGAACTTGCTTTACTACAATTTTTGCAAAAAATGGAACGGAAGAATGAGGCAGCCAGAAAGGAAATGTTACTTGAAATGAAGGTAACTAGGCAAGAGATAAAGGAAAAATGGGATACTGTGAGCGAAAATTTGAAGGACGTAAAAGGATTAGCGACGGTAGTAAAGGGAGAGGCATCGGAAGCCAAACACTTGAGAGAAGTTGAGAAAGCACAGGAAGGAACAAATACGCAATTACAACTTCCAGTCCTGGAACAGGAATTGGACTAAGTAAGCAGGAGGCATCAAAAACAAACATGCATGGTAGAAACTGTAAGAAGATTTGACACTATTGACACTAATATTGTCACGAAGTTAGATGAAGCCGCAGTATTGTTAGAATCGCACAAAGAGAAATTAATCTCACGCGAAATACAAAAGAAGCACGAGGATTTGGATATTCGAATATAGCTTCGACCAGGGAAAATGAGTAAAATCAGTCATTGATCCAGTCGAGAACAAAATAGGAAAGAATAATTAGTAACGATAATGGTTTTCGTCAGACGATCGCGTGAAGTACGTGTTTGGAGACGGATGACAACCCACTAAATAATTCTACTCCACTTATGAAGATGCATGCAGTGGACATGAACGAGTTTGTCGCAAGAGAAATTAGTAGTGGTGGGTCAACAAAATACACGAGACCTGAAGCAGGATACAGAGAAACACAGACAGCTGACAGGACGTATGCTTAGGAGGAAGAAGCAGTTGATTTTAAGCACTTACTTTCCATCCGGAAATTCCAAACATATATGGACAACGGCAAATCTATTCACCCCAAGGTGCGGATATCCCATTTCAGTTTATCATTACCACCATCATGACCTTCAAAACAAAAGCCACACTTCTTGCGTGAAAATTTAGGAAATCCGGCAGTCTGAATGAGTGAAATGGCACAAACGTGTAGCTCATATCAGGAGTTTAAAAATGCTTTCCGTGCCATATATTGGTCGAATGGAACTCAAGAGCACATCAAGCGATGCGCAAAGACTTGGAATAATCAGAAGAGACGCGTCCGTTGTAGTTCTTTGACAATCTTTTACGCAAGAATAGTACTCGGACAAGGCATATAGCGCGAGCGAAATCATACTGTTTTTGCTTCACGAAATCATCTATCAGGTATGAGCAATTTATAGCACGTGGCCACAATCTAATGAAAGGGTGCAGCGAACGAAAATCACCAAGATGCTCGCGACAGAGGTCACGCAGCAAATCAGCATCAACAATGTCATAAGAGGGATCGGCCATTAGAACACTCGCAGAACAACTCGGAGCAGACCAGGACGATGTTTTAGGTCCTGTAAATATGTCAGAGGGGGAGCAGCAAAGGAGAGACGAAAATCACGGGAGAGATGCCCAAAACGAGGGTGACGGGAGTAATGAAGAGCGAGTTGTAAATAATGATGGGGATCAGGGAATGAGCATTTATACGTTATGCCATGCTTTAGAGAAGGAGAAAAGTGAAGAACAAGAGGACGACGAAGATTGGGAGTCGATTCCAGGCGATGAACAAGACATAGACGAAGAAACATATTTAGGACTTTGGAAAGAAAATTTTGAGTATGGTGAGGGGAATTCGGAAACACAAACTGGGCCAAAAGTAGTGGAAAACCTATGTCAGAGCAGAAGAGATGGGAAAGAAGTAAACTGCGATGAAAGAGGTGAACCCACAGAAATAACAAGCGAGCATAAGGTGAAATAGGAGGTGATAACCAATGTAACTTACTCAAATACGAAGACGTGTCGGCAATTCTGTTGCAAGAAAAGAAGTGATGTGTGGTCAGGAGCTATATCCAGTAGTAAAGATAAGAGGAAGGTAGAAATGAAGGGAATTTTTGTTAGTGGCAGTGAAATCTATGCGATTTCCAGTGTCACCTTCCAAACACGTGACAAGGAGTCTCGGTAGCCGGTGCTGTCTTCAAAAAATACACTGAAGAGTCAAAGAAACTGGTACACCTGGTTAATATGGTGTAGATCCCCCGAAAACACGCAGAAGTGCTGCAACACGACGTGGCATGGACTCGACTAATGTCTGAAGTAGTGCTGGTGGAAACTGACGCCATGAATCCTGCAGGGCTGCCCATAAATCTATAAGAGTACGAGGGGGTCGAGATCTCTTCTGAACAGCACGTTGTAAGGCATCCCAGATTGCTGAATACTGTCCATGTCTGGGGAGTTTGGTGGCCAGCGGAAGTGTTTAAACTCAGAAGAGTGTTCCTCGAGCCACTCTGTAGCAATTCTGGACGAGTAGGGTTTCGCATTGTCCTGCTGGAATTGCCCAAGTCCGTCGGAATGCACAAGGCACATGAGTGGATGCATGTGATCAGACAGTATACTTACGAACATGTCACTTGTCACAGTCGTATCAAGACGTATTAGGTTTCCCATATCACTCCAGCTGCACACGCCCCACACCAGTATAGAGCCTCCACCAGCTTGAACAGTCTCCTGCTGACGTGCAAGGTCCGTGGATTCATGGACTTGCCTCACTACCCGTACACGTCCGTCCACTCGATACAAATTGAAATAAGACTCGTCCGACCAGGCAACATGTTTCCAGTCATGAACAGTCTAATGTCGGCGTTGACAGGCCCAGGCGAGGCGTAAAGCTTTGTGTCATGCTGGTATCAAGGGTACACAAGTGGGCCTTCAGCTCCGAAAGCCCAGTTCGATGATATTTCGTTGAATTTGTCACATGCTGACACTTATTGATAGCCCAGCATTGAAATTTGCAGCAATTTGCGGAAGGGTTGGACTTCTGTCATGTTGGACGGTTCTCTTCAGTCGTCGTTGGTCCCGTTCTTGCAGAATCTTTTTCCGACCGCAGCGATGTCGGACGTTTGATGTCTTACCGGATTCCTGATATTCACGGTACACTAGTGGAATGGTCATACGGCAAAATACAGGCTTCACCACTACCTCGGAGATGATGTGTGCCATCGCTCATGCGCCGATTATAACACCACTTTCAAACTCACTTAAATCTTGATAGCCTGCAATTGCAAAAGCAGTAACCGATCTAACAACTGCGCCATACGCTTGTTGTCTTACATAGGTGTTGCCAGTCGCAGCGTCGTATTCTGTCTGTTTACATGTCTCTGTTCCTATGGCGTTTAAGTGTGTAGCTGTGTGTCTATGAGGGAGTGGCTGCAGGTATTTTTTGGATGAGAAAGTTGCAGTCTCACACCCATACAATGCTCACACTTCATCTGCCAGGCTGTGCCAAGAGCAAAAAGGCATAGAAACCTGTGGCTTTCATCGAGGCTGCATAGTGTCCACCGATATATTGCCCTCCTGTCGGCATACTTGAGCCATGTCGTCTGCATTCTACGCTTAAGTCTCATTGTTGCCTGCCTTCTGGGACCTTCACTGTTCTTTACGACGCCCACACAGCAGAAAAAAACGCTTTAGGAATGAGTAATCGACAGTTATTTCATGCAGGATTTCAATTCTTCTGCTGCCATCCAGACAGCCGTAGCATTACCTGCTGTCCACATTGTGTCAGCTCTTGACTGATGTCCCCTCCTCCTGTCCAATACACACAATAGCCTTCGGCGATGCTGTCCTATCTGGCGTCGGCGTTACCTTTTATAACCTGCATTAAGTTAATGGTTCCCTTTGGTCCATTTTGACCTGCTGTCTATCTGTGAAATTGCCACCTCAGCCAAACGCAATTCTCAAGAAACAAAACGCCTACAAGTACTTAATCCTAGGGCCATCACTGGTAGTTAATCTGTAATAAAAATAAAGGAGTACGCTGTTTTCAAATCAAATTAATTTGATCTACATATCACGCTATATAATTTGAATCTCAAGTATCGATAATCTGAAAGTCGACAAACCGTCAGTTTCGCTGACTTTCATTAATCCCATTTATGTTTGAAATTTTGCGAGATCTGTAACAGACTTCAGCGTGTTACAGATTGAAAGACCTACCCGTTGGGTGTCTGGAAATAAAATTGACTATGACTATTGGAAAGGGTGCACTGCCAACGTATAAGTGAAAGCAAATTGTTTAATATCACACTCGTACTTATGGGAACCACCCTCATTCAAACTTGCTTAATTTTCAATGTGCAGAACGCACCTATGTATGATGCAGACCATATATACTGAAGTTTCAGGATGGCAACAACTACAACAATTTAAAAAGTCAGAAAGGAAAATCGGTATAGGTCTCTTCAGTGAAAAACAAACAGCTACACTTAATTCAGGAAAGAATGTATTTAGTTACAATATCACCTGTCCACTCTTTCCTATCATTATGGTGGAATCCTCTTAATGTTAGCTTACAAAGCAACCTAGACTTGGCCGGCCGGTGTGGCCGAGCGGTTCTAGACGCTTCAGTCTGGAACCGCGCGACTGCTACGGTCGCAGGTTCGAATCCTGCCTCGGGCATGGATGTGTCTGATGTCCTTAGGTTAGTTAGGTTTAAGTAGTTCTAAGTTCTAGGGGACTGATGACCTCAGATGTTAAGTCCCATAGTGCAACGGGGACAGATGAAAATTTGTGTCCCGATCGGGACTCGAACCTGGGATCTCCTGCTTACATGGCAGACGCTCTATTCATCTGAGCCACCGAGTGCACAGAAGACGGTGCCAAAGCAGGGACTTATCGCCGGCACGCTCCCCGTGAGACCCTCATTCTCAACTTACAGTCCACACACTACATTCATAGTGCCCCTGCCATTATACCCATTACTCGCGGCAGACAATCCACCGAGTCGAATAAGAATTCAGGCAATTCGTGTGCATCCACACTGAAGAAGGTTATCAGCTGGTTAGCCTTAACGATAGCCTTAACGATGATGGTACTGATGCCATCTTCATATCGTTAAGGCTAACCGACTGATGACTTTCTTCAGTGCCTTCAGTGCCTTCAGTGCCTGAACTCCTACGGGACTCGGTGGATTGTCTGCCACGAGTAATGGGTATAATGGCAGGGGCACTACGGATGTAGTGTGTGGACTGTAAGTTGAGAATGAGGGTATCACGGGGAGCCTGCCGTCGATAAGTCCCTGCAGTCGCACTGTCCTCTGTGCCCTAGGTGGCTCAGATGGATAGAGCGTCTGCCAGGTAAGCAGGAGATCCCGGATTCGAGTCCCGGTCGGGGCACACATTTTCAACTGTCCCCGGTGATGTGTATCAACGCCTGTCAGCAGATAATGGTATTGATTTAATTGTAATTTCACAAATACCTTCGGACGACCCTGTGCAGCCGTTTGACTCGGCAGCCTCATATCAGCAACAACGCCTTCGGGTGCCCCCACCCCGCTCTGGTCTTGCACCCCATTCTCAAACCGGCCTCGACACTGCAGCATCGCGCTCTACATGGCGCTGGTCTCACCGGTGACAGAGTACGCCGCCATTGTGTGGCAACGCCCCTCCGAAGCACATCCAACGACTCCAGACAGTGCAGAGCAGAGCCCTGTGGCCTACATTGCACATTCGACATGACCTCCACCCGCCAACTCCATGAAGACACTGAAATCGCACTCCCGAGGGACAATTTCCGTCATGCTGCCCTTATTTCATATGAGAAGACTCGGCGATCTGACAACGCCATCATGCAGCACGTGGGTCATCAAGATCATGTCCAGCAGACCTCATGATGGCTAGAAGTGCCGCACGTGTGAACTCTGCTCACGGAATCAGAAGATAATTGCTTGGAAGCCACTCATCACTGATGACAATGCAGGAAGGCATGCCTCAAATCTCTGTCGCAAGATGCTGCGCTTGCAGGAATAGCATTCGCGTGCTTGGCTTGCACTACATCAAGTCCATGAGGATATATCGTTACTGTGTGTGTGTGTGTTGTCAGTGGAGAAGCAGTAACATCAGAATCAGCAGAATTGCTCGGTTAGGATAGGTCAGCAGTGACTACGAAAGTGGGCTTGTCGGTGAATGTTACCTGAGTAATCCAGTAGGGACATTTCGGTCCTTGTTCCCAAAGTCAGCTGTTGGTGAATTGGAAATGTGAGGGAACAACCACAGCTAAAGCAACACCAGGCAGACCTCACGTACTGTCGACCATTGTGGAGAGTGTCTGCAAAAAATCACAGGAAACCAGCGGAACGAATCACTCGTGAGTTACAAAGTGCTACCAACAGTATAGGTAGCATAGGTAGCACAGTCACTGCGCGGTAGGGGGGGGGGGGTTAAAAGAATGGGGTTCAACGATGGAGCAGCTCCTTTTATACCACACATTTCTGAGGTGCAAACAGTGACGCCACTGGAGAGTAGATAATTGGAAATGAGTTATTACACTGTATCATTCCGATGGAAGTCTTTGGGTTTGGTGAATACCTACTTTCAAATATAGTGAAAACAGTGACGTATGGAGCAGATAGTATTATGTCACGGGAGCGTTTATGGCCTCTGGGCCGGGGATGCAGCTAGCCGAGCAGCGCTCAGTCTGTTTCCGGGTTCCGTACTGAGTAAACTTCTGTCTATTTGAGCGTTCCGTTGTGTTTTATGTGCGCGAGACTACGACTCACTATTTCTGTGGTATTGTGTGTGTTTTGTGAATTTTCTCGTAATGGATGAAACACCTACAAGGCACCAAATGTTTCAAAAATAGGCAAGGGACCTTATTTTTAAAGTGTACTCGTTCTTCAAACGTGAAACAGATTCAGGCGAACGGGTCTGAGAGGTTGCCAAGGTGAAGAAACGTAACGCACCTGCTGTCTATGCGCTCCCGGCCGAGGTGACAACGCAGCATTCCTTGTGAGCTGTGGGCCACAAGCCATTAACGGTGTCGCCGACTATAAGATAGCCGGCAGGTATAGCCGAGCGGTTCTAGGAGCTTCAATCTGGCACAGCGCGACCGCTACGGTCGTAGGTTCGAATCCTGCCTCGGGCATGGATGTGTGTGATGTCCTTAGGTTAGTTATGTTTAAGTAGTTCTAAGTTCTAGGGGACTGATGACCTCAGAAGTTCCATAGTGCTCAGAGCCATTTGAACCATTTGACTATAAGATATGGGGTTGTTGTCCGTGGTTAAGGTTTGATCCCCTGGTGGCGCTTAAAAAAAGACTGAATGTGAAAGATTATAAAGAAATTTTACAGTATTGTGTGCTATGTACAGTAGAGAAACAGTTGGTAGACTGATTATTGGTAGCATTGTGGCAGTGCACCCTATCACAAAGCCGTATCTTTAAGGCAATCGTTTGTAGACAACAACGTTCCTGAAATAGACTAGCCTGCCCAGAATCTCGACGTGAACCCAACGAAACACCTTTGAGTTGAGTTAGAGCGTTGGGTTCGCTCCAGCCCCAGCGTCCCACGCAACTACCTTCTCTTATATCGGTTCTTGAGGAAGAATGATTGCCATTCGCATTTAGTCACACAGGCATTTAGTCACCTCATTCAAAGTGTCCCCAACAGCATTCAAGCCATCGCAAAGGCGAAAGATGGATACACCCCATAGTAATGTCCACCGACAGGTATCTGGATAGTTTTGATCAGACAGTGTATTATCATTAGTCTTTTTCTGATATAATTAGGCAATTTGTTTTTAAGTTCCACTGAATATTTTATTTCATATTTTTATCCGAAAAAAGAAGAGTGTCTTAGAACGTTAGTGGCTTAGGTGAATAATTATAGTAATGTTAACATTTACACTGTTGACAGTTATTACTGTTTACATTCCACTTTAAGCATTTCGACTTTTACGCAATTTTCAGCTGTTGGATATTGGACAGCTGGGAGACCTATCAAGATGCTCGTCACCTACAGATTGAAAACCAGTGGAAAACATACACTCACCTCATTTACGTGGGGATCCCAAAACTGGATTTCAGAACCCAATTTCCCAATAACGCCTCGGGTCGTCACGTAAATAATTGAAAATCGATTCTGGAAATCCACTTCTGGTTGCCGGTTTCCCAATTCCGCAAGAGATCTTTGCTTCCAGTAAACGCAACCGGTTTTGAAACGTGCCTGTGCTGTCTCGTTTCTAAAAACTTTCGCCTAATAAGGACGGCGAAGATTTTCGTACAGTAAAGGAAAAATAGGACTATTACACTGAAGCTGTGTACACCTCCTCTAACTGAAGAGAAATAGCGATTGTACTGACTAAATCATAAACTGTAACAGCGGTTTTCTAGGCGCCGTATTTAACTGGGCGCTTCAGACCTTAACATGTAAACACGAGAGCGAAAACGGTTTCCGACATTCGGTTTTCGTCTTTTGAAAGATGTGTCGTATGTAAACATAGCGAATAATTATACATTTACTGCAAAATTTTGTCTGATTGTTGCATCTGTCCAGAGGAATTAATGATGAAGATTAGATGGGTGGATCTCATAAATGATGCGGGGGTACTGGATCTAACTGAGTAGGAAAGAAATTTATGGCACGACTGACTAAAATATAGAAGCATTGAGGACTCGCCAATTTGTTGATGGATAAGCTGCAACAACGGTAGTCGGAAACTCGAATGAGGTGCACACTGTCTGTCGTAGACTTTCACAGTGCCTAAACAGCAGCATTTCAGAGCACTGATCGAAGACAGTAGAACATCGAACAGTTTAAAAACGAACGTTTATATGTTCTGGATGTAATCGAAAGAAATAACGCAAGTGGTAGACCGTGAATATGATATGTGTTGAGAGTCACACAGGCATTCAGTACCATTTAAATGTTCAGCAGATGGCACAGCGAAGCGTTCAGTATGGGACAACCAAGATTTATTCAGCATACGTACAAGAATTTTTTGTACAACGTTAAGTCTTAAGTCACTTTCACTATCGGTGGCTTCACCACTGCCTTAGAAAATAGACAGTCATCCAAACAGATATACAACTGGTTCAATTTCGGTTTCAGATCTGAAAAAATAGTCCTATCCGTGCCTGAAAGTTAATACGTAGCACTCTTTTCACAGACAGAATCAACACTGTGATGAACATCAGCATAAATAGTTGATTTGGACCATTTAACTCTCGACTACTAAAGTTGTGTGAGTAACGCTACAGTAGTTGTAGCTTTCATCAAAAGCCTGGTTTGATGCAGCTCTTCATGCTAGTCCATACTGCGCAAACCTCTTCATCTCTGCATGACTGCGGCAACCTACATCCATTTGAACCTGCTTGTTCTAGTCGAGCCTTGGTCTCGCTCTAAGCCGTTTATCCTCTCCTCCCTTCCCACTTGCTTCCATCCATCAACAAATTGGCGAGTCCTCAATGCTTCTATATTTTAGTCAGTCGTGCCATAAATTTCTTTCCTACTCAGTTAGATCCAGTACCCCCGCATCATTTATGAGATCCACCCATCTAATCTTCATCATTAATTCTTTAGAACCATGTTTCAAAAACTTCTATTTTCTTCTTGCCTGAATTGTTTACCCTCCACGTTTCACTTCCGTTCAAAGCTACACGCCAGAACCTGCAGGAAACACTAACTTTTAAATTTTTTCATGTTATATGGAATATTGTTGAGGTCAGTGATTGTATTATAAATTTAAGAAATAATTTCTTTCTGTCTCAATAAAATTTTGCTAATATTTACTAGCCCGATGCGTTTCGGCAACTCGCTGCCATCATTAGGTTCTTAACAGTTACACGTATATTAATCTGAAGTGTGATAAGGTTTCTTTTGCTGGGGATGCTTGGGAGGTAAGGTAGTGAAATATAACACTGCACAGAAAGATTTATGTATTTCAGAGTATACCTGAAGTGAGTTGCATATTTAAATCATCTCACTGATGCCCTTACTTACATTTTTGCTGGAGATTTGAGTGGTACACAGAGCACAGTAGTAAACACCTCACTTGGGAATTTGACACTCAGATGTTAACATTTCAACGACTCACAACTTCCAGGATAAACCTATTTCAGTTACTGAGATTCCACAGTTATATTAAGTTTTTTATATATAACCATTTTTATGTTATGGAACACATTAAATAATAGTATTATTGAGTATTTATTGGTTATTAATCATTTTTAAGACTTTTTATTCTGCTAAATCCATTTACATTAATATTAATAACACCTCAATTTTACATTTGAGAAATTTTTGAAGAATTTGACATTGTTATTTTCTCATTTTACCACTTGTCATGCGCCATGCTACGAATAAACGTTTATAGTTCTTCATACAAGCCCATTTCATTCCATTTGCTGTACCTTGTCCATTTTATGTACCATTATAAAGATCACTCTCCATATCTTGGCGTGGGTGGTGGTGTCCTTAATGAGCATGGTTATTGTTGACCCATTTTGGCCTATATAGAGGGCTTTACATGTGCTACATACTCTTTTATAAATGGCTAATTATGTGTGTTTACCTCTCTGTGTGTTCATGTTGTCTCTCAGTATGTGTTGCAGATTGTATTGTGAAGGTGATGTTAATGTACTGCAGTCTGCAAATGTTTGCTAATTTAAAGGAGGGTGTATTTGTGAATGGTATGCAAGCAGTTAGTTTCCTTTTTTCTGGGTAACAGTTGGTTTGTTATTGTTTTTTATTTTCTGTATGACGTCGTGAAAAATGTGTCATCACAGTCATTTACTACAGCTATTTATGATCATTTCGTCGTCCTCCACATATTTACCCAGTGGTACACTAGCGGCTCTGGTAACTAGTGCTATGCATGCAACATATTTGTGTGTTGTAGAGTGGCAAGACGAGCTGTGTATGTTGGTGCCCGCTGTTTTACTGTGGACTTTGAAGGTATATCTGTTGCTTTCCGTACTGATCTTCAGATGTAGCTGATGCTACCATTGTTTTCATATTCAATAGTAAATTTTATATTTCTGTCCTGGTTACTAAATGTATCGAGAGTGATTTTAATATCAATTAACATCTATTTTTCATATATGTTTTTGTTATCGTTGTCATTGTACGTGTTACATTCTCTCTATTTGGCCATTGTGTTATCTTGCTGCAGAAGTAACTAAACCCATCTACTACATTTAGTATCTCATTTCCCAACATAAGTCCCTCAGCATCACCTTATTCCACTTTTGTCGATGTTCATCTTATAAACTCTTATCAAAGCACCATTAACTCCGTTAAACTGCTCTTCGAATTTCTTTGTTGTCTCTGACTGAATTACAATGTTATCATCAAACCTGAAAGTTTTTATTTCCTCTCCACGAGCTTTAACTCTTTTTTTAAAATATGTCATTGGTTTTCTTTACGACTTTCTGGATGTGGAAACTAAACGATGTCGATGATAGGTTACATGTCTGTCTTTCTCGTTTCTTTAAAGCTGCCTTTTCTTGCATTTCCTTCGACACTTCCTAACTGCGGCAATAGGTTAATATCTACTGGAGACCGCATAGTACGTATAAAAAACAGTAATGTTTACTCTTGTGTATAGTTTCCCAATGATATTTCTCTGACTAGAATAAATAAAATGTACATGCGATTTAAGATGTTTCATTGCAGTCGACCTGAATGCCATCCAAAACCTTAACCATTGCACTACCTCGCTCGGCACTCGAGTCGTATACTTTTTGATTGGATACCCATCTCTTGCGGTACTGATAGCGATGCGATCTCTAAAAAGAATGAGACTACATGTAACGTGATCCAGAAAGACATTAAGCGGAAACGTCCTTGCTCGTGATGAAGTTATTTCTACATTCGAAAATTTTTCTGTCAGTATGTTAACGATATCTCACACCATTCTGTAGTTCCTGAAATGCCATTTATGTCTCATGATCGCTCTTCATGGAAATAATGCTAGATATCAATCAGAAAATAATTTTGTTCAGAACGTAGTATACTAACTCAAATGTTTTCCATGCCATAGCGAGTCATAGGCGCCTGAAGATGTATGCTTTGTCTCTACAACTCAAGCGATAACGTCAAATACTCGTTGGCAAATGTATGCAAATTTGTTCACCAATACTGAATGGTGACGCAGACTGATTGAAGAGTTAATAATGACCTTTCGTACCGAACTTCGCCAATGGCATGAAGCAATTCGCCATACATTTAACGGGTTGGTTGCGTTACTATTCGTCCAGTGCTTCATTCTGCGCACGTCATCTTTGGTGGACGAGGTGCTGATGGTTAGGCTCTGGTGTCAGCTGAGTCAACGTTTGGTCCTGCCAAACAGATTTCTCCCTGGCGCGTTGTTCAAGTTTACTCTCCGCCCTCATGTTTGCTGATGCTATTGGAAACTGAGTGGGGGAGGTGCATATCACTTTTCTCTTCGTCTTCTTTTCTTTCTCTTTGTATTCCAAAACAAATGAACTTGTAAGATTGAATTTACTTTTAATACCACGCGCAATTATGTCCATAGAGTAACAACCTTTCAGACTTTATTTTTAAACAGTCCGTTAACGTGGAACAATGTTTATCATACGATGATTTTATAATGAATCAAATAATTATCACTTTTTGTGTCGCTCATATTCAGTTGATAATAATTATACATCTGTAAGACTTCTCATCTTTATTATTGGACATGAAATCTTGCTTTTCCATGCGCATTTTGTCCTCACTGAAACGGCATTGCAGCTTTTCGTGAGATCTAATTTTTAGAGACATCGACACACCCAGTGTTGATATTAAAATACTCCATGTGAGTAATATGGAATTTTGTGATCTAGAAAGTTCATTTTACAATTTCAAACCGTTCTATATCTCCATACATATTCAGCAAGCACCGTATGGTGCGTGGCGGAAGGTATTTTGTACCACTGCTAGTAAAATGGAGACAGGGAATGAGGACTGCCCATACACCTCCGTACGAGCCCTAATTTCTGTCTTATTTTCGTGCTTCTCGTGCGAAATATACCTTGTCAGCAGTGGAATCGTACTGCAGTCAGCTTCAAATGCTGGTTGCCTGCGTTGTGGACGTATTTCACTCACGAAATTTCTGGAGACAGAAACTCTCTTTAGGAATTAACATGGGTGCCGAAAACAACGATCGTGTGAAATGCAGCTCAGTCTGTTCGTCCACGAGACCCAGAAAGCAGTAGGTACCGACGTCCAAGCTGATGTCGTGTTCCCTGACTTTTGAAAGGAGTTACGCACAGTTCCGCACTGCAGCATAGTGAACAAAATACGACCGTACGGAATATCAGTCCACCTGTGTGACTGAAGATTTTCTAGCAAACAAACAAAAAAAAAAAAAAAAACCATGCCTTTCTCAAAAGACAGAAGTCTTCAGACGTAAATGTAACTTCGGGTGTACCTAAGGGTATTTTACAGGACCCTTACGTTGCACAGTATCGTGTAATGACCTAGTGGAGGTACGACCAAACAACGGCTCGCGGGTCGAATGCAGCCCGCTTAATGGTTTTTGTGCGGCACGCCAAGACAGTCAGAATATTTCTGTAACAACTTATACTTTTCCTGAAATCCGAAGTTAACTAATGCGTGCAATCATTTTAAAAGGTGCAGACCTCCGCTGATCTCTGCTACCACAAAGTGGCCCCCGAGCTATTTGTATTGCTTACACTTGACGTAGTGGATAGTGTCGGAAGTTGCATGATACTTTACGCGAACAATGTTGTTGTATGCAGAGGAGCCGCAACTTAACAAAGTTGTAGCGAAATACAGAAAGACCTTCAGAGGATCGACGATTTGTGCGGGATATGTCAGTGGCCCCTGAACATCGATTACTTCGTATATTGCGCATAAATAGGCGAAGAGATCTAGTAGTGTCCCATTACACTATTAGTGACAAATCACTGGAAACCGTAACTGCTATAAAACACCTAGGAGTAGCCATTCGGAGCGACCTTAAAATGGAATGGTCACATAAAATAAATACCAAGAAATAGTAGATGCCACACTGACATTCATTGTGAAACTAATAAGGAAATGTAATTTCTTCGTGAAAGAAGTGCCTTACAAAACACTCCAACATATTCTTGAGCACTGGGACCCTTACGAGGTATGACTAATAGAAGAGAGAAAAGATGCCATAAATAGGTTTGTTTGGTGAGCGCGAGAGGGTTACGAAGATGCTTGACAAACACCAGTGGCAGACAATACAAGAAAGGTGTTGTATGGAGCGTTAACGAAAGTCAGTCTTCCCACGCCCCATTCGTGAACGCGATGGAACTGGAGAGAGATAATGTTGCCAGAATGTCCCTCCGCCACATACCGTAAAATAGCTTGGGAAATACAGATGTAGATGTACATGTAATGTCAATACTAGGAGTGTTAGTTTGGAAAAGTAACTAGCAGTTTCACTCCCCATCATTAAATACCAATTGATATGCCGGCCGGTGTGCCCGAGCGGTTCTTGGCGCTACAGTCTGGAACCACGCGACCGCTACGGTCGCAGGTTCGAATCCTGCCTCGGGCATGGATGTGTGTGATGTCCTTAGGTTAGTTAGGTTTAAGTAGTTCTAAGTTCTAGGGGACTGATGACCTCAGAAGTGAAGTCCCATAGTGCTCAGAGCCATTTGAACCAGTTGATACTACTTCATTCTTACAATTCCTTGCTTTCCTGAAACATTTATCAAATGTAAGTCACGTTCCAGAAGAGTTTTACTATCTCTTCGTCACAGTTCCATATAGGTTTCACCAATTTCATTCCCATCCTCCTTCAACTAATCATCACCATCCATCATCACCATTGTCTTCAACCTCCTCATCCTGATCTTCTCCTTCCCTCCTCCTCCTCCTCATCAACATTCTCATCACTTTCTTCATTTTTCCTCAAAAATCTAATCGTTCTAATAAACATAACCATCCTCATCATCGTCCTCCTTATCAATCTTCTTATGATCCTCATCCACCTTCCCTTCTCCTCGAATAATCACCCACATCATTTCGCATATCCATCTTCCGCATTATGAGTGGAAGACACACATTGTAACGGTTGTTGTTGTTGTTGTGGTCTTCAATCCAGAGACTGGTTTGATGCAGCTGTCCATGCTACTCTATCCTGTGCAAGCTTCTTCCTCTCCCAGTACCTACTGCAACCTACATCCTTCTGAATCTGCCTAGTGTATTCATCTCTTCGTCTCCCTCTACGATTTTCACCCTCCACGCTGCCCTCCAATACTAAATTGGTGATACTTTCATCCCTCAGAACATGTCCTACCAGTCGATCCCTTCTTCTAGTCAAGTTGTGTCACGAATTTATCTTCTCCCCAATTCTATTTAAAACCTCCTCAGTAGTTACGTGTTCTACCCATCTAATCTTCAGCATTCTTCTGTAGCACCACATTTCCAAAGATTCTATTGTCTTCTTGTCTAAGCTATTTATCGTCTATGTTTCACTTCCATACATGGCTGCACTCCACACAAATACTTTCAGAAACGATTTCCTGACATTTAAATCTATATTCGATGTTAGCAAATTTCTCTTGTTCAGAAACGATTTCTATGCCATTGTCAGTCTACATTTTATATCCTCTCTACTTCGACCATCATCAGCATTTTTTCCCCAAATAACGAAACTCATTTACTACTTTAAGTGTCTCATTTCCTAATCTAATTCCCTCAGCATCACCCGATTTAATTCCATTATCCTAGTTTTGCTTTTGTTGTTGTTCATCTTATATCCTCCTTTCAAGAAACTGTCCATTCCGTTCACCTGCTCTTCCAGGTCCTTTGCTGTCTCTGACAGAATTACAATGTCATCGGCGAACCTCAAAGTTTTTATTTCTTCTCCATGGATTGTAATTCGTACTCTGAATTTTTCTTTTGTTTCCTTTACTGCTTGTTCAGTGTACAGATGGACTAACATCGGGGAAAGGCTACAACCCTGTCTCACTCCCTTCCCAACCACTGCTTCCCTTTCATGCCCCTAGAATCGTACAACTACCATCTGGTTTTTGTACAAATTGTAAATAGCCTTTCGCTCCCTGTATTTTACCCCTGCCACCTTAAGAATTTGAAAGAGAGTATTCCAGTCAACATTGTCAAAAGCTTTATGTAAGTCTACAAATGCTGGAAACGTAGGTTTGTCTTTCCTTATGTATCTTCTAAGATAAGTCGTGGGGTCAGTATTGCCTCACTTGTTCCAACATTTCTACGGAATCCAATACAGAAACACGAGAGTTTGGAAATGAGCTTAATTACTAAGTGTGCAAAATATTCTTGGCGTGCTCTAATTTGTTCACAGAACTTTCAAATTCCTGAAACCCACATAGAGAAGAGCCAGTAAACCCCCACTTCTTTAAAGAATCGAACTTTCATGTATAAAACTGTTTCAGACGTCTGATTACTTTACATATGTGTTAACGTTTGACGTAAAGCATGTAAGCGAAAGAGTCATAGAAAAGGTTTGAAATTATGCTTAATGGTTGTTGGAAGTCGTTAAGGGCTGATTATGAAACAACTATTTAATATGGCCTGCGTAATTTGCACTCAGTTCTAAGCAAAAGCTAGTTTTTCACGCATCACGTTGTGTATGACGTCATATATCCTGAATTATATATCGTACAGAGATATAGTTTTGCAGATACATTCAGTGGTAAATGTTGACATTGTCTGCAAAGTGTGCTGCTATAGACTCAGTAGTAAAGAATTAATAAATTAAAACGTCGTGTCTAACTCTGCAATTTTAATGCATCAACAGCAAAAATGTAGTAAGCAATAAATTTTTTTCCTTTCACCATTTTACGGGGGCGTCAGTGAGAAAAATTTTCGTAAGGATTTGAAATTATGTGTACAGTTTTTGGAAGTCGCTAAGGGCTCACATACTCAAATAATGGATGAATAAAGGCCGAGTATTTTTGTCTCGTCAATTCCGTTGGGTCGAGGCAAACATACAATATGTAACTGTAATAGGAAGTCTGTTAGAAAAGCATTCGACCTTATTTTTCTTTTACGACCATCTAATGGATTTGAATCTAGCCCATTTGCGTGAGCCGATCTTGAACCTTCGCGCAGTTGAGTGAGGTAGTGTGTGGTGCTCGCATCGGTCTTTTGTTGCAAAGAAAATGACGGAACGATTGGAGCAGCGCTACTGCATCAGATTTTGCCGGAAACTGGGCGACTGCCATGTGGAAACCTTTCAGGAGATTCAGACGGCTTTCAGTGACGACGATCTGGGCATCACAGAGATTAATGAGTAGTTCAACCGGTTTGAAGACTGCTGCACATAGGTGTAGAGCGAGCGACGCTCCGGTTGGCCATCAACATGCCGAAATGACCAATTCATGGCCAAAGTCTAGCTCTTTATTCCCATGAAGTAATGAAGTAATGGGTGCTGTCAGCAAGGGATCTCAGATCGATTCCATATTCGTAGATGTCCAGAAGGCTTTTGATACCATTCCTCACAAGCGACTGTTAATCAAATTGTGTGCATATGGAGTATAGTCTCAGTTGTGTGACTGGATTCGTGATTTCCTCTCAGAGAGGTAGTGATAGACGGTAAATCTTCGAGTAGATCAGAAGTGATATCTGGCGTTCCGCAACGTAGTGTCATAGGCCCTCTGCTGTTCCTGATTTATATAAATGATCTAGGTGATAATCTGAGCAGCCCCCTTAGATTGTTTGCAGATGACGCTGTAATTTACCGTCTAGTAAAATCATCAGTCAATTCCAATTACAAAATAATCTAGAGAGAATTTCTGTATGGAGCGAAAAATGGCAATTAGCACTAAACAAAGAAAAGTGTGAGGTCATTCACCTGGGTACTAATAGAAATCCGACAAATTTAGGGTATACGATAAATCGCATAAATCTAAGGGCTGTTAATTCGACTAAATACCTAGGAATTACAATTACGAGCAACTTAAATTGGAAAGACCACATAGATAATATTGTGGGGAAGGCGAAAGACTGCGCTTTGTTGGCTGAACACTTAGAAGATGCGACAAACCCACTAAAAAAGAGACAGCCTACATTGCACTTGTCCGTCCTCTGCTGCAATATTGCTGCACAGTATGGGATCCTTACGAGGTATGATGACGGAGGACATCGAAAAAGTGCAAAGAAGGGCAGCTCGTTTCGTGTTATCACGCAATAGCGCTGAGAGTGTCACTGATATGATACGCGAGTTGGGGTGGCAGTCACTGAAACAAAGGAAGTTTTCTTTGCGGCGTGATCTATTTACGAAATTTCAATCACCAAATTTCTCTTCCAAATGCGTAGATATTTTGTTGACACCCGCCTACGTAGGGAGAAATGATCATCATAATAAAATAAGAGAGGTCAGAGCTCGAACGGAAAGATTTAGGTGTTCCTTTTTCCCACGCGCCATTCTAGAGTGGAATGGCAAAGAAGTAGTGTGAAAATGGTTCGATGAACCCTCTGCCAGGCACTTAAGTGTGAATTGCAGAGTAACCATGTAGATGTAGATGTAAAGTGGACGCTGTTGTACCGCTGCACCGTCGTGTGACTATCAGAAAAATGGCAGAAGCGGAGGGCATCAGCACTTCTTCGGCACATTGCATTTTGGCCGAAGATTTGGCCATGAATGGAGTGCCAGTGAAACTTGTGCCGAAGCTGCTGATGGTGGAGCAAAATCAACTTCGTGCTGAAGTTCCATAGCATGTGCTGGGCTCCACAAACAGTAAACCTGACTACTTGAACACCGAATCACTGGCGACGAGTCCTGGGTGTATGGGTACGACTGGGAAACCAAATACCAGTCATCACAGTGCAAGCATTCCTCGTCTCCAAGACAAAGGAAGGCCCGCCAAGTGTGCAGGAACGTCAAAGTGATGCTGAATGCTTTCTTTGACTCACGAGTACACACCACAGGGTCAAACAGTTACCAAAGAATACGACAGGGATGTCCTCTATCGGCTACGTGATGCTGTGCGGGGCAAGAGACTTGACTACTGGTCAACAGGAAATTGGCGCCTCCCTCATGACTATGCTCCGGCATGTTCCTCGTACTCGATTCGAACTTTATTTGGTGAAAAACTAGATTCCTCTGCTTCAGCAGGCTGGTATTCTCCTGGTATGGGTCCCGGAGACTTCTGGCTGTTGCTCAAACTGAATAATCTATTGAAATGAATGCCATTTCAGACAAGAGAGGACATTATGGCAACAACGACAGCTGACCTAAACTTCATTCCCAAAGAGGCTTTTTCGGCATGCTTCCAAAAATGCCGGCATCACTGGGAGAAGTTTGTGGACTTCCAAGGGAACTACTCTGACTAGATGTCCAACGCGTCAAGTAAGCTAGATTTTTGTCGGACTAAGGTCGGATACTTTTCTAACAGAACTTGTATTTTTCTTATGGTCTTTAACCTGTGACATAAAAGTACACACTGAAGAGCCAGAGATACTGGTATAGGCATGCATATTCAAATACAGAAATATGTAAAAAAGCAGAATACGGCGCTGCGGTCGACAACGCCTGTATAAGACAACAAGTGTCTGGCGTAGTTTTAAGATCGGTTACTGCTGCTACAATGGCAAGATTTAAGTGAGTTTGAATGTGGTGTTGTAGTCGGTGCACGAGCGATGGGACAGAGTGTCTGCGAGGTAGCGATGAAGTGGGGTTTCCTTCGTACGACCATTTCATGAGTGTACCGTGATTTTCAGGGATCCGGTAAAACATCAAATCTCCGATGTCGCTAAGGCCGGAAAAATATCCTGCGAGAACGGGACCAACGACGACTGAAGAGAATCGTTCAACGTGACAGAAGTCCAACCCCTCGGCAAATTGCTGCAGATTTCTATGCTGGGCCATCAACCATTTAACCAAACATCGTCGATATGGGCTTTCGGAGCCGAAGGCCTACTCGTGTACCCTTGATGACTGCACGACACAAAGCTTTACGCCTGGCCTGGGCCTGTCGACACCGACACTGGACTGTTGATGACTGGAAACACGTTGCCTGGTCGGACGAGTATCGTTTCAATTTATATCGAGTGGATGGACGTGTACGGTTATGGAGTTCATGAATCCATGGACCCTGCACGTCAGCAGGAGACTGTTCAAGTAGGTGGAGGCTCTGTACTGGCGTGGGGCGTGTGCAGCTGGAGTGATATGGGACGCCTGATACGACTCTGACAGGTGACACGTACGTAAGCATCCTGTTTGATCATCTGCATCCATTCATGACCATTCTGCATTCCGACGGACTTGGGAAATTCCAACAGGACAATGCGACACCCCTTACGTCCAGAATTGCTGCAGAGTGTCTCCAAGAACACTCTTCTGAGTTTAAACACTTCCGCTGGCCACCAAACTTTCCATATATGAACATTATTGAGCATATCTGGGATGCTTTGCAACGTGCTGTTCAGAAGAGATGTCCACCCCTCGTATTCGTACGGATTTATGGACAGCCCTGCAGGGTTTATTGTTTCAGTTCTCTCCAGCACTACTTCAGACGATAGTCGAGTGCATGCCACGTTCCGTTGCGGCAGTTCAGCGTGCTCACAGGGGCCCTACACGATATTAGGCAAGGGTACCAGTGTCAGGCTCTTCAGCGTTCCTCTTAATTATTAGATAACGACAGCATTTTACATTTTCAAATTCAGTTAAGAGTTACAATAAATATTGAAAATTAATTTCTTTTGCTTTTTCAAGCCATTAGATAGGTATCCGACAACTGGTACTAGATTTCGTGTTGCCGATTCCGGGATACCCGCCTAATGATATTCCCTGACGGAAAACACCAAAAAATGATTAATATAGAGCAAAGAAATTTCGCGAACACATTGATCTAGGTAACGTATTTAAGCGATTAACGTTGCGAGATGATAGGTTAATGTAAGCACGGGATAAGCCGCTGCAAATGTGAAATACTGATACATTAATAACCGGTGTAAACACGAGAAAGTTGAAAGCAAGCATGCAGACCTGCGTACGTTATGTTGCACAGATGTCAGTCAGATGTCAGTTTTTGGGATTGAGTTCCATACCTGTTGCGCTTGGTCAGTCAATACAAGGACGCTTAATGCTTTTTCTGGATTACGCTGGAGTTGTCGTCCGACGATGACTCATAACCATATGTGCATGATTGGAGACAGATCTGCCGATCGAGCAGGCCAAGGCAATATGCCGGCACCCTGTAGAGCTTGTCGGGTTACAACAGCGGTATGCAGGCGAGCGTTATCCTTTTGAAAACCGCACCTTGGAATTCTGTTCAAAAGTAACACAAATTTGCAGTCAGGGAGTGTGAGATAACCACGAGAGAACTCCTACTGTGACACGAAACCGCAACCCAGACCATAACTCCAGGTGTAGTCCCAGTGTGTCTAGCACGCAGAAAGATTGCTTACAGGTCCTCAGATGGCCGCCTCCTAACAAACGCCGAGAGAGAACCTGCTTTTGTCAGAAAACATAAGAGACCTCTACCCCGCTCTCCAGTGGGCTATCGCTTGACACCGCTGTCACAAATGGCGATAGTTTCGGGTCAGCAGAATGCAGGCTACAGGGAATTTGGCTCTGAGCCGTCCTTCGAGCATCCGATTTGTAATAGTTCGTTGTGACATTATGGCGCCAACTCTACTTTGTGATTCGTGGTACTTACTGAAAATAAGGAAAACGTGGAAGGGGAGACCCACCATCTGTTTATTTAACAATATATTGCCATAAAATTTTCTTTAACAAAATGAACAAATTTGCAAAATTCTTTTGACCTTAAACCTTAAGTTGAACAAGCGTTTGCAAAATAATCTGAAGTGCTGTATTACAAAACTGCAAACAATATAACAATGATTACAACACGACCGGACCTGAAGCCCACGCGTTACCGGGTGAAACAGCGGTGTTAACTATCGCGCTGGACACAGCCTCTCTTATTAAATGCCCTTCGGCAATAGATGAAAACTATGTAAGTATCATTGATAAGAGTGATTCAGTTACTCAAATAGAGATGACGCAACTTTCAATTTGGAAGCTGCATGTCGAAAGGTTCAGGGTTAAGATGCGTACCTGTGCTTAAAGGTTAACCAGATTAGGAAACAATATGACAATGGTAAGGCTTACTTCAAAGCAACTAACGTCTTCATTTCAATCGGCAACCAAGATGCGACTGGGTCCCAACCCGTCCCTTCTGACAATTTTAGTTTGACTGAAGTCCTGGTGGCAGTTGGCTGTTAATATTTTCAAAGTTAAACTGATTGTCAGTTATTAAGAGCGCTCTGAAGGAACGTCTTGAAACATTAGTTGTGAACACTTATTACGAGAGAACTCCCTCGACAGAACCACAAGATCCAGCTAAAATACACCAACAATGCCCCAGTCTTTCAAACACAGCAACGACCAGCTCAATACAAGTTGTGCAGATTATAATGGCTGAGAAATGCAATTACAATCAAATAATTTAACTGGATAACATCTAAATCTAACCACAAGGTCCCTCTTTTGTTTAACAGCAACCTGTGTCTTAGTACAATTGTTCTGGCTGTATTTACGACCAGGAGCTGATTCATTAGAACATTAATGATCGTACATATACCGTCAAGCAAAGACCTTCTCAGGGCACAACCCACAGATACCAACTCTTCCTCATAGATGTTGGCAATGGGGCTGCAAGAGGGACAGTCGACACTACACCAGAGCCAGTGGCGCCAGGCAGAATACTCTGCTAACTCAATCGCTCCACGGCTCACTTAGATTGCTTCTACATATACAGTACGATGCGCCGGAGCCATATGCCGAACACGATGGTTTTTCTTCCCGGTAGTGACACGTGGCCATGCAGGAGCCCGGTCTTCTTGCGACCGTACGTTCTCGTGACCTCCGCTGCCAGCAGTCATGTACAGTGGCTACATTCCTGCCAAGTCTTTCTGCAATGTCGCAGAAGGAACATTTAGCTTCTCGTAGCCCTTTTATACGATCTCGTTGAAACTGACTGAGGTGCTCATAATAGCGTCTTTATCACTTTGGAAACATTCTCGACTGAAATCAACTCATCACGTTCAGTCTAAAAAGGTAACTAAAGCTCATGACTGTTACAGTGTGTATTTAAAGCAAACCTGACGTGAAATTTGAACATACATCGTCTTTTAGAGGAGAGACGCCTTCCAACTTTCATTTACGTCGCACGACTTCTTTTTCATGTCGTGATTATTTTCCGTCAGTTTGTTTAAGAATCGTTTTCTAGTGGTCAAGAGAAAACTGCTTGACGTCAATAGTGCTCTTTTCTGGAGAAATGATTCTTGCTTTTAGGTCCATTGTACTTCCATCTATCTCTATGGTATAGCCTAATTTCCAGGGTACCTTAAAGTTGTCACTTGTGCCAGCTTTTCACGTTGAAGCTGCACGACGGCGTTCTGTTTTCCATCTCTTGCGTAATTCAGAACTTTTGTTTTGATTCTGTCAGTCATGTCAGTGATGGCCAGCACCGCAGTCGGCAAAGACGGAGCGCAAAGGTCGGTAGTAGGCGCTGGATGAAGCGCGCCTCTCGCGAGAGCGACCAGTGACACACCACAAGCAACACGCCGCCAGCACCCTATTGACAGCAACTATTTAGGCCCCCGCCCCTGACTGGAGAGCCTCCCTCAGTTGCTACTCTTCTAATTTGGCGTCTGTCAGTATACTTGGACAGTGGGCTTGGTTCATCACAGGCTACGAAAGTACATAGCGACGAGATTAGTGACCACAGTGGGACTACAGGTTTGTAATAGCAAGATTGCATGAGTCTGCAAGAGGACTATTATTGATGAGCTTGTACCACAACACATGGATACTCGTCAAGTTAAGTTTCCAGTACACGTAAATAAAGAGCCGTGTTAATCCACGTGTGCATTTGTGTTGTAGAAAGAGGATACTGGCCACCTGTAACAACATCTTCTTCCTTGCTTCCTTGTGGCACAAGACTCTGCAGTGGCGACGAGGATGGTGAGAGGTAGTTTCTCAGGATGGGGCAGGATAAGGTTACGATGGCCGTAATCAGTTACTCTCAGTTGCACAACAAATAGGTAAACTTTAATTAATGAAATTAAAATTTTAAAACAATCTCTTAAAAAAACACAATTAGCTGTATATGAAACGTCCCCTCTTTTAACAATTTATATATAAGACTGAGCTTTTACTGACACACAATATTTTTAGCGCAACGCAATCTGACTTTCAGAAATCCCTACAAAAGAATGGCCCTGACTAACATTAAAGTATACCTTTCACAAATCACTTACCTCACAAAAATCTTCGCTACTCAAGCTACTGCAATACAGCGAGCGCCACTACTGCCAGCTAAATAAAAGATTCAAAGTACTGAAGGCACTAACTACTGATAGGGATAGTTAGCAAATGAAAGATATTAATAAAGAACAAACAATGTATTTACCTTAATAGTCATAATATATATAGCAGTTCATGACAAATTACAAAACTCCGCCATCTCTCTCCCCACATCCACCACTGCTGGCGGCTCAGCTCCAACTGCGCATCGCTACGCGCTGTTCACAGCCAGCTGCCTAACACTACAATGGCGAGTATTACAACAATGCAAAGCAGCCACAGACTGCACACAGCACAGCCAGTGATTTTCATACAGAGGTGGCGTTACCAATAAAAAAACCTAAACAGCCTACTTACATAGCCCCCATGCTCCCCACAAAAAAATTTTACAAATTTTTTTTGGGCACTGGCCAATACATATTTGTTAAAATTTTTCATAATCGTAATTACAATAACAAAGAAATCAAATGCACACACATACAATGTTGGTCAAAAGCTAAAATTTTCTCACAGTCTATAAAGACAGTCCTGATCATTCATCACATTGCAGTGTTTTTCTCAAAGTCTGAGCAGTAAAAGAAAATGCACACAGAAGTAGTGGATTTCCATGCAGTCTTGAAGAAGTAGTGTTGTCCTTCCAACGGAAAGACAGTGCTGACTCTTGACATGCTGACAGGTAATGGGCCACAACAGAGCAAACCCACAGCGGAGTCAATCGAAGTTTTGAAGAATATCGTTTGGTAGGTCATCACAGAGCAGACCCACTGTAGTCCTGGTAGAGATTACGGTATTGGTGGGCCACCAGAGGTGCAGACCCACTGTAGTCCTTGTTGAGACGGCCAGCAGCCATCTTATGCGACTGTGCAGGTGCACAATCACCATCAAAGAGTCTTGTGGAGAATATAGCAAGTCCATAAACCACCACTTGTGCACTCACAAATTTTGTGGAATGTCCTTAGAACCAGCAATGCTGTTATCCAGTCCCTTGCTGAATTAGTAACACACGTGCAAACACTAACAGTCCCTATTTCTCACATATTGTCCATATACCATGACCAACAGAAACGTGTGCAGTGAAATGTAACTTACAAGTTAATAATATGATGAACTGGTATCAATTACAATTTTATAACATAAGAATACAATAACAAAGGTGTAAAATACATCATTAGAGAACATAACAAGACAGATAACATTTGCGGTAATGCGGGCTTTGCAAAAGAATAGAAATAAACATATGCATCAGTGTTTACAGGAATTATGACATAAGTAAATACATAAAAGATCAGAATAATTATTGAAACATCAACTTCACACATGAGCAACAAAACATAACAGATAAATAATGTCTAAACATCTTTACAAAGTAAATAACATATTGTAAATGCTAATTATATTTGAGGATAACAGTATTCCTCATCATAGTGAATGTAGCTTAGTATTAGAAGACGAAAAAATTCTATGAAACTACACAGAGACAGGAAGAAAACAAATACACAAGGGTACACAAACATATAGTGGGATAACACAAGGAAAGGACAGGGTTTGTTGTACTGCAGTATTTTGCAAACAAAACTTTCTTTACTTCTCGGAGATCTCCCTTCGTTTTTCATTATTTCCAAAAGTCCTATCTATACCTGCTTTCTGTACTTTTCTCGTATAGCTTCTCAATGCATTTTTTCCAATTAATCGCTAGTCATTCTCTTATAGGCTACCCCCTCTTAAGCTAACTTATATCTACTGAGCTCCGATGCTAAACTAAGGGACGAGGCAATGCAGCAGCACATAAAACAATTAACGCAAACAGCAATGATCAAAAATACAAATGGCGAAGAAAGCAGCATAAATTACAACTAACATAAGGCAATGAGCAGCAAACAAGAAAAATAAATCTGGCTTAGCAGAGTAACACAAATTAAAATTCAGTAGCACTATGCCTGGCAAACAGCAGCAGCAAAAAAAAAAAACTTATCTCTAAACATGACATAGCTCAAGCAGAAAAAATATTACACTAAAAATGGCCATGTCTAATACCTATGTCACATCTTAACACTAGAGTGATGCATCACGATAACTTACTCTACCAAAAAAATTACCAAGTAGTTGAAAAGAAAATTATGTATGCTGTTCCTGTTACTAGTCCCTTCTTATTGTTCTTTGCATTCCAAGAGCTCCTTTTTCGAAGAATGTGGATCATAAAGTAATTATTTAATAGATCTGTTGACAGAAAGTGTTCACATTAGCAAATGCATTTAATTTTATTTTATGAAACCAATGCTGCAAGACAGCTGGAAACCAGATATCAAATGAAATAAGCAATTACGCAAACCAAAGCATAAAAATATCATTCAATAGTCATGTGACATTTCATAAGTTAGTAGAAATTCTCTCAACTTTCGTAGAAAGACGCTTGTCAGAATCAGGTGTGCAGATGTAAAAATATTTCTCGTCATTTCATTAGGCATTTCTGTAAATATCATAAATTAAGAGCTCCACAGTGTCAACATATGTTTTCAAGTTCGACCGTGTCGTTTTTGCGATGCTCTCTACAAAGAAACGTCAATAGCGAGGATAATGGCCTCCCTTTTTTTTTTCTACCTGTGCCGCTGAAAAGGGCTCGCAATAATGGCTTTTTCTCCAGGCGTCTGACACACCTGGCCGCTCAGCTGGGTGCCCACGACGCATTACGTGCAGGTGGTCACTGAACTTTCTTACCGAAATATTTATGACACCAGTTTCCGCTACAGTGACAGTCTCATATAAATATATTTCACAGGTCAAGAATTTGGGTTACAAATCTGTAGAAACAAAATCCTATAAATATAACAGCGTCCAAAAAATTTTCGCCAGCATTGTGATACATTCACGCATATACACACATTTCATAACTCTTAAAGTACGATTCTTGGTTTCCAACAACCTTTTTCACAAACCATAGTCCCTAACTTCTATTCATTATTCATATACATATAAACACGTAATCACATTCCTTATATAGCATCAGCTTATTGATCATAAACATACCTCAACAGCATAATACACATCGTCGTCGTAAAAATAACATCATAACACCTCAGTCAAATCTCAAAAACGTCGTAGCTTTCTGCAATAATTTCAAACCCTAAAAAATATTCTCTGCTCATTTCAATAGTGTCATCTACCTCAAACGTACCTTAAAAATCATGATCTCATACCAAATACATTATTCAAAGCTCTCATAGTACCACAATGGCTCCGAAAAAATATGAACAGTTCACAAAGTACAAACAACATACAATTTCGTAAGTGTGAAGTTATCCAACGGTATAATTACGTAAACGTCTGTCACTGATGTAGTAAAATAAATGTTTGTCTCTCTCAGGTAAATAATCAGATAGCTGTGTAATTCTGTGTTAGAGAAATAAGGTACCGATGTGTAAAGTTGTATAAGCAAATACCATATTAGCTAGGGCTCCTTGTGCTCGCCAAACACATGGTACACAAAGTAAGCGTGTACCCCCCTGAGGATTAATGTAATTATACCCTCAGGTGTTACAGATTACAGCAATGGAATGAAATGTATCACGGAAAACCTTTGTATCATTGTACTCCAAATATCTTTAAAAATAAATATTTTTAGTACAAAATCAATCACTCAAATACGTGTCCTGTAGCGCTAAATGTGAGTATTGTTGCAACATAATCTCTGTGGAAGTGTCGTAGTTATCGTCCTCCGAAAGCTAAGTTCTGCAGAAGTCAATGTAACTTACCTCATGATACACAAAAGTGAAATGCTTTGCGTATAGATATCGTAGTTATTATGCTTATTGGCGTGATGAAGAAAGTACTGTACTGTAACGTATTGTTGTGCTACGGAAAACCCTGTCGCATTGTAGTTATACTACAAAAGTTACTACTAAAACCTGTTTTACTTTCCAGAAGATTTCAGAAAAACTGTGCAGATATAAAACAGATACACCGCAAAAGCAACATTGTAAATTGTCACTCATTAGTAGCGTCGTGATAAAATCGTGTAGCTGTCACATAAACTAACCTCTGTGTCATCTAGTATCTCTCAGAAAGCACTTTAAATTCAGAATGTATTTTCAAATAAACCAAAATGTTGCATTAAAATCTCATTAGCAGTGCTGGTAAATGGTTCTAAGTATGTGAGCCTTATAGTCGTCACGTAATCGTGCAACTAACAAGCAAGAATGCACACACACAATAACACTGTGTCGTCTGTTCACAATAACAGTGCATTCGTAATTTCTGTTTAAATAAGTTCTCTTGGTTCTTGACTGGATATTTAACTTCAAACATTGTTGCATGTTAACAGTTTCTTAAGTCTGACAAAGCATACTAGAAATGTGAAGTGAAAAGTTTTATGGCAAAGACAAAGTTAAAAAGCAGATTATCCTTCAATAAACTGTTTTACATGTGAAATATGGTGTAACCCTTTGCTCTTCCTAGTACGCAGAGTTTCAACTTTAACGCAATTGTCAAGTGGTATACGTCGGTAAAGAATACTGGAATTTTTCTCAAGGTTAGCGTCTATGTTATTTTTCCCTGAGCCAGCGGGCGCACGCGGCTGCCTGCTGTGCGAGTCATTGTCTGTCTCTTTGTTGGCGTGCGCCGTTATTGGGATTAGGAGACCTAGCTTCTACAAATTCACGTTGTCGTAAGTGCCCTGCTCTGTTTGAATCCCGCCAGTTCTGATGAAATTCAGGTCTGTCGTTATGATTATCTCGTCTGTCGTCATGTTGGTAGTTCCTGTAGTTTCTTTCTTGTCGGTTAAGTGGTGGAGAATTTCTCCCTGAATCGTAACTGCGCGCTGGACCGTTGCGTCTAAAGTTATTCTGTCTCCCGTAATAATAATTATTTTGGTTCCCATATTGTCTGTTTCTCTGATTGTCTCTGTAATAGTCATTACCGTGGAGAGGTGATCTTTCCCTGTAATTATTACTACTCTGCCAACGGTTGTCATACGGGTGGTGTCTGTTTTGGTCACGATTTACGTTATAAGAATAGCCTTGTCGTGTATTATTTCTGTCATCGCGGAATTGTGACAGATGTGACCTGTAATTGTTGTGTTCCTGTTCTCGCGTTCCGCGATTGTAAGTGTCAATTTCCAGTTCTTGTAACAGTCCCTGAAAAGCTTCAATGTCTTCTTTGCAACGTCCTGCTAAAATAATATGTCGTAAATGTTCAGGTAATTTGATTAAGCAAATGCGGATGAGTTCTGAGGGGCTGTATGGGTTTGACAGGTACTGATTCTTGTGCAACATGTCTTCAAAATATTTCACAAGACTGGAGAATTCAGATTGTTCGAAATGTTTCATCATTATGATGCCATGTTTTACTCGGTCTTGTGTGGCTTGAGACCAATATGCTGAGAGGAAGGCATGGTAAAATTCTCCTTCACTGTGGCAATCATGAACGACCGAACGCATTCTTACGGCTGGTTCATTCTCTAAGTAGCCACACATAAATTCTAATCTGTGTTCTAACGACCAGTTGGGAGGAAAACAATGAGAGAATTGATGGAGCCATGTTTGTGGATGAATGTCGTTGCCAGAATTCTTAAATGTTTTGAATTTACGTGTAGTAATGAACAGCTTATAGTCAAAATCATCATGTCGGCGAGTCGCATATCGGTCATTGTTAGGTCGTGTCGGCCGTTCCATCTCAAAATTCGGTGCACATTGCCAATTTATTTCATAACTTCCGAAATGACCTGTGTTATTATTTTGCGGCTTTTCCGTATTTCTAAGTCCCTCTTCCCGTGTTGGAGCGCGAGTGTCCTCTGAAATACGTAATTCTTGTATCACCTGTGTCAGCTGATCTTGTACTTCCCGGATTTCTCTTTTGTACTGTGTATTGATTTGATTTTGATTTTGTTTGAATTTTCTAATTTGTTCATACTCTTCAGTGTCCGTGAAGGCTACAGGTCTTGTGTCATTCAGATCATCATCTACCTTTGTAGATAAGTTAGTGAACTGATCTGAAAGTTCGGCTACTTTCTCTGATAATGAACTAATTTCCTCAGTGTGTTTTTCTGAACCAAGTTTCAGGGTATCTACTGTGTCCTTTAAGTTTTCCTGAGTTTTTGCAAGTTGCGTAACCGAATCGGTAGATGCAACTGAGTCAATTTTAGCTTGCAAGGTGTCGTGATTTTCATGAACAATGGTTTGCAGTTCTTTTATGGCTGCTTCGTGATTCTGTAATGCATTTTCATGCCGCGAAAAAATGGGTTGAAAATGCTCACAAATTTGTGTTTTTACGTCATCACAGACTTTTTGACATTTCGATTCAATGTTATGTAACTCACTAGTTAAATCTTCACGTGTTTGTTCAAGTGTGGTGTCTTACTTTTGAAGCTTTTGCTGTGTTTGTCTCTGAATTTGTTCCATTGTGTCTAACTGTTGCTGTGTTTGTCTCTGATTTTGTTCCATTGTGTCTAACTTTTTAAGATTTTGTTCCACTGTGTCTAACTTTTTAAGATTTTGTTCCACTGTGTCTAACTTTTTAAGATTTTGTCCCATTTGTTGCATTAACTGTAATAACAGTGCACTGGTGTCTGAAACATGTTCCTCAGTGCTTTTCGGCAGTGAATTTGCATCGGCAACATTCACATTTTGACAAGCAGAAAATGTGTCTTGACTTATTTGAGAAAACGGTGAGGACGCAAAACCTGAATCTACAGTATTTGCAAAATTGTGTCCTGTCATTTCGGATTCCTGAGCCGAGCTATTGCCGACCGATCGATCGATAATGCTTCCCTCTTCACTAATTGTTTCACTGTCTACGCCATTGTTTGCCGCCCGCTCCATTTCCCTATGCACTATTACCAAATTACTACTTTGAATGTCTGTTACTTCATTACACAGTGGTGCTGATAAGCTACGCTCGTCGTCACTATTATTTCTCAGTTTACTTTGGAGCCTAGTGTTACGTTTTTCACACGTCATTATTGTCACAATATTTCACACGATAACACAGAAAAGCACAATTTGAAGAGCAAAAATAAGAGAACACATTAACATAACACTGAAAATAATATCTAGTTAATTGCAGCTGCGAAATACTTGGTGCAAATCTACATGCATGCCACAACTGTTTTACTGTACAACAATGAAAGACTGCAACTACAAAGGAGATTTTCTCTACAATTACGCGCTAGCAATAAACAAAAGCTACACTAATTACACAAACTACAAGAAAAAAATCAGAAGATTCCAGTGAGGTATCCTCGGCTAAGGGTCGACATATGAAACGTCCCCTTTTTTAACAATTTATATATAAGACTGAGCTTTTACTGACACACAATATTTTTAGCGCAACGCAATCTGACTTTCAGAAATCCCTACAAAAGAATGGCCCTGACTAACATTAAAGTATACCTTTCACAAATCACTTACCTCACAAAAATCTTCGCTACTCAAGCTACTGCAATACAGCGAGCGCCACTACTGCCAGCTAAATAAAAGATTCAAAGTACTGAAGGCACTAACTACTGATAGGGATAGTTAGCAAATGAAAGATATTAATAAAGAACAAACATTGTATTTACCTTAATAGTCATAATATATATAGCAGTTCATGACAAATTACAAAACTCCGCCATCTCTCTCCCCACATCCACCACTGCTGGCGGCTCACCTCCAACTGCGCATCGCTACGCGCTGTTCACAGCCAGCTGCCTAACACTACAATGGCGAGTATTACAACAATGCAAAGCAGCCACAGACTGCACACAGCACAGCCAGTGATTTTCATACAGAGGTGGCGTTACCAATAAAAAAACCTAAACAGCCTACTTACAAAGGTTACGATGGCCGTAATCAGTTATCTCTTAAAAAAACACAATTAGCTGTATGACTGTTGAAGGCCTTATCACAGAAAAAAATTTCACAATTTTAGGGCCGATGGCCACCAACAATAACCTCATACAACAAACGACTGAAGGCCAGAATTAGAAGTGAAAGACAATTCCAAATAGCACTTTTAAAATAAATCCCTTGCTCTTAAAACAAGTTTTCTCAAAAAAACACTGTAACATAGCTGAAGGCCTTATCACCAAAGAAGTGAAATTATTGCTCAGCTAAAGGCCTCAAAACAAACATCACAATCTAAGGAATCAGGACAAGAGGTTCTCAGCAAGTCTTCTGAGGGTCGGCCTGGGACAGAAACATAAGGTAAGGTGAGACAGGCAGCCAAGAGTTGCACTCACATAACATGATGGCAACTCAAACTAGGGACATCTTAAGCGCCGACCGACCGACTAACCAATCCGCCTAACGCCCGATCACCGGTACAACGATGGAATATTTTTAGACAAGGCGAAGAGACAGACAGCACTACGTCTTCAGAAAACACCCAAGGCCGAAGGAAACACTAGAACCAAGGTAGACATCCCTAAAAATATGCACAGTACAATACAAGAGGCTGTCGAACTACACGCCGTGTCAGACAGCATAAACACGACGAGGAAAGGTACACTGCTGGAAATGTATGCTAACCTCCAGGGCAGGTAACTGGGACGTTAGCGGCCACAAGGCAGAAAAGAGCGCTGGTTGCACTTGACTAATAAGAATAATACTAAATTCAATGGCCGGCCGGAGTGGACGAGCGGTTAAAGGCGCTACAGTCTGGAACCGCACGACCGCTACGGTCGCAGGTTCGAATCCTGCCTCGGGCATGGATGTGTGTGATGTCCTTAGGTTAGTTAGGTTTAAGTAGTTCTAAGTTCTAGGGGACTTATGACCACAGCAGTTGAGTGCCATAGTGCTCAGAGCCATTTGAACCATTTTTGAACTAAATTCAATGATGAATAACAAATAGAGAAAGACGGTTGCAATATTTCACCGCCTCGAAACACTTCACGCGTTGCCGCCAGGCTCAGCGGCCCTGGGAGCAACAACCCGCTGACCAAAGGCGAAATCTCAGAATAGTCGAGCTTGAATTAGCAGTTAGCTCTTCATTCAATTTAAACGTCGAGGGTTCGGTGTGCAACGAAGTCATCGCTCTCGCAGCTACCCCTCCTCGACCCGGCAGCGGCAGCACGCCGCCAACGGCCCCGGATTGCCCACGCGCTGCACGGACCTGCCCGCTGCTGTGCCCCAAACCGACCTGATGTCCCTTTCACAACTGCCTAGTCCGCTCGACGCGACCCGGAAATACTAGCGGTCGCTCTGAAGATAGTACCATAGTACTCGTATCGATGAGCGCTGCTGCTGCCACTCAGAGGCAAGTAAGCCAGCAACTTAGTGACGCCAGTAAATCGAATATGAGACGAGATGCCATAACCGCAGTGACAAAATGCCAAGCAATAAACGGCAAGTACACGAGCTGCGCACGGCTCAGATGGGATATTGGCGAACGAGGATAATTCAATGGCGATCGAAGTTAATCAACTTGGCCGGAGATTTTGCTTGCTTCTCCTGTGTTTTAACTTTCAAGGGTGATCGTCTTCAGGTATTCCTATTTGCTAATTTGTTATTGTCTTCTTGCACGTATTCGAGGAGGGGAGTCGCAGAACTAATCAAATTTCTCTTTTCAGACTGTTTGATTGCTTTTCGATGTAACGTATCTGTGTAAACCACGAATTTCCCGCCCCTGCACCCCTTGCCCTCTCTCCCCTCCCGCCACAGCTGCAGACGGCCGGCCATTATCTAAAACAAGTTTTCACTTTCAGATCCAACAAATTGCTACCCTGAAGACGACGGTACAACATCTACTGGCTGCACAGGCTGCGTCGGCCGCACAACAGGCCAACCAATTTTCCCAACATGTACCGCTGACTGGTATACCGACGTTCCGGCAATTTAACGACACAAAAGAGGAATGGATTGAATGACTCAGTTTCAAGCACATTGTCAAATTAACCGTGTTCAACGTACTGTTAAGTTACAATACTTCCTTTCGATAGCGGGGTCCCCATTGTTCAGGTCAATACAAAAACTATTCCCAACAGCGTCTCTCGACGAACTCAGCTGTGACCAAGTAATCGCTGCACTAACTCAATACTATGACCACCAAGTCCAAGTAACAGCAGCTACATATCAGTTCTTTCGCTTGCAGAAAAAGCCGGAAGAGACGTACTGCCAGTAGTACACGGAACTTACGGGCATGACTAGGAAGTGTAAATTTAAGTGTAGTTGTGGCACTTTTACAGTGATTTAATGATACAGGACGCAATAACAATCACTGTTCCAGATAGTAGAACATGGGAACAGATCACGAAGTACTGTGATCCATAACTTGCCCAAGTATTGCAAATCATAGGTCAATTTGACTGAGGTTCCATAGCGGCCGATAAGTTTGACCAGGCCACGACTTGTCGGGTCGAGTGGCCCCTTGTCCGCGAAACCCTGCCCCCAAAGCAGCTACAAGAACGAGCGCGTACACACACGTGTTCGTAGACATCAAACTGTCCTGTGAAAGACAGGACTGCCCATCACGTAACGCAACGTGTTACACGTGTGCAAAGAAAAGGCCATGTCCAAGCAGTTTGTTTGCAACGGCACAAAAACGCCAATTTTGCCCGTTCCCAGAAAAAACAGGCTCGTGCATATGCAATGAACGCTGTGTTTTCAGAATGTACAACAGGTCCTGGCAAAAGTAAGATTAAGTATGTGCCTCGTTCTCACCCTAGTGCTGTGCAATGA
Source organism: Schistocerca nitens (assembly GCF_023898315.1). NCBI lineage: Eukaryota > Metazoa > Arthropoda > Insecta > Orthoptera > Acrididae > Schistocerca > Schistocerca nitens. The sequence continues at coordinate 298,483,250 of NC_064620.1, forward strand.
CGGTCTAACAAACTATTTGTCTCCCTACGAATTGCTGGCCGTCGTGTGAACTTTCAGTTAGGCACACGTGCGTCAGGAACTTTCTTAATCGTGTAACGTACGAACAGCTCGGCTCACGACGCCTTTCTAAGTCGAGCAAGCACCTTACTTCTTACGACGGACAGGAAATTCCAGTGTTTGGACAGTGTAGTTTACCTGCCACTTACAAATCTCACAATAGGACTGGTAAGGTATAGGATTGGTAAGCAGGGCACTTGGGCTGCTGGAGTGGAATGCTGACCCATTTGAGAATACAAAAATTTATTTCCACCACGTTAATTAAAACAGATCACTAGTAACAGCACAATGATTAATTAATATTCACAAAATTGCGGAGATCTACTCCGATTATTGAATTGTATAAAAGCAACGAGAATAATTCCAAAAATAATTTTAAAGAAAAACAGCCTTATGGTCCTAACTTTAAATTAATAAAAAATTACTTTACACAAATATGTCCGCAGCTCGTGGTCTCGCGGTAGCGCTCTCGCTCCCCGAGCACTGAGTACCGGGTTCTATTCCCGGCGGGGTCAGGGATTTTCACTTGCCTCGAGATGACTGGCTGTTGTTCTGTCGTCTTCATCATCGTCATTCATCCCCATTACGGTGGGAGGAAGGCGATGGCAACCACCTCCACCAGGACCGTGCTTAGCATGGCGGTGCGGGTCTCCCGCATCGATCCCCTACGCTCTGTCACGCAGTGTGGGACTTCATCATCATTACACAAATATAACCTTAACATAACTACAGATCTGAGCTCACTAGTCAATTGTTATGCCTTCTGAATATGAAATATAACAATTTGTGAAAGCTATTAGGTTAAAAAAATACTCAAATAGAAAGATCACATAAATACGTGAATTAACTGTTATGGAAAACATTCGGAAATATGTTATGATAGCCTGAAAGATCTACAGAGCAATCAGCACTTTCTCTACGTTTGGCTTTCACATGGGTCGCGCGTCTGAATTCCGTGCTCGAGAGCTCAAGCGACAACAACAGGCAGGAGGGCCTGCGCACACCAATAACAGCTTCTAGAACAAACAAACACAGTATTAATACACAGTCCACTAAAATACTAAAACCAACAGCCAAGCACTGGGTAGCGCGAAATGCAAATGGTTCAAATGGCTCTGAGCACTATGGGACTTAACATCTGAGGTCATCAGTCCCCTAGAACTTAGAACTACTTAAACCCAACTAACCTAAGGACATCACACACATCCATGCCCGAAGCAGGATTTGAACCTGCGACCGTAGCGGTCGCGCGGTTCCAGACTGAAGCGCCTAGAACCGCTCGGCCACTCCGGCCGGCCGCGAAATGGAGGAAGAGATGTAAAAAAAGTTATAGTATGACAACCGCATTTACTATTAAAGGAACAGTTCATTACACAATCTCCAATGATGTGTCATTTCACTAGATAAATTTATAAACCACAACTAGGTCAAGGTGATAATGACCAGACAATCCGCACACAACCATAAATACCAAAGCACCGTTTGACGGCGCAAAATTGTTACTATTATAGTTGCTAACAACAAGGAATTGGCAGTTCCAATTTAAATTGGCGGCTGAAGTTTTATACAGAGAATAAACTTTGATTCATAAAATTGACCACTTAACATATCAACAATAATAATAAAAGAAGGAATCACCGAATATCGGCCACACCTGTAATGCAATAGAACCGGGGCACAGCGCAGTTACATGGACTTGCAATACCAAATATCCCGGACCCACGTCCAAGTGGTTTAAGGAATGACTAGCAAAAATCAAGTGGCCACACGGAGCAATGACATCCAAAAGCTTCACCACAAAATGGCTCACCATTTAAAGTTAACATGCACGCCAGGGTAAACTCCCGCGCTCTTCTCAGAATTCGAGAAAGACACGACTCTTAAACAGAGCTGACTGGTGACTGCTTTCGCACTCCACTTCCGCCCGCCACCAGACCCAGGCGCCGCAAAGCAACACCGTGCGTCCTCGCAGTAAACCAAACTCCGGCTGACTACTCGCGATGCTCCGTGCGCTGTCTTCCCTCTGCCACTGCCGCCAACCGAGCCTCCGTCACTGCCCCGACCGAGTCTCTTCTCGCGAGCCTCGGCCGTCCTAATTAGAGGGCGCTAGCCAACCAGGACGCCGCAAAGCGCGTAACTTCGACACAGAAACTATCTTGCCGAGAGCATCGCAGGAAGTCACTGCTCAAAGGACAGTGAATTCTACTGTTTTGAAATCAAGAGACAGTGGGAACGTATTCGGTTTAGATGCCTTTGATCTGTTTGGACTTAGCATCTAATACTATGTACTTTCAGGGTCTTCTTTTGCACCAAGAGACAGTGCTTAAAGGATTTCCTGAGCTATTTTCAGAAGGAATGGGAAAAGCTAATAATTTTGTAGCGCATGTTACATTGAAGGCAATGCACAGCCTAAGTTTTTTCCGGGCCCGCCCAGTTCCAATTGCTTTAAGAGACAAAGTAGCCAGTGAATTGAAAGAATGACAAGACAATGTTGTAACTTGTCCCATTCAAGCTAGTCAGTGGGCAAATCCTCTGATTTTGTTGGCTAAGCTTTCTTGTCGCATTCGCATTTGTGTTGATTTCAAGTCTACAGTCAACCCACAGACAGTAGTTGACGGTTATCGGTTACCTCCCCCTGAGGAGCTCATGGACAGGATTGGTGCAGGACGTTACTTTTCTAAGATAGATTTGCGTGATGCCTACTTGCAAATTACATTAGATGAAAAATCACTGAAAGTGTTTCTTGTAAATACACACTTAGGACTGTCCAAGCATTTGCGGTTACCCTTCAGCAGTTCTTCCGCACCCGCCATTTTTCAACGTTACTTGGAACAGCATTTTGTTCAAATTACCTTGACGACATTCTCGTCTCAGAGGAACACATCAATTTGCGAACTCTTTTTCGAATGTTGTCAGAAGCAGGACTCAAGTGTCGTCTCGAAAGGTGTGACTTTTTTCAAACTGAATTACAGCACTTAGGTCATGTGATAAACAGTCAGGGTGTGTACCCACCTACAACCTCATTTGCTTGCAATCCTTGACCTGCCCGTTCCTCGCAATGTGTCTGAACGGCAGTCAAAATGGTTCAAATGGCTCTAAGCATTATGGGACTTAACGTTTGAGGCCATCAGTCGCCTAAACTTATAAATTACTTAGCCTAAAAAAATCGTAGATGGAGACCAAGAGATGATTACACTAAGCAGATTCAGAAGGATGTAGGTTGCAGTAGGTACTGGGAGATGAAGAAGCTTGCACAGGATAGAGTAGCATGGAGAGCTGCATCAAACCAGTCTCAGGACTGAAGACCACAACAACAACAACTAACCTAAGGACATCACACACAACCATGCTCGAGACAGGATTCGAACCTGCGACTGTAGAAGCAGTGCGGCTCCGGACTGAAGCGCCTAGAACCGCTCGACCAGAAAGGAACGGCATTCGGTACTAGGCAACATGATATGCTAGATTTGCTTCATCCCGCATGCAGCTCAGACCACTACTGCATTGCATCGTTTGCGTCGCAAAAATTTATCTTTTGCGAGGACTAAAGACTGTCAAGACCCATTTCAGAAACTGAAAAATGTGCTCAGCGACAGATGTTTAGTGCATTTTGACTCTGCCAGGCCAATAGTTTTGAAAGTCGACGCTTCTTCCTACGGAATCGGTGCGCAAGACAGACATATTGCTTTCCCCTCAAAATTGTTAACTCAAACTCAGAGCAGTTATACTCAAATAGAAAAAGAGGCTCTCGGTATTGTGTATGGTACGACCAAATTTCATCACTATTTGTATGGTCGCAGGTTCCTTTCAGTGAGAGATCACAAGCCTTTGCAGTCCTTGTTTCATATGTCAAAGCCGGTTCCTAAACGCTCTGCTCAGAAATGTCATGGTTGGACTTTGTTGACTTCGTGGTATCAGTATGAAATTGTGTATATACCTACGGCAAAGCATGGCAATGCAGACGGCCTCTCTCGCCTTCCGATTGTCCGAGACTCTGACTTTGATGCATCTGCCGCATCTTGTTGTCAGATCGATGCGCAGGACTTGAACTGGTGGAATCTTTTCCCTTTCATTACAGAAAAATTGCATATGCCACGAAAACGGACGCTGACCTGAAGATTTTGTTGCATTACATTCTCACGTGTCGGCCTCATTCAGCGGACAGTACCCAGAACTCAGTTGTGCGCCGATATTTTGCACATCGGCATAACCTCTCGATACAACAAGGTGTGCTAGTTCGAAATGACAATGGACAATTGAGCTGTGCACGGCTCGTGTTCATGCCATTTACTGTTTGTCATCTTCTATTACGGTACTGCAGCCTCGTTTTCGTATTCCATTTACCGACATCACTGACTTCCTGCCTTACTTGCCCGTGAGCGGCATCAGCAGCACGTATCGATAAGTGCACTGTCGTACCATCTCTGGAGCGACAGATAGTATTTCAGGGTCGTCGTGTGTCTGGCAGTCAGTTGGACCAGTGGTGCAGTCGGAACGCAGCAGCAGTGAAGTCGGGGACGGAGCGCCGATGAGGCGCGGACAGCCAGTGCTCGCTGACCCCTGGCGACACACGTCAACTGTCCGACGGAGGGAGATTGGAGCGGGACGACCGTTGGTTGGTCGATCGGTTGGTCGTCTCATCGGCCGACGTATATTTGGTCCTTTCATCACTTCTGGGCCTGGACAGTCGGTCGGTTGGCGTGGGGCAGCAAGGAAGTCTCCGTCGCGCGTACTCTGACCAGGGCCGCTGACAGTGTGCACGAGCGGTTGGAGTGTGAGTTGCTGTTTGCGAGTGCTCCGAAGTTCGTCGCCCACCGATCTTGGACATGAAGGTTGAGTCCTCACTTAACCTACTATCGAGCCTCAACTGTTTACATTTCTTCGTTTGATCCTGGTTGTCGCTTTTGGGGCATTCCCATGAACAACAACGTGTGTGTATTCATGTCGGCTAAGATTCCAGCCGTCTTTTTTGTGGAGTTTAACTTAATTTATTCCCTGTTATTGAAATTGACCAACGGTATCTTCTGCCTCGTGGCCGTTGACGTTCCGGTTACCTGCCTTGGTCGTTGACGTAATTTTCCGCAGTGTATTTTCCTCGCCGTGTTGTTGCTGTCCAGCGCGGCGTATGATAGCGGAACAAACACTGGTAGCAGTTACTTCTGTAAAATATCTGGGAGTATGCGTGCGGAACGATTTGAAGTGGAATGATCATATAAAATTAATTGTTGGTAAGGCGGGTACCAGGTTGAGATTCATTGGGAGCGTGCTTAGAAAATGTAGTCCATCAACAAAGGAGGTGGCTTACAGAACACTCGTTCGACCTATACTTGAGTATTGCTCATCAGTGTGGGATCCGTACCAGATCGGGTTGACGGAGGAGATAGAGAAGATCCAAAGAAGAGCGGCGCGTTTCGTCACAGGGTTATTTGGTAACCGTGATAGCGTTACGGAGATGTTTAATAAACTCAAGTGGCAGACTCTGCAAGAGAGGCGCTCTGCATCGCGGTGTAGCTTGCTCGCCAGGTTTCGAGAGGGTGCGTTTCTGGATGAGGTATCGAATATATTGCTTCCCCCTACTTATACCTCCCGAGGAGATCACGAATGTAAAATTAGAGAGATTAGAGCGCGCACGGAGGGTTTCAGACAGTCGTTCTTCCCGCGAACCATACGCGACTGGAACAGGAAAGGGAGGTAATGACAGTGGCACGTAAAGTGCCCTCCGCCACACACCGTTGGGTGGCTTGCGGAGTATAAATGTAGATGTAGATGTAGATGTAGTTCGACAGCTGAGGTGTTGTAGCGGGCGCCAATATTCTGTGTGTCGTTGTACTGAAATTTTGTGGTCGTTTTGCTGGTTGCATGGAGATGAAGTAATTTTGTTGATTGGTCGGTCGGCTGCCTGTCGGTTGGGTTGCCTTCAGATAAAGAAGTCATTCGACAGGCTGCCTGTCTCACCTAAACTGGCGTTAGTGTTACAATCCCAGGCCGACCCTTGGAAACTTCTGAACGCCGTTCCTTGTGTGTTACAGTAATTTCCCTGTTTGGGTTTTAGTTGTCTGGTTGATGTGTGGCCTTCAGCCGAGTATCAATATCTCTTAAATTAATGTTCTTGTCTTGCCCTTAAGGCATGAGATTGTTATTCTTTTATATGGGGCCTTCAGTCGAATTTTACATGAGATGCTTTAGTATAAGGTGTTCTGCCTTTTAAATTGAAACTCTTTTTCTAGGCTTTAAGCCGTTAAACATATTTTGTTGATATATGGTCTTCAGCTGGGTATTAATATCTCTTAAATTAATGTTCTTGTCTTGCCCTTAAGGCATAAGATTGTTATGCTTTTGTATGGAGCCTTCAGCCGAATTTTGCACGAAATGTGTTAAGATAAGGCCTTCTGCTTTTTGATTGAAACTTCTCTTATTGCTTAATATGCGACCTCCAGCCAAGTTCCATTAAAATTAAATTGCTAAGACCTGTTTAGACTGAAGAGTTAGAAAATATCTTTGGGTGAAACCTCCAGAAGAATCTTGTATTTCAATTTCTTGCTTACGCCTTGTGTCTCGTATTTTGAGTGTGGCCTTCAGCCGATCTAAAGTTAATCGAAGGAGGTCGATTAAAGTTTTGAGTGTTTTGCATCCTTGTTGTGATATTGTGTGTTGATGAACAAAGTTTGTATGTTGAGTGGAACTGACAGCAACTTATTTTGACCCTTTCCACAACCTAATCCGCTCTGTCTTGCTAGCCCAGGCATTTCGACAATGCTTATTACGAAAGTGTTGCGAAAGGAATTATTCGGACTAAACAGTTAGCATGCCGACACTATACTTGGCAGGGCACGGAAGCTCTTATTGAACAGATGACATCACAGTGTCGCGCATGTGCGGAAAACGGATCCGCTCCGCCTCAGACGTTCTCAGCTTGGCCTAAGACTCAATCGCCATGGCAAGGAATGTATATAGACTTTGCAGGACTATTTGCAACACTCGTTGGCTCATAGTGGTAGACTCTTTTAGCAATCTCCCATTTGCAGTACCTATGGCTTCCACCAAATCACATAGCACCATTCAAGCGGTGTCCTCCTTATTTTGCATAGGTTTACCTGAAGTACTTGTGTCGGACAGCGGACCACAGTTCACTTCACGCCATTTTGACCAGTTTTGTGAATGAAATCGCATTCGTCGTCTAACAAGTGCTCCGTTTCAGCCACAGTCCAATGGAGAAGCAGATCACTTCGTATGCACTTCTAAACAACAGATGGCCAAGCTTCGCACCACACACACACACACACACGGGAACAGGCACTGAAACTCTTTCTCGCCTACACGAGACGGACCATCAACGGCACGGCCGCCACCATCGGACGCTGCTATTCTTGCTACACCCACAGCAGCATCCGGCGCCTCCAATGGTCCGCAAGTATCGCTTTGCGACGCACGATCTTGTTAGTTTCAGGGTTTATGGCAACCGTGGGCGCTGGGAAAGAGACGTGATCCAGGACAGCATTGACTCCTTTATGCACCTGATTGCAAGCCCCGATGGTTTACAGCGCCGCCACGAGAACGAAATTCGTGCTTTTCATTTGCCCCATGATTCTGCTCATTCTCTTCCCCCAGATGCACGGCCTCACGGGACCGCGCGGCCTTTGCAGTCGCCTACTGGTACCATCAGGACACCCCAGCAGGAGCGGATGGACGATGCGTCTTCGTCCCCGCCCCCGCCGTCCCCGGTCACCGAGCCGGTGGATCTGGACCCGCCGTCGCCGTCATCACCCCAGGACACGCCCTCAGGCCTGGACGTGTGCCCTGGGAGCAGTTTTCAGGAGGATGACCCTGTTGCCTCGCAAGCCAGATGGCGGGGTACGGTTGGGAGTAAGTCGTCCTCCATAGTCAGGACTCCCGGCTCCTTTCTGCGTCCAGCGTCCTGACTCCCTACCCGTTGCCGTTTGCGTCCTCCCTACATGACAATAGTGCAGCATTTCAGGGGGGAGGGAGGAGGGGGGGATGTACTGGCGTAGTCTGTCGCCAACACACTGGTCGGTGCAAAAATGAAGCGCGAAGATCGACCATCACGAGAGAGGCCAGAGCCACACCACAAGCAACACACCACAAGCGCCCTCTCGACAGCATGTATTTAGGCCGCCGGCGCTGACTGGATTCTATTCGAGTTAAGTTTCTAGATCATGTGAATAAAGAACCATATTAATCCATGTTTGCATTTGCAGAAACAGGATACCGGTCACCCATGACGTCATCCTCTTCCTTGCATATTAAGATTTGATTCATCTTGTGAAACACTGTCTGTAACTTGTCTTAATTTCTTCACAACAAGGCAACGTCATCCTGTAAAACTGCTCGTTTTACAGTTTCAGCTTTGAAGCATTGTGCATTAATATTTGTCCATTACTACTTGTTGCTGAGAATTGGTTATCTGGAATCTCCTTGTACAAATTAAAGGATACTGGAAATAATACGCGTACCTGCCCTACCACTTTTACTAGCCTGTGATCCATCCTCCCTTATGAAGCCTTCTGATTATTGTAAGGTAACAGGATTCATCTTTTGCCCCTGAATTCTATTCCTATAGTCTTCATTTTTAAGACTTTTTTCCCGTTAATTTAACTGAATGGCTACAGCCTTTCGCCGTAATGTATCATTCGTATATGATTTTTAGTTATTTTCAGTTTGTAATATTTAAACTTTTTACCAGAAGTTTGTGAACTATGTAGTGACGTAGTACGTGACTAACGTACGTAGATTTGTCTCAATGAAGTGTTCCCTTACAATTTGAGATACCAGAAGAGACTGCAGGAAATCTGTCTACGGTACATTAGGGTCTCAGGGAGGCTGTGAAATACGAATTTAAGCGACCTTGTTGCTCCGGTCTCTGTGATGTAGAATTCAAAGAGGACCAGCAAACTCCGAGGCCGGATTTAACCCGGATATTGGCTCAATGAATCCAATTATCTGAGACGTTGCAGTGTTTCCGTCGACGCATAGAGTCAATTACGTGCCGAGCGTGAGCCGGTGAGCTTTGTCTGCCAGAGATTTTCTTCCGACAGTCCACGAAGGCGTTGTCACGGCTGCTACTACGAGGATACAGAGATGTGCACTTAAATAGGGGACGGCGCACGAACGGCTATGTTCGTCGTGATAAAACACTTTCGTATTCTGCAGGACAGTCTGCTAGCAAGACATTTACTGCACTGTTTAGTAAATATCTCTAGGGTATATGGACTCATCGCACGTCGGGGTTTTGGAGCTAGTATTCCGAGGTTTTTACTCTCATTAGTTTTGTGCTGTTCTACATAGAAATGACATTGATTTTTACATTTTTCATTGAAAGATCTGAGCCAAAGTCTTTGGATGAGTTAGTACATATATTATTTACAGAAAGCCAATGAAAATACTGGAGATTTACGGCAGTGAAACAAAGCAACAAATGTAAACTTTTCTGAGGAAGTCAAGTACATAGTAAAAATGGCCCACAATGTCGCTTTTTAAGTTGTGTTTAAAAATCTAAGATGTATCACAATTTTCCATTTTCCACCTACTGAGAGAATCAACAGGAACCACACCAATATGACCTCCCGCACCCGACCCAAGCAGCCGTTCCAACTCCAAATTAACTCTCCCAACAGAAGAGTTCAAATGAGGCCGGTCATGGCGTCTCAGGACAGATACAAATTCAACATTGGTGTGTCTCGATGCCGACGCAATCTTTACCAGGTCACACTCTATACTGTACCCAGGATCTCTGTCGATGCTGTTCCCTGGCCCTCCCACAATAACCACGGTGTCTTCCCTGGTAAATCCTTTACAGAGTGAACCTAAATCCTCTGTCACCTGATCCAGACTAGCACTTGGTTTGAAAAAAATTGTGACCTGGTATTCTGGTCCTAATTCCTCCTGCAGAAGTTGGCCTACACCTCTGGCATGAGAACTGCCTAAACACAAAACTTTCTTCCTTTTCGATGACTTTCCTACATTCTTTTTCAATTTCCTGTTGAAAGTTTGTTGTGTCCTGTCTACACCTACCTCTGCTTGAGGCTCATCAGTTTCTAACTGAAGCAACAGGTCAAACTTATTTTTGACATTCACCACAAAATTGTCAGACTTAGTTCTAGGCCTGTTCCTTCTGTTACCTGTTGCCACTTCCCACCTCTCTTTGCCCTTCTCCCTCCTTAACCTGTCCAGAGTCTGCAGCTCGTGGTCGTGCGGTAGCGTTCGCACGTCCCACGCCCGGGTTCCCGGGTTCGATTCCCGACGGGGTCAGGGATTTTCTCTGCCTCATGATGACTGGGTGTTGTGTGATGTATTTAGGTTAGTTAGGTTTAAGTAGTTCTAAGTTCTAGGGGACTGATGACCATAGCTGTTAAGTCCCATAGTGCTCAGAGCCATTTGAACCATTTGAACCTGTCCAGATCTTCCCTAGCCTGATCTAGCTCAGCCTGAAGGGCAGCAATTTTCCCCTCCTGTTCCACTATCTTCCTATCTCTGCTGCAAATCCTACATAACCACTGATGAGCCTGATCCACGTTCCACTGCAGGCCCCCCAATGAAAAAAACTACTGCATCCATCCCACTAAACCCCGGAACTAACAATTCTACGGCAAGTCAGGCACTTCTCACTGATGGAAAAAATAATACTTTAGCTAGAATAAATCAATTAAATTACCGAAAATCAAAAAAGACGTTACAAGAATTAAGCCTATTCACAAATGTATATAAGCAAGTTTCTGATTTAAAATTCCGCTGTTTTTCTGAGATCTGTATTAAAACAATGAAGGTATACGCTATTTATTATATATTTCACTCGATGGAAGGAAAAAAGGGCAATTAAACGAGATACTTTAACTTTGATTCTCCAAAAACGTTACGAGAATTAGGCCTATTAACAAATGTATATAAGAAAGTTTCTAATATAAAGTTACGCTGTTTTTCTGAAATCTGTATTAAAACAATGAAGTTATACGCTATTTACGGTAGTTTACTTATTTGTTACTGAGAAACTAGTTAAATTACCGTGAAACAAGAAACAAATACGTTTACAAAATTTAAGCCTAAGCGCGACTTCGCAAAGTTACGATCTTTTCGTGTGTTCTGAAAAAATACGCAAAAAAAGTCAAACCTTTAACGGCAAGACTAAACGATACACTAATGCACGTATTTAATTTGTTGTCGGCGTTAAACTGAATTATATTCCTGTCTAAATCACTTAACTTTCTGGAAATGGTGCCTGGCGTCACTTACTCGGCGGCCATCTTGGAACCATTGAAGGTAAGGGGAATTAATGAGTTTTTAGTTCGGTGTAACTCTTTACATATGAACCAGACGTCATGATAAGCGAATAGAAACAGTAAAACTTATGATTTGTTTTACCTTCCAGTCACTATCCCAGATAAGCAATATTTTGCATCCCAGTGCTCTATTATGTACCTACAAATCTCATCCATCACATGTACCGAATTATTACTTTAGTTTCCATTACCATGACTAAAATGATTGTATACGACCACTGCAACGTCGACGATGTGAAATGTCTGTTCCACAATCCCTCCTACGGCAAAAAAGTCTACAATTTAGTCATGGAGTTTACAATATTATTCAAGTTTTCTTCATGCAGGGTTGTGCTTTGGACGCGAATTTTGGGACACTACGTATCGTGTGAATGCGTCTGTGATTATTTACCAACAAGTTGATAACAGGCTGACTGTCCCTAAAAGGAAAAACGAGAAGGCTAAGCGAAGGAAGAAGATGGCGAGATGAGCTGCAATTGTGTGGTGGGTCGTCATAGTAACAATAGCATGGGAAACAGAGAAGTGGAAGAAGTCAGGTGAGGCCATTGAACAATAGCGGAACAGTAATTGCTAGTAACAAACGTTGACAAACAAACGAATACACCACTGGATGTCACAACTGACTCTCTGAGTTCAACTTGAAGGGTTGACTTCCGGTTAACAGTAATATGTTCGTGGTTCTGATTGTGGATGGATGACTGGAAACGAGGACTTGTAAAAGGTGTTCATGACTTAAGTCAGACATAGCATATTGATCTAAAGTAAATTTGTCTCTCTTGTCATATTAATGCTGTCGAAGGCATTTAAAGCAATTTTCTTCGCACATACGATCTGTCCTCCACTGTGAGCCTAGCTGCAGCTGCACGGGATGCGGCAAATATCTGTGGTACGCATAACTGTGAACTGACTTACCATTCACTAGTGTCACTTATCTGACACATTTCTGAGTTTATAGGTATCCTGCGTACACATGATAGCTATTAAGCGGCAGTAACATGTATTGTCAGAGATGATTATGGGAACTGAAGTCATCTGTGTCTTAGGAACTGTAGACTAAATATCAACCCGTGTGATGGATGTAATTTCGGAATGTCAGAGGGAGACCAAGAGATGCATACACTAAGCAGATTCAGAAGGATGTAGGTTGCAGTAGGTACTGGGAGATGAAGAAGCTTGCACAGGATAGAGTAGCATGGAGAGCTGCTTCAAACCAGTCTCAGGACTGAAGACCACAACAACAACAACAACAGGAGTTTACTTCTAGACGTGATCTCACGATCTTATAAATGCATGGTATTCAGGACAAACCAGCAACCGCCTGGTATACATAATATACACTGAAACGCCAAAATAACTGGTATAGGTATGCGAACTCAAATGCAGAGATATGTAATCAGGCAGAATACGGCGCTGCTATCGGCAAAACCTATATAAGAGAACTGTCCGGCGCAGTTGGATCGGCTACTGCTACAATGGCAGATTCTCAGTATTTAAGGGAGTCTGAAGGTGGTGTTACAGTCGGCGCACGAGCGATGAGACACAGCTTCTCCAAGGTAGCGATGAAGTGCGCATTTTCCCATACGACCATTTCACGAGTGTACCGTGAGTATCAGGGATCCGGTAAAACATCAAACCTCGGACAACGATGCAGTCGGAAAGAGATCCTGCAATAACAAGACCAACGAAGACTGAAGATAATCTTTCAACGTGACAGAAGTGCAACCTTTCCTCAAATTGCTGCAGATTTCAATGATGGCCCATCAACATGTGTCATCGTGCGAACCATTCAACGCAACATCATCAATATGGGCTTTCGGAGCCAAAGGCCCACTCGTGTACCCTTGATGACTGCACGACACAAAGCTTTACGCCTAGCCTGAGCCCGTCAACACCGACATTGGACTGTTGAAGACTGGAAACATGTTGCCTGGTCGGAAGAGTCTCGTTTCAAATTGGATCGAGCGGATCGACGTGTACGGGTATGGAGACAACCTTATGAATCCATGGACTCTTGTTTAGAAGGGGACTGTTCAAGCTGGTGGAGGCTCTGTAATGGTGTGGGGCGTATGCAGTTGGAGTGATATGCGACCCTTGATACGTCTAGATACGACTGTCACAAGTCACACTTACCTAAGCATCCTGTCTGATCACCTGCATCCATACATATCCATTGTGTATTACAATTGACTTGGGCAATGTCAGCAGGACAATGCGACACCCCACACGTCCGGAATTGCTTCAGAGTGGCTGTAGGTACACTCTTCTGAGTTTAAAAACTCCCGCTGGCCACGAAACTGCCCAGACATGAACATTGTTGAGCATATCTGGGATGCCTTGCAACGTGCCGTTCAGAAGAGATCTGCACTCCCTCGTACTCTTACTAATTTATGGACAGAAATGCAGGATTCATCGCGTCAGTTCCCTCGAGCACTTCTTCAGACATATTTCGAGTCCATGCCACGTCGTGTTGGGGCACTTCTGCGTGCTCGCGGGGGCCCTACACGGTATTAGGCAGTGTCTTTGGCTCTTCAGTCTATAGGTCTGCTGTAGCTATTTCCAATACACATTACTATTTTTCCCTTTGCTTAAGAATTCTACGTTGGATACGTGAGTTTTACAATGGTTCATCTTTGGACCAAATTTGTACTGGCAATTTCCGTCACGCCGTCCTAGTTCCATCTGCAACAGCAGGTCGGTCAGACAGAATTTTATTCTTTATTTAGATATAAAGCATCGTCAGAAGCAGTCTGAAAAGCTTGTAAGGGTGTCGCAGGATAGGTTGTGATGAGAAATAATTGTTAAAATTCGATACATCGCACCTTTTCCGAGTTAATTACCATTGAAGTTAGCCAGTCAGGCCACTGCCCACTAGAGACGGTGTAGCCAAACGTGTTCTTCAGAACAAGAGAGCGATATAAAAATTGGACGTGGTAGGGTAATGAGTGTAGAGCCCAGGCCAAAGGCTGTGTGGTCTCGTGCAGTATCGTCTACGCTACGAGAACAACTGACGGGCCGTTTGAATTTGCTCGCGCAAAGGCTTAATTAGCTACCTTCAATACTAATTAGCTCGGAAACGGTGTAACTTACTGCCTTTTTTTAACGGTTATTTCTCAGCACATCTTCCCCTGCACCACCCTTAAAAACTTTTGTGACTGTTTCTGACGCACTGTATGTCTGTTAAAGAAACCGGACTCGTATACATGCCTGCTGTAGCTACTAACTACTAGTATTTAGTAACTTTACGGTACAGTTATCAGTTATTGTTCTAATTTAACCTTGTTTCTTAAGAACTAGTTCACGAATTTTTGTTCAGGAACACACACAGCCTTGCATAGCCTAACACAAACTCAAGACAAAATAGTCGATGTCATGGTCGGGATTCGAGTCCAGGACCGCCGAAAATGTGTCTTTGTCTCGTGGCCTCCACAGCCTCTGCGGGCTGGGGTCACATTGACTTTCGGACACACTTAAAGCGGCGAGAAGTTTCGAGTACGTCTTCGACCCGTCGATCATCAATGCTGCTCCTTTTGACTGCAATATTTTTACTTCCTCTGCAGGAGTCAGCATGAGAGCGGCAAGCAGAAATGACATCGCGGGCTCTGAGTCGCAATGGCTCTTTGGAAACGTTCATTTCGAGACAGCGTCATCGCTCTGACTGAAGAAGTCGAGTTTTTAGGGAGGCTGGCAGGAGGTATGGCGTGCCATCTATTACTGCAAAGAAAAGTTGGAAGACTAATGTTGAAATAGGCACTACCAGTAGAATTCCTGGCTCAGGCAAGAAGAGAACGACCGCACACCGAAATGACACAGAACTTGTGCGTAAGAACCAACAACTTCCTTTCCTAAATGCGAAGCAGTTGCAGCGAGAGTCTAACTTCCCCGGTTGCGGTGACAGCTCGCCGAGGGCTGAGGGAAACTGGACACCACTCACGAAAATTCGCTGTAAAACAGGAACTCAGCAAGGAAGATGCTTTATACCGGCTGGCATTCGCAGAGCTCCATCTGAAGGCTGCGTGGGAGCTCGTAATTTCATTAATGTGAAGGTGTTTTCCACGAGCAATTGCGGTACAACAGTAATTTACCGGTCGCGAGGTCCAAGACATCGTGAAGAATATGTAGCGACGGTAAGAAGTGGACTATTATCGATTTCCTGCTTGGGTTGGATTTCTGCGAGAGGGGCAACAGTACTTCGTAGGAATGAGAGGTGTCTCGATACAGGTAGTACGCTCATATGTTGAAGAACGTGACGCTGCCTTCAGTGCGAATGCTATACAGTGAAGGAGAGTTCACATTACAGGAAAATCATTCACTTGTGCATGAGTCTGAATTCATTCAGCAGCAGCTGTCCAACATGAGCATCAACATCATGTACTGGCCACCACAGGCTGCTGATAAGAACCCATTGGGGAACATGTGGGGTGAGCCAGCACGAACACTGTCAGATAACTGACCAAAAACCAACTGATTACAGCTTACACCCTCTGGGACTGCATTCTTGATGTCTGGGAGCAAGTTGCTTCTTCTGACAATTACGTCCAACTCGTCATATATTCCACAACAAGATGCGTGATTCAAGTTAGAAATAATGGGGGATTCTGGACTAGATATTGGAGCACTGAAAGCATTTTATTTTTTCTTTACCTGTTCTTTTCTCAATTTTCTGTCATTGTCAGCCAGTACGTCAATGAGAGATCAATAAGATAACGAGAGATCAATTGGTGACGGAGAAATATCGATCACAAGACAAGAAAATATGACATAGTCTTCTATTTAAAATAAACAACTTTCTTTTAAATATACGTTTTGAACATTACATTTTGCTCTCTGCCTTCACACATAAAAAGTAATAGACAAAAAGGCACTTTTTTAAGGCTATTATTCGTCATTTGAAAATCATCTCTCTCTTTCACACTATTTCTACCCCCTGTACCCTCCCAAAAATAAGTATATTAGTGCTTCTAATATTTATCTATCTTTTATTTCCTCTCCCACCTCTCTCTCTCTTATATTCTGGTCTTACTTGCCTTTTACTTCATCCTCCTAAAAGTAATAAACAAATCAATCAGTTTTCATTGAAATTAAACTTTTCCTTGTAATGTCTTCCTCTCCCTCACCCATTTTTTACTTTCCTCCTCTATCATTCCTCCCAAAACCTATGAAACAATTTCGTTTTAAATCATCCGTTTCATTACTTATCCTTCGTTCTGAAAACATCCTTACCTTATGACTTTTCCTTTCACCTAAGCTAAAAGGAACTACGACATACTTTTCTTGCCTTTAAATGTTTTATTTTACGCTTCTACCCTCCTTCCTATTCCTCTCTCTCTGCAACCCTGCTTTCCTCCTGGCCCTCTCTCCCTCTCTGTCTCTCCCTCTTTCTCCCTCCCTCTCCCTCTCTCTCTCTCTCTCTCTCTCTCTCCCCCTGTTTCCTAGACACGCAGACATAAACGCTTACCCTCTGACACACACACACAAACACACACACACACCACACACACACACATACAGGTCATAGCATCGAAAGAGTTGTCAAATTTCAGCAGCATATCGGTTCCTCCACACAGTTATTTAGGATCAACGGAGGTTGGACAAACTAAGTTTCGAGAACGGAAGGACTGAAAGAGGTAGTTATTTCCCTGTGCAACGGTGTAGAGGTACATTAGCAGTTACCGACTTCTGAAGGCGTGTTTTGATTAAGTACAGAGGTACGAAACGTTTTAGCAGTAATTAATTCCCAGTAGTGATGATTAGTCGGAAATTTTGAAGTTGAGATGTGGAAGGTGGAGATGTAGAAGAAGCTGGTGTTGTCAATCGAAGCTAGCACAACGTCGGAATAAGTAGCGGTTGTAGGCTTCTTAAAAGAAGAATGAACTATGTTATTTCCGTTAGAACTTACGTGCTTTATTTCCTGTGACTGTTGGATAATAACTAGCGACGGGAGCTAACTTTCCTTATGAGGCTCATTAAACTTAAGTTAAAAGAGTACTGCAAAAACCATTTTACTTTCTTTACTTTTTTTTTTTTTGCTCAATTTTCTGTCAGTGAGATGCAGTGGGAGATCGACTGGCGACGGAAAAATGTCGAACACGCCGAACATGCCCCTGGAGTGCGCTTTTTCGGTAATGGCGCACTCTTTACTTGCACAGTTCACTTGAATTATCTGAGGCTTTATATTACATGTAGCTTACGGAATTTCTCTCTTGATGTTCGCATTTTGCAATTCTAGCACAAGTGCAAGAAATGATTAAGCTTTATCTATGTTATTTTGTTTCACCAGTTTTTTTGTTTCGCTGAAATTTCTGAATTTCTGATAACGCTGCACGATGCTCGCTGGGGGTTAAACGATGTATGTTTGTGTTCCATTTTTTCGACTTACTAGTGACCTCTTCATGTTTGTCCATGATGATGTCACTTGAGAGATCGCTAGTTTTATGTATATTGGTTTGCACTAGTTGCCTACCGAATTTTTTCAGTTGAAAAGGAAAAGCTGGTGGGCATTAATAATTGATTTTATGAACTAAGCGCCAGCAATGATTATTTTGTTACCATTATGTGTAGAAGTTACTTTTTGTTCTTTTGATTATTATAGACTGAATGACAATTTTACTTTCGAATGGCATATTAAAGAACGTACTGTAAACGTATTGTGTGCCTTTTCGCATTCCCTTCTTTCATTTATGCCTCTGTAGTGAGATTTTTCAGCAATGGAGCATTCTTTATTTGCGCAGTTCACTTGAATGGTTTGAGTCTTTATATTATTTGTGGGTTACGGCATTTCTCTGTGGATGTTCGCGTTTTTCAGTTGTAATATCAATGCAAAAATTAATTAAGCTTTTATCTACGTCCACAGACGTACTTTCGGGACTTCATGCAATCAGTGGTGCCTCAGCGTTCTTCGCTTTTTTTAATTTGATGTTCAGCTTTCTCTGTCTCCTTCCTTCATCATCTGGCCTAGACATAGGAGCGAACTGTACAATATGACGATTGCTCTACACGGCTGTTTTATTGTACATGGGTTTTGGATTAAGGCTGCACAATAAGATCAGGAGCACAGGCACTGATGTAAATACATTGTATAGCGCACCATACCTGAGAAGCTATTAAAAATATGGCTAACTGTATTTCTTGTGTAATTCGTTGATAGTTACTCCACATCTAATAGTACTCACTATTCACATCTTTTAAATTTTTTCTAGCAAACCCTACACATTTACAGTTATGTCACTGTCTGCATATAAATGCTCATGTGGGAGATTCAGCTCCATGGGAGATTCAGCTGTCGAGAGAGCTATTTTAGCAACCTTTGGTAAGATCAAGAACTGTTATTTCCATGCAATTTCCAGAATGTTTAAAGAATTTATTTCACAGATATATATTTAATTAATTATTTCAGCGACCAGTCAACTCTCATCAACTTTCAATCAACTCAGTGTAATATATTATCACTTGATTATCATTGCGTTACCAATTTAAAATGAAGTAATGACATTATTGTTATTTGATTTTACTCTTTATTTGCGTGGATGCTTTACATTCAGTGCATCTCACTGGTGTTCCTCTGTTTTGAGCTAATACCAATGACGGTGTTCTCAAGTGTGCATAATGCTTACCGTACACTTACCCTAGACGCTGGTGAATAAGCTTTTCAGTTTGCAGTATGCTTAAAAAAGAAAACCAATAATAATTGTGTCAGCTGTTGATTTACGATTTTCAGCTTGCAGTGGTTGCATCTGAGTGTTATTAGTAGGCCTGTCCACGCTCAAACCCCTCAGCCTGGTTACAGAAATTACAGTAAATGTCATTGGCTTGTACTTTTCATCCTTGAGATACGAGCTTCGCTCCTCACTTGTTAGGCGTTTCAGGGAAACCATTGGCTGTGCAAATGTATTATTCCTGTGGTTAGTAAAATTAACAACGTCTCATTGTACGTTTGGCAACTCCGTGATACTCAAGTTACTTCCTCGCGTGGCACAGAATTATCCTGACCAAGTCACTTCATACTTTCTTTCATCTCCATTAAGAAATCTAAGTCATTTTCACATCAGTTCTACGGAGAATATACAACAACTCTCGACTTCTACCCCGAAAATAATCTGCAGGGTGTCTATAAATTTGCTTTACAACTTGGAAGGTTTTAATACCTTTAAAAGCCATATTAGATATTAAGAAATGATTTTCAACATGTGAAAACTCATGAAGTTTTGTATCTCATTCATACACATCATTGCATGCGCCCTTAGTGGCACAGATAATGTCCACTCGGAATTCCGTTCCTCTCCAAGTACGCCCCTTTCTTATGGCGAACACTACCTGTTCCCATAAATGGCGTATTCCAAGCCCAAATAGTTGGGCTGGATGGTGGTTGCCTTCCACACTATGTTAGAAAATTTTCTTACACTTGGGTATCGGACATCATCTGTATGAACCAGGCCACAAACTGAGCTTTCTCCTCTGGCGTCCACATTTTATCAGGTTTACAAGATTATTTCTCACACACTGAGCTTTCTCCTCTAGTGTACACTTTTTATCAGGTTTACAAGTTTAGTTCTTTGTCAAAACTGCGTCATCTGGAAGGAAAGAGAAACTCAATGATTTTCTATCACATGTTGAAAACCATTTGATAATATCTAGTACAGTTTTAAAGTTATTAAAGTCTTAAGTTGTAAAGATAATTTATGGACACCATGTGCAAGAGATAGCACTGTGACAGACAGAGCACAGAACGCAGCAGTGCTTACTGGCTCAGTGTTAATATGAATGCTGTTTGACGTGGGTGGCTGTGTTACCTGTTGGTTTCAAGCTAGGTAGAGTGCTGCTACATTTCATCTGCATTTTTCCTTTTTTGACCCAAACAGGCAAGAAAATCATAAGGAAACCCCTGAATCATAAAGCTTCTCATATACTTGTGTCAGTACCTCTTAGATTTGAAGGTGGAAAACGTATGAAAGTCCTGAATTACACACTTGTTAATATCAGCATTTCTCTGGTTTAGTCAACAATTTTTTTGTGAATAAGTGTTTTGGTAATTTGTTGAATAGGTTGACAACCTTTAGTCTGTAACAGACTGAGACATTATTATTGAAACGAGAAGCAACTGTTTCAAACGAGCACCGCATCTATTATCTCCAGCATGTGGTGGAACATAAATCGTGTTCCTGGACATAATCTAATGTGTTGCGTGAATGATCGTGCTCTGTTTCATCTAAACTCTCTGATGGAGAGATGTAGCTGAAGTGCTTAATGGTAGATAAATGAAATAGTTTGAGTTGAACCCATATGAACCCACATAGATTTCAGCATATCCTTAACCAGTAAGAAATACACAGTAACATCTACAAGATAAATCCTGGGAGTCCTAGAAACCAGCCTCCTCATACTATCGTGACCTACTGTACTTTCACCATGTGCTGCCTTTGATAAACACGACCAGAGTAGTAGGGCAGTAGGCGTTCTGGCCCAAAATTTACTGACACCATCCCCAGAATCGCAATGTAGGCGGATTTTTTCCAGAAATTCTTCCCCTCCCCCTTTTCCCAGGATTCCTCCTCTTCTCCTTACCGTTTGTCCCAATGCCAGTAGCATTGTGTGTGTGCATCAACATCATCATACCCTCAGTCAATTGCCTAGGGGACCTGGGGCACTAATGTTTCCAATGGTGTATAAGCTCAGCCCTCACCCTGTGAGAAGTTTTAATTTTTATTAGTTGATTGTCTGAGTGGAATTATTTGTTATTTGCACTTTTAGGATGAACGGGCCCCACTGCTTTTAGGCAATATGCTCTCCATTCTAGCTTAGTGATGTGTTGGTTGGTTCGATTGGAGAGAAAGGGACCAAACTACATGGTCATCAATCCCTTTGTGATCCGTAGTGAGAGGATTTTGGTGTGAGTATTTGTTATAACAAATTAATTTTTTATTACTATTCCAATTATGTGACACTTAATGAGAAGTCGGATTAAAAAGTGGCTATGTAAGGTACTTCAACACTATAAAGTAATGCTGTCCTAATATATTCTGGAAAATATTACTTGTGTGGCATCAAATCTGGAAATTGGAAAACTGGTCTGAAATTAATAAAATTTTCTGAAGACTAGCAAATTGTGAGACCTCAAATTCAGAGACTGGTAGGACGCTAAATCTATAAATTGGCAAATTGACTGTAAAACTGGCTGTAAATCCAGAATTTGGTAAAACTGGTTTGAAAGACCAAAATCCAGATGAACCAGCCAAAAAGAATTGAACACAGTAGAAGTGTAAATGGATGCATTCTAGCAGAAAAATATGCATGCAATGCAGACTTGATTTTACATTAAATATTTGAGTGCCATGATCTATGCTGCACCTTAATGATTGCTAAGATAGACTGAACTGCTGCCTTTAATATGATTAGGGGTACAGCTTCCACTATAAGGTGCTCTAGAAAGAAAGACAAACTTTTACTACTTACCAAAAAGTCGACGTGATATGTCTACTCTCAACACTTCCCCAGTCCAAGACAGCTACCATGTGTGCATTGAGAATGTGTGTAAGGATACTGTAACTGCTCTATCCAGTCTAGTTTTGATATTAACAGGAGACATGAGTATGTTAGTAACGCAATAGCATGTGTTAAAAATGAGTGTACAGTCCTGTCAACTATTACCATTAATTTAATGACGTAATGTCGTTGTTTGCAAGCACTACAAAGCATGGCCACTGCCAGTCTTTTTTCTGCTACATATTTATGTGTTAATATGACACCTACATTAAATTCTCACACTGAAGAATTACACCTGCAGCAAAAAGTTCCAAGCATCTGCTACATTTTCATGAATGTGATTCGTCCTGCCATGTGGCATCCTCACCAAATGCATAAGTACATGTCGTCGATTTCATGACCCCCTTGCCTGCAAGAACTGTCAGCTAAGCTACCCATTGTTTAATATACATAGATAGCCTCCCAGATGGGTAACGGAAACGCCATTTTATAAAAAGTATATGTACATGTAACAGTAGACTGGTCTACCATCTCCACTGTAAAATAGACTCTTAAGGAAGAGCTAAAATATAGTTCCTCGCGATATTTATACCCCAGGTCTATTAATACAACCTGTAGGCCTATTCTGGATCGTTCAGTTGCTCTACCATCGGTTTGGTAGGCGAGCGCACCGAGCGGTAGGGTTACTGCAATTGAGCCTCTATGCAATTCCTTAAGCTGTTTGGTAGCGAGTTGGTGCGGCTCCCGAGGAACCTCTGTGGGCCTGTGCTGTGTTGCCGCTTCTCCTCGCTCCAGCTAACCAAAGATGAGTAACCACAGCTGCAGGTATGGTCATCCAACGACTGTGCAGCTCACATAGCGCATTGCAGCGCCCCACACCCAAAGCAGCCAGCACACATAACTACCAGACGCACTAGTCCTGTTATTGTTTTCGACTGCAGGCGCGTTGAGAACCTGTGCTACACCTTGAGATGCTTGGCTGTTACATGGTAGCTTCACTTTCAGCTCCTAACCCCTTTTGATCAGATCCACGTCCCAAGAAGTTTAGAGTTGTCAAAACCTACAAAAAAAAAAACCTCATTGCATTTGTTCACATTGCAATTCCTCAACCAAATTAGAGGCTGACTCTCTGCTTAAAGGGCCATCATGATGTACGATGGCAAATTTTTAAATATGGATATGGGTGGAAAAAACTGATTTCAAATGAGAGAGCGAAAAAATTGAGAATATGAATTGAAATGAAACAAAGAAACAATTAAAATGCCGAATTGTTTTCAAAAGTATACAGAACACTTACTTAATATGTCTTTTCTTACTTTGATGAAAGCGGATGGTGAAAAAAATAGATTAATTTCTCATTCTAAAAATGCTTCAATTAAAACAGAAAAGAAATAACAGCGATTTTCCAAATGACGTAATTTGATGCTTCGGCATGTCTCCCATCACTATAGCATAACTTCTAAATTCAAGGAAAATTCATTTAAAGCAGAAAACATTTTCACATCTTTATCAGTCCATT
The DNA here is from genome assembly GCF_023898315.1 of Schistocerca nitens. Lineage (NCBI taxonomy): Eukaryota > Metazoa > Arthropoda > Insecta > Orthoptera > Acrididae > Schistocerca > Schistocerca nitens. The sequence continues at coordinate 298,506,593 of NC_064620.1, forward strand.
TTCTTTCAATTAAATAACTAATTAAGGCCAAATTTGATTGCACTAGTACATTCAGTTAAATCCTAGTTCAAAATGTGCAGCACATTCGTATTTCAATTATTTTGGGAAATTTCAAAATTGAAGGCAAAAAATTGATGTTGTTCTCTATTAATTTTAAAGGAAGTAAGGGTGAAGCATGAAAATTGAAGGCTGACACCGACAATGAGGATATCTGGTAACCATAGTTTAATGATTTAAATTATAACAGGAGATCTGCATTGTTCTGTCGTCAGATGTTGGTGGCAGTCGAGTGGGATAGGTATTGGGGAGACCGATGGTAATGAAAAAGAGGGGGAGTTATCTGTCAGTTCTCGTCTAGGGCGGCAAAACATATAGCAATGGCCCTGCCTACTCAGTCTGTACTTCGCCACAAAGTTGCTCTTGGTTATTTCAAAGTGGTTCATCACGTCCCGCAGATTATGTTGCCAAATCGCATGGCGCCGCGTTTCCTCGAGCTGCCTTGCCCACCTTCATCGCTCTTGCCTCCTTCTTAACAGTACCATGTGCATCATGTTCACTTCCATGAGTCTCGGCTGAAACACATCCAAAATAACATTTATGAACTCACTGTCCACTTGGATGCAGCCTGGTAATCCTTGAATGGAACTTAGTCATTCAATCCAAAACTAAAAATACTACTAAAACAGCAAATCATCTCGGTAATTAAAGTAAATCAACCGAAACGAACGGCCTTACTGACACCTAAACAACTTTCGGCCCAGTAGACGAACAGTCAGCAGGCAGACCTATCACTAACAGGCCTCAGCAACGCACAGAATAGTAACTTCGGCTACAGAACCGAAAATGACACCACTACCGAGGCTAACCTCGGGAACCGAATGTTATGGACTATGGACAATTCAGAATAGGGCTACTAGTAAGTGTTACAGGCTGATGAATAAATTTCAGGTTTTGTACAAAATGCACATGACGAAAATCTGAAAGATGTTAATTTTTTTTGGAAATTTGTGCTAAGTTCTTATGGGATCAAACTAACTTACGCTCAGGATAACAAACATACCCATGTCCGCGGGAGGACTCGAACCTCCAACGGGGGGAGACGCGCGAACCATGACAAGGCGCCCAAGACCTCGCGGCTCGTGCGCCAACTGTTCAGACTCACTTAAATCTTGATAATCTGCCATTGTGGCACCAGAAACCGTCCTTACAACTGAGCCAGACACTTGTTGTCTTATACAGGCGTTGCCAGCCGCAGCGCCATATTCTGCCTGTTTACATCCCTCTTTATGTGAATACGCATGTCTATACCAGTTTCTTTGGCGCTTCGGTGTAGTTTATACGATTCACATGGAAATAGAACGTAGAGTAAATTTCCACACTTGGGCACAGCTCAGCAGCTTGTACCCTCTGATAGCATTGTGAATGCTGATGCGTGCATGCAGGCGGCCACCTACTTCCAGTTCGAAATACTCAGATACTTGCTGCCTGCGGGGCTGTCTGCTTCCACACAGCGGTCAGCATTTTAGGCTACCGATTCCGCAGCTCGACATTCGTACTGTCAATTCTGCACAGGTATTTCGGAGGCGACATATTGAGGTATGGAAGCAGCCAACTTCGCAGCTGGCACATGTTAAAGTCATTCTAGTTGGAAGTAGCCATCAGTCTACACACATTAGGTCAGCATTTATGCTACTGACCGAGGGCCAACTGCTGAGCTGTATCCCAGCATGAACTGTACAGATTATATTATATCACAAATATCCAAGCTTTAATATAAGTCCAAACTGGTAACTGCACTGGGATAGTCTGTACACTCTTGCTACTGACATGTACAGTAAAATATCTAAGATAGAAGTCCATTACAGAAATGTAGTTTCATATGGTATTGCTATAAAATGGGGCAATTTGTGGACTGTTGGTAGCCCTAATCCAGCTGTGCTTGGAGTAGGATGCAATACACCTCGCTGTAAATAGGAGATTATTTAGAATTTTTTTGGAAGATAAGAGGATGAAAATTTTTTGGCAGGTTAGGGAATACAAAGTCATATATTCTTGCTTCTAGTTAGTTACATGTTCCGCAGATCATTTTGCACAAAAGATCCCAATAATGTGGAACGAGTCATTTCACATTCATATTGCAAACTAATGTTTTTTTTTACAAAAAGACAAAAGGTATAAAGGTGTGAGTAACACCTAACCATCACCTTTTAGACATTACAGCAATATAAATTCTTCTATCGAATAGAAGGTGTTGTCAAGGAGAAACTTCCTCAGTTTGTTATCAAAGTTTACTTTGCTGTCTGTCAGTCATTTCATACCACAGGTTAAGTGATCAAAATTTTTTGTTACAGGGCTGTGCGTCCCTCTATGTGCTAAAGACAACCTTAATATGGAATAACGAATGCCATTTTTCCTTATGGTATTATAATTATGTACTTCATTGTTACTTTTAGGATGTAGTGTATTATTTACAACAAACTTCATGAAGGAATAAACATAGTGTGAAGCAATAGTCAGAATGCCCAACTCCTTAAAGACATGTCTACAAGATGATCGTGGGTGAGCACCATATATTATTCTTACAACATGTTCTTGTGCAATGAAAACTTTCATTCTTTAAGATGAGTTACCCCAAAACATTATTCTATATGACTTTGTTGTAGGAAAAAATGCCAAATGCGTTAACTTACTGATTTGTCTCACTGCGATATGCAATGATTCGAAGCGCAAATGCTAAATTGTATTAGGAGTTCCAAAATGCACTTTTTTCAATTTAAATTCTCATCAATAAGAACCACCAAGGATTTTGAATTTTCTGCCTGATTTATTGTTTCCTCGCCATGTGTTACACTTACCATTGGTATAGTACCTCTATAAGTGCAGAACTGGATATATTCTATGTTTTTAAAATTGAGGGTGAGACCATTCGCAGAAAACCAGTCAATGATACTTTTAAGAACTTTGTTTACCATTGTTTCTGTTTCTTTGTGTATGCTTGGAATGATTACAATACTAGTGTCATGTACAAAAAGAACTAATTCTGCTTGTTGTATACTAGACGAAAGATCGTTTACACATATGAGCAATAGTAGTGGACCTAAGACTCAACCTTGGGGAACCCCATACGTGATTTCTTCCCAGTCAGAATTATGTCCATGGACTATATTGATTGAGTTACAAGTACAACTTTCTGGCTTCTTTTGGTTGGATATGACATTATCCATTGGTTGCCTTTACTATCAATCCCATAAAACGTATAGTTATCTAGAACACTGTTATTAACACAGTCAGGGACTTCACACACAATACCAATTGGCACTATTTTATAGTTTAATGCTTGTAAAACCTGGTGAGTGAATGTATAAATGGCATTCTCAGTAGAGCAACCCTTCTGCAACCCAAACTGTGATTTGCTAAGATACTGTTGTTACTAAGGTGACATACTATTCTAGAATACATCACTTCAAAATATTTGGAGAATGATGTCAGCAGTGAAACTGGTCGGTAGTTATTGAGATCTCTCTTATCACCTTTTTTAAACAGGGGTTTAAGAACGACATATTTCAGCCTCTCTGGAAAACTGCTTTGAGTTAGTGATGCATTTCATATTTCAGAGAAGACTGGGCGTATTACATGGCAACAAATTTTTAGTACTCTATTGGAAACACCATCAAACAGGTGAGCTTTTTTTTGAGTGAATGTATAATTTTCTTATTTTCAGAAGCAGAAGTCGGTGATTTATTCATATGACTGAATTTTATGGCTCTGAGCACTATGGGACTTAACTTCTGAGGTCATCAGTTCCATAGAACGTAGAACTACTTAAAGCTAACTTATCTAAGGACATCACACACATCCATGCTCTAAGCAGGATTCGAAACTGCGACCGCAGCGGTCGCGCGGTGTGACTGTAGCGCCTAGAACCGCTCAGCCACTCTGCCCGGCTGAATTTTATGAAAGTTACATTTTTATATACTGCTGTGATTTACCTCACGAACTGTTTGTCCTATGCTTTCCACTTTATTTAAGAAATCACTATTTAACGCATTTATAGCCCTTCCATTCAGTTTGCTGTTGTCTTGTTGTGAGGCTGGTTGCCTGTTTCTCGTTTGACTACATTCTGTACAACAGAAGTCTGTTACCAGAAGTACTGATTTCTGACATCATGTGCATGTTCCTTGATTTTTTTAATAACTTTTAGTAACAATTTTGACTGGTTTTTGTAGTGTGCAACTACTGCAGTATCCATACTTCTCCTTGCTAAAAGCTACATTTCCCTTTTCCCTTCGCATGATACTTTAATTCCTGTAGTGAACCATGGTTTTTTACATGGCTGTTTAGAATTAAAAGTAAACTAAATCTTTATTAATTTCTACATATGCTTTTACACACAGAGAGCAACACTTTTTTTTATTTTCGGTTGATGTCGTTTCAAAAACAGCCTGCTTAATTTATAACTTATTATTATAATCTTCTTCTGAATCATGCATTTCATCCTCGAGTCAGTTAAAAAAATGACAAATACAAAGAAGATATGTGTTCGAATTCCACTACATATGTAATTTCCATTTCCTGTAAACTATCTCATTTATGGTTTTAATAATTATCTCTGTTCCTTCTTGCAGTTTTTCTCGCCAAAATCACGTGGAAATTTTAATTTTACCTCTTATATCTTGAATAATACTGTCCCAGACCACCACATTTAGATGCAATGTAACCATCCTTTTTAAACAGATCGAGATGAGAATTGAACTTTAATCACAGATTTTTCGTGATTCCTAAATGTGGTAAATGTGGTGTCACCGCCAGACACCACACTTGCTAGGTGGTAGCTTAAATCGGCCGCGGTCCATTAGTACATGTCGGACCCGCGTGTCGCCACTGTCAGGATCGCAGACCGAGCGCCACCACACGGCAGGTCTCGAGAGACGTACTAGCACTCGCCCCAGTTGTACGGACGACATTGCTAGCGACTACACGTACGAAGCCTTTCTCTCATTTGCCGAGAGACCGTTAGAATAGCCTTCAGCTAAGTCCATGGCTACGACCTAGCAAGGCGCCATTAACCATATCTGGAGAGAGTCTCACTTGTATTATCAAGAGATATGTACCACAAGGAAATTAAAGTTAAGTAAACCTAAGCTCCGTTCTTTTCTTTATAGCATTCATAAGTATCCTGTTTCAGACCTCACGCAAGACGGTGTGAGTTGACGCGTGCCCTTTCGGCTACTTCAGTGTGGCGTAGCTAGCTTGTTACGCCACAACAGTTTGGCGACGAGTGTGACCGTGTTCTTTCTAATTTGCACTAATTTGCTTGTGTCATGGCTTCGCCACAATCTCCAGATGTACTGTCCGAATTTTATCGCTTGCAGAATCAGCAGACGCAGGCGTTATTGGATGCCCTTGGACAGCTCGTCCAGGGTCAACGTGCGCTGCAAACCGATGCGGCCGCCGCCGCTTCATCGCTACCGCAGCCACAACACGCAGCTGCACCACCGTTTCGTCCGTATAAAGCGGACGACGAAAGCTGGACAGAATGGTCCCGACAATTTGGATTTCATCTCGCCGCCTACAGAATTCAAGGTAATGAGCGGCAGCCGTTTTTGCTTTCGTGTGTAGGTGTGTCCACCTACCGTGTGATAGTGAAATTGTTTCCCCGACGCGACGTAGCAATTCTGTCATACGAAGAAATTTTGTCTGCTTTAGATGCCTATTTCAAGGAAACGGTAAATGTCGTTGCAAAAAGGTATGCGTTCTTTCGTACAAAACGTACGGCCGGTCAGATTAATAGGGATTGGGTTGCAACTTTGCAAGGACTTACTAGGGATTGTGCATTTGAATGTGACTGTGGACTCCCTTATTCAGATACTATGGTGCGTGATACAATTGCACAGAACGTTTCCGATGTTCGTATATGGGAACAGATTTTGAAACTAGTTAATCCCTCCCTTCAACAAGTGATAGACATATTGGATAGGCAAGACACACTTGACTTTGCTCAGGAATCATTTGCACCTTCGCCAGCCGTGTGTCACATTAACCGGCCCGCCGGGCCCGCTGCACGGAACGCTACCCTGCCCTCGCGCACATCCGCGCAGCCACGTGTCCCGTGCAAGCAAGCCAATGCAGTGAAATCATGCCCACGGTGTGCAACTAGACATTCGCGTGACAATTGCCCGTCACGCCAAGCTATTTGTTTTTTCTGTAATAAGAAAGGGCATGTTCAAAGTGTTTGCCAGAAAAAGCACAGATCAGACACTCACAACCATTCCAGGCCCTTTGCTTCGCGCCGGAATCGAATCAAGGACACACAGGCTCGGGAACCTTCGCCCATGGACATTCATGTAATTAGTGCCACTCCGCCCAGTGTTCCTCTCGCTAACAGTGACTGTGTTCGTCCCACAAAATCCCGTCACGTCGCACGTGATTCTGTACCAGTGTCTGTTCACGTTGCACAAAACAGTCGCTCTTGTCGTCAGCAGGACAATAAACTTTTTGTAGATTTGGACTTTGCCGGACAAGTGATACCGTTCCAGCTCGATACCGGAGCTGCAGTTTCATTGCTCAATCACGCCACGTACAAACAACTGGGCGCACCTCCGTTGCGTGCCGCAAATGTTCAGCTCACGAGTTATTCAGGACAGAATATCCCTGTGTTAGGACAGTGCAGCCTTCTTGCAACATACAAGGGACAAACAAAACTTGTGTCTTTTTATGTTCTTCGTTCTTCTTTGGCAGTGAACTTGTTTGGTTTAGATTTATTTCAGTTGTTTAACTTGTCTATCGTCAATCAGGTCCTATCAGTGAATCAGACTGTGCCTTCAGCCAGTGTTTCTAGTCTATGTGACGAATTTGCAGACATTTTTGCACCGGGCCTTGGTTGCGCTGAGAACTATGAAGCACGTTTGGAACTGAAAGTGAACGCGCAACCGAAATTTTTCAGAGCGCGCAATGTTCCCCACGCATTGCGTGATGAGGTCGCCAGAACATTAAACGATTTAGAATCGCAAGGTGTAATTGAACGTGTGCAGGCTTCTCTCTGGGCATCACCCTTAGTTATTTTGCAAAAACCTTCCGGAAAATTGAGACTTTGCGTGGACTTCAAGGCAACTGTGAATCCACAACTTGTGACTGCCACTTTTCCTTTGCCCCGCCCGGAAGATCTTTTTGATAAACTGTGCCCGGGTAAATACTTTTCGAAGTTGGACCTAGCAGATGCGTACTTGCAGATACCAGTGGACGAAGAATCCCAGCGCGTTTTGGTGGTTAACACGCATCTTGGGTTGTATCGCTTCAAAAGACTGCCGTTCGGGTGCGCATCCGCCCCTGCATTGTTTCAGCAATATTTACAAACTGTTTGTGCGTCGGTCCCTACTGCAGCAAACTATCTGGACGATATTGTGATCTCCGTCAAGACAGAAGCCGAACATTTAGCCAACCTACGAACATTATTTCAGGTATTGCGGCAAAATGGTCTTCGCTTGAGGAAGGACAAATGTATGTTTTTTGCTCGTGACTTACCATATTTGGGACATGTAATCAATGCCCAAGGCATACATCCGAGTCCAGAGCACCTCCGTGCCATACAGGACTTGCCTTCGCCACAGAATGTGAAGCAGCTACAGAGTGTCCTGGGTAAAATAAATTATTCTCATCGCTTTCTGCGCAATGCCTCTTCCATTTCAGCTCCGCTTCATCGCTTACGCCGTAAAGGTGTTCCGTTCGTCTGGACGGCGGAATGCGAACGCGCCTTTCGCCAGTTGAAATCGGCGTTGCTTTCAAATACTTGCCTTACGCCATTCGATCCCCAGAAACCCCTTTTGTTGATGGTAGATGCATCGGATTTCGGGATCAGTGCTGTGCTTGCGCACAAAGATGGTTCGCATGATCGCCCTATTGCCTTTGCGTCCAAATTGCTCTCGTCAGCGCAACGGAATTATTCACAAATAGAGAAAGAAGCTTTGGCTCTCGTGTTTGGTGTTACGAAGTTTCACGATTTCTTGTATGGTCGTCACTTTACCATCATCACAGACCACAAACCTTTGACATCGCTTTTTCATCCGCACAAGCCTGTACCTCCACGTACAGCGCAGAAATTCATTCGCTGGTCTATTTTTCTCTCGCAGTACCGCTACGATATCTTGTATCGGTCCACTGCTAAGCACGGCAACGCTGATGCGTTGTCCCGTTTGCCTGTTGCTGAGGATAAAGCATTCGATTCTTCCGAACTTGCTTGCATGTTCATTGATTCGGAAACCGATGACGTGGTCGAATCGTTTCCGTTTGATTTTCGTCGTGTAGCTACAGCCGCTGCTGCTGACCCTGTCCTTGCTACTGTTTTGCGTTTTGTTGCTACGCAATGGCCCTTGTCGAAGTCACGGATCGAGGATCTGTTGGTTCGCCGATTTTTTGCTCACAAGGAGAGACTTTCTGTACGACGTGGTGTTTTGTTGTTGCGTTCTGATAATGATCAGTCCAGAGTAGTGGTCCCACCTTCGTTACAGTGCTCTGTCTTACGGCTCCTTCAGTAAGGACATTGGGGTATAGTGCGCACGAAACAACTTGCTCGTCAGCACTGTACTTGGTTCGGAATCGATGCTGCGATTACGAATATGTGCTCTTCTTGCATGGCGTGTGCCGAACAACAATCCGCACCGCCGCGGAAATTCTTTGCATGGCCGAAAGCCACTTCCCCTTGGCAACGCTTGCACATAGATTTTGCCGGTCCATTCTGGAATGCTCGATGGTTGGTTGTGGTCGATTCTTTCAGTAATTTTCCTTTTGTTGTCCGGATGTCTTCCACGACGTCTTCTGCCACCATCCAGGCGTTATCTGCTATTTTTTGCATTGAAGGTCTTCCACAGACTATTGTTTCCGACAATGGTCCACAATTCATGTCCGCAGAGTTTCAGTCATTCTGCAAGGCCCATGGTATTCAACATCTGACATCCGCGCCGTTTTCGCCTCAGTCAAACGGTGCCGCTGAACGATTGGTCCGGACTTTCAAGTCACCGATGTTGAAGTTGAAAGAGTCGCATTCTCGGGAGGACGCGTTATTGCTCTTTTTGTCCTCGTATCGCTCTCAGCCCCGCGATGGTCGCTCGCCGGCTGAGTTGCTCCACGGTCATCCCCATCGACCCTTGATGTCTTTGCTGCATCCGCCGCATCAGGTTCCTGTGCAGCGGCAGACTCCTGCTTTTGCTCCAGGCGACGTTGTGTTCTATCGCAACTATCGAGGTTCACGGCGTTGGCTCGCAGGGCGCATTCTTCGCTGCCTCGGCCGCGCTATGTGTCTGGTTTTGGGGGCCTCTGGTGAGGTGCGTCGGCATCTCAATCAGCTGCGCCTCTGTCGTCGCCCGGGTTCTGCCGCTCCCCGTCTGCTTTCAGCGACGGTGCCGTCCGGTCAGCGCCCTGGGGACCCATCTACTGGCTCGCCTCATCCCCAGGTGTTACCGACTATGCCTTACAGTTTGCCCCATGGCAACGCGCCGCTGCCGCCGCCGCCTGTTCTCCCGCCGGCGGCGCCCGCAGTGGACGCTTCGCTGCAGCCGCCCAGCGCCTCCCTGGGTCACGCGCCGCCGATCGCTTCCCGTGACCAGCTGTCTTCCGCCATGGAACTCTTCCCCGCTCCGGCCCAGATGTCGTCATCGCGCGTCGGATCCCCCGACGCAATGGAGGTCGCCCCTTCGGCCCCTCCTGTCTCATTACGGGCGCATACACCGCATGTTGACGTGCACCCTGGACTAGGTTTTAGGCGTTTCCTAGCTCCCCTCGGACCGAATGGCAGGGTGCGGGTGGCACGGCCTCGCGTGTTGTTAGGCTCCCCACCCCATCGCATACGTCAACATGGGGTCCTCCCCACGGCGGTCGGAAGCCTTATCACACGACCGTTCGCCGATTTGCGGGGGAGGAATGTGGTGTCACCGCCAGACACCACACTTGCTAGGTGGTAGCTTAAATCGGCCGCGGTCCATTAGTACATGTCGGACCCGCGTGTCGCCACTGTCAGGATCGCAGACCGAGCGCCACCACACGGTAGGTCTCGAGAGACGTACTAGCACTCGCCCCAGTTGTACGGACGACATTGCTAGCGACTACACGTACGAAGCCTTTCTCTCATTTGCCGAGAGACCGTTAGAATAGCCTTCAGCTAAGTCCATGGCTACGACCTAGCAAGGCGCCATTAACCATATCTGGAGAGAGTCTCACTTGTATTATCAAGAGATATGTACCACAAGGAAATTAAAGTTAAGTAAACCTAAGCTCCGTTCTTTTCTTTATAGCATTCATAAGTATCCTGTTTCAGACCTCACGCAAGACGGCGTGAGTTGACGCGTGCCCTTTCGGCTACTTCAGTGTGGCGTAGCTAGCTTGTTACGCCATAACAGTAAACGTCCTTGATCCCGACGTTTTCGGTCAGTACTCCACTTTTGGCCACTTACCGTTAGTGTCTACAGTACATTCCCCAATTGTATTCTGATTTTTCCATACATTGCGTTTAAAGTACTATGTGATCCTTGCTTTTACCTCTACAGAATGAGATTTTCACTCTGCAGTGGAGTGTGCGCTGATATGAATCTGCCAGGAAGTTTCATATCAGCGCGCACTCCGCTGCAGAGTGAAAATCTCATTCTGGAAACATCCCCCAGGCTGTGGCTAAGCCATGTCTCCGCTTTATCCTTTCTTTCAGGAGTGCTAGTTCTACAAGGTTCGCAGGAGAGCTTCTGTAAAGTTTGGAAGGTAGGAGACGAGATACTGGCAGAAGTAAAGCTGTGAGGACCGGGCGTGAGTCGTGCTTCGGTAGCTCAGATGGTAGAGCACTTGCCCGCGAAAGGCAAAGGTCCCGAGTTCGAGTCTCGGTCGGGCACACAGTTTTAATCTGCCAGGAAGTTTCAGAGATGGTGTTGCCAAACGTGTTCTTCAAAAAAATGGTTCAAATGGCTCTGAGCACTATGGGACTCAACTGCTGTGGTCATAAGTCCCCTAGAACTTAGAACTACTTAAACCTAACTAACCTAAGGACAGCACACAACACCCAGCCATCACGAGGCAGAGAAAATCCCTGACCCCGCCGGGAATCGAACCCGGGAACCCGGGCGTGGGAAGCGAGAACGCTACCGCACGACCACGAGATGCGGGCAAACGTGTTCTTCCTTTGGTTTCCTAAAACCGAACAAGAGAGCGATACAAAAATTGTATATGGGACGGTAGTAAGGACTGAACCCGACCTAAAGACATCGTCTACTGTATAATAACAACTGACACTAATTGTAGTTGGCGGGTCACTTGAATTTGCACGTGCAACGTCTTGGTTGGGTAACTTCAATGCCACTAAACTCTGAAACGGCGTAATGTGTCGAATTCTTTTGTTAATAGTTATTGTTCAGCATAACCTATATTGCAAAATCCCTACAAGCTTTTCAGGCTGTTTCTGACCACCCTGTATAATAAGTTTAAAGTTGAGTCGCAGTCGAAGATAATATTTTATGTGGAATTGAATATTATTATGTAAGAGTTCTGAACTCATTTATTGAGGTTAAGTCGATTATTTTTCAGCGGATAATATATTTTAGTTCCACAAACCAAATAAGCCAGGGGAAATATACACAGCATATTTTAAACATTGAATGTACAGTACAGTTGTTGACGTAATATAATGCATCATTCTTTGTGTTTTATTTTGACCTGATGAAGGCTATGGCCAAAACGGGTCACGAGATTAATGAACATATTATGATCTAGAAAAAAGTGTATGCAAAGGAAGATGGTTGAGAACCAAAGATCCTAATTTTCTACAACTCTTCCTTCCACCGTCAAGTTATCTCTGCCTTAGCGGATGTTCTATTAATAGGTCAGTTTTACTGTTAATTTTTTCATAGACATGTTCCTCCCCCAATCTTTGTTTTGAGCAGCCTCTTACTTCTCCTTATTTAAAATGCCTCCAGTTTCTATTTTTTTCAGAATTCTCATAGTCTATGTGCTATGTTCATGCATTGCACTTATTCAGATGTACATGATTTTCATAATTATATAATAGTATTTAACAGTAATAGAGCTTTATTCGCCTACTTCGATGAACATCCTTACATCCTTAATTCGGGGCAATCTTACTTTACATGCAAGATGTCTCACAGTATTTGCGTCAAACGTCTGGGTGTGACAGATGACGTCACGGGGAATAACTTTTGTTAGAGACAAAATGTTTGCTGACGCATCCTGGCGACACGAGACATACTTTTGTACTGGTTATGCATAGGAAATCTGCGACACGCGTATGCCTTGTGTGTTGCGTATTATCCAGCACTCTGTTCCGTTTGTAAGGAAGTAGGCCCAGCAAAACTGGAGTTTGATAAGCTTTTAAAATGTTTCTGTGATTAGAGACACTCATTCTTAAGCTTTTCTTGTTTAAAATTACTCAGTTAGTTTAGTGAGCTACGTAGCACGCAGTATACTAGGTTAGTAGATCCTGCTAGTTACGTGAAATCTCGTCATCCCAAAGCCTGCGAATACTAAAGCGTGCCTAGCATCGCTGGTAAGCGTCATTGAACATTTTTTTCTAACAATAATTACTCCTCTTGACGTGATTTACCACCCTAGACGTCTGACGCAAAGACTTTGAAAACCCTTGTATTGCGGGAGTTCTTCTTGAAGTCTTTCCCAGTTTTGATTTTAAGAGTCAGTATCCCCATTTCTACTACTCAGAACCAGTTTAGTCTTAGCACAGTATTTGCATTAGGATACACAACAGCAACTGATACGCCTACTGAATTCAAGTATTCTTGTAACAGTAATTATTCTTCTTTATGCCAATAGGCTATATCGACTGAAATGATTAATATCTGTACTTGTTGTCTTTCCACTTCCCCTTCCGATTGTTTTTTTCCTTATATCTTCACTCCTTCTTCGATATACAAAGTTAAACTGTAGGTCAATTAACGCAATGAAGCAACTTTAAAGTGAACTTGTCTCTCTCACTTTGCTAAGACCTCTTGTCTTTTATAGCTGCTGTATTTTGTATTCCTCGTCTGCCTCTGAACTTCTTTCCTGTAATATTTACCCTGCCTCTGTGATCTCGACTTCATTGAGATAGTTCAAGTTTCCTTCCTCTGCTGGATACCCTTCGAGTAGCGCTAAAGTTGCGTTAGCAAGTGTGGTTTATCGATTCTTAGCATAGTTGTTAGTCATTACTGCATGTCTGTCGTAACAACTTAGAATGCGGAATTTCCGATCGGTTTGACGTACGCAAGCGTATCAAGCCAAGGATATTCGTGTAAATCTCTGCCCTTGTAAAATTTTAATGGGTATTTGAGAAACGTTGCCTTCTAATATCGCTAATTCTGCCATACAGTTTTGCATATGTAGAAATATTTTGATCTATAATTACTTAAGAACTAAAACAGGAGTACAAGATAACAAAAAGTACAAAAGCGCCTGGATTATATGTAATTAACTCAGAACAGTTAAGGTATGGTGGAGTAATTATAGAATTCAGAATGCTTGGTCTCTCTTCCATGTGCTGGCGAACATGTGAAGTACTAGAAGAACGGACAGGCGCTAAGTTATTTCTTGTTTAAAGATGGAAGCAGAAGTAATACAGATGATTACAGTGGAATCAGTCTTCTGAATGCTTCTTGTAAAATCTGCAGCAAAGTAATTAATGAAAGGCTTCGAAACATCTCTGATTCAATTTTATTAGAACAGGAAGTAGCCTTGTATAACGGAAGATCCTGTGCCGACGATGTTTTAACTCTGAAAAACATTATACAAAACGACGTAACTTCAATTGGGAAACACGTCTCGCATTTGTCGGCTATGAAAAAGTAGTTGACCGCATACACAGGAAAAAGCCTTCCCTAGGCACCAGATAAATTCTGCGAAGACTTATATAAAAACACAAATGTAAAAACACTTACTGGCAAGGAGCTGACGGTGGAAACGGAGATAAACCAAGGAGTAAGGCGGGGCTGCAGCATGTCACCACCATAGTTCAGCGGCTACATCGACAACTAGGACAATGTACCTCAACGTATAAGAATTGGGACAGATAAATTTTTAAATAAGGTGTTTTATGTCGACGACCAGGTAATGATACAAGGCAGTGAAGACCAAATTACAAATGGCGGTACATAGCTTAAACAATGTAAGCCCAAATTATATCCTAAAAATATCATTAACAAAAACAAAAGTAGTAACACAATCATCAGTGATATAATAACACGACAGGTGCTCTATTTCGTGTAGGCCTACCTTGGATGTGACGTAACTTCTGAAGAAGTGAATACACAAAAAAATTAACACCTATCAGCATATATGTGGCAGTATGTTAAAGGGTAAAACGGGAACAGAGGCCCAAATTAAATTTGGTAATGTTGTGGCACTACCCACCGAATCTGACGGAGCAGAAAGTTGCACATTAAGACAACTTGAAACGTCAGAAATGAACTTACTTAAGTCAGCGAAAGGTTTCACAAGAGAGAAAAAACAAGAAATAAAAAAAGAAGGAAAGAGCTGGTGGTACAGCCAGTAAATGAAAAATTAGTTCAACAAAAGCATGATTGAAAAGAGCATGCAGTGCTTGTATCACCTCCGAAAATCCTCCGACAAGCGATGGAATTCAGTCCTTTTTTTTTTTTTTTTTTTTTTTTTTTTTTTTAGGCCAGCAGAACAAGAAGAATATTACTGAAGTCGGAACCCTAAGTTTCACAATTTTATGGCGGATCCAGTCAAAAGACTGATTACGATACGTGTTCATTTTCGAACTGTTATAGTGTTTGCTTAATATCGATAACTTTATGGAGATATTTGCACGAGAACAGAAGTAATATATGTTAGTATTAGCTTGCGGGCTCCTCACCTATCGGTGCTATTGTTTCCAGTTGCTGCGAATTGCCCTCATAAATACAAATTCTGTAGCATTTTCGGCTCTAGAAATGGGGAGGGTAGGGAGTGACTGGGTATATTCAAATTGTCTTACCAGTGGAGCACCGTCACACGGTGCACGCCTATAAGCGGAGATTAACAATTAATCTTTGACCAGCATATTCGTTTGACAACTCTTTTCGCACGCTACCACTTATAGACGTTTATTCCCAGTGCAATGTGCATGCATCCATATTTCACCTAAGCAGAGGGCAGCGGGCGAGCTACATAACCTTTAATGACCTTTAGTGTCGTATTACAGCTTTGCATGGCGTATTGGAGGTAACTAGCGGCACGTGGCAAGATCATCGTGGGGAGGGAAAGAAGGGAGGTGAAGGGGAGCTAGAGGGAGAAGTCGTCCAATGTGAGTCAAGCTCCATCCCACATCCCTATTATGCTTCCCAAATAGGAATCATTCAAGTTCTGTGTTCCGCGGTGAGAGACCGTTTGATTTTTTTTAACGAATTATTATTTCAAAGAAATATCAGGACGATCGTGGGGGCATCGGAACATACTGGGACGATGTCCGTGTTGCGCTTAAGAGACGCCACCAGTGGGTGTTACACCATATGAGCAGCCCCTTCACGTCGTACACAGAGAGAGACATTATAAAAAACCCATCCCGATAATCGAGATGTATAAATACGTTGTAGTACAATTAAACTTATGCACATTTTAATTACATTGCCTGGAACCAATGTAATATTGCACATTTGTGGCGTCAAAAAACGTGTTTCGATTCCTCGTTGCCTTGTCGGTCATCATTCCTAAAATGCACTGTATTTTTATTATTGGCACTGGAGTAATCTAGTGCAACGTTTTTCAACCTTTCCAAGTAAAAATATTCTGGCGACCCCCAGAACCATAATAAAACTCAGCGATTTGAAAGGCAACGTATCTCATTTTCTTTCTGTTGATACTATACTGCTCGAGAAATCAAATGCGAATGTGAAAAGAGGTCTCAGTGCTCTGAGGGCAGAGATATAATTATACTCTTTGCCGCGGTAGAGGCCACACATCATTAGGTGGCTTGCGGAGTATGATGTAGATGTAGAAGAGGTCAGGGACGGAAAATTGCGCGTTTTCGGTCACTACAATCAGTTTGCCCGAGTACGCCAGCAAGTACGACCGTGATTACTGTCGACGCGCTTCGCGCAGAGCGAGTATAAAATGGTCACGTTTCTTAAAACATCTGTGCAACCCTCCACATCTGGTACAAGTCAGTGGCGTAAGCGAATCAAAATCGAAAAAAATAGACTTTATGACGACAGTTATCTGCAGTCTGGTTTTACTGTCATGAACAGTAAACCTCAATGTGTAATTTTCGGCGAAGTATTGTCATGTGAGAGTATGAGACCATCAAAGCTTCTGCGTCACCTCTCAACTAAACATTCCTAGGAAACTGATAAACCGTTGGATTTCTTAGAAAAGAAACTGAAAATATTCAACGCGGAGCAAACTACTATGACTCAGGTAATAAAATAGTAATTTTATTTGTTGATTTAAAATAGTATTAATGTTTCTGAATTTTTATTCGCTTTTCTGATTCAACAATATTTTAGGTATACAGTGTCAACGAGAAAGCGTTCGTAACTGGCTACCGAGTCGCATTCCGAGTCGCTAAAGCAGGGAAGCCCGATACAGATGCAGAGAATCTTAGTTTGCCAGCAGCCGTGCATATGGTTGAAATTATGTTAGGTAAGCAACAGGCAAACAAGCTAAAAAGCATACCACTTTCTGATAGTACCACTGAACGCAGAATAAGCGATATGGCCGGTGACATTCGAGGATATTTAATCGAAAAATAAAGAAGAATTACATTTTGCTTTGCAGTTTGATGACTCTACTGATGTTTCAGATTGTGCTCAATTTATAGAATTTGAGCGCTTTGAGGCAGGTGAAAGTGTCATGAAAGACATTTTATTTTGCAAAACACTCCCTGCGAACACCACTGGCCAGTTTAGATTCACTTGACAAAATGTATCGCCATTTGTAGCGATGAAGCTAAAGCTATGACTGGCAGTAAAAGTGGGCTTGTTGTGAAATTAAAAGCAATTACGCCAAATTTTTCGTGGACACACTTCTTTCTTCATCTACGAGCTCTGGCAACCACGATTTTAACTTCTGATTTAAATGATGTGCTTAAAGAGGCGATCAAAGTTGTAAACTCTATTAAAGGTAAAGCGTTACAAACTCGGCTGTTTAGGATCATTTGTGAAAACATGGGTTCGCTCCATAAAAATCTCCTGTACCACACAGAGGCCAGATGGCTTTCCTAAGGAAAGGTATTGACACGATTTCTGGAACTAAAAGGTGAATTGTTAATGTTCCTACAAGATTCTAAATCTGGAGATGCAAATTCTTTTTGTGACACTGTTTGGATATTAAAATTAACAATTCTCGTCCATCTTTTTAACCACTTAGATATTTTAAACAAGAGCATCCAAGGGAAAGAAGAAAATATTATAATAGCTACGAATAAAATCAAAGGATCCCTCGCAAAACTTACCTTTTGGTCAACGTTTTTACATAAGATGTTGTTTGAGTCTTGCCCTTGTGTTCAGACGATTGTCGAAGACATTGCAATGGACCAGTCGGTGGTACTAAGTTCTCACATTCCTTGCATGATACAGAGCTTGCATAATTTGGAAGAGAAACTGTTAAGTCACTTTCCAGAGGTGAACTCTGACGCTGACAACGGCCATAGATCGATACTAAATCCATTTTTAGATTTGTCAGTACAACTGGCTGATCTGAGAACGATGAGGAAAGAAACACTTATAGATTTAGCAGCTGACGGGATGCTAGAAATGGAATTTAATTCGCAAAATATTGACGTCTCCTAAATGAAGAAAAAAGAAGACTTTCCACAGCTGGCAGAGCAAGCTTTCAAATAAGTGCCATTCGCCACTGCCTACAGTTGTGAATTAGCGTTCTGTTCAATGGTGAACATGAAAACTAAGACGAGAAATAGACGTCAACTAGAAAATGATTTGGTGACTTATGTCTCAAAAATAGATCCACGATTGGACAAATTATTAATAAATAAACAGGCACAGCCTTCTCATTGAAACTGTTGTATTTATTGTAGTCTAGGACGTATAGCCCTTGTTTACTTTCATCTGCCTAGGTGCTCGTGGCAGATATCGCTTTTGTCGCCCTATGAATAAAAACTGTTCAAAACAATAAAATCTTAATAATTGTCAAGTACGATTTTTAATAACACAAATGAGAGTCATTATTCATCAGACATAAAATTGCAGTTGTACCGAAAAGATCTGTGCATTTGCGTATAATCTCTGGAACGTACCATTATTGTTACTGACTTTACTCTTGACGGTATGGCTTAAGCTCTGCGGGAAAGAAATGACAATGAAGTAACAGAAAACGCGGAGGAAAAAAGAACGTAATGTTTTACGTCAGTGTTATTATTATTATTATTATTACGATGAACAAATTACACTAGACACTACGACAAACACAACGCTGCCGACAATGCAGTATTCAGCTGTAGTGTTAACGACACTTCTCGCTTTGTAATAATTGTAACCGGTACCTCCGCTCGGGTGTCCTCGACGATGTTGCCAAATACTCTGTGACGGTGTTGCAAGCAAGACTCGTATTACTTCATGACCTTGAAATACCTCTGTATGAATGCCATATATGTCGTGAATTCCAACAGAAAAACATGTATCGCATAACAAGTGTTTCGCAATGTAGGTAAGGCTCAGAAATGAATTATCCTCGATAGAAGAAGTCCCACTGAATATTCTGTTTGTAAATTAGAACATCTTTCTTCGAATTTCTCTTATTTACTTAATGGATCTTCTTCATTTAGTTACCGATCGATTCCTGAAAACAGTTTTCCAATTTTTGCTCTTATTGATCGTTAACACGATGTATTTATTATTAAAGAAAGTACATTATGCTCAATTTAGAATTAATGTTAAACACGGAATTACGTAGTTTTAATAAAAAATAAATACCATTTTCCATAAGCTTATGCTTCTGTATTACAGAAGCCCTTGTCTCGAGACATGCAGCAGGATGGTTGTTTCATTTACTTTCATTCAGTTTCAAAAGAAGGTGACATGCCTTTTTAATTCAAAAAATGTTCAAATGTGTGTGAAATCTTGTGGGACTTAACTGCTAAGGTCATCAGTCCCTAAGCTTACACACTACTTAACGTAAATTATCCTAAGGACAAACACACACACCCATGTCCGAGGGAGGACTCGAACCTCTGCTGGGACCAGCCGCCTTTTTAATTAATTGCGAGAATATGTAGTATATATTTTTACAAATTATGGTACTAGTTTTTTGTAAGATAATTTGCAACTCTTTTATAAAGCAGTATCAAAAAAAGAATGACTCACTTCACGGCAATCACCACAATTAACTACACGAAAGAAATGAGAAATTAACCAGGTGACCAGCAACGACGACTCTGTGGGAATCCCAATGAAGCCACAGAACTAGGAAAACAGAAACAACGTCAACACGTAGTGTGTGTGAATGGTTCAAATGGCTCTGAGCACTATGGGACTAACATCTATGGTCATCAGTCCGCTAGAACTTAGAACTACTTAAACCTAACTAACCTAAGGACAGCACACAACACCCAGTCATCACGAGGCAGAGAAAATCCCTGACCCCGACGGGAATCGAACCCGGGAACGAAGGGTGTGAATTAAAGTCTGAGTTGAGTTCAGGCATCCTAGATGCGCTTGGTAGAAATTTCTGTACTTCGTGCCTTGTCTCACTGCTGCCAATCCTAGCGATTTATTGTTTGGTTCGAAGCTTGTTACTGAAATGCATTCTAGTAATCGTAGTGTCAAATCTTGAACGTGAGGTGTGTGAGTGTTGTTGTAGACATTTTGTATCACATTTGAATGTGAGCATCTTTTAAATGTGCTTTCATAAACTGTTCTCGTTCTGTGTGATGTTTTTATCACAGCATATGATTGGCACGTAAACTAAGTTGTCAGTAATACACAAGACGCTGCCACTGTACCGCCGTTCCAGCCCTGAAGTTGATGTGGTCTTTCCCTGTCCCTGCAAACCTCTCAGAGGTAAATACTATCTGTACAAGACTTGGTGACTCTCGCCGGCCTAGTCTCATTCCGCAGAAGTGGAAAGAGATCGATAGATATCGTGTTGCTTCTCGCTGCTGCAAGTGTTTGCCTATTTGAACTCTTCAGCAGGTTTAAATTAAATTCGTATTCATTATTATAAATAAGTACCAGATATGAACGTGAGCGAATTTGCAATGTGCTTTCACAAAACCTTGTCACTTTCGTGTGACATTTATACCATAGCAGATGATCGTCATGAAACATACGTTACCAGCCATGCTGCAACTGCTTTCTCCTGCGACCGCGACACCCTGAGCAAGGCTTTGCGAACCGCTCCCCCCCCAGGGGGTCACGACCCACAGGTTGAAATACACTGCTCTAGTGCTGAAGTAACGTTGTTATATATTTTCATGTTTCCCCAATATTCCCATAACTGGTCCGTAGTGCGAATGACGAACGCCTCCGATATACTTACGTACATACCTGCGTACTGCACAGTACTTGCCCATATGTCTATCGATTGTACGGCAGAATGTGACACAAACTGTTAGAGATGGCAAGTGATAAAACAGCTTTTACGTGAAAAGCCATGCTCACCTTGGCCAGACCCATGCTGACTCCCTGCTCACTAATGCTTACGTTTGAGTCTCTGTCCCTGTACCAGTACTGGGGCTGAATGATACATTGTAATACTAACAACAGAAATCTTGCAGCGCACAGTCTGAACATCAATCCTGTAACGTTTGGTATCCATATGGTACGTACTTTTTCGTCTGTCGTGGCGCAAGCAGCGAAAGATTGATTATAAGAATCCTGTAGTACCACTAAGAAACACTGTCATCAGAAGAAGACTGAAACTATTTGTATTATCAACCTATTCTGTGAGTTCCTGCTATCATCCGTTCCTCAGATCGACGGTTCAAATCAGTGGTGAGAATGCTCTCACACAACGAATGTGTGTGTATTATGTACCCCTTGCTACTAGAGGACAGTTGAGCTATATAGCAACTGGAATACTAAGGAGCGCACCGAAATTCACGAGTGCTGCGAGTATGTGTACAGTACGATGGAGTGCTGAAAAGTAGCGCCTCCGAATTTTTTATGTGACAACTCTTAAAACTTGTTAAATAAAATAGACGTAATTCATATTCGACATCTTAATTCCTCATGTCTACATATTTGCAGCCCTATGACGCTAGAGGGTTCCGTGCTGTAGCGTGTAACGTGCCGGTGTGTAACGTAACTATGTCGATGGGTGAAAAACAGCGTGCTGTAACCTAGCTTCGAATTGGAAGAGTTCGTCCACACATTTAGCAGCCTCTCCTTCAGCATTAAACTGCCAGACCACACACGAACGCTGCAACATCTGCAACAATCCGACGACTTGGGATCACTGTCATCAGTCACCCTCCATATAGTCCCGACTTGACCCCATGCGATTTTCATCTGTTTCCAAATCTTGAAGAACACCTTCGAAGACTTCACTTTGATAGTGCAGAAGCGGTGCTACCGGGGGGGGGGGGGGGGGGGGGTCTACAGTGACGGCATCAACAAGCTACTCTCACATTGGGAGAAATGTATTCGTCGCCAGAGCGACTAATGTTGAGAAATAAATACAAGTATGCAGACATGAAGAAGGCAGGTATGGAAGTTTAATGACGTTTGTTGCATTTAGAAAGCTTTAGGTGTTTTCACTAACAAAATTCGGAGACTTTACTTTTCAGCATGCTCTTATATCGTCTCTGCATGAGGTAGAACACTGTTTAATTAACGTAATTATATTCGCACACAATATGTTTGTACATAACGGTGAAAAGATCATCATGAAGTGCTATCAGCAGAGATCAGTAAATATGTAGAAGGTTTAAAGTAAATATTTAGCCATCAATTAATACTAATATTGTTATTAGTTATTTATAAATATCTCCCTTTATAGCATTGGATTTTCACTCTGCAGCGGAGCGTGCGCTGATATGAAACATCATGACAGATTAAAACTGTGTGCCGGACCGAGATTCGACCACGGGACCTATGCCTTTCGCGTGCAAGTGCTTTACCATCTGAGCTATCCAAGCACGATTCAGAAGCCGTCCTCACAACTTCAGTTCTGCAAGTACCTCGTGTCCTACCTTCCAAAGGCAAAGGTCCCGAGTTCGAGTCTCAGTCCGGCACACAGTTTTAATCTGTCAGGATGTTTCATATCAGCGCACTCTCCGCTGCAGAGTGAAAATCTCATTCTATAAACATCCCCCAGGCTGTAGCTAAGCCGTCTCTCCGCAATATCCTTTCTTCCAGGAGTGCTAGTTCAGCAAGGTTCGCGGAAGAGCTTCTGTGAAATCTGGAAGGTAGGAGACGAGGTACTGACAGAATTGAAGTTTTGAGGACGGCTCGTGAGACGTGCTTGGGTACCTCAGATGGTAGAGCACTTACCCGCGAAAGGCATAGGTCCCGAGTTCGAGTCTCTGTCCGGCACACAGTTTTAATATGCCAGGAAGTTTCACCTACCTTTACATTTACAATTCGTTATTTTTTTAGTACAGTATCATAGGACGCCCCAATGGAGATGCTGGCAGAGGATACGCAAGTGCTCAATATATCTTTGTTCTCACCACCTCAGCAGTAGCAGTCCGCAGACTACCTTCCAGATTTATCGGACTTGCTGTCATTCAACTACTCTGTACTGCCACTGATGCTCTCAACTTCTTGAGCCTCAGTCCCACAAGAGTACTGTTATTCGCCAAAACATACAGTGCGTCTGCTACTGGTTCTAAAAGCGTGAATCTGTGCCCAGCAGCTGACTTTGGAACATTTATAGAAGTATAAAACGTTCAAAATGTTGATGCTAGAGTGGGCCTATGTGTGCAGCATGACAGAGTGCATAGAGAAGAAAATGACGTCGGATTGCGATCCATCCTATAGACGTTCGTATGTTTGGACGTAAGGTTTCATTAGTTGAAACTATTCTCAAATTAACTTAAGAGGGCATGTGCATTTACCTAAAGCGTTCAAGTGTTCTGAATTTGTGTGGTTTAAACTGTGCACTAGAAATTGTGATGGGTAGGATAACATGCTGGCGTCCATATTTTAGAGCTGCATACTCTGTAGAGTATTTGCGTGTGAAAAGTATGAATAAAAACGGATGTATTCAACCAGTATCAAATACTGCAAGTGTCAAGCCTGTCTGTAAAATCTGTTGATGCAGAATGAATGAAAGCCTATGTACAGTATGTAATTGCACTTGTTGTTGTTGTGGTCTTCAGTCCTAAGACTGGTTTGATGCAGCTCTCCATGCTACTCTATACTGTGCAAGCTTCTTCATCTCCCAGTACCTACTGCAGCCTACATCCTTCTGAATCTGTTTAGTGTATTCATCTCTTGGTCTCCCTCTACGATTTTTACCCTCCACGTTGCCCTCCAATACTAAATTGGTGATCCCTCGATGTCAGAACATGTCCTACCAACCGATCCCTTCTTCTAGTCAAGTTGTGCCACAAGATCCTCTTCTCCCCAATTCCATTCAATACCTCCTCATTAGTTATGTGATCTACCCATCTAATCTTCAGCATTCTTCTGTAGCACCACATTTCGAAAGCTTCTACTCTCTTCTTGTCCAACCCATTTATCGTCCACGTTTCACTTCCATACATTGCTACACTCCAAACAAATACTTTCAGAAACGACTTCCTGACATTTAAATCTATACTTGATGTTAACAAATTTTTCTTCTTCAGAAACGCTTTCCTTGCCATTGCCAGTCTACATTTTATATCCTCTCTACTTCGACCATCATCAGTTATTTTGCTCCCCAAATAGCAAAACTCCTTTACTACTTTAAATGTCTCATTTCCTAATCTAATTCCCTCAGCATCAACCGACTTAATTCGACTACATTCCATTATCCTCGTTTTGCTTTTGTTGATGTTCATCTTATATCCTCCTTTCAAGACACTGTCCATTCCGTTCAACTGCTCTTCCAAGACCTTTGCCGTCTCTGACAGATTTACAATGTCATCGGCGAACCTCAAAGTTTTTATTTCTTCTCCATGGATTTTAATACCTACTCCGAACTTTTCTTTTCTTTCCTTTATTGCTTGCTCAATATAAAGATTGAATAACATCGAGGATAGGCTACAACCCTGTCTCACTCCCTTCCCAAACACTGCTTCCCTTTCATACCCCTCGACTCTTATAACTGCCATCTGCTTTCTGTACAAATTGTAAATAGCCCTTTCGCTCCCTGTATTTTACCCCTGCCACCTTCAGAATTTGAAAGAGAGTACTCCAGTTAACATTGTCAAAAGCTTTTTCTAAAGTCTACAAATGCTAGAAACGTAGGTTTGCCTTTCCTTAATCGAGCTTCTAAGGTAAGTCGTAGGGTCATTATTGCCTCACGTGTTCCAATATTTCTATAGAATCCAAACTGATCTTCCCCGAGGTTGGCTTCTAACAGTCTTTCCATTCGTCTGTAAACAATTCGCGTTAGTATTTTGCAGCTGTGACTTATTAAACTGATAGTTCGGTAATTTTCACATCTGTCAAAACCTGCTTTCTTTTGGATTGGAATTATTATATTCTTCTTGAAGTCTGAGGGTATTTCGCCTGTCTCATACATCTTGCTCACCAGATGGTAGAGTTCTGTCAGAACTGGCTCTCCCAAGACTGTCAGTAGTTCTAATGGGATGTTGTCTACTCCGGGGGCCTCGTTTCGACTCAGGTCTTTCAGTGCTCTGTCAAACTCTTCACGCAGTATCATATCTCCCATTTCATCTTCATCTTCATCCTCTTTCATTTCCATAATACTGTCCTCAAATACATCGCCTTTGTATAGACCCTCTATATGCTCCTTCCACCTTTCTGCTTTCCCTTCATTGCTTAGAACTGGGTTTCTCCTTTCTCCAAAGGTCTCTTTAATTTTCCTGTAGGCAGTATCTATCTTACCCCTAGTGAGATAAGCCTCTACATCCTTACATTTGTCCTCTAGCCATCCCTGCTTAGCCATTTTGCACTTCCTGTCGATCTCATTTTTGAGACGTTTGTATTCCTTTTTGCCTGCTTCATTTACTGCATTTTTATATTTTCTCCTTTCAACAACTAAATTCAATATTTCTTCTGTTACCCAAGGTCTTGTAGTAGCCCTGGTCTTTTTGCCTATTTGATCCTCTGCTGCCTTCACTATTTCATCCCTCAAAGCTACCCATTCTTCTTCTACTGTATTTCTTTCCCTCATTCCTGTCAATTGTCACCTTATGCTGTCCCTGAAACTCTGTACAACCTCTGGTTCTTTCTGTTTATCCAGGTCCCATCTCCTTAAATTCCCACCTTTTTGCAGTTTCTTGAGTTTTAATCTACAGTTCATAACCAATAGATTGTGGTCAGAGTCCACATCTGCCCCTGGAAATGTCTTACAATTTAAAACCTGGTTCCTAAATCTCCGTCTTACCATTATATAATCTATCTGATACCTTTTAGTATCTCCAGGGTTCTTCCATGTATATAACCTTCTTTCATGATTCTTAAACCAAGTGTTAGCTATGATTAAGTAATGCTCTGCGCAAAATTCTACCAGGCGGCTTCCTCTTTCATTTCTTAGCCCCAATCCATATTCACCTACTACGTTTCCTTCTCTCCCTTTTCCTACACTTGAATTCCAGTCACCCATGACTATTAAATTTTCGTCTCCCTTCACTACCTGAATAATTTATTTTATCTCATCATACATTTCGTCAATTTCTTCGTCATCTGCAGAGCTAGTTGGCATATAAACTTGTACTATTGTAGTAGGCGTGAGCTTCGTGTCTATCTTGGCCAAAATAATCCGTTCACTATGCTGTTTGTAGTAGCTTACCCGTACTCCTATTAGTTTATTCATTATTAAACCTACTCCTGC
The DNA here is from genome assembly GCF_023898315.1 of Schistocerca nitens. Taxonomy (NCBI): domain Eukaryota; kingdom Metazoa; phylum Arthropoda; class Insecta; order Orthoptera; family Acrididae; genus Schistocerca; species Schistocerca nitens. The sequence goes on from NC_064620.1 coordinate 298,532,474, forward strand.
ATTACCCCTATTTGATTTTGTATTTATAACCCTGTATTCACCTGACCAAAAGTCTTGTTCCTCCCGCCACCGAACTTCACTAATTCCCACTATATCTAACATATCCATCTCCGTTTTTAAATTTTCTTAAATATGATTCAGGCTGAATTCAAAGCATACTGAAAACAATCATTTGAAAAATATTGTAAAAAAACTGATTCGCGTTTGATTAAAGAAAGAATATGGAAATGAAATATTCCTCTTGTTGTTCCATCCTATCATTCAAACGCATATAAAACATACAGCAACTTGCGCTGAGAGGTTCGGAGGTGAAAAGTTAAAGTCTCCCAGAGGCTACCAGCTCACGCGACAGGTAAGGAGCGCGGAGACGGATATCGTCCCAACCACGTCCTGTAATGGTGGGGACACACATTACGCACTGTGAATAAGTTCAATTACTAGGTCAGACATATAACTAAAGTTCTTTATTGACAATATTTTTTCTTTTTTATGCAGTTTAAAGACGCATATGTCCTTTTGTTTATAACAAAGGGGGCTCTGTATGCAGCAGTGAAGGTATGTCCATCATTCGTTTGCTGTTTGTACGCACGTCCAGATCTCATGTGCTCATTTGACGAGGCACTTGTGTCGAGTAGGAAGGCCTCTAACATGTATATTTCATGTAAGCATCTATCAAAGGAATGTATTCACAAGCGGCTTCATCAAGACTGGAAATACATAATAGGAGAGCATATAACATTTCGCTCGGATTACCCAACAATCTGAAGGTATATAAGCAGGAATATTCTTCAGCAAATAACTGCAGTGCAGCAGAAAGGTATCAAGATGCATTACCTGAGAGGGCTTCCAGAGACGACAACTTGTATTTGCTGAAATTGCATGTCTTTTTTTATCGCCAAAGAGTCCTCCTCTCTTGACACACAAGAAGCAGTGAGCACACTGAGAACAGAAACACATGATGGTGATAGTTTATTCAGAGTAAGTTGTAATCAAGAGAGGTGCATGTGTACGTCTCTGCATAGTGAAATCAGGATATGCTGTGCCACAACAAGTGTTCACTTCACCACATTTTTTAAAGATGATGAATTACTGCACTCGATGTATGAATTTACTGACGCGTCAAAAAAAAAGCAATAAATAATATTTTAATACAAAATGGTCTTACTCCCCTTCTGTGGGCACTAGCTCTGCGAGTGAGGTACAATAACTAATGCTTTATTAATGATGGTTTTATACGCATCAATCACATGAATCTAGAGGGAGAGAGGGGATCAGGACAATGTGTTGCAGTACCTACCCTTAAATATTCACCAATCCAATTATTATGTTCATTCTACACATAGCAAGACATGAGAGTTTGTTTGGATCTTAATTCCCCTGAGAGGTAAGATGGATAGAAAAACCCCTGCTGCTGCTGCTGCTGTTGTTGTTCAATTGATTTACACATGCTAATTAGCTGATCATCGATCTACACATGAGGTACGCACCAGTTTTCAGTGTGACAGAATAAATTAATCAAACTCTTAACAAACAACAGAAGCCTTTTTTTTGCAAAAGAGAGTGTTTACTATTATGTCTGCATGGGAACAGATGTAAGTTTCTTCACAATATGGTAAATAAGATAATGGTAATTGCTAAAAAATGATCTTACTGTATCTTAAACAGATCTCAGGCACACAGCACACAAGGAAAGTGGAGTTCCACATTTAACACCACCAACTATATGCCTAGATGGGATGAGAGTTACTCCGACTTTTTCCTCTATGCGAATTTTACACAGGTAAGTAGCGCTGGAAGCTCTCACAGTCACATGGCCCTCTAATACTGCTTTCAGAGGATATGATGGAGGTTTAATATTAACCACATGGCTGGTGATAATTTTCGCATCCCTCTTCTGGCAAATGTTATTCACAAAATCTTAACCTTTACAAGGTGGGAATTTAAGGAGATGGGACCCGGATAAACTGAAAGAACCAGAGGTTGTACAGAGTTTCAGGGAGAGCATAAGGGAACAATTGACAGGAATGGGGGAAAGAAATACAGTAGAAGAAGAATGGGTAGCTTTGAGGGATGAAGTAGTGAAGGCAGCAGAGGATAAAGTAGGTAAAAAGACGAGGGCTAGTAGAAATCCTTGGGTAACAGAAGAAATATTGAATTTAACTGATGAAAGGAGAAAATATAAAAATGCAGTAAATAAAGCAGGCAAAAAGGAATACAAACGTCTCAAAAATGAGATCGACAGGAAGTGCAAAATAGCTAAGCAGGGATGGCTAGAGGACAAATGTAAGGATGTAGAGGCTTATCTCACTAGGGGTAAGATAGATACTGCCTACAGGAAAATTAAAGAGACCTTTGGAGATAAGAGAACCACTTGTATGAACATCAAGAGCTCAGATGGAAACCCAGTTCTAAGCAAAGAAGGGAAAGCAGAAAGGTGGAAGGAGTATATAGAGGGTCTATACAAGGGCGATGTACTTGAGGACAATATTATGGAAATGGAAGAGGATGTAGATGAAGATGAAATGGGAGATACGATACTGCGTGAAGAGTTTGACAGAGCACTGAAAGACCTGAGTCGAAATAAGGCCCCCGGAGTAGACAACATTCCATTGGAACTACTGACGGCCTTGGGAGAGCCAGTCCTGACAAAACTCTACCATCTGGTGAGCAAGATGTATGAGACAGGCGAAATACCCTCAGACTTCAAGAAGAATATAATAATTCCAATCCCAAAGAAAGCAGGTGTTGACAGATGTGAGAATTACCGAACAATCAGTTTAATAAGCCACAGCTGCAAAATACTAACACGAATTCTTTACAGACGAATGGAAAAACTAGTAGATGCCGACCTCGGGGAAGATCAGCTTGGATTCCGGAGAAATACTCGAACACGTTAGGCAATACTGACCTTACGACTTATCTTAGAAGAAAGATTAAGGAAAGGCAAACCTACGTTTCTAGCATTTGTAGACTTAGAGAAAGATTTTGACAATGTTGACTGGAATACTCTCTTTCAAATTCTAAAGGTGGCAGGGGTAAAATACGGGGAACGAAAGGCTATTTACAATTTGTACAGAAACCAGATGGCAGTTATAAGAGTCGAGGGACATGAAAGGCAAGCAGTGGTTGGGAAGGGAGTAAGACAGCGTTGTAGCCTCTCCCCGATGTTATTCAATCTCTATATTGAGCAAGCAGTAAAGGAAACAAAAGAAAAATTCGGAGTAGGTATTAAAATCCATGGAGAAGAAATAAAAACTTTGAGGTTCGTCGATGACATTGTAATTCTGTCAGAGACAGCAAAGTACTTGGAAGAGCAGTTGAACGGAATGGATGGTGTCTTGAAGGGAGGATATAAGATGAACACCAACAAAAGCAAAACGAGGATAATGGAATGTAGTCGAATTAAGTCGGGTGATGTTGAGGGTATTGGATTAGGAAATGAGACACTTAAAGTAGTAAAGGAGTTTTGCTATTTGGGGAGCAAAATAACTGATGATGGTCGAAGTAGAGAGGATATAAAATGTAGACTGGCAATGGCAAGGAAAGCGTTTCTGAAGAAGAAAAATTTGTTAACATCGAGTATAAATTTAAGTGTCAGGAAGTCTTTTCTGAAAGTATTTGTATGGAGTGTAGCCATGTATGGAAGTGAAACATGGACGGTAAATAGTTTGGACAAGAAGAGAATAGAAGCTTTCGAAATGTGGTGCTACAGAAGAATGCTGAAGATTAGATGGGTAGATCACATAACTAATAAGGAGGTACTGAATAGGATTGGGGAGAAGAGGAGTTAGTGGCACAACTTGACCAGAAGAAGGGATCGGTTGGTAGGACATGTTCTGAGGCATCAAGGGATCACCAATTTAGTATTGGAGGGCAGCGTGGAGGGTAAAAATCGTAGGGGGAGACCAAGAGATGAATACACTAAGCAGATTCAGAAGGATGTAGGTTGCAGTAGGTACTGGGAGATGAAGAAGCTTGCACAGGATAGAGTAGCATGGAGAGCTGCATCAAACCAGTCTCAGGACTGAAGACCACAACAACAACAATACATGAGTTACGAACAGACCCTTGGAAAAGCATACTGCGTTTTCGAGCCATCAGTTATGTGTTTCTTCCCAGAATCTTAACCCTCATCCACAGTGGAAGCATGCATTTTGAGCTCCCTCACCGATATATAAGAATTCAACCTCACTTAGTTTTTCACGATATTGCTTAATAGCTAATGGCCAAACTTCAGAGGATGTCAACCTCAAATCATGTATTGTATATTTATGCTGGGCTACCCCAATGGCTCATACATCAGATGATGAACTACACTGGGTTATTGATCAGGGGTTGAATGTGGATATATCTCCATTCTAGATGGACTCTCACTGGAGACCCTGGCTTTGTGAGAACGTGTGAGTCTCAATAGACGTGAAAAATAAGTAATGCAACTAAACCCATCACTAGTTTCTTTTTATATGACACAGATCTACTGGATGTTATGTACAATAACAACCCTTCACAAATTTTGCAATCAGATGATTGGTACCAAGGCCTTCTAGGTCGGTTATAAATCATATTTCATTTTATCAACCGTTAAATAACAAACACCATATCAGGAAGGAGGGATGGAGGCGTTCAGTGGGTTTTTTTATTGAGCTCATTAGACAATCAAAGACCTTAACAGAGACAGATGGATCACCTACAGAGATAATGACAGACTTCACACGGACGCCGTGCCATGTGTTCACCCGCCACTCCACCTCTGACAGACGAACTGTGAGCTGGCTTCCGCAGATGTGGCCTTGGCTCATGTTGGTGACATCAGATTCGCGCAGACTATTAGTTGGCAATGATCTCCTCCTGCAACTTTAATGCTGTGCACCAATGTGAAGCGAGAGGTCATTCCATATAAAACCACATAATTTACTTCGACATATTCTGCGCAGAAATACGCAAAAAAATTGACTTATTTGCGGGAACAATACATTATGGGGGGATATCAATGAAATTAACTAAACAGTATTCACATACACGCCGGAGGTCGACCAGCTCCTGTACCACGCACACATACGCATACATACGCTCACATACGCACAGATACGCACACACACACACACACACACACACGCACACACACACACACACACACACACACACACACACACACACACACAATCACACAAAAACAACACACATATGTTGGCCTCATGCACACGTGGCTGGAGCAGGTGCTCTGCGTTATCTGGGGAATGTTCTGAAGAGTGAAATAAACGAGTCACACAGCATCTCTTGGTGGCTGCAAAAACCAGGCAAAAAAAATTATTCGCGTGAACTGCGTGAGATCAAATAGTATTCAGACATTAATAGACACAGGTTTTGATATTGCCTGTACTGTGATGGAAAGCTCTCCTTTTATTCCGAAAAAGTGCCTATATATCCAGAATCTAACAATATTACACTTGTAGAACAATGAGGTATGTAGAGATGTAGGGCAGGATCCGTCTATTCGATCCCCACAAGCCAAATTAGTCTACTCCAATATTCGTGTAATTCGCAGAAAACACTGAACATGAACAACAGCAAGGGACATATCTCAGATTCCCAGTGACGCTACAATCCTTACGTGTGCTGTGTGAAGTTTAAAGGTAGGAGAATGCCTGATGATGGTCGAAGTAGAGAGGATATAAAATGTAGACTGGCAATGGCAAGGAAAGCGTTTCTGAAGAAGAGAATTTTGTGCTGATAAAACATTAAAAAAACACCTCGACAACTGCTCCCCGTCCTTCACACCTTGACCACCTCTCCAGACAGGCACGCGGATAATTTATGTATGGTAGTAAAACAAGAAAAACCCTTTGATGTCCATAGTTCCAGCTTTTTTTGTTGTTGTATTGGTGTGTCGGAAGTATGTTTCATCACCTTAGGGTGATGTGACGCTGTCAGAATTCATATACCTCTGATGTACTATATGTACTTGTTGTAGTAATATCCACTTAGACGGACGCTCCAATTCTACATTTTTATAATAACTCCTTAATGTCAAGCAGTTTCTTAGAGCTGGCAAAGTTTCGGTAATACTTACCTAACACCTACCGCAGAATACTACTTGTGATCTGTTGGTGATTGTAAGATTCAGTATCCGACGCCTACTGTCGTACATTATTGAATCAAATACACCTATTTCATCAGTGTACGGTGTATTGCACTAGATTTGGTGGTGGAGTAGTGGGAAGCGATGTTGAAGGTAGAATTACTGCAAGATTTACTTTGACATTATTCCATGGAATAATGTATGGGTTGGTTGTTGTAGTTTAGATCTCTGATAGTGTTATCATTATGGAATTTCAATGACGAAAAGCCTGTCGAACGCGAGTGATCATAGTTATTTTAGACGATTGGGCTACACCTATGTCCTAAAAAAAATAATGTCTCGTTCCTGGGAGGAATAATGACATAAACATTAGTACCCGTGCTTGTCATCCGTATTGTCTCATAATACACCACCGCGGAGTTTTGATTACTACCACTGGATGAACCTCACGATCCGACCCCATCCCCACGCTGACGCGTTTGCAGGCGTTCTGGTTTACGCGGTAACTGAGTGTGAAAAACATTACTTCCGTTGGTATGGTTAACCTTTGAAAATTCTCACGTGGCTGTTGGGTGATTTGAAAGCAAACTTTAGTATGGATTTAAGTGGGGAATTATGGTGTTTTTTGTTATTAAAGTAGAATAATTTTGTTCCACCTCACCAAGGTGCTGCAGTATATGTGCCGGCAGACGTACGGCGCCGTTTATCTACGTCTCACGTCGCGCATCGGGTGTCAAGGTCGACACGCGCTGAACGCAAATACACATACTCCAAAAAGGTATTCGTCTAATACACCAGTTTATGTTTAAGGGTTAATAGATAATGGAAAACAGTCAGAATGAAGTACTGCACACACGTAGAGATGTTTACTAATCAGTGAAAAGGAGAATACAATCAAGACACACAGGTTTCCATTTACATAAACATAGTTAAACACTCAAAATAAAGATAGGCGGTTTAGGATGCAAAATAAGTATTCGTCTGCAGTACTGAAATGACTCTCTGAACCCAGAATATTGTGCTTAGTAGTTAGTTGGCCCTCCTTTCCTCTTTGTAATCCCCTGCATTCTCATTGCCGTGAGTTTCACCAGAGGTTCTTTTGTTTGCATTGTAATTTTACGCCATTCCTCTGGTAGCTCGTTATTTAGGTAATGTCTGATGATCTGTCATAGTTCTGTCGAGTACACTGCACAAGTTCTGTACTGGATTAATGTCTGGAGATTGTGATGCCGGCGTCCAGTGGAGAGTATTATACAACAACAACAGCCATGTTCTGGTTCATTACCTTATGTGAAAAGATAATCCTCAAAAATACCCATGTTATTCACACGTCTGGATAGCTATGTTTTTAGGATGCTTATGTAAAACTGATGTCCATAATACCATCAATAAAACCAAAATCCTTCACACTATTTGCACTCATGTAGCCCCAGACAAGTACTGACCTCTTCCTTGTTTATCTGAGGTTATTGTAATTCTCTATTCAAGTCCACAATTCGTTTTTCTCCATATTGTTACTTACCCATTTGACGTAAACAGCTCTAACAGACTCTAGTCAGTAAATGTGACCATCCAGAAATCAGACCCATCTTATTTAAGTTCTCTTGGAAATGCAACCTGCTTCCTTCTGTTGATTTTACTGATGTGTGGTTTTCTAAGGGCTGTTCAACCTCCAAACTCAGCTTCATAAAGTATGTTTTTTATACTCTGTGCTGAAACAAACTTTCCTGTAGGCATCTGAACTGCATTAGCAATTTCGGATTTTTATTTACTTCTCTAAGTAGCTGTCGCTTTTTCCATCTCGGAATCAGCTGCAAGAGAATGGCTTTGTAACTGGTTTCCGTAAGTTTTGTTCTGACCGTACCTGTATATAGTCTTCATGAACTGTATGACTGCCACTGGCTTCTACCATTTCTTCGAAAGATTTTCATTTTTGAAACAACCTGATGCAGGTTTCCCTCACTACTTCCGAAGTTTCACGTCGTTTGCGGCCTATATTACTTAAATTTCGTGTAACGGCTTTGGAAACATAGAGGCAACTATCGACTACAGTGGATGAAACACAAGTGCATAAGCAAAGGGAGAGGGACGTGTGTAGCTGCGGCAGCACACCCAGGATCTTGTTTACTAGGCAACTGCTTGTTTAACATCAAGTAGGGCGTGATTTAAAAAAAAAATGTTGATTTATTTCCAAAGTAAGCAATATATTAAATACCGTTTTAGTTGTGTGCGAATTCCTAAGGGGCCAAACTGCTGAGGTCACCGGTCCCTAGACTTAACCACTACTTAAAATAACTTACGCTAAGAACAACACACACACACCCATGCCCGAGGGAGGACTCGAACCTCCGGCGGAAGGGGCCGCGCAATCCGTGACATGGCGCCTCAAACAACGCGGCCGTTCTGCGCGGCCACTCCGCGCGGCTCGTTTTAGTTCTAAATATAGATATTAATCGATATAATGAAAATAGTTATTATTCACTACTTAGCTACATATTTATTATTGTGCTTGTTATAATCTAATCGCTAAAGTTGGGCAAAAGTCATTGGATAACGATATGCACATCTACAGATGGTGGTAGTGTGGCGTACGGGGGATATAAAAGGGCGATGCATTGGCATTTTAATGGCGGAGCTCTCATTTATAGTTAGGTGATTCATGTGAAGAGGTGTCCGACGTGACTATAGTTGCACGACGGGAATTAACAGACTTTGAACACGGGATAGTATTTAGAGCTAGACGCATGCGACATTCCATATCGGAAATCGTTAGGGAATTCAATACTCCGAGATCCACTGTGTCAAGAGTGCGCGGAGAATACCAGATTTCAGGTATTACCTCTCACAGTGGACAACAGTGAACGATCGAGAGCAGTAGCGTTTGCTTCGAAATGGAAGTGCTGGAAGACAAGCAACACATGCGAGAATAACAGCAAAAATCAATGTGGGACGTAAGACGAAAGGATCCGATAGGACAGTGCGGCGTTAATGGGCTATGGCAGCAGAGGACCGACGTGAGTGTGTTTACTAATAGCACATCGCCTGCAGCGCCTCTCGTGGGCTGTTAAACATATTAGTTGGTCACTAGACAACTGGAAATCAAGACCTGGTCAGATGGGTTCCGATTTCAGTAAGAGCTGATGGTAGAGTTGGAGTGTGGCGCAGACCGCACGAAGCCATGTTGTCAACAAGGAACTGTGCAAGCTGATTGTGGTTCCATTATGGTGTGGGCTGTATTTACATGGAATGGATTGGATCCTCTAGTCGAACTGAACCGATCTTTGGCTGATAACAGTGATGTTCGACTACCTGGGGTCAGTTTACAACCGTTCATGGGCTTCATGTTCCCAAGCAACGATGCAATTTTTACGGATGACAATGTGCCTTGTCACCACGCCATAGTTGTTCGTGATTGGTATCAAGAACATTCTGGATAATTCGAGCGAATGCTTTCACCACCCAGATCGCCCGACGAGAAACCCATCGAACATTTATAGGATGTAACGGAGAGGTCAGTTCGTCCACAATATCCTGCACCGGCAATACTTTCGCAGTTATGGACGGCTGTGGAAGGAGCATGGCTCAATATTTCTGCAGGGGACTCCCATCGACTTGGCTGAGTCAGTGTCACGTGTCACTCACGCTGCTGCACTACGCATGGCAGATGGAGGTTCGACACAATATTAGGAAGTATCCGACGCCTTCTGTCAGCTCTGTATAATCTTTGGAGTCACTATATGTCACGTCTCAGCTATCATTGCGGAGTATACAGGTATGAATGTCATTTTATTGGAGGTTTTTTCATTCGGAATACGTCTTGGTTATGCGATTACAGATCCAAGATGCTACTCCAGGCGTGTGTAAAAATGAATGTGCGCAACGGAAAATAATAAACGCTAAAATGATGATTTGGCCCTGTCTGACTACCGCCTGATGCAGGTCTTAGGATCTCTTAATGCTTTTTTTTACATATAAATTACAATCTAAACATAAATGAATGATGAAGGCAACTAATACTACTAAATGATAAACGTTGTTGTTCAATATACATTTATTATAGATTAAAATGAACCCTTTAAGTACAATTGTCTATATATCCTAACTAAAATTATTGATCAATTGCCCAACTCTGCCCGTTATTATGACTGCGCGGTCTAGTATCACTAACGCGAAATGACTAACATCATCTACGTACCGAACACTAGAAGACACTACTTTCAAAAATGATCTACGCTGATGTGGAACCTCAGTGGAAATAAACTAACGTGGTCACAGCTGTTTATAGCTCTAATAAGCAGAAGCAATTTGCGATATCACCGTATGTACTGCGTCCGGTGCGACGAAGTGATGGTCCTCGTTAATCGTCTGTGACGATGGAAGAATTCCAGTTGCGAGGTGCCGGGGCTAGCAGTGTATTTAACACTAAATTCTTCTCGAATCTTCATATGGAAATGATGCTCTAAGCCCCCCCTTTCCTAACTCCTACTTTTGCTGTTGCACATGGATTAAGAAGAAACGCGAACTGACTGTAATCGACCCTGCAAGTGGAGTAGAAAAGCGTTTGGCACCTGCAATAATTTAATTTGATAGACATTAATTAAATAAAGGAAAGTTTCAGTAACTTAGTGAGAAATGAAAGGGTATCTCTACCGATTAACAGAATGAAAGTTCTGTCCAAAATAACAATTTGATTTATTATGACTAAACTCAAAATCATAAACAAAACACATGAAACATTTACAATACATCAAAATGGATCAAATTGGATACTCAAATAAATGCTGTGAAGGTGAAGTTGTCCATAAACTAGATTGTGATATTTATGACGAAGTGGTATGTGGAGCCAAATCCTTGCAACTCAAATCTTAAGAGAAACGCACAACCAACCAAACATTAGTTGCTGCTACAGTAGTGAGAACTCAGACAATGAACACCCAAGACAGAACAAAGTTAGAAAAAGACGAACAGGCGCGCTCTGCTGAGCTCTAATTATCACAGTGCGAATTCCCTAATCTGCCGGTGCTGCGGACATACATTACCAAACTGTCTTCTTAACTGCAAGGACACGACCTGGCGTACTGGAAGCGATGGCTGGTTACTTCGACGTCCTGTCGTGGTGATGATAATGTCGCGAGTATAGCTCAAAACAAATTGTCCTGATCTGGTTGTTCCAGACTAAAGACTTCCTATCAATACAAATGCGCCTCTGAGGCAGACGAAGAAGGCTCGCCACACAATCACTGACGGTACAGTGATTGATTTTAACAAACGAAGTCACACAGTAACTCCGATACAGTCAACTTTAGCCAAAACTGCCCAAGACAGACAACATACGCCGCTTTTACGCAGAACGCTCAATTGCCATCTGTACTCGGAAAGTTACGTTGAAATCGAAACTTCAGCAACTTCGTTAAACAGTTACAATCAAATAAAAGTATATTAGACAGCCAACGGAAGGCCGGCTGTCCAGAGCAGCGAGAGCTCAGTCTTGTAACCTACTCCGACCGAAAGGTGAGAGCCGACTACCACAAAAGCACCTGTACAAACCGAACACAGAACATTCCCGCCCCCACGACAGTGGGCGTGGTTAAACGTTCCAATCAGCGACTCGAAAACCGGCGGAAAATTCCACTCTATTGCCGAAGCACTACCATTCCACCAATGGAGATTCTTGGCGCCAATTTCTGCGCCGATTTTGCTACGTCACGGAGCTATGCCCTGAGCAAGCCAATCACAGTTACAATTTTGCAGAAAACGCGGGAATTTGCCCGCCAAGACTGCATGGGAACACAAGTCATTCCCACGCCCGCCAGAAAGTGTTTTCGCTAAGTTTCTGCGAAGTAACGGAATCTCTAGCGCAGCCGCTCCTTCAGGCCCCTGCGAGCGTGTCTCCGCCGCTATTATGACAATTTCGGCGTCTGGAAAGCATTCACTCGACTCCCTCACACCCTTTGGCTTAACCTTTTCAAGATCCGCAGAGCCCGCCTGTCACTGCACCACCCGGGTGACGAGAGACGCTGGGTGGGAAGTCCGCATCTGAAGGAATAGCAACTTTTCACCGCATGCAATTAGAGAGGAAAATCGAATTACTCAGAGTAAGATAGAAATATGACATGGGGCTTCTGCCACCTCTCACAGTCACAAATACACTCTTCCAAACACTAGGACGGCAGAAGGCGGTCCTCTGACTAATATATTCTAATACTGTCTTCTCCTCCCTGTGTTCCACAGACGAGGAACGCGAACTCCCAGCGACAAGGACGGAGTTCAGATAACGTCTCAACGTAAGTATAGGCAGAATAAGTGTTCTCAATTACTGAACGCTGCGTACTCAACAACGACTTCGAACCTGAAGGTGAAGTCCCGAATCGTATAGGTTCGCAACAGTACAGTGCCTAACTGTTCTAACTATAAACTCTCCTGAGAGCAAAGACAGCAAGTCCCTCTGTACCAACAAAGCTGATACCGACCGACCGTCACACACGGGCGCTCACAACGGAAGACCTCGTCTCTCCACCGCTGACCTCTCAGCAAGGCTCGGCTCCCCACCCTTGTAACTCCGAAAACTAATCACATACCCGAAACCACGGAATATTCTCCCTCTCTACAGATTCTTCCGAACGCCGACCAACCATATTTCAGTCTTTTGTCGTCCAGCGCGGAAATTCTGCGAGCAAAAACCTATGCTCGTACAGTGGTACGCTTCTGAGTAAAGAGTTCCCGTTTATCCTTCCGGTCTTGCTAGAATAGCGGCCGGTCACCACCCTAATGTGCTCCAGAGCTCAGGTGCCACAACGTCCGTCTAGCTACTTCCTGTTTTTAAGCAGGACCAACAGCTGTGTGGGCCTTCCACCCAGAGCTTGAGTTCTGCCTGCCGTTTCATCTCCACTGGCGTTCCAACCTCTACTAGTATAAGCAGTCATTCATTACGCCGTTCTGTTAATAATGACACTTCGACACCTTTCATGCAATAAGATTTAACTATTATTTACAAGGCGTACGTGACAATGTCAGTCTCCTTTAAATATTCATATATATACCTTGTAAAACCTATCAAATGATACCTAATAGTGGTTGTAGTTCACGGCAAAGTATGTGGATGAGTGCTTGGAAGGTGCGAAATTACAGCAACATTACACAGAAAAACATGATAATATATAGTTACGTTACTTCAGCACTTTGAAAGGCTAGACTACGGTATTCCAGTGCCAATAATACAAATACAGTGCATTTCAATAATACACATACAGTGCATTTTAGGAATTATGTTCGGTGAGGTAACATGGAATTGAGGATACGATCTGTGGCTACAAATGTGCAATATTCAGGGGGTTCCAGGAAACGTGGTAAAATGTGTGCATGTTTAGTTATAACTCCCATGTATTTACACATTTCGATGATCGCGGTAAGTTTTTTAATATGTCTGTCTGCGTACAATGTAAAGTGGCCACTCATATGACACGGCAAGCGCTGGCAGCGTCTGTGGCGCGTAACAGGAACGTCGTCTCGGTGTGTTCGCAAAAATCGCTCCACAAGAAAATCGTAACACGTGCGAAAATCACTACACGTGCGTGCCGCACGGCCAGGAAAAATGCCGCAATCGTGACATGACACACGAAGTCGTTGCGCTCGCAAAATTGTGCGCTGGTGGTGGACGTCGCGTCCCGTAGGTATGGCGTCGCCGTCGGCAGCGTGTCGCTTCACGCTGGTGCCACGCCAACGTCGTGACGCCTCTTCAGTCATTCAGATAATTTCTAAAAAAATGCGTTACGAAATTGGTGGAAGGGTTCTCTCACTGCCAAGCACGGAACTTGAATGATAAGATCAGTACGAGGGCGGGATGGAGCTTGATTCACACTGGAAAACCTCCCACTTGCCCTCGCCTCCCCTCTACTCCTTCTCCTCTCCAGGATGACCTTGCCACGTGTCGATAGTGACCTTCAGTATGACGTACAAAGTTGCAATAACACAGAAAAGGTCATTTGAATGTCATTTAGCGCTCGCCCACTGCCCGTTGACTCATCTATGTCTTACTTTTTTCATAAAAATTAAACTTAGTTGTTTTTTTTTTAGAAAATACACTGTCCCATTTGCAGATTATGACTTGTTTATTGCGGTACCTTTTAAAATCAAATCACAAGATCAAAACAATAGTTCTCAACGTGTCATTGCTAGCCTTGGAATTAATTCCCAAACGGCAACGTTACTCTGACTTAATTAAAGGACAACATTTTGCCGTTATGGCTCTAGGACTTTTTTATTCTGCCATTGCAGCTTTGGCGTTACACAATCATCGAGCATAAATAATCAGTGCCAAATCACAACACAGATACAAATTATAAGTAGAGGTACCCCTGTAGTTTGGAGTCTCCCTTTATTAAAACTAACATCTGCGACCACTGTTACAAGTAAAGGAATTCGTACACTTACGCTATCTGTATGGAGGTTGAAATGGAAAATACTGCCAGCGGATCCATATTGCAAGAAACTACTAAAATTTGCGATTTTTTTCCAAATGGTATTCTTTTCTGTTGTCCATACATTGCTGTTGAAGAGTGTATGAAATCAAACGGGACTCCCACATCGTTTGGCATCATGTCCCTCGTTCCTTAATTTGCATATTATCTACTTCCTCATCTTTCACATTTTGTTTACGCATTCCTTCACCCCTTCCGGTCAGATCTGTCACTCCTTTACAAATTGTCAATTAATTTACGAACGTCAACAATATGCTGTCAAGGCTGTACGTGAAGGTATTTAATGCTATCCCTTTCTGTGATCGCACTCCAAGGTAACGGGGGCGTGCGATTCTTTGAATTGAACCGTGACTATACCTGCCTAGTCAGTTGGACAAGTTAATTCCCGCAACAGCCTCGTCTACAGTTCGCTTATTCGTCTGTTGACTGTGTGACTGTTTCATTCGTCACAGTTAGGGGAACTGATACACCGCAGTTAACATAATTTCTGATAGCAAACGAATAAGCCGTTTAAAATATGCATTACAAGCCGGCCTTCTGAAATCATTCACTGAAATACAATTGGGTGCAAAACTTACGGATGAAAGTGGCTTTCACATAACGACTCACTGACAAGTTATGTAACTCTATGGAATCTGGACCATACATAGAACGAACTGCAAAGAAGGTAAACAAAAGACATAGGCAATGAGGTGAACAGAAAGGATACTTTCATTACACTTACGTCACGGCGATTAATGTTGGCCTCTAGGACATTACAAAAGGCGGATGATGGTATTTAATAGGATGCGTGATCACAACGGACGGCAATGCTTGCTCCTACGCAGGCCAGAGGGTTGCGCTAAGGTGTTCCATTCCTTCATTAGTGCTGCAGTCACCACAGACGCCTACTGCAGCGGCAGCACCGCACACAGACCAGCGATGCGGGTTGCCGGGTCCGCTGCGGAGACTGGCCGGCACAAGTTTACCAGCAAGTAACAGGTAACAGCGAACACGTAGGTGCGGCCGCTTTCCATCAGAGGGCATCAACCAACAGCAGAGAAATGGAGCGCGACGATTAACGAATTATTTCCTCGCGGTCGCATGTGTGCAAATGGTTCAAATGACTCTGAGCACTATTGGACTTAACATCCGTGGTCATCGAACCTCTAGAACTTAGAACTACTTAAACCTAACTAACCTAGGGACATCGCACACATCCATGCCCGAGGCAGGATTCGAACCTGCGACCGTAGCAGTCGCGCGGTTCCGGACTGAGCGCCTAGAACCGCTCGGCTACGGCGGCTGGCGTGCAAATAGTCCCGGAAATATCCTCCCGCCCGGGGCTAGGCATGCCGGCACCCGGCCGTTCAGTGGGCAGTTCTGCACTCGCCGAGTGCGGGGTGATCGGCCGGTCCAGCGGTGTGCCACCTCGACCATCTTCTCTTCCGCAACGGTTATGATACATCGCTTCCGGTGTGTTACGCTGACTAGCAGCTGCTGACAGCCGACTTCGACGTGGAACAGTTGTAAGGGTATAGAGTCGAAGGCAACTCTGATTGTAGGAATTATTTGTTATTTGCTCGATCCGCAGAAGGGATCCTGATTGTTTTGCTGGTTCTTGCTCTGTAGATTTAGCAATTAGGACGGTTGACAACCGCTGGACGGTAGTTGGTGTTGTGGATATGCTAAAATACGTCTGCCCAACGCATCATATAAGTGTTCGATGGGATTTAAAACTGGGGAATGGGTAGGCCAGCCCATTCGCCGAATATCCTCTCGTTCCCAGAGCTCCTCCACCTGCACAGTTCGGTGGGTTTGCGAACGGTCATCCATAAAAATGAAGTCAGGGCTGTGCACCCTTGGAATGACGCACACTTGTGGAAGGAGTACAGTGTGATCGGTGAGTGTGCCGTGTTCCAATATTCGGAGGGCAGTACGCCTATTCAACATGATACCTTCTCATGCCAAAGCACTTATACCAGCAAAACGATTATGTTCGCCAATGCTGGACGTGCAGCCGTACGGCGAGAGGTGGGAACATGTAACGCACTCTGGAACGTTGTCGAATGTGATCGTTTTGGTGGTCCAGGTGTTATTGTGTGTCGCGTACTGACCAAATCTTTGGACACGGTACACTCAACGGCCAACGTTATTGTGACACTGTACTTCTTCTCCTAGTGCACCTTTCCAGGGGTGTTGAAACGTCCCCTTTGTACAATTATACACGACTGTGCTTAACCTGACACACAATATTTTTAGCGCAACGTAATCTGACTTTCAAAAATCCCTACAAAAGAATGGCCCTGACTAACATTAACCTATACCTTTCACAAATCACTTACCTCACCAAAAATCTTGGTTACACGAACTACTGCAAAACAGCGAGCGCCACTACTGCCAGCTAAATAAAAGATTCAAACTACGGAAGGCACTAACTACTGATAGGCATAGTTAGGAGATGAAAGATTTTAGTAGAGAACAAACAATGTATTTACCTTAATAGTGTTGAAAGATCATAATATACATAACAGATCATGACATCCAGTCTTACAAATTTCCAAACTCCGCCATCTCTCTCCCCACATCCACCACTGCTGGCGGCTCACCTCCAACTGCGCAACGCTACGCGCTGTTCACATCCAGCTGCCGCTGCCCAACACTACAATGGCAGACAACAATGCAAACTAGCCACAGACTGCACACAGCACAGCCAGTGATTTTCATACAGAGCGCTACGTAACGTTGCCAACAAGAAAACATAAACAGCCTACTTACATAGCCCCCATGCTCCCCACAAAAAAATTTTACAAATTGTTTTGGGCAGTGGCCAATAATGATTTGATAAAATTTTTCATAATTACAATAACAAAGAAATCAAAGGCACACACTTATTGATACAATGTTGGTCAAAAGATAAAATTTTCTCACAGTCCATAAAGACAGTCCTGATCATTCATCACAGTAACATTGCAGTGTTTTTCTCAAAGTCTGAGCAGTAAAAGAAAATGCACACGGAAGTAGTGGATTTCCATGCAATCTTGAAGAAGTAGTATTGTCCTTCCAACGGAAAGACAGTGCTGACTCTTGACATGCAGACAGGTATTGGTCCACAACAGAGCAAACCCACAGCAGAGTCAGTCGAAATTTTGAAGAGTATTGGTAGGTAGGTCATCACAGAGCAGACCCACTGTAGTCCTGGTAGAGATTACGGTACTGGTGTGCCACCAGAGGTGCAGACCCACTGCAGTCCTTGTAGAAATAATGGTACTGGTGAGTCAGCAAAGGTGTAGACCCACTGTAGTCCTTGTAGAAATGGCCAGCAGCCATCTGTTGTGACTGTGCAGGTGCACAATCACCATGAAGAGTCTTGCGGATAATATAGCAAGTCCATAACCACCACTTGTGCACTCACAAAGTTTTTGGAATTGTCCTTAGAACCAGCAATGCTGTTATCCAGTCACTTGCTGAATTATTAACACACATGTAAACACTAACAGTCCCTACTTCTCACATATTGTCTATATACTATGACCAACAGAAACGTGTGCAGTGATATGGAACTTACAAGTTAATAATATGATGAACTGGTATCAATTACAATTTTATAGCATAAGAATACAATAACAACGGTACAAAATACATCATTAAAAACATAATAATACAGATAACATTTGTAGGAATAGGGGCTTTACAAAAGAATAGAAATAAACATATACATCAGTGTTACAGGAATTATGACATACGTAAATAAATAAAGGATCAGAATAATTATTGAAACATCAACTTCACACATGAGCATTAAAAAAGAACGGAATAAATAATGTCTAAACATCTTTACAAAGAAAATAACATATTATCAGAAAAATTCTACAACATAACTCTTATTAGCTAAACACAATAAGACAGGAAAAACACAAATTCACATAGTGTAATAACACAAAAATACAGGACAGGGTTTGTTTTCAGTGTGACATTTGGTACTGCAGTCCACCCCAAAACTTCATTCCATAGATCTTTCGTCTTATTTCAACATTTGTTTCCACCAAAAAAATCCTATCCAAGCATGCTTTCTGTATTCTGTTCACATCATCTTTCAAAAATAGTTTTTCTCCACTGTGCACTACTTTTTTGGCCAAACCATTTTCTTATAGCTTCTCAATGCATTTCTTCCGATTCATCATAGTTAGTTTCTTATATAGTCTATCCCCTCTTAAGCTAACTTAAATCTACTGAGCTCAGATGCTAAACTAAGGAACGAGGCAATGCAGCAGCACAAAACAATTAACACAAACAGCAATGATAAAAAATACAAAAGGCAAAACAAGCAGCATAAATTACAACTAATATAAGGCAATGAGCAGCAAACAAGAAAAATAAATCAGTAGTAAAACTGGCTTAAAAGAATAATACAAAGTGAAATTTAGTAGCACTATGCTTGGCAAATAGCAGCAGCAAATGCAAAAACTTATATCTAAACATGACATAGTTCAAGCAGAAAAAATATTACACTAAAAATGGCCATGTCTAATACCTATGTCACATCTTAACACTAGAGTGATGCATCACGAGAACTTACACTAGCAGATAAGTTACCAAATCGTAAAGAAATTATTTATGCAATTCCTGTGAAGGGAAATGTCTATTTATGTGCCCTCGTTTTCTTGGAAGTAGATCATAAATTTCTTATTGACTGGATCTGTAGGCATAAAATAACTATATTAGTACATATATTAAATTTTATTTTAACCAATGCTGCAGTGCAGCTAGAAACTAGATATTAAAGAAAATGAGCAAATATGTACAAAGGACGGCATGAAACATCATTCATTAGCCATATGGCATTTCATAAGGCAGTAAAAATTCTCTCAATTCTCGAGAAAGACGCTTGTCATAATCAGGTGTGCAGATGTAAGTATCTTTCCAAGTAATGAGCGTGTCGTATTTGCGGTGCTTTCTACAAAGGAATGTCAATAGCGAGGATGATGGCCTTTTTTTTTCTCTCCACCTAATGGCTTTCTTTTGTCAGACGACTACCTCTCAGCTGGGCACCCAAAACGCATTACGTCTAGGTCACTTACCTTTCTAACTGAAATATTTACAACAGCAGTTTCCGCTACAATGACAGTCTCATATAAAAATATTTTCACAGGTTGAGAATTTGCGTTACAAATGTGTAGAAAATAAAATCCTAAAAATAACAGTGTCCAAAAATTTTTCGCCGGCATTGTGATACATTCACACATTTACACACATTTCATAACTCTTAAAGTACGATTCTTGGTTTCCAACATCCTTTTCATAAATCAGACTCCCTAACCCCTACTCATTATTCCTTACCTTATTACACATATACATATTCGTCGACATTTCTTCAGTATTTCATCATAATAAATAGATATCATAATAAACATTCCTCATATAGCATCAGCTTATTGATCATAAACATACCTCAACAGCAAAATACACATGGTCATCATAATAATATCATAACACCTCAGTCAAATCTCAAAATCATTGTAGCTTCCTCCAATAATATCAAAACTTAAAGAAAATTCTCTGCTCATTTCAATAGTGTCATCTACCTCAAATGTACTTTAAAAATCAACCTCACTTACCAAATACATCATTCAAAGCTCTCATAGTATCACAATGGTTCCGAAAAAAAAATATGAACAGTTCACACAGTGCAGACAAAATACAATTTCATAAGTGTGAAATTATCCACCTGTGTAATTGCGTAAACATCTGTCACTGATGTAGAAAAAAAATGTTTGTTTCTCTGTTAAATAATCAGGTAGCTGTGTATTTTGTGTTGGACAAATATGGTACTGATGTGTAAAGTTGTATAAGCAAATACCATATTAGCTAGGGCTCCTTGTGCTTGCCACACACATGGTACACAAAGTAAGCGTGTACCCCCCTGAGGATTAATGTAATTATACCCTCAGGTGTTACAGATTACAGTAATGGAATGAAATGTATCACGCAAAACTTCAAATATCTTTAAAAATAAATGATTTAAGTACAAAATTAATCACTCAAATACGTGTCCTGTAGCGCTAAATGTGCGTCTTGCTGTAAGATAATCTCTGTGGAAGTGTCATAGTTATCGTCCTCCGAAAGCTAAGTTCTGCAGAAGCCAATGTACTTACCTCATGATACACCAAATTTCAAGTAAACCAAAATGTTGCATTAAAATCTCATTAGCATTACTGGTAAATGTTCTAAGTATGTGAACCTTATAGTCGTTCGTAATCATGCAACTAACAAGCAAGAATGTACAAATAACAACATTGTGTCATCTGTTCACTATAACAATGCATTCATAATTTCTGATGAAATAAGTTCTCTTGGTTCTTGACTGGATATTTAACTTCAAACATTGTTGCATATTAACAGATTCTAAGTCTGACAAACCCTACTAGCAATGTAAAGTGAAAAGATATATGGCAAAGACAAAGTTAAAAAGCAGATTATCTTTCAATAAACGGTTTTACATGTGAAATGTGGTGTAAACCTTTACTGTTCCTAGTACGCAGAGTTTCAACTTGAACGGAATTATCATGCGGTATACGTCGGTGAGGAATGCTAAAATTTTTCTCAAGGTTAGCGTCTATGTTATTTTTCTCTGAGCCAGCCGGCGCACACGGCTGCCTGCGGTGCAAGTCATTGTCTGTTCCTTTGTTGGCGCGCGTCGTTATTGGCATTAGGAGACCTAACTTCTACAAATTCACCTTGACGAGAAGGCCCTGCCCTGTTTGAAGCTCGACAGTTCTGATGGAATTCAGGTCTGTCGTTACAATCATATCATCTGTCGTCATGTCGGTAGATTCCATAGTTTCTTTCTTGTCGGTCACGTGGTGGAGAATTTCTCCCTGAATCGTAACTGCGCACTGGACCATTGCATCTGACGTTATTCTGTCTCCCTTGATAATAATTATTTTGGTTCCCATATTGCCTGTTTCTCTGATTGTCTCTGTATAGTCATTACAGCAGAGAGGTGATCTTTCCCTGTAATTATTACTACTCTGCCAACGGTTGTCATACGGGTGGTGTCTGTTTCGGTCACAATTTACGTTGAAAGAATAGCCTTGTCGTATATTATTTCTGTCATCGCGGAATTGTGATGGATGTGATCTGTAATTGTTGTGCTCCTGTTTTCGCGTTCCCCGATTGTCAGTGTCAATTTCCAGTTCTTGTAACAGTCCCTGAAAAGCTTCAATGTCGTCTTTGCAACGTCCTACAAAAATAATATGTCGTAAATGTTCAGGTAATTTGATTAAGCAAATGCGGATGAGTTCTGAGGGGCTGTATGGGTTTGACGGGTACTGATTCTTGTACAACATGTCTTCAAAATATTTCACAAGACTGGAAAATTCAGATTGTTCGAACTGTTTCATCATTATGATGCTATGTTTTACTCGGTCTTGTGTAGTTTGAGACCAATATGCTGAGAGGAAGGCACGGTAAAATTCTCCTTCACTGTGACAATCGTGAATGACCGATCGCATTCTTACACCTGGTTCATTCTCTAAATAGCCACACATAAATTCTAATCTGTGTTCTAATGACCAGTTGGGAGGAAAACAATGAGAGAATTGATGGAGCCACGCTTGTGGATGAATGTCGTTGCCGGAATTCTTAAATGTTTTGAATTTACGTGCAGTAATGAACAGCTTATAGTCAAAATCATGATGTCGGTGAGTCGCATATCGGTCATTGTTACGTCGTTTCAGCGGTTCCATTTCAAAATTCGGTGCACCTTGCCAATTTCTTTCATAATTTCCGAAATGCGCTGTGTTATTATTTTGTGGCTGTTCCGTATTTCTATGTCCCTCTTCCCGTATTGGGGCGCGAGTGTCCTCTGAAATGCGTAATTCTTGTATTACCTGTGTCAGCTGATCTTGTACTTCCCGGATTTCTCTTTGGTGTTGCGTATTAATTTGATTCTGATTTTGTTTGAATTTCCTAATTTGTTCACACTCTTCTGTGTCATTAAAGACTACCGGTTTTGTGTCATTCAGATTATCATCTACCTTCGTAGATAAATTATTTAGCTGATCCGAAAGTTCAACTCCTTTCTCTGATAATGAACTAATTTCCTCCATGTGTCTTTCTGAACCAATTTTCAGAGTATCTACTGTGTTCTTTAAGTTTTCCTGAGTTTTTGCAAGTTGTGTAACCGAATCGGTAGATGCAACTGAGTCAATTTTAGCTTGCAAGGTCTCATGATTTTCATGAACAATAGTTTGCAGTTCTTTTATGGCTGCTTCGTGATTCTGTAATGCATTTTCATGCCGCGAAAAAATAGGTTGAAAATGCTCACAAATTTGTGTTTTTACTTCATTACAGACTTTTCGACATTTCGATTCAATGTTATGTAACTCAGTAGTTAAATCTTCACGTGTTTGTTCAAGCTTATGTTCCACTGAGTCTAACTTTTAAAGCTTTTGTTCCATTGCGTCTAACTGTTGCTGTGTTTGTCTCTGATTTTGTTCCATTTGTTGCATTAATTGCAATAATAATGTATTAGTGTCTGGAATCTGTTTCTCTACGCTTTTTGGCAGTGCATTTTCACCGGCAACATTCACATTTTGACAAGCAGAAGATGTGTCTTGACTCATTTGAGAAAACGGTGAGGACCCAAAACCTAAGTCTACAGTATTTGCAATATTGTGTTCTGTCATTTCGAATTCCTGAGGCGAGCTGTTGCCGACCGATCGATCGATAATGCTTCCCTGTTCACTACCTGTTTCACTGTCTACACCATTATTTGCCGCCCGCCGCATTTCCCTATGCACAATTACGAAATTACTACTTCGAATGTCTGTTAATTCATTAGACAGTGGTGCTGATAAGCTACGCTCGTCGTCACTATTATTTATCAGTTTACTTTGTAGCCTAGTGTTACGTTTTTCACACGCCATAATTGTCACAATATTTCACGCGATAACACAGAAAAGCACAATTTGAAGAGCAAAAATAAGAGAACACATTAACATAGCACTGAAAATAATATGTAGTTAATTGCAAGCGCAGCTGCGAAATACTTGGTGCAAATCTACATGCATGCCACAACTGTTTTACTGTAAAACAATGAAAGACTGTAACTACAAAGGAGATTCTGTCTACAATTACGCGCTAGCAATAAACAATAGCTACACTAATTACACAAACTACAAGAAAAAAATCAGAAGATTCCAGTGAGGTATCCTCGGCTAAGGGTCGACATATGAAACGTCCCCTTTGTACAATTATACACGACTGTGCTTAACCTGACACACAATATTTTTAGCGCAACGCAATCTGACTTTCAAAAATCCCTTCAAAAGAATGGCCCTGACTAACATTAACCTATACCTTTCACAAATCACTTACCTTACCAAAAATCTTCGTTACTCGAACTACTGCAAAACAGCGAGCGCCACTACTGCCAGCTAAATAAAAGATTCAAACTACGGAAGGCACTAACTACTGACAGGCATAGTTAGGAAATGAAAGATTTTAGTAGAGAACAAACAATGTATTTACCTTAATAGTGTTGAAAGATCATAATATACATAACAGATGATGACATCCAGTCTTGCATATTTCCAAAGTCCGCCATCTCTCTCCCCACACCCACCACTGCTGGCGGCTCACCTCCAACTGCGCAACGCTACTTGCTGTTCACATCCAGCTGCCGCTGCCCAACACTATAATGGCAGACAACAATGCAAACTAGCCACAGACTGCACACAGCACAGCCTGTGATTTTCATACAGAGCGCTACGTAACGTTGCCAACAAGAAAAAATAAACAACCTACTTACAGTGTATTCGACTGTAACTTCATTTTTATGGATGACAGTGCGCTACTGCATCCAACTACATGGTGGTGGAAATCTTTGAACGATAAAATATTTAGCGAATGGACGGACCTGCCCGTCCCTCCGACTTAAACCCCATCGAGCACGTGTATGATGCGTTGGGGGAGACGTGTTGCAGCGCCTCCACCATCCAGGAGCTGTCAACCGCATTGGTGGAGGAGTGGGGCACACTGCCACAAGAACTTACCTAACTTGTGGCTAGCGTGAGGTCACGCTGCACTGCAGTCTGTGCTGATCACAAACTGTGTTGAGAAGCATGTCCTGGCTTTTTTAATGTCGAGGGGAACGTTATGAATCGCTGTGTATTATTTCTGTTCATCTCATTATGTATTTCTTTCAATTACTCTCTGTATTACACCATAGCAGTTATTTCTATGGATGGTCCAAGTTTCATCGAGCTATGTTACTTGGCAGGATACATAATGCGAAAATCACTTTCGTAGTTAAATCTAGAACTTCAGTGTACCCATTAACAGAATCAGTTAAACTATGTTAGTGAAACATGTTCCCATTGGAAGAAAAGATCCTTAAAACTTTTCAGCTGAAGAAGTTGTGCGAATAAATATAAGTTGATCTGTGTCCTGGGTCTTTGTTGTAACGTGTTTTAAATACGGTAGCAAACACACTTGTAAACGTATGTTAAAAATCGTTGAAATGTAATTTAAATAACTATTTCTTCGGACCGTGAGGGGAACGTTACTATGGTACCCGTTTAGTTTTATTTACAGAGTGAATCCGAACCCTACCATCAAATTTCGGAGATTGTTCAGCAATAATTTCTACGTATTTTTTGGTGCAAGAGATCCACTGTTCTACCCGAGACTCCTTACTTTGATTTCTTACCCCCAATAGAAGTTCAGTGAACGCAGTGTAACAGCGGTACAGCGAGTCTGTTCTGAGCTCTCTGCAGCGACAACAACCACAACACAGCACTCCTGCATCCTACAAGAAACCAGATCTGTGTTTTGTGTTACACGTTTTGGTGACTGCATATCGCAGGCTTTTTCGCTGTTGTTAAGATATTTTCGTAGAAACAAAGGTAAGTAGAGTAGCAAACGAAATAAAGCATAATTTCATATTTACTTTGTACCAAGTCACAGGAGACCACGAGTTACTTATACTAAAATACTCGCACTATATCCCTGAACAACTTGTGAAATTTTGTCGGTGGAATTCGAGTTTTTCTTCTGTCTCGATATTTGTAAAGCTGCAAATAGATGTCACATTGATGATAATTCACTGAGCATATTATATCAGCAGACAATGCAGTTGTAGCCTTTCTGTTACGGCGGATTCGTCACAGTGCAATTTCACGATGTATGTAAATTCCAGTCTGTTAGTGTAATGGATTGTAGCCTACCTCTTCTTCGTGAGTAGTAGGTGAATGGCCTCCAGGGAAATGGGTAGTTATATTCCAGTGACAGAACTAAAGGAAGGCTCTCCATCTCAACCCACTACGATACGACATTCACAGTGTGTAAGTTTAAATATAATTTTGAAATTTTTTCGAACTGGCAATCAGTTTTCTTCTTACCTATCCATTCATGGTGGTGGTGGTGAGTTCCTATTGGACCAAACTGCTGAGATCATCGGTACCTAGGCTTACACACTGGGGACTGATGACCTCAGATGTTAAGTCCCATAGCGCTTAGAGCCATTTTGAGCTTACACACTACTTAATCTAACGTAAACTAACTTACGCTAAGAACAACACACACATCCATGACCGAGAGGGGACTCGAACCTCCGACAGGGGGAGCCGCGCGAACCGTGGCAAGGCGCCTCATTCATGTTTCAGTGTTGTTTCATTATTATTATCATCATCATCAGTGGGTTCCCTTTATTTTTCTGTTGAATAAATGGCAAAATATTAGCATGAGACTACATATAGTTTTGGGATCACTGTTATTTCAACAAAATATATTCGTTAATACTCATGTGGCTGTCTGCGCTGTTAATAACGATTTCTATGCAGTACATTGCCTTAAAAAGAACGAAAATTGGAGCTTAAAATGAAATTATTGCAGGTTATTCTCACTTTGTTGATGTTGTTTATCTTACTGTCTGTTCTAGAAAAATTTGAAATCCCAAAGACGCCAAAAGAAGGCCGATCTGGGAAGAAAAAAATTATTAACCCTTTTATTTGTTGACACCTGGGTTCTCCTAGCAGACAGTTAAAGCGCTTTACAAGAAAATTTGTTTGGCTTGAATAACAGTTCAAGAACTTATCAAACGTTTATATATCTGTACATGAATCAAAAGTGCTGGTAATGGAAGGGAAACACATAAGAAGAGCGAAAATAATAATATCCAGTAAGATAAGAGGACAGGTAAGTTGGTTTAGATATTTCGAGACAGAAATGACAACATGCAAATCTAATTAACATGTGGTGCAAAATATACAGAAATACGATGCTATAAATGGTTGTATAAGGAGATGTATTGGCATAATTAGAAAGAAAGAGATAACATTAAGACTATACAAAGTGGTGTCGAGGCCTTTTCCTATATGTGGTGGGGAAAACTGGATTCTAAGAAGAGGAAAGGAACGCAGAGTTGAAGCTACTACGATGAGGTTTCTGAGGTCACTTCTTTGACGAACATTAAGAGACGTAGTGGGGAGTGAAGTCATAAGACAGCCACTAGGCATGAAAACAACAATGACATAAGAGATGAGATAAAAAAATGGTATGAACACATCAAAAGAATGGCACTTGAGCGCCTGCTAGGCTGGAAGACGGGATATCGGACGGTCATTAAAGAGATGGAGAGAAGACTTTTGTTAAACTGCCATGGTTTCGGAAAGGACCAGCGCCACGTTGTTGAGTAGAAGAAGAAGAATATTGCTAGTATGTATCTGACGGTCAATGATATCTTCAGCGCGGATGTGTCCGCAGCTCATGGTCTAGGGGCCAGCGTTGCTGCCTCTGGATCCTGGGGTCCCGGGTTCGATTCCCGGCAGGGTTGTGGATTTTCTCTGCCCCAGGACTGGGTGTTTGCGTTGTCCTCATCAGTTTATCATTATCACTATTTGTGAGAGTGACTAGATTGGATTATGAAAAGAAAATGGACTGTTTAAAAATAGGAACTTTGTAAGGCATAGTTGAGCGCCCCACAAACCAAACATCATCGTCATCTTCAGTACGGATGCACACCATGGTCGAACTCTTACGAGAATCGGCGAAATACGGCGAAGAATGAGGATAGTGAGCAGGGTCACACTACAATAGTAGTATGTGGATACGTTGAGAATTTAAAACTAACGGGAGGTGTGCTAGTTGCCTAGTAAGCAGGAGGCTCGGGTTCGAATCCCGATTCGGTACAAATTTTCAACTATTCACATTGATTTCAATCAATGTCCGCTTGAAGCCAATGTCTGTAACTCCTATGTGTATATATTTATTATATGTTTACCAGATTATTGAAGTTGTTAACGAAAAAAATTAACACTTTTGGTAGGAGTATAGAAACACAGGAAATGCATCGCCACTTTCCTTCCAGTCAACACATAAGGAGAAAACAATCGCGGTCTGTAACTCGGCGGTACTTTCCCCAACCTGATGTGTACCCTCTGGCCGCCTGAAAGCCACCGGATGACTTCCATTTACAAACAGTCGGTTTCTGTATGAAAGCGTGTGCCGCGCGATAAAGCTTGGTCGCTGACTCGTGGAAGGAGAGGTGGCGGAAGTAAGCGGGAGACTTCTTGGGCGGATGAACAGAACGAAGAAAGACGCTCTCGTATCTTTTCACCGAGCCGAGCTTCTTTTACGTCTCCTACTGAGCGCGGTGCTCGCACAAAAGCGATACGCGCCAGGAAGGACGGTGTCACGGGCACGGTCAATACTGGCTTTGCTATATAGGGTCTCGCGCGCGTAACAGGCGGCCGTGAATTCTGGCCGTACAGTGTCGGAAGCCGATAGAGCTCCTTTTACGTCCGAGACCTACTTCTGTCGAGGGGCACGCTCACAACGGAACATTCCCGAACATCATACTTTGCTTCATTTTATCTGGGGGAGGAATATTATTTATCCACTGTCATAAACACCAGAGCGTAAAAGTACTTTTACTTGCGACAGAGAGACAGCATATTGCCGACAAAACACGGCGGGCCACATGAACTGCAGTCACAGTTTCGGCACGTGTTGCCACTGTTGCGCGGCAGTGTTTGCAGAAATACGTTTACGGGCCAGAAAGGCTTAGGGTGGCCACGGTATTGCTGTGAAATTTACGAAAACGGACTAGTGGACGTGAGTATTGACCTCTTTCCTTCGGATTCTACAAGGAAAAAAACGTTAGCAAGGAAGTATGTAGCGCGAGTCAACACTCCAAATCATTTATTTCCAGTCATCCAGTGGCGTCACTCTTCGAACCACCTGAAGCGTCGCTTAGCGCTGATTTCAGAAATGTGTGGTTCAACCATTAGCCTCATTCTTTTTAACTCTCTACGCACAGTCACTGTTCTAGATGGTACTACAGATAGCACTTTAGAACTCACGACTATTCTTTCCGCTGATTTAAAGCTATGTTTTACTGGTACCCTTCGCAGTGCTCGGCGCTCCCTGTACGCCAGTACGTGAGGCCCGCCTGTTCTTGGTTTAGCTTTCGTTGTGTCTTCGCCTTTCAACTTCACAGTCACATCATCAACAGTCGACTTGGGCAGTTTTTAAAGGGTCGAAATACGCCTGATGGATTTGTTATTCACATGACTTGGTGTGACCAGTCCACATTCTAGGTCATTGAAATCTCCTGTCAGACCCATTCTATTGTTACTGACAACGCAATACTCTCCGCCTCCTTATGCAGAGGCGCGTTCGCCTCTCGTCACATCTAGTGCTCAGTTCCGCGTTACTTAACAATACACCTAGTAGTACTATGTGGGTCATTTTTGATCCACAATAGGAAACAACCGTTTATTCAAATTTCGGTGGTATTTTGAGTGCTGCCATGTTGACAGTATGTTCATTAAGACTCTAAAGTGTAACCAAAGGATAATTTGGTATCTAAAATGAATAGTACACTGTGAAATATAAATTTTCTGAAACAAACTTTTTTCTTTATTTTGAATTTTACAGAAGGAATTGCACAGTATTTCATCAGGTTTAAACACAATCATAATATATTGCTTATGTGAGCACTAGTAGAATTTTTACTTTTACAGACAAATGAAGTACCGAGAATTTATGAAAGATTCTAAAACACCGCATGTGACTAAAATGCTTTGCGTGTTTTCTTGCTTATTGTAATCGAGGAACTAAAACATGAGAACAAAAAACTTCAGTATATAATTATAAATATTTGGAGATACATAGGAATACAGATTTGACAGAGCTGCCTAAGCTAGGATTGTATCACAGTTCAGACATTCAACAATAGTTTTTGCTTGCCAACTTTTGCACACATATTTGCTGCACTTGAAGCACACGTTTGATGTTTTATTCCCCTTTTTGTTTGCAGGAATCCGAATTTGATAACACCTTCTATTTCCATATTAGCCAGCACCAATATCGAGTTGCTGCAAGGGGAGATTGGCTCTTCTCATCAGTTTCTAGAGGACAGCAAGTTCATCTGTTACTCTGAGGAAAAAGTCTCTCGGTGAGAGGTAAATAATTTAAAAATTGTGTGCGTATTGATCATGGCAAGGTCAACAATATTGTGAAAGACATGCACACGCCATTGTTGGGTGCCAACTGGGACACTGTCGGTCAACTATATCGATTCCACTCTTAGTTTTAGTATAAAACTTCACCGTTTCTGTAATATAGTTTTTTCTTTTTCCCTTGGTATGCTGTGTGAAGATTGTCGCCTGACTTGGAAGTATGTTGCATACAACGCGTTGTTTCCACTTCACGTCAAAGGAGGGACCTCTTTGGGTGATCGCCGAAGAGTGCCAGCTCAACTTGAGTTTGAGTGGATGTTTTGACAGTTGTTGACAGTTGTCCAACGAGCACGCATACCTGTAATAATCATTACGAAACCAGTTAAAAATGCTGCTTTATTTTGTAACACGAAGGTTACTCGATTGAAGAAGGTCTGAAGATGACGTTCTAACACCCCACCCGTCACTTATCTGGTTTTGGCGTGTGTTCACCCCAGCTAATTGACTAACAGATCAACAGAGAGTACAAAACTGCCGCAATATTGGACAACGCAAAGAAAGTAATAAGGCCCTGTTACTCCTGATTGAACTGCGGTGGCAGTGTTGACATTAATTGATTCATAATTGATTACTTTTAATTAAAAAGGTGTGTACATTGATGTTATATACAGCTATTGAACACCAGATGCAAATGTTGAACATAAAATTAATTAAGAAAGTGACTTGGGATTTCAACTACTTGATTGAAAACAGATGCAGTCGATTATCACAAATTTATTTTAACTCACGACCCTCAATCATCACATTACATGACTCTCCTACCAGGCAGTGGTAATAAATTGCGTTTGCGTGGAGTAAAGCTCGATAATTCAAAAGTAATTCCTATCGACTGACCCAGGCGTATTGCGAAGTGCGAGAAGAGTTCTACAGTACACGGCCCATGAAACCCTCGTGGAAACTTTGCCGACGTGATCCAACAAATTAATCAGTGGCTGGAGCAGGCGCAATATCACCGAATACAGCGTGGCGGAGCGGCGTCGTTATGTGGACGTCGGCCGACCTCGTGGTGCTGCAAGGCTGCGCTCGTCTATTCACTCCTAGCTATCTTGCTCAGTACATAGCTGAACCAAAACTTTCTATCTCCAAGCTCAATCGTTCCATTTGCTAAGTCCTAAACTGCAGAGATGCTCACTCTTTCTCAGGTAAGCTGAGTAAAGAACGCCACGTCCGCACTCTAGGCAAGCTGGGAATGGAAGACCTCTACTGAGACTTCTGCCAGTCTGCTCTTCGCCTCGATTTCCCCTCCAGCAAAATCACTTACGTCAATTGCAGCGCAAGTCGCGTTCATTATGCGTCGCTTCCCAGCGCCGACCAATGCCTGCTCTGGGAAGTGAACAAATTCCCACAAAATTTCCCTTCCTCTCAACTTCTTCTATTTAGCTCCCCCCAGGCCACCTATCAAGGTTAGCGTTTGCACAAACACCAAGTTTTCCGGAATTCTGACTGCCAGGAGAGTACTTCAAATTCCTTCGTCCTACGTTCCATCGGAGGCCCCCGTATTTCATGCTGTCGCTCTTCACCTGATTTACTTCAGGCTCTGCGGACCGTGAATTCAGCGTGAAGTTGCTATAGTCACGAACACACATATTTTGACCCCTGTTGACCGCTCCACCGTAGCTTTGCGCGGCTTTGTCGCATGTTTCACAGAAAACGGGACGACGGACATTTATCAACAGGCGTACAAGTTCTCCGTCTGTTTCCCGGTACACCAGCATGGAGTCGGGGTCAACCACCCACTCACTGTCACTCATCTTAAGGCGGCTGGAGGCCGCACCACGTTACCGCTTTCTCAGAGCTTGAGCCGCCCTAAGCTGCCTATTGTCGCTTCCCTTCGCCGTTCCCCAGCCGGCCATGGTCAACTCTTAAATGCTTCCCTGGGGTAAACTAGAGTCCAGTAAATCGACTCGTTTCCACAAAGTTTTCATGTCGTGTGAATTACTTTAAAACCATCACCCGACATTAATTATTCCAATACGTCCATACTATACCCTCTACAAGATACATTGTGCCTTGTCAGTCATTTTTTGTTCAGCCCTACTGTTCGCTCAAGGTGAGTTAGGTGATCTTTAATGACTTGATGTAAGGGGCATAGCTCTTGCCATCTTACAACGTAGTGTATAGTCGAAACTGGTAGCATAAAAATATAACCTAAATAACGGCGATTGGTATTGTTTTATAGGATAAAAAACCTGTGTCAGCGGACCGTTACACCTTAAAGAAAGAGGTCCTACTGCTCACAATTTAAAAACGAATGCCTTTGTTTGGATACACCAACTTCTTGAAGTTACGATATATGCCACGTTTACGCAGCTACGAAGTCCTACTAAAGGCAGCATTTCATGAGGACGTGCTTCTAGTCGGTTTTACAGATGTGAGCCTGAAGAAGGGGGAGAAAAACTGGAATGGTTTTTCTAGCGCATATTGTATTTATTAGTTCTGGTATTATTAAAAACTTGACGGTTTGTTAATGAAATACCTCACCGGAGAAAGAGTGTAGTGTGTTGTTATTCCTCCTTGTATTACTCTGTGGTGTCCAGTTGAGTGTAGTGTGATGATACGATGAGTAATACCCTGTAACATCGAGCAATCTCCGCCACACAACACATGCATTGTAAGTAGGCGTAAGTCTTGTAACGACGGTGAAAATAATAAGATCTTGTGTATCGTGTTTTGTAATATGATACTGTAAGATTTTTTTCTGTCTTCTGTTTGACGGTTCGAGAATGGTGCGTGGCTGTAGCAAAACAGCCACTCTTTCTCTCCTCAAGGTGCCCTCATTCCTGATCTACACTGGCGTTAAAACGACGGCCCGTTTCCAAAGAAGAGCTCCCGAAGCGGCCCACCCGATCCTATTGTTAATAATGGAAACAAATTAATGTAATAGTTGTAAATTGTAATGAAATAAAATATGTAATCAGTTCACAAGCAGTTGAATTCTGTTCACATAAGCTGTTCATGTGTGATATGTGACTCGCTTACTGATTAATATTATATTGTAATAAGGTTATTCAAAGAAGAAAGTAAATGATTTTGAAGATGTTTGGAAATATGTTTATGGATGCATTTAAGGTGTCATTGACTTTGGAAAGGCAGTTGTATTTCAACTTAGTGAAATTGTAACAAATTCATCAGTTCAATATTAGGCGCGAAATAACGAGATCTCTGGGTTCTTGAGATTACGTGATTGAGATGTGGGACTTTATTTAACGGCAGTTTGAACAAAATTGACTGAGTGAAGAAGTATTCAAAGATAAATGAAGTTCATATCTCTTCTGCAGTGATGAAAATAAAGCTAAAGCTTATTAGTAATAAGCAAGAATAACAGTATCACCAAATGTTATTAAATTACGCTGAGTAAGATATTAATATGAAAAGCCATTGTGTTCACGAAAGAAATTTGATTGACGTTATTTAAAATCCGAAGCATTCATAAAGATAGATAAGGCATATTAGTTGATTTTATAAGTGGATTAAATATGGATTACTCCACAATTAGATACTGATGTACCAGTGATAATTTACGACGCATACTTAGCATCAGCAACTGAATATTATTTGTGCATTACTATATAAACAGCAGTCAACAAGACCGTGATACGACGATTAACTTGGTTCAAATGGCTCTGAGCACTATGGGACTTAACTTCTGAGGTCATCAGTCCCCTAGAACTTAGAACTACTTAAAACTAACTAACCTAAGGACATCACACACATCCATGCCCGAGGCAGGATTCGAACCTGCGACCATAGCGGTCGAGCGGTTTCAGACTGTAGCGCCTAGAACCGCTTGGCCACCCCGGCCGGCGACGATTAACTCATCGTAAATGTTACAGCTTGTATTAGTAACGAAAAGATTAAGCCCTCGACGATCGACCGTTACAATTGAAACTTCCGATTGACTGAACAATATATTCGGACCTACTCGTACAGTGATGTGACACTGTGATAGGAATTTCACCTTATTGCAATAGAACATCGTACCTGACAGGTATCACATTTCGTCTCCAAGTGAGAAGAAGCAGAGAGCTCAAGTAGTACTGGTTTACGAAAACACAATATTTCGACAGTGTACCTTTCTGTCATCTACAGATGATACCTGTAGAACGAGCGTCTTTGCTACATGACGCCACTTTATATGCTTATAGCTCCTCACCCCTCCCTCCCCCTCAATACACGGCTGCACGGTGGGGTGGGGGGTGGGGGGGAGGAAGCGATCGTCGATGCTGGAGCCCCACTCCGGTCCCTCAGCGCTTCTACGGAAGTCGCTCTCGCCAGCTTTTATAACTTCAGTTGGCTGAGCGCTAAGCCATGCCGCTATGGTCCTCTCGAATGTGACGATCCCATACTCGCATGGCAGTCGTGGCTTCCCAGTCAACACGAGAAGCAATATCACGAAACGATTAACCCCAGTCTAGATACGCCGTCATCCTGCCATTGTCGAATTCCGACATGTGATGGTAAATGTACTTCTTCTTACACGATGCGTAACATGATCTTCTCAGAAACAACTGACCTTCAAATGCTCTTTCTGAATCAGATGCTCGTTGCTTAATCTTTCTTTACATGGGGTGATTCAGCTGCCCCTACCGATGTCGTTTCATGCAACCCGCACTACATCTGTATCGGAAACGATATCAAGACATGCGACAGCCACTTAATAGTTGTATGTGCCCTTTCAGAGTTTTTGGAGACTGTTAGCAAACGGACCCATACAGTAAACTGTACAAGTGAGGATTGGCCATGAGTTACGTGGCATATGTTTGGATCAAGATAGTCACTACTTCTGCCATGCTTGTGCAAGTGTCTCCAATCTTTCTTTATGTATCTAGCAGTGTATTCATACAGGCGTTCGACGTCTCTGTACGTTTATTTCGTTTATAGTGCTTAATCTTTCGTAAATGGTTCAGAAACGTTGCTTTATAAAATGTGTTTCATCATAGGAAACAATGAAATGAGCTATCAAAATGGGAAGCATGGAAGTACCAATGTTCTGGCATATAACCCAAAGAAAAGATTTATATATGACTGCCGTGCTAATGTGCTGAACTGTTTCATAAACAAAATGTGTACAACACGTCTAATATACGCCATATACTGTACCAGTTATTCTGCATCATTTCGACGATGTGCTTCATATCTCCAGTGTGAACTGGCCAACAACATTGTTCTGTCATGTGGGGTTGCATAAAACGACATTGGTAGGTGCAGCTGAATCATTTGTATACGAAATGAAGACACTGCACAAAAGAATTAAAGGTATTTTTTGAAATCCAGTCATTTTCTCCCATTGCGACGACCACGTTTGGAATTTGACTTAGTCGAGCCGAGGAGCTACCCATGTAATTGTGCAAAGGCGTGACGGGCGTCAAAGTCACACTCGGGCTCGTAATGGTGTGAATGAAACTAGTCCTTCCGTAGGAGAGTTCATTTGAACACATTTCGTGGTCAACAACGACAGTATACCGTGCGTAGTGCAACAGATCGACGTTTTTAATAATCTTTGACGTGGACGAGTAAGCCTTCTCTCAGGACATCGGAGGCTGCAACCCCACTGAATGTGATAATTTTTGCTTTGGCTGGAGCCACAGTCATGGTAAATGTTTTCAATGATGCTGCCGCCATTTAGCTGTAATAATTTGTATTTCATAACTACACGATCCAGATATCGGCCTTTGGCCGTTTTGAAGTACAAACGTATAAATAACCTTTTTACTAGAAAACGGTCTAAAGCCGAAATCTGTACTGTATAACAACAAAACAAAATTTCAGGTTAATAACACCGTAAAACTACGAATAAAACATAAATTGAAAGGCAACTATGATAAATTTGATGGTTCTGGAGTATACAGGATTGACTGCAGTAACTGTGACAAATATTATATAGGTCAAACAGGCCGCTCTTTTAAATTGTTTAAAGAACACTCACAGCCACGAAACTAAACGGCTTTGGGACAGCATTTGTCTGATACTGGTCATTTCATAGGGATCATTGAGAGTTGCATGCGTATTCTTCACATGGTGGAAAACGTCCATGCTCTTAATTTATTAGAGGAGCTTGAAATTTATAAAGCAAAAAATAGAAAGCCAACTAACCTGCTTAACTGGCAAAATGACTTTGTGCCCAATGCCTACTTTGCTTAATATGACAATGTTTTACTCTAAGCATTTTTTTTTCCGTTATTGTATTTCAATTCCCCATCGGGGCGCGCTGGCAGCAGCATAGGCGCTACTCTTCAGCCGAAAGACATAGAACAAAACAATAGAAGACATTTAAAAACAGCAAAGGATTTAAAAACAGTAAAGGAACTCTAAGCACTGCACGGCTCTGTTATATATAGTGTGTTAGTAAGTTCACCTAGTATTGAGTGCACACATATTTACTTCGTTTTCACACGTTTTACGCATGACTCTAGTATGTTCTTGTTACTTCTTTATTCATTTCATAGACCGCATTAATCAGATAATGTGAATCATCCACTGTTATGGAATTTTATCATTCTTTTCTTGCAACGGAGTACCGCAGGGTACGAGGGGCCCTCTGCCGGTCACGTTCCTCCAACCACTTCCCGCCTGTGCGGAATTCTGGCTTTAGCGCTAGCAGAGGGCGCTGATTGTGTGCAGAACTATATTTTATTTCATTTGTGTCACATTTAGCGATTTGTTTTATGTTGTTTACTATTACCCGGTGCACTATCAACGATGTTTAATATTTATGTCATTATCTAGAATATTGGCACTAGAGCACATGTCAACCACTGTTTTTTTTCTTCCTCTTTTTAACAATATTACTTTTGTCGTCTTCTTCTTTTTATTGCTTTTTATTACTGTAATGCCTTTTATACTTTATAAGCTTATTAAATACTTCAACTATTGTGTCCCCCTTTATTTTCGCTGTTTCAATTAATTATTGAAAACTAGTGGGGTTGGGTTGGGTTGTTTGGGGAAGGAGATCAGACAGTGAGGTCATCAGTCTCATCGGATTAGGGATGGGGAAGGAAGTCGGCCGTGCCCTTTCAGAGGAACCATCCCGGCATTTGCCTGGAGTGATTGAGGGAAAGCACGGAAAACCTAAATCAGGATGGCCGGACGCATGATTGAACCGTCGTCCCCTTGAACGCGAGTCCAGTGTTGAAAACTAGTGTATGCCGACATTAGCGACATCTGGCGGCTACTGTACGGCAGCTTGTTTTAAACATTACTGACAACATGACTCGTGCATGTGCATGTGCATGTGATGATGGTGCTGATTCCGTATTTAACATTTGACGATGCCACTATGGCTGCAGTACATTAGGACTTTGTCTTTATGAAACAGGTATGTCTCTTCATATTTAAAGCGCACAAATGTAAATTTTGTCAGTACTACTTTTCAGTATGGTCTATGTATTGTTATTAAGCTGTATACAGTTTGCGAATGTATTTATATTTTTCCCATTTTTCCTGCAGATCTTATGATGGTTATTAAAGACCGAAACCGGTAATCTGTTAAACAAAAAGATTGTGACCATAGACGTAAATTAAAGGAAACTTAAAGCAAAAACTATTACAGTAAAATGGCGGCATCCCACTGAACGTGATCAGATGCCTTTGGAGTGCTGTACGATCGCACCTTTTGCTATGGTATATACTGTGGAACCACTAGAGACCGTCCAAAAGTACTCTACAAGTTTGAAGGTGATCCGAGCAGCGAAGGTTCTTTGTGCTTTCTCACTTTTCCTTTCTCGCACACTCCCGTGGCGTGATCATGGATGCGACACTGACAACTGATATTATCATGAATAAAATGGCAAAAGGTTCCCCCTCCTCCCCCCCCCTCCCCAAGACCCCTCAGTTCGACAGAACCCTCGCTATTACACGCGCACCTTTGTTGACCACTTCAGAAATATGTCTATGTAAAGGTGACCTTTCAATGATTCCTAGGGTTCAGCACGCAGGTCACACCTTCAGCTCCTGCTACATTACTGTTCCAGCAATGCTTGTGGGCATGCGCAATCTGAGAGGTGTGAAAGGGGTCGCCCTTAGCTCCGTTCTATTCATGGTTGTGTAGATGTCGCACTGACCCCCACCCCATCCCCCCTTACTCCATGATCATACCGCAGGAGGGCGCATAACAGTAGAAATGAGCAAGATTAAATGGTCTTTGCTGCTTCAGATCATATTCAAATTTCGTGGACTGATTTTGGACGGTCCCTAGTAGTTCCACCCTATGCACGAGAGCAAAAATTGCAGTTGCACTACGCTCCGTAAGGGCCAGATTATATTCAACAGTGTTCTTGGAGAAGGGGTGAATCATCCCGGAGTTGTCGGTATTGTCAAAAGTTGGTCTGTTGCACATTGCACTGCAAACTGTCAATTTCGTCCACGGAATGTGTGCAAATGAACGTCCAATGGAAGGGGTGATCTCATTTCATTGACCACCTTTATGCTACCTCCTGACACCTTTTTGTGACGATTCTGAGCGACGGCGTCTCTCAGCCACTCACAGGAAAATTGCATGATTGCGTGTCGCGGTTCTGACCTCCACCGCAGAGGCGTCAGTAGAAGGGGTGAGACGTGGTTAAGATGTTTGCGAAGACTTTCCCATCGTGTGACACGTCCGCGGTTGCGTTGGGCAGTATTATTATGAAATATGGTGACAATGCGGCCTCAGTAACCCACCTTACCCCTCACATGGACATCTGATGTGTCGACACCTTGCTGCTTGATGCGTCACAGAGCCTGAGAGTGACGTCGTACGGCGCTAAGCGTCTGCAGATTTGCAGTAGAAAATTTGTAGCAAATTTCACACTTCTGGGTCGCAGTAAGGGAAAATGATTGGTTATGAAAGAAGTGACCCTAAAATTATTTTGCGCATTGTGCTTCGTGCAGGTGCAATAAAATGTTAAGCATTTGGATATCCAAGCATTTGACACATTTCATGGCAATTTAACGTTTGGCACCTGAGACCTTCATGGTGTTGCAGTTTTACTGGACAACAGTGCAGCATCAAGATAGATAGGTAGAATTAACAAAAAAATTGGATAAAAACGTGTTAGTAGTAGAACACAAACATGTATATTATACATAAAGCAGAAATGTTAGCAAAGTTCTTGACCGATTTACTTCAAATTTTTACACAATACTGTACTAAGATTCAGACAGACATAGGCTATATAGGGTGTAATGGACATAAGTGGAGATATTTTTATATGATGTACCTTGATGTGTACACACATCAGAGTGTTGATTATTTTATCTGCATCTGACAGTCTTCACAAAAACACATCACAAACTGTATGACCTGTCACTATAGACTAAACGTTTTCTGTCCATGCATCCACACCTGACGTGCTGCCCAGGGGAAACAAGCATTAATGGCTCGCGCATGCCACATGCACTTGAAGGTACTACCCAACCTAAATGCATGCAACTTGTAACAGCTATAATTATTAGTCTGCAAATGACGTGAATACTGATGTAATATTGTTCAGTACACCGTTTTCATTTACCAGTAGAAACTGACATGGTCAATCAAAATGTAAAAACAGTTTTAAATCAAGGCCAGGGGAAGATGGCATAGCTATG
Organism: Schistocerca nitens; assembly: GCF_023898315.1. Taxonomy (NCBI): domain Eukaryota; kingdom Metazoa; phylum Arthropoda; class Insecta; order Orthoptera; family Acrididae; genus Schistocerca; species Schistocerca nitens. The sequence continues at coordinate 298,572,100 of NC_064620.1, forward strand.
TTGCAGAAATCATCATTTGTCTTAAATCTATAAACAGTATCACCATTAAAATTGTGTACTATTATCAGATTTGGATTGTGAGTTCCTCTTTCTTGATCAGCTTCATAATCAAACCACATATATTTTTCTGTATAAGAACAATCAAATATCATTGGCTTAGCATTTTCACAACATTTGAATTCTTTGTCAATAACTACATTATAGCATTCTTCACACTGAAAAACATAATAATTTTTACTTTTGCCATTAACATTACAACCATTTTTACTACAATTCTGACATCCTTAGACTTTATATTTGTTAACGCTTTAAGACCTCATGGTCTCCTGACTTTCATTGCTTACATAATTCCGCCCTCACAATCATATTCCGCACATCAAGACGTTTCATTTGAACCCAAACTCGATAAGATAAAGTCAATGTTGTATGAATTCATGTAAACGATACACAAATAACAAATACACACTGGGGTTGAGATACTCGAGGCTGGTGTACACACACAGACACACACACAAACACACACACACACACACACACACACACACACACACACACACACACATTCAAGACACGATTGTCGCAAGAGTTTTTAGTTCGGGGGAGGCAGACCGCACGCAGAGAGGCTGGTCCCTTCAGAGGACGATTCAGCCTATCTACGTCAGACGGCAACCGCCCATGGAACAGACAGCGTTTGCCCAAGTTAAAGGGGAGAACAACCCCGTGTTCGGCTTAAAAGCAAATTCCGCTACATTGTATGGGAACGCGGAGCCTACGCATTCTTTACAAACATACCATGCGGTTTCAGAGGTTTTCACAGGGAGACAGCAAACGCCAAACGCCGATGCTACAGATTTCCGGATTGGTCGCCTTAAACGAAACGTCATTCTCCCGTTTTAGAAGAGCAATGCTGATTGGCAGACGGTATTCCTGACGCCTTGAGCTGAAGGAGTAATGGAAGCGACCGAAAGATATACCCCTTCATGTCTGTCATGGAGAGGGGCCGTTCTGTTGTCGCTCTTTGAATCGAGAACACGTAATGAGGGCGTGTGCGCTCGTACGTGTACTCAAAGAGCGAGGAAAAAGTCTCTCCTCAGTACTTCACTGGGACAGCATTGCTGTCGAGAGCGAATTGGAGTGTGACTCTATATTGAATCCTTGCGATTAAACGTTGTTCACTGTGTTGGCCACCACACTTATTATGCAGTGCGAACGGACAGAGTTATAATTAAACGCCTGCGAGCGAATTCTTGAGTGTCATCTTGGTGGACTGGTTATCTGACCGGTGTACCACTCCAATAGTTAGACTATGGGCGAATAGGAGTCCTTGAATTCATCAAGGCACAGGGAAAGTTTGATTGGCAAAGGTCAATCCATATAGAACGAGAGTTATCCAATTTGTCAGCAGCGAGCGGCTCAGACAGCAGTCATCACAGCTTACTGTATTGTGCGCTACAGCTCTTGCGAGCCCCATATTTCCTACACAACAATACACTTGACTGCATTTAACACGTGACAGCCTCAACTGTACCTAGCAACATTCTAACGGATAATTATTCAAGTTGAGTAGGTGCGGCTCTCAGCCATTCTGCCAAGTCAATAATAATCTTAAACTTTGTATAGAAATTTCATTAGCGAATCCTATCCTTAAGAGGCAACTTCACATTCTGAAAAGAACCCAGAAATAACTTGTTCAGTTCATAACTAAAAGTGCCATTGTGATTTCTCCGAATTTTTGCAAAATAAATAATAATTTTTGTTAGTTTCATGTTTTTCTTACACTAACTAGAACTACTCCGGTACCCAAGTATCTCACTAGTTACGAAAGAAATTTTGTGAATTTTTGTGTCATCTCCTTACAGCGGATGACTCCAGAGGATATTTATTGCTGAAAGTTTTTCAGGCATTTCTTTTTTGAACGTTAGAATCGTCTGTCTGACTTCTGTAGTAGTGTGGGGGTGGAAATTGCATCTTGCAGGAACCACAGGGTAAAGGGTACATTTCAGATTAATCCGTTGCACAGAATGACAGAATACCACCCACACGCTCACACCTTCATTATCAATTATGTTTCTCACATATTGGCCAGATTTAGGTTTCTTATATTGCATCTAACATTGATGTGTTTTAATTTCAACATCTAGTTGACAATTTCTACATATTTCAAAGCCACATTTATGTTCTTCTGATCTCAAACATATCTTTTTACACTCTTCACATTTATATACTGTATCACAAACATTTTGATGATTGTTTAAACATTCCTGATTATAATAATATCTATTACATTTTCACACTATACATTATTTTCTATTGTATCATGTTTCTTGCTACTGTATAATATACACATTTTCCTTGCTTTTTAAATTTATGTCAATTTTTGATTTTATGTGCTTTGTTACATTTACCACAATAATAAGATGATCCTAAGAATGCTGACGTACTATTAATTACATCGAAATTGTTATACAAATATATCTTTATTTCTTTATCAGCTCCATGATTTGAACAGCTTGTTAAGCATTATTTGAGGCTTCATATCCTGTAGATATTGTATAAGATATATTTTGGGTATTTTACTGTTATATTTAGTTTATCTCCATCTCTGTAATTAGTTCTTCTTTTACCTACATGAGCCACAGCATTAATTGCTTTTGTTATATAATCTGTTTTTTCATTAATTGTATTGAGTTTAGCAATATGATGATCATTAAAGACAATTTTGTAATCACCAGACCAAGTTTTAGCTTTTTGAATAGATCATGTTATCATTTCTTTAATTTCAAATACACCTTTTAATTTTTTTATCATCTATTTCTTGCTCAAATAGTTTATTACCAAATGGAAATATTTGATCTCATCCTACTATTTTCTCTTCTCTTTGTGGTTTTGCTTTTTCAAAGATTTCATCATCAAATTTGTAAAAGTAGTTTATGTGGTGTCACCGCTAGACACCACACTTACTAGGTGGTAACTTAAATCGGCCGCGGTCCTGTAGTACATGTCGGACCCGCGTGTCGCCACTGTGTGATCGCAAACCTAGCGCCACCACATGGCAGGTCTCGAGAGACTGAGGAGACCTCGTCCCAGTTGTACGGACAACATAGCTAGCGATTGGACGTGCTAAGCCTTGCTCTCAATTGCCGAGAGATAGACAGTAGAATAGCCCTCTGCTAAGTTAAATGGCGACCACCTAGCAAGGCGCCATTTGTATCAGTGCCTATAGCTTACTAATATTCAAGAGAGATGTATTCCAAGGACTAATTAAAAGTTAAGTAACACGCATCTACGTACTTTTCTTCTTATTCATTTATAAGTCTCATGTTCCAGACTTCACGCCCGTCTGCGTTAGCATTGCGTGCCCTATCGGCTACAGCATTGTGTCTAGGCTGTATGGTCTAGACACAACAGTTTATATTAAATAATCGTTTTAATTTTGATATAGGTTGCAGAAACAATTCGTTTTGAAAAGGAAAATCATGTAACATAATTAAATTAAGTAACTCTGATTTCTTTAAAAACTAGCGCTCAATACGAAAACTTTTCGCTAAATCTTTGAGATTAGTTAAAATCATACTGCTAGTTGTAGTTGATCTTCCTTTTTCAATAAACTCTATCAATTCGGTTTTCTTTAATCTGGAGTGTCCATTAAGATTTTAACTCTTAGCTAAAGCTTTGACCTCTTTAATCTTTATTTCAGATTGCTCCATTTATAAGGGGAAAAAATGTTATTTTTTGTTGTCTACTTTTGTTGTCCATTTATAAGTACAATGATTATTCTGAATTTCTTGACTTCATGAGTTTATTATGAATTAATGACTTTTCATCTCGTGTAAGTTTACATCTAGCTACATATCTGCAACACTCACATGCAACTTTTTCAAAAAAATTTATCCTTATTATTCTCATAATATTTTTAGCATACAAAAAAGCACATTGATTACTCATATTATGATGTCCATCTTTTTGAAATTTATCCAAATGAAATTCATGAATATTTTTATCATTTTTGCATTGACATTATTTCTTTGTGGTATCCATTTATTATACATAAAAATCGATATCATGAGTTCCATTATTCATACCTTTATACTTCATTTTTATTCCAACAACTGTACTATTATCTTCCCAACTGACCACTTTAGCATACTTGCTTGAAGGGATAATTTTAATCATACCATCAAGTGTCAAAAAGGTTTTGTAGCCATCTTTTGTATTCACATTTTCTGCATTTGTAATTTCATATGGCTGATTTGTATCAAGCTCATATAGCTTCATTAAATTTATACATTTATGGATACTGTTGAGCTTTGCTACAAGTTGTTTTTTCTCCATTTATATATCTAAAAAAAAACTATTCATGAATTTTCTCTAATGGTTTAATACCTACAAATTCTTGCCACAGTTTAACATTTCTTTTCATATCTTTCATTTTGATCCTATGATTGATATTTAACAAATCAGCTATTTTCAAAATTTAATAATTATATGTTAAAGCTTTTCCTTTATTATATCGATTAAACACTAGAAATAATTCTGTTATTCTTTCCATATCAGTACCATTAAACATCTGTACAATTGGACCATTGTGATTAATATTCATGATATTATAGAGATTCTTAATGAAATTTTTTCTCTATAATTGCGATTGCCGTATGGTTTAATTTTATCAGGTATATATTCATCATTATCATCAGACTGATCATAATCAAGTAAATCTGGTATATCGATAATTTCAGCTGTTTGGAATGTTGCCAAAATGGGTTAATATTTACTATTTGATTTTGTGTGTTATGGTTTTCTATTTTATTTCTCTTGGTGCTCTTTTTCTTCGGAGAATATCTATTTTTTCGATCTTGATTTATACATTTTTACAAATTGATCTTGGTTTACCTAATTCCTTTTCAAATTCACTATATCCATTAAGATACTACATTTAGTTCATTTCTTTTCCATATTGTTATCCATTTATTATATAAAAAAACTTAAGTATTTGCTGTCCATTATGTTGTCTACTTATAATGAGAAATTTTCTAGCTTTAGTATTGTATTTTTTAGTGTATTTATGTGCTGTGATATTATTGAGCAGTTTATTCCAAATAATGATAAATCAGTTGTCCCAGCTTGTATTAACTTTTTTGTGAATTCATTATACTCATAAAATGTATCACCTCTGAAAAAATACAACAAGCCATTACTGTATCTAAATACAGAATTTAAACCAGTTGGGAATCCTGAAAATTGCCTGCTTATAACACCAAGTACTTTATACTTACAACAACACTCATCTAACTCAGCAAAGAAAAATGCATTAAAGAATAAAAACATTCTACCTGAATGCGTATTTACTACGCCATTTAATTTAAAATTTTGTCATAATCCAGTAATTGATATTGTTTTTGGAAATCCTGAAATTACTTATAATGTGTGCAAATGAATCATATAGATAATATTTTCAACAATTTCACCACTAGGTCTCTGATATATACCATTTATATATTGTAAATTTTGAGGTAAAAATGTTAACCGATTTGTTATTAATTGTGAATTCGGTACTGTATCATTATCAACTATCCACATCCACTTTTTCTAAAAAATATATAAATTTCCATTCACAAATAATAAATATATTTTTACTTTGACATAATGATTCAATGGGTTCAGTTGGTGTAGATGGAGTAGGTAAGCTTACACTTATTTTTGTTGTAGTAGGTTGTGGTGATATTTTACCATACAAACTTTGAAGAGCATCAATATCATCCTGAGATAATTCTAAGTGTGAACCTTTATAGAAAGAGTACATTATTAATCCATAACATCTGAATGTTGTAAACCTAAAGCATGGCCAATGTCATGTACTAATACTTCAAATAGATTTATTTGGTGTTTTGTTGCATTTGTATCAATTTCTAAATACCACATTTCTTCATAATCCATATGTATTTCTACTTGATTATTACTCATATTTGGGAAAAAAGCATGTTCTAATACATTACCTTTTCCATCTGTTATGGACATTGGATATTGTTATGAATTTCATATTTATGTTTTCTTCTTTTATTTGTAATTAAAATGTCAGGATTATTGCTATCATGAGCAAATTTAATATCGATATACTTTTGCCACACATTGAACACTGCATCTGTTATTTGTAATGCCTTTTTAGTAGCACCTTTATAATGCCATTTTATATATTTCTTATTCCTTTTATATAAAACAGTACTATAGCTACCAAACTGATCTTTTTCACCACATCTTGGCTTTTTCATCAAATTTAATAAATCATCATTTATCTCAACATTTATTTCGAGATTATATTGTAACTGTAACAACATTAATACTTCTCTAAAATCATCTCCACTCATTTGAATATTTTCATTATCAGGTTTATCCAAATAACTAAAATCATTGAAATACTTTATTACTCTGTTCCTATCATCTCCAATTGCTACTTGTGGAAATAACAGTAGTAGAAATATCTTCATTTATACATGTACAAAAATGTTACCTATTATTTAATCAGTGATTTACTATGGAATTTCAGAGGTCATCAACATGACCCTTGATTTAAGACAAATTATAAAATTGAAAAGGGTGGATGATTCATCATACCTTTTAGAAAATATACATGCAATCATTTCAAAATCTAGTTTTGTTGGCCATACCATACTAGCTTTTATATACACTTGAAAAAATCAATTTTCATAGTCTGATTATCATCACTAAAATACATATCAACAATATGATTATCAATTGTAGAATAAAATTCCCAATCAGATGAGGTGACTGATTCTTTAAAACTTAGAAATGTCATTTCATCATACTTATAAATAATAGTTTTGTTAGTTATATAAACGTTTTTTCATGTTTAATGTAACCAATTCTAAGATTATCGTTTATGTTAAACACTTCAAGTTTAGTTAAGATATTTATCAAAATCATTTATTAATAATAAAAATGAATACAAATTCAGTGATTGGTCATAGCTACCCACTAAATGATCGTGATTTTAAAAACAGATGGAAAGACATTCAATATAAAAATTAAAATGCATTGAAGACTTTTAAGGGTATATGAAAAGATAAATTTATTCAATATGGAGTTACAGAGTCTGGTGTCCCGGACCCTAAAAAATTGAAGAAAATAATTTAACATTAGATTATAGATGCAATATGCAAACATGTAGACAGTTATGAAGAAATTATAGGACCCGCCTCAAAGCAGGCTTAAAAGTATATGAGAAAAAACACAATATATATTCCCTTTACAGAAATAAAACATGACAATCCATTTGAATAATTTTTATATATGTATATGGAGCCAGTACATCGCATGCTGTAGCACCTATGATGAATGTATTTGAATTCATTAAGCACAACAACTATCAACTAAACTTAGGTACTTGGCTCAAATATGTTTGGTACCCATTATTCGAGAAAAAAGTTGTGTTGGCTACAAATGATATTTTATATTTCTTTCATTATGGTATTTCAGATGCTGTGAAGCCAGCAGCTGAAAATTATTCGAGAATTAAAAGAAATTTAGTGCAATTTTTAAATAATTATAATCTTGACTATAATGAAATAAAATATGATAGTCCTTTAGGTTAGAATATGATTATATTCAAAATGAAATAGAAATTATAACACCAAATAATTCCGTAAAAACACTGTATTTTGCTACCTGTTAAAATTTGAAGAAACTAATTACGAGCTTATGAACTAAAGTAGCTGATAAAATTAAAGATTATTATATAGCACTTGAGGATATATTTTACGATTATTTGAATTCCAGCAAAGAATACGAAACTACTCAATTGCAACAACTAGCAATAGAAGTTCAGAAACTATAACAACAACTACAAGAAAAAGACAAGGAGTGCTTGAAGCTTAAAACTATGATATGTTATGTAGTACAAATGCAGAAAAATCAGTGTATCTACATTGCTACATACAAACAGCATGCCAAGAAAAACTATTTTAAAGTTGGAGATGTATTGTCTGAAAATCATCTCTCAGGAAGATTATCAATTTCCAATAGTGGAAGACCTAAAGAAGATAAAATATTTTATGTGAGAAATTATGAATGACCAGATTATAAATTTGGAGAACTAATGATTCCAGTTTATTTTGGTGTACACAGAGTGGATGAAAGTAAAAAAATGTATAATATACACTTGAACAGCGTATCTTATTTTGCTGACAAATTATGTAACCAATCCTGCAATATTAGTGATGAAATAAATTAGAAGAGAAAAAGTATTTATGAAGAGCTTCTAACTAAGCCTTCTATAGAATTTGGACCTAATTTAATTGTGGAAGAAAATGAGCTAATTGTACTAGACAATCTACCTAGAGAAGAACTTCAACAAATTATTATTTCTGTGTGTGATACAATGGTGGATAAAATGAATGCAGCTAGAAAAACTCTAGAAGAATTAATTGAGTCAAGGGGATATAAAATTAAAGAAAAGAGAAATATATGGATTGAGTCAAAGGCACATTAAAAACAATTAATTCACAAATATACTTCAAGTACTGGTAGTTTGTTTCTTAATGTATTCATGAACAACACATACTTCATCACCATCCAAATCAAATACATAATTCAAAGACTCATCTGTTAACTGATTTATGAATATAAGCCTCATCATCAGGATAGCAAATAGATAGATAAAGTTGAAGTGCATTCATTTATATATATTAAAAAAGTACATTATCCTTATTTACCCAGCTATTATGTGTATTATCAAATCTTAACCACTTTACATATACTTTATCACCTTTTTTCTCAACACCTTTTCTATAAGATATACATCTGGATATTTTGTTTTCTGTAATTCTTGTTAATAAAAATTTCCTTTAATATCTTTCAACTTGTATGTAGTAGGATCTGAATATATAACATCTTCAATTTCAAATAACTCTGTAGACCAATTAACAGTATATCCTTTTTCAAAAATTCCTCTTAGTTTACTTGTCCTTACTTTATCACCAATAGAATACTTTGCTTTAGTTGGGTTCCTAATAATGATTGCAATAGGTTTATAATTTTTCTCATTAACTTCTATAGGGTTCATTTTTATAGATGAATGTTTTGTGTTGTTACATTCATCAACTAATTATCAACTAATTTTGAAACAATTTCAATCCGATTATATTTACCCTGAATAGAAAACTTTTTCCAGATTTTTTTCTTCTAATGTCCTATTAAATCTGTCAACGACATATGCTTTTGTTACAGAATTCTTTTCGATTATCAGTTTGGAAATGTTTTGGAGCTCTAATTCTAAATATTTCTTCAAAAGCATCAGTTACATTTTTACCTGTTTTATCTTTAACTGCAATAGCCCAAGCATATTTAGAAAAAACATCAATTGAAGTTAACAAATATTTATATCCTTCATTTATTTTTAATATTCCTTTTAATTTTCGAGAATCCATTTCAACTAAGTCAGCTTGCCATGAATCATCAATCCCAAATGATACTACCTTTCTTCTATTATAATTTTTTCTCATTGGTTTATGTAATTCATTACTTATGTCTTCCCTAAGAACGATTTGTTCATATCGTTTTTTTTTTGACAAATTTACTCTTTTTAGTTTTACATATTCCACATATATCTTCAACTCTCTGTCTTTCATTTTTAGTTGTTACTCTGTGATGATTATGTGTTTCTGTAAATTTTTTACATTTCAGGCAGTAGATATGGTGATCCATTTAAATAGCTTAAAATCTATTCATCTAAATGTTCCAATAGTTCTAGATCTCTATCAACTTTTTCATATAAGTTTGGAACAATACCTTTAAGTGCACTTTCTATCGAAAAATCTTCGTTTTCATCTGATCTATCTCCTTATTATGGTGTGACAAGATCAATTCCAAATCCTTTCTTAATCGATTCATTAAGACTTGTTATAGTAGAATAGTTATCTATATGAAGCTGTATAATTTTTTCATTAAGTTGTGTTGTAGTTACATGGTTATCCAATTGTGTTAAAACTGACATGTAGTCAGGTTTTGTAACAAATTCTTTTTTCTAAGTATTGTTTCGTAACTGCATTATATCCATTTACATGATCTTTTATATCTACTAATCTCTTTCTATTAAAAGCAACATAACCTATACTTACTTTAAAAAAACTTCTTAATTCCTTTTGAAATTCCTTAAATACATTTTCTATTTCCAATTCTAATACCTTTTTTTATTGTTTCTAAATCTTTAAATTTTATTTGTTCATTGCTTGGTTTGCTTTTTTTTTCCTAAAAATATCTATTTATTAGATTCAAACCATCATTAAATTCATTACCATCTGATGGTAATTTTAACACAGATAAACACAAATGACCACATATTACTTCATTAAAATTTTGTGTCCTCCCATTATTATAGTATAAACCATTTTTCTCCAAATAATTAACTAGTCGTTCAGGTATATTTCCACCAAATGAATCTAACACAAATTTTTTATCATTATTCTTATAGTAACAAATCCAATATGTACCAACATGATCAGATGTGTCCAAATTAACTATTCCGCATTCGACATTTTTTGGTTTATTAGGTAACTTGTCAATCATGTATACACCACAAAAGTATATAATTTTAATTTTACCAAGCCTTTCTATATCAAAATTACTTAATGCATTAGCATACTTTAAATTATTTTTTGCAACATTTTTTAACCCTGTACCTTTCTTTTCCATTTCCAAGTTATCTTTTGTTCATCTAATTCTTTACCACCTTTTTTCTTGTTTATCACTGCATTTGCAACAGAAGCTGCTCCACCAGCTATTGAAGCAATACCAATTAAATATGGTAATGCTGCTAAAAGTAATGGAAGACAACCACCTACATGTTTATTTAAACCAGATCCTTCTTTCTTTTTGGTTAGATATTCGATAATTTTTTTCACAACAGGAGTGGCTAATGTTATCAATAAATTTCCATCAGTTTCTTATCTCTTTTTCTTTTATGTGCTTCAGTTAAAAATTGATCATTACTGTACAGTTGATCATGATTAGCTTTAATTTTAATTGCTGTTGCTTTAATTTTACCACTAGGTAGCAATTTGTAAACAATGTCAAAGTTACTCATTTATATAATAAAAAATCATAAACCCGATCCATTGTCATCAAGGTCAAGTCCCATTCCTAATTTTCTTTTTCCATACATTATTTCTCTAACAGCTGTTGCTGCTAATTTTTCACCAAGTGATGCATCAGAAGCATTAATTCTTTCTTTTGGAGCTAATTGAAGCTGTTATTCTGCTTCATGTCTTTTTTCGAAATCTTTATTATATCTATAGGCTATATCATGTTCTTTGCAAACTTCATCTAATGGATTAATTCCTTTATCTCCTCTAGATAATCTTTCATCTCATTTTGTACCTCGAGCACAATAATTATATCCTGGAAGATGCATTTCGAATGGACGTTTGTTAATTAATGTGTTTACTATTCCCTTTCCATATTTTTCACTTTTCCAAAATGTATGTGGTAGGTTATTGAAAAATCGAATTAAATATGGTTTACATTTTGGATTGTTGATAACAAAATCACAAAATTTATTTGTTAACATCTGTACTATGCCAACTTTTTCATTATTTTTTATTTCGAGCTAATTCTTCTTCATGGATTACTGTTAATGTATCAATTAAATCTCTAACATTATTCATTCAAACATATTCTACTGGTTTTTCTGTATATTCCTTTATTAAATCCATACCTATATTCTCACCTGATTTCAGAATCTGATTGTGGTCGTCTTAATTTTGGAAAATAAACATCAACAATTTCTTTTATCAGATTATTGTATTTAACACATATACTTGACTTTATTTTATTTGGATTATTATCGGAATACAATGCTCCTGACTTATATAATATATCTGCATAATTCGATAATTCAACACCATCAAATTTTTCATTTGTATCATTCATGATAATAACGTTTTTGGTTATAAGGTTCATTAATCCATGTGTACCTTCATATATCTTTTCACCAATTTTTAATTTATCTCCATTAAATTCAACCGGCAAATTACCAACATATTTAAATGTACCAACAGGTATCAATCCAAAAACTTTATCTTCACTATGATTAATATACTTTAACATTCTATCACTAACATTTATTTTTTTAACATCATTGCCATCCTCGTTTAATTTTTTCTATTTACTTCATATTTCTCTTCTACATATTTATTCAAGGCAGATTGAATTTCTGATTCACTTAATGCAAAGTCATACTGACCATGAATGTCATCAGACCAATCTCCAAAGTCTTCTACATCATGATGATATAGAATCATTTGCTTTTCAACTTCTCTGTTTTCTTCAATAAGTTTCAAAACATTATCACCTAAACCTTCAATTCCTTTTTAACTTGTTCTATTGCATCAATAACAGGTTGATCTTCATGTGAATGTTGCTTTCCTGACATATACAGCTGGTGAAGAGTTCTCGGACTTTCAGCCTGGTGGCGGTGTCTTCAAACTGCGACGCCTCGATGAGTGACGTACTCGTCATCTTCTGGTGGACTGATGATGTGTATGTCACTCGTCAAAAGGTCGCAGTTTGAAGACACCGCCACCAGGCTGGAAGCCTGAAGACTCTTCGCCAGGTTGATCTTCCTTTTTGTATTTTTCATATTCTGTATGTGGTTGTTTTTCCCATTTTTAAACTTCTTCTTGTAACTCTTTTTGCTTCTCTTTATTTCGTTTAGCTTGTTTAATGAGCCGTGGATCGTATTTTGTAAACATTTATATAACATAAAATCATTAATGTTTATGTTTTATGTTACGAAATATTTAATTTGTGCTCTGTATTTACCATCATTTGATTTATGTGTCATGTCTATTGTTATAAAACAAATATCATCATTCCAGAATTTACTACATATTTCTTTAAAATCATCAAATTTCAAATCACCACCAACAAATTCACGATAAATATGATGTAAATTTGTGTCATCTTGTCTAAAAATATTAAAAAAATTGAGATTATCTCTGACGAGTTCTTTTGGTATCTTTGAGTACGTTTGAGCTAAATTTATGTCTACCTCTAGTAAGATATTCTCTTACAATATCTTGATTTTCCAATATAAAGTCATCAAAAATTATCTTCCGGTTTTTTACACTTTTTAATAAATTCTTGATACTTTGATTGATCTAAGCTTTTTAAATAAATGTATAGATGATCAATTTTTTCCCAATATAACCATCCTGAAGGTAAAATATAATTATTGATAATTAATGTTATTTTACCACATCAACTAGGTCCAATAATAGTACATCTAATAGAATTAGGTAATAATTTACCATGTTTCTTTTTTGACTTCTTTTCTGAAATTCTTATTTTTGGATCCCAATCTGTTTTCATTTGTGTACCAACAAATGAGTAGCATAATACAACTGAGTGACAATTCATCAGAGCTCAAAAAAACAATAACTGTACCTATAAGAGATAGTTTACAAATTGTAGCATTAGTTGGAGTTTATACTACGTTTTTAACTCCAAATGTTACAACAAAAAATAATATACTGAATTGCGATGGTGAAACAATAATAATTCCAAGTGGTCAATATACTTTGAAAAGTCTAGAAAAGTATATCCATTCAAAAAAGCCTAATATACATATTAAAGCTGATGAATTGTTAAACAGAGTTACTATTGAAAGCAATGTTAAATTGTATATGGATACATTGGAAGTGTGCTTGGCCTTAGTAGCCAAATTGTTGAAGCTAATGAAAAGACTGTTGCTAACAAAGTTCCAAAAATTATACCATTTCAATTAATAAATGTAAATTTTAGTTTAGCTGATGGAATGTATGTAAAGCATAATGATCATTTTCATTGTGAAACAAATATTATTGCTTCATTTAAGCTGAAAGCAGAGTTAGGAGCACCTATTATTTATGAGCCTTATTGTCCTTTATTTGTTCCAATTCATGATAAAATTCAGGATTTAGTTGTAACTATAACTGATGAAAATGAAGATCTGATCGATTTCAATGGTGCTAATGTAACAATTATTTTAGAGATTTAATGATATTTTCATTCCTTATCAATGAACAAGATTGAAAGCTATCTGTATTACTCATTTCCTGTGAATGAGAAAACCAAAAACAACCTGAATATTCATGGCAAGGTTACAGAAATTAATGTTCATATTGGAGATGGTTAGGTACATCCTAATAATGCTCAGCTATATATGATCTAATGGTACTGATTATCCAACATATGATGGAAAATCCAATAGAAAATTGATTGACAACCATTTGACAAAACTATTTGACTTTATAACAGTAAAAAAGGGAAACAATGTCTTATCTAGAATTGTACATCCTTTCATTTCATCGTCAATTTCATTGAATTTAACATCACCTGTTAATGATAAAATATGTATAGAATGACATTTAATAATGGGAAAATGAGAAAGTAAACGAATGAAGTACTATAGCTTCATGGATTTTTTAAAGATTACAAAGAGATAATTTGGGAAGGAGACATTACTGTAATTTTCTAGTGCAAAAGATTGTATTCTTAGGTGGGCTGATGTTAATAATGCTGGTGTTGAAATAAAGGATACACTACCAAAGGAAGGTAAAATTGTAGTTGAAAATATCGAAATTAGAGTACTCATTGTTAAATATGAACCTAATTATGAACTAGAGCAAAGAGACAAATATACTGAAAAATTCTAAAATTTCCATATCCCTTTATGAACTATAAACTACAGAGGCAGCTGGATTGAGTAGTAAGAAAAATTTTGAGCTAGATATCATGCACTACTATAATTCAATGGAGTTTGATATGCCTTATTTGATATTTGTTGTCTTTCAAACAAATCGAAAAATAATCGGTTAATTAATTCATCATTATTTGACCATGTAATGCTACATACATTATATTTGAAAAATGGAAGAAATGAAGTATTTCCTCAAGAAATGTGGAATTTAGATCCACCTTAAGATTACCTGAAAGTTTATGATGCATTTCATGCATTTAAGTGTGTTACAGAACTGAAAGGAGCTGCTGATGTAAGTCCACATAATTTTATAACAAACTATCCTATCTGTGTGATTAATATGACACATATAAAAAATGTAGTAGCTACACAAAAAACCACAATGAAGTTATGTGCTACTTTTCATGAAAAAATACCAGATGATATGCTTGCTTACATAATTATGTATGGAATGACAAATCTCACTTATGATGCACAACATAGAATACTAACTGAAACTTTTTAGGTCATTGTACAAGCTCTAAAATTGAGTCTCCATATATTCATGAAATTCCTTTTGTTTTTGAATTATATCGAAAGGCTTCATGTCTAAAAACTGTTGCCATAAATTACTGTTACACTTTGTATCATTTACTTTTATTTCATGCTCAATATTTAAGAAACTGGCTATCTTTGCAATGAAATATTTGTATGGAAAAGCTTTGTCTTTGTAACATTTACTAAACACATTGAATACCTGTATAACACATTTCATAACTAGTAAACATAGATACCATTGTACCATTGCAATCGATTTTCATTAATCTAATTAGCTTATCTATAAAATATTTTTCTCAATATTTAGGATTGCATTTTGGTTTAATTTTATCAGGTTAGCAATTGTAGCACTTTTTACCATCACTACACCACTGTGCACAATTTTGACAAAATTTAGGTGTATAATATTCAGGTGGGTAAGGTACATCAGAACTGTCAATCATAATTGCATTCTGGAATTGCCCCATTTACTATATAAAAAACTCAAAAAATGTTGTCATTATTTTTTGTCGATTAATAAATGAATGAGAAATTAGAAAATGTTATTTGTACACTAACAGAGTGTTTGTATTTATTTCTGAAGCGCTTTAAGGGACAAAAAAGTAACAGGAAATGAAAAAAAATATTATTTTACACCTTTGAAATAATGCGCGATTTTCTTGATTTATATATTGTTGAATAGGTCTTTTAGTGCAGGTAATGTTAGAATTTCGAATTTACTGTTTCCTCGTTGCGAGCAGAAGAGGAAATGAGATAATGATAACGCAAGCTGTAGCTCGCTACTTAAATACGAAGTCAGAGTGCTGCAGCTGCGCCTTTCATTGTAGCTCAGGGCGTAAAGGCGAGTGTGTTTCAAACCATGTAACGTTTCCTAGGGACATTATGTGGTTCGAATCCTGCTCAATACTGAGTTTATTTAAAAAATTCCAGGGAGTGTTGCCTGGGGTTTCTCCATATGAGAAAGGAGTTTTGCAGAAAGAAACAGTGTTTTGAGTGGTAAATTTTCAACTACAAATTTTATTTTATACGTTCAATGGCTCCATATACTAAAAATTTAGTAAACAAAGATATTAAAAAAGAATTATCGTTTCAGTACGATAAAAGAACTAGTAAATTATGATACTTTCCATATGGATATTAATTGAAAACCTGTAAATACGTAAATATGTAAATAATTGTATATAAATTGCATGTTTTACTTTGTTTCCTTTATAATCGTTTTCCAAACAACCGCTACTGCACTCAACGTACCCATATACTACTATAAATGTCTAGATTACTGAATAAATATGAAACAGCTGCCAGCCAGGTGACAGTATCCAGGCTCGTTCTTCTGGGTATTCACGTAGGCAAGCCACCAGTCAGAGTTTTGTAGCCAGACTCAAAATTTGTGTCTGGGATCGCAGCACTACAGCCACTTCGCCAGATAACTGAAGTTAAAGAAAGTCATTAAGCAGTGGAAAAACGACCAGGGCGTACGATGATCTCCTTCAGCCGAAAGCAAACGCCTTTGGGCCTCTCGTTCCGGAAAGTGATCGGGCCTCCTGCTATCCATTGTGACGGCCGCGTCCTAATTCCGGCTTCCCGTTCCGTCCGGCCAGAGCCGCTCCACAAGACTGCCCTTCGTCGATGACGGCGCCCGCCGTGCAGCCGACCGCGCCCTCTCGCGGCCAGCGTCACTGAAATCGAGCTGCCGCCGC
This sequence comes from Schistocerca nitens, assembly GCF_023898315.1. Classification (NCBI taxonomy): domain Eukaryota; kingdom Metazoa; phylum Arthropoda; class Insecta; order Orthoptera; family Acrididae; genus Schistocerca; species Schistocerca nitens. Next base: position 298,589,086 of record NC_064620.1, read on the forward strand.
GAGGTCAGCGCCTCCCCCAGAACAACAACATCTCAGTAGCGAACAAAGGACACGAAGGACAAGCAGACCCGGGAATTCGAAGGAAATTGAACCGCACGCCTCAGAGATGTCTGCTCTTATACTCATTACACCATGTATATTTTTTTAAGCGACAATGTACAGGTTTTCTGTTAAACCTCTTGGCGAAAAAAAAATGCTGCGTTGTTTCTCCTATATACGTTCTTTCTCCTTAGAATTTTAACCTAAAATTGTGTACACAAAACGTATTGTATTGTTGTCTTCCTCATTGTTGGTTTTAACAAAATACAGGGAAGTTGTACTTGTGGCTTATCGCCTTATGATTAGGATACTACTACAGAATCTGAAATGTTCGAAACTTGGTAATCCTACCCATTAACAGATTACAATTATGTGTAATATCATCATTGCAGCTACTGTCCACACAGACCCAGCGGCTGGACAGGTCTCTGTTATACCCCACATACCAACGATCCCAACCGATTTGCCCATTCATTTTAAGCGATTTCAATTCCATATCGTTTCGTTTGCAATAACAAAAAAAAAAAAAAACAGGGTTCGGGTCAGAGAGAGAGGGACAAAGAAGAGGTGGACAGAGAAGAGGGCAATAAACAGAGGAGGGAGGAAGAGATACAGGGGGGAGGGGGAGGACAGAGGGAGGATAGAGGAAGAGGACAAAGAGAGGAGTAGGAGGTGGATGGAAAGAGGTGGAGATGGAGATCAGTGCGTACATCAAGTTCCCAACGATATTTAGCAACTGTGAAGCATTGCCGAGTTCGCTAGTTCGTGATATTTACCAAACATTCACAGGAAAGAGGAAGTAAGGTGTGGAACTATTAATCACGTAATTTGTCGCTTCAGAAACTTACGTTGTCGTAGTGAATGCTGTAGGTGTAACTTCTACGTCTACATCTACTTGATTACTGCGCTATTCACAATAAAGTGCATGGCAGAGAGTTCAATGGACCACGTTCAAGCTGTCTCCCTACTGTTCCACTTTCGAACGGCGCGCGGGAAAAACGAGCAGTTAAATTTTTCTGTGCGAGCCCGGATTTCTCTTATCTTGATGATCATTTCTCCATACGTAGGTGGGTGCCAACAGAATGTTTTCGCAATCGGAGAAGAAAATTGGTGATTGAAATTTCGTGAGAAGATCCCGTCACAACTAAAAACGCCTTTGTTTTAATGTTTGCCTCTCCAATTCGCGTATCAAGTCTGTGGCACTATCCCCTCTATTTCGCGATAATATAAAACGAGCTGCTCTTCTTTGTACTTTTTCGATGCCGTCCGTCAGTCCCCCCTTATACGGATCTCGCACCGCACACCAATACTCCAGAATAGGACGGACAAGCGTGGTATAAGCAGTCTCTTTCGTAGACCTGTTGCACCTTATAAGTGTTCTGCAAATAAATCGCAGTCTTTGGTTTGCTCTACTCGCAACATTATCTATGTGATAGTTCCAGTTTATGTTATTTGTAATTCTAATCGCTAAGTATTTAGTTGAATTTACAGCCTTAAGATTTGTGTGACTTCTCGCGAATTTGAAATTTAGCGGATGTCTTTTAGTATTCATGTGAATAAGTTCACAGTTTTGTTTATTCAGCGTCAATTGCATCTTAAGTAAACACTAGCATGGTGCGATGCACTCTTGAAAGGAACTGCGACCTATAATTACAGAAACGCATGCAGCGCCGAATTTCGGAAACGATGAACCGCATCTATGGAAGAATCTTGGATTCCCGTTGTATGGACGCTACGTTGGTGTGCACAGCACAAAGACGATGAGGGCGTTGTGGCTGCAACTTAATGAGCACCGAATGAGTTGAAGGCATAAGGTATCAGTGCCGGTTCATAGAGGAAGCGCTGCCAGTGTAATTCCAAGCAGCACTATCGCCGAGGTCTAAGTAGATGTGATAGCGGATTGGGTGAACTGAAAATGGGATGGAGTACCAAAAGGAGGGTGCTGGATATATGTTGCGCATTCTGTGGCAGATGTGTACAATCTAATCTATGCACCTTTCTACTACATTGCCTGACAGAAAAAGTGAAGCACCTAAGAGGGAAGCAGGAAACGAAATGAAACATCGGGGTTGACAGGATATGTGGAGTTACGGCAGTGACTACAAAATCGTGTCAAATATACACAAAAATGTACGAGACCGATTACCAGCATGTCTTTACAGTTCCCCACCCCCTCCCCCAACCCCCTTGGCCTGTATGCATGCACTGATCCAGTTGTGAAAGGTGTCATAAAGTCCTCTGGCAAGCTGGACCACAACTATTTCAGCTAGTCGTTGGTAACCGATGTACTGGTGCCGTGGCGGAGTTGACGTACGACCTGGTCCCAAATTTATTACATTTGTTCTAATGGGGGCAGATCTGGGGACCTTGCTGCTCAAGGTCGTACCTCAATACCACGCAGATTGATCGTAGACATATTTTCTGCTGAAAAATGCCAGCACGATACTGTCGCATGAGAGGTAAAACATCAGGGTGCAGGGTGGTCGCTGACGTACCGTTGTGACTTCAGAATTCCCTCAGTCACCACCAGCCGTAACCTGTAGATTAGATTAGATTAGATTTACTTTCATTCCAATTGATCCGTAGTGAGGAGGTCCTCCAGGATGTAGAACAAGTCAGAAAAACAACAATACGTGACTATTTACAACTCAAACAAATAAACTAATGTACCATTCCACAGGTCCCAAGTGGCATGGTCGTCATTTTTTAATGAACACTATATGAAAGAATCTTTTTACAAATAATAATGCACTGAATTTAAAATAAAAAAGTTTTTATTTATTTATAAGATAATAAACATGCAATACAACTACTAAATACTTATTTACAATGAACACAGTACTGCACTGAAATTGTTCAGAAGTATATATAAATCAGTTGGTTGTACTGAGAAATTCATTAGTGGAGTAGAAGGAGTTGGCCACCAATAAATCCTTTAGAATTCTCTTAAACTGAATTTCATTGGTTTTAAGCTTTTTATGGCTGCTGGCAAGTTATTGAAAATGTGTGCTCCTGAATAATGCACACCTTTTTGTACAAGACTAAGTAACTTTAAATCCTTGTGAAGATTATTCTTATTTCTAGAATTGATTCCATGAATTGAGCTGTTGGTTTGAAAAAGTGATATATTTTTAATGACAAATTTCATTAAGGAATAAGTATATTGGGAAGCAGTAGTTAGTATCCCTAGTTCCCTAAACAGGCTTCTGCAGGATGTTCTTGAGTTCACACCACATACAATTCTCATTGCACGTTTTTGTGCCCGGAATACTTTAGCTTGGCTTGATGAATTGCCCCAAAAAATACCGGATGGCTTCCCACACCATGACGCCGGGAGTAACACCGCTGGGCCTCTCTGAAACACTGGAAGAACGGGACCTCTCCCCAGGTCGCCGCCATACTCGCCAGCGATGGTCGTCCGGAGTAATGCAGAAGCGTTACTCGTCGCTGAACACCTTCAACGCCACTCGTCAGTACTCCATCCTGCCCGGTTACGAAACCACTCATAATGCAGCCGTTTGTTTTAGCGTTAACTGCAGCCTACGCGTGGGAAGTAATTCCCTAGTTCGGCTGGAGTTAGTATCCGAGCAATGGTGCGGGATAACACAGAATGTTGGAAGGAGGCCATTTACTTGTTCTCGGATCGCAGGCACAGATGTCAGGAGATGACGATGTGCTTGGAGCATAATACGGCGATCCTTCGTTGTAGTGGCCAGACGTCGTCCCGTGCAGACCAACATCGAGCCATTGTCACATCCGAATGCCCCACAAATCTGAATATTGCAGGATTCGACCAGCCGGTCAAATGGAGACCTACATTGAGGCCCTTTTCAAACGCTATCAGTTGCTTATATCGCTGTCTCACGTGAGTGCGCGGCATCCACTTGACCTTCACAGTGATCACTAGTTCGGGCTGAAATTGAAAACAGGATGCATTAACGTTAAAACTGGAATGCATTCAGAGATTATTTCAGTGATCAATATACATACAATGTTCTAAAATTTTAATAAGGCCGCAAATGTAAACGAACTGTTGTAGTGCGTAGATATCACCTTAAACGCATAAACCAATAAATAAAAAATTAAAACAGTGGCAATGGTTTCAGATCTTTATTTACGTTCAACGCTCAGACTGCCAAATCTTCTGGCGAATCATCAGCAGTATCAAGTGGCTTCGTTCTGTAACGCACTGAGTGCATGTAACCAGGTCGATGGTTGTATCAGTTTAGGTCCATAGCCTGTCCTCTTGTATGAATGCCTCTGATTAAGTCGCAAGAATTCGAAACTTAGCTACAGCAAAATCTTGTGACTGTGGTAACATCAATAGTTGAGATAAATTATGTACTTGCCGGAGCCAATTCTGAGCATACACCATAAAATGTTTTCCCGTCGCAGTATACACTACCAGAAAAGAATGGAACGCCCTCAAGGACAACGTCATTTCATTGACAAGTGAAGAGACAGATAGTTCATCATTTTAGCAGTACATGAGAACAAGTTCAGACCAAATACATTGAAGCGCCAAAGAAACTGGTACAGCCATTCAAACGCAGAGATACGTAAACAGACAGAATAAGGCACTGCGGTCGGCAACGCCCATGGAAGACAAGAAGCGTCTGGCGCAGTTGTTAAATCGGTTACCGCTGCTGAAATGGCAGGTTACCAAGATTTAAGTGAATTTGAACGTCGTGTTATAGTCGGTGCACGAGCGATGGGACACAGCATATCCGAGGTACCGATGAACTGGAGATTTTCCTGTGCGACCATTTCGCGAGTGTACTACGAATACCAGGAATCCGGTAAAACGTCAAATCTCCGACATCGCTGCGGCCGAAAAAGATCCTACAAGAACGGGACGAACAACGACTGAAGAGAATCGTTCAACGTGACGAGAAGTGCAACCCTTTCGCTAATTGCCGCAGATTTAAATTCTGGGCCATCAACAAGTGTTAGCGTGCGAAGCAGTCAACGAAACGTTATCAACATGAGCTTTCGGAGCCGAAAGCCCCCTCCCGCACCCTTGATGACTGCACAACACAAAGCATTATGTCTCACCTGGGTCCGTTAGCATCGAAATTAGACTGTTGATGACTGGAAGCATATTACCTAGTCGGACGAGTCTCGTTTCAAACTGTATCGAGTGGATGGACGTGTGCAGGCATGGAGACAACTTCATGAATCCATGGACCGTGCGTGTCAACAAGGGGACTGTTCAAGTTGGTGGAGGCTCTGTACTGAATCGTCCTGATAAGTCTAGATACGACTCTCACAGATGAAACGTACGTTAGCATCCTGTCTTATCACCTGCATCCACCATTGTACATTCTGACGGACTTGGGCAATTCCAGCATGAAATGCGACACCCCACACTTCCAGAATTGCTACAGCGTGGCTCCAGGAACACTCTTCTGAGTTTAAACACATTTTCTGGCCCCCAGACTCCCCAGGTATGAAAATTATTGGGCATATCTGGGATGGCTTGCAACACGCTGTTCAGAAGAGTCATCCACCCGTCGTACTCTTACGGATTTATGAACAACCCTGCAGGATTCATGGTGTTAGTTCCTACCAGCACTACTGCAGACATTAGTCTAGTCCATTCCAAGTCGTGTTGCGGCACTTCTGCGTACTTGCGGGAGCCTTACACGATATTAGGCAGGTGATCCAGTTCCTTTGGCTCTTCAGTGCAAAAAACCAATGTAACAGTAAAGGTCGCTCAGACAGTGGCATCAGTGCACAATGTACACCTTTCCTATCCCTCACCCTCTTTCTATGACTGCACGCAAGCGTGTATTTTGACATAGAAACGATCACAAAGATGTCTAATGGCATCCTGGTAGCTTATCGCATTCATCTTGCTCCTTTTGGTACAGTTCAGCAATGGTTTTTGCTGGCCCTGGAGAACGAGAAAGTTCCTGATTCATCATGTCCCGTACGTGTTAAAGTGGCAAGAGATCTGGGAATTTTTCTGGCCAAGACAGTTGTACACCGCGAAGATCGCGTCGTGTCGCAGCAGCCAGTGTGAACGTACATTGTCCTGTTGGAGAAGCACATTACCTCTCTGTCGAGAAAAAAGCAGTAGCACGGGATCAGAACACGTGAAATGCAGCGGGCACTGGGATACTCTGTGGTGGATAAGCACCGAATGTGACCGCAAGCTGTAACTGATTCGCCCCCCCTCCCCCACCCCCCTCCAACTATGAAGCCTGAGATGGGACTCGTGTGTCGTGGGCGAATGCACTCGGGAATAGGCAGCTCACCACGGCTACGCATATCACGTGTACGTTGATCGCCTGCACACATACAGACCCTAATCTTATCACTGAAGACAATCGAGCGCCATTTCACCCTCCAGCCAACGTTTCACGACAGCAGAGTAGCCGTGGTTGGTGGTGTCGTACTGACAGAAATAGCCTGCCCAGAGGCACACGTGATCTTAACCCTGCTGCAAGAAGACGGTTCCCAACTGCTCGGACAGTGTGATGATCTTGACATGCATCTGTATAAGCGGACGCCCAGAACTTGGTCTACAGGTGTGAGAATGTTCCACGGACCGTTGTTGAAAGCAGCGACACCACACAGATACCCGTAGCAAACATGTGCAGCAGTTCGTTGATATGTCCATTTAGTTTCCCACAGGCGCACAACGAGAACCCGTTCAAGTGGCTGAAGCTGTTCAACAGGAGTACGTTCTCGTCGGCGGAGCATGGTTGTACTCTGTAATCAAAGTTACAGTCGCTGTTCACCCATGAACTTAGCAGAGGTACTGCCTGCAGAGTCACAACACAGGACACACAGACAGGTCTCCTTAGTGCCGTCTGATAGCCGTTGACCGTGACAAACGAATCACAACACCGCAATCCCACAGTATGCACATATTATAGCACATATTATACCCTGGTCCTTGGTAGCATTGTTATTAGGAGTACTCTTCTTCTTACGTGAAATCATGCAGAGAAAAAAATGTTGCATTCAGGTCACGCCGACGTTCTTACAAAAATACAACACTTCCATTGCGTAAATAATTATATTAATACTAGAACTGTGGCGAACATCACGGAAAACGTATATGCGTTTTCTGTACCACTCGTGGAACCATCCTGATAATTATCTTTAATGTGTACATACCGAGCTGGAGCTCATTTTTACAATGTAAACAGCTTCTATATCTTCCTACGATGACTCTAAGAGAATCTACCACAGAGCTAAGCTCTGTTCATATGACTGTACGACCTCGTGTACGTCGTGTACGTAGAGACTGCCGTTAACCTCTGACGTATGATGTCCGATATTTGTCAGCTCTTGGAGCCATACGTACGAAAACATGCACAGAAAGAACAATAAATATGAGACTTACCATACTACAGAATAAGCTAGGCCGGCCAGAGTGGCCGAGCGGTTCTAGGCGCTACAGTCTGGAACCACGCGACCGCTGCGGTCGCAGGTTCGAAACCTGCCTCGGGCATGTGTGATTGTGATGTCCTTAGGTTAGTTAGGTTTAAGTAGTTCTAGGGCACTGATGACCACAGCAGTTAAGTCCCATAGTGCTCAGAGCCATTTGAACAATTTTTTTTAGAATAAGCTATCTCTGAAACACTACTTGATTATCAATTTTCGTTCGCCTACCTACTCCTTTCTGCAAAGCCATAATCTTTACGTAAGACAAGTTCTATAGCAAAACATTAATACTCGCAGATACAGCAGACCATATATATATATATCTATCTGTCGAGAGAGAGAGAGACAGAGAGAGAGAGAGAGGGGGGGGGGTGGTAGTAGTGGGGTGAGAGAGAGAGAGGGGTCTGGGAGAAACAAAGACAGTAGACTGATAATGTGGAAATGAAATGTCCGCATCGAATTCGCGTGGAGTTGCCAATTTGCAGCTCCACCTGAAAGAGATGACAATATGTAAAGGTCAGATCAACAGTTAATCCCCCACAGACAACTGAATTAGGAAGTAAATACTGCAGTCCGCACAAATAAAACAACTGTGGCGAAAAGAAGAACGCAACATCAAAGTGTGTCAGGCAAATTATTCGCTTCACAATAGCGCGGCATCTGTTTGAGAAGGAAAATGAGGTTGACGGGACGTAAACATTCGGCACAGAAATATAGCGATACGACAGTAAATGGGTGAAATAGCAGAGGATTTACTCTCTGATAAAAACTGTCAGTTTAAACTAGTTTCTATTGTTATTGTTAGGACTGTCCTTTGAATCATTAAACACGAAACGGAACTAAAATTCTCCATAAAACTCTCTCCAGTGAGCTAATTCTCTTCACACAAGTCACTCGCGCTGAGTATAAAGAAATTTTCGTCACGAACGTACAGTATCGGGAGGGCTACATTCAAGCTACTCCACACTGTATGCTGACAAACTCTGGAAATTTGTGGTAAGGGCTGTGGGACTAAACTGCTGAGGTTATCGGCCCCTAGGCTTACACACTACTTGATCTAACTTACGCCAAGGACAACACACAACCATGCCCGATGGAGGACTCGAACCTCCGACGGGGGGAGCCGCTCGAACCGTGAAAAGGCGCCCTAGACCGCACGGGTTACCTGCATTGTATGCTGAAGTGAGGACGCTGTAGAGGGTAACCCTTTCGTTAAATGGGGAAGTCGAGTGTAAATGTAGTGATAGTTTCAGTCTGTATGGATGATCCTACAGTTTTATATCTTTTCAGTGTTACATCGCGCTGGCTTCCAATCTAATGGATGATTACACAGGATCTTACGACATAATTAGAACAACATGGTCTAAAATCTACCGTACAGTGACGAAAATGAATTTCTACGAGACAATGACAGTCCCAAATCTTACGATACCCTGTGAAAAACTGATGCTGAACTCTAACTACAGGAACAGAATTAATGCCACAGGTGCTTATGAGAGGAAACGTAGATGTAGCAACTTGGAACAAATCCCCAGCGAAGGCATCAGAAAAGAAGTGAAGAACTTATCATTACTATAAAAAAACAAGCAGGAAACCAGCAGAAATACACTTCTGGCCATTAAAAGTGCTGCACCACGAAGATGACGTGCTACAGACGCGAAACTTAACCGACAGGAATAAGATGCTGTAATATCCAAATGATTAGGTTTTCAGAGCATTCACACAAGGATAGCGCCGGTGGCGACACCTACAAGGTGCTGACATGAGGACAGTTTCCAACCGATTTCTCATACACAAACAGCAGTTGACCGGCGTTGCCTGGTGAAACGTTGTTGTGATGCCTCGTATAAGGAGGAAAAATGCGTACCATCACGTTTCCGACTTTGATAAATGTCGGATTGTAGCTTATCGCGATTGCGGTTTATCGTATCGCGACATTGCTGCTCGCATCGGTCGAGATCCAATGACTGTTAGCAGAATATGGAATCGGTGGGTTAAGGAGGGTAATACGGAATGCCGTGCTGCATCCCAACGGCCTCGTATCACTAGCAATCGCGATGACAGGGATCTTCCCTCCACGGCTGTAACGGATCGCGCAGCCACGTCTTGATCTCTGAGTCAAAAGATGGGGATGTTTGCAAGACAACAACCATCTGCAAGAACAGTTCGACGACGTTTGCAGCAGCATGGACTATCACACTCGGAGACCATGGCTGCGGTTACCCTTGACGCTGCATGACAGACAGGAGCGCCTGCGATGGTATACTCAACGACGAAACTGGGTGCACGAATGGCAAAACGTCACTTTTTCGGATGAATCCAGGTTCTGTTTACAGCATCGTGATGGTCGCATCCGTGTGTGGCGACATCGTGGTGAACGGACATTGGAAGCGTGTATTCGTCATCACCATATTGGCGTATCACCCGTCGTGATGGTATGGGGTACCATTGGTTACACGTCTCGGTCGCCTCTTGTTCGCATTGACGGCACTTTGAACAATGGACGCTACATTTCAGATGGGTTACGACCCGTGGCTCTTACCCTTCATTCAATCCCTGCGAAACCCTACATTACATCAGGATAATGCACGACCGCATGTTGAAGGTCCTGTACGGGCCTTTCTGGATACAGAAAACGTTCGACTGCTGCCCTGGCCAGCACATTTTCCAGATCTCTCACCAACTGAAAACGTCTGGTCAATGGTGGACGAGCAACTGGCTCGTCACAATACGCTAGTCACTACTCTTGATGAACTGTGGTATCGTGTTGAAGCTGCATGGGCAGTTGTACCTGTACACGCCATCAAAGCTCTGTTTGGCTCAATGGCCAGGCGTATCAAGGCCATTATTACGGCCAGAGGTGGTTGTTCTGGGTACTGATTTCTCAGGATCTATGCACCCAAATTGCTTGAAAATGTAATCACACGTCAGTTCCAGTATAATATATTTATCCAATGAATACCCGTATATCATCCGCATTTCTTCTTGGTGTAGCAATTTTAATGGCCAGTAATGTAGCTCTGCTAAGTTCTCTGAGGATTGCCTTTGCTGGCTATGCAACGGGAGCTGCGAAACGTTTAGCTACTGCATTACATAATTTATAATTTCAGTATCTGATACGATGGTGGTGTTTGGAGTCCTATTTAGTATGAGCTTAATATGATGGGGCTTTGAGACAGCTGTGTGAGGGAACAGTGATATGGAATGTATTGGAGAGGATGTTAAATGAACAAGGATGTGGGATGTCTATGTGAGAGGGAACTAATAGGTGAGATGTGTGTGTTAGAAGAAGATTCGGGTACCAGGTGGGCGAGAAAAGGTCTGAGAAAGAAAGCGAAGCACGCAGAAAGGGTGGAGGAAACGAAATGAAACTTGAAGGTTTCAGAGATGTGCGATGTTATTTCAGTGATTACAAATTGAGTCAAATAGACAAAGAACTTGGCAGCACCAGCCCACTAATGAGTATGATGTTGCACCCCCGTCTGGGGTTCACCGATTCATTTGAGAAGGGTGTCATGAAGTCATCGTATTCTCTCACGCAGGAAGCTGCCCCACAACTACTACGTCGGATCCTTGAGCCTCGTGGCGAGGTCGATACCTCGTACCCGGCGAACTTGATCACCATCTTTGGAAATCTGGGTAGCTAGCTCTCTCTGGCGGAGGAGCGGTAGAGACGTCAGTCGGGTGGAGGCGGGGGTGGAGACGAGGAGAGGACGGCGCACGAGGGAGAGGGTACTTATGTTTGGGATAGCGTGGCCACCTTGGCCGGTGTGTGCGTGTTCCAGCAGCGGGCCCCGCGTGCTGGCTTTGCGGGTGTCCAGCCGTTTGATGTGTAGTTTGAGCGGACATTTGCGCGGCTTACTTTCCATGCTTGGTCGAATACAGAACTCGGGATCTGCTGTTGTCCGTTTCAATGGTGAGTGTTCTTTTTTTTTTTTTTTTTTTTTTTTTTTACACTTCTGTGTGCTGAACCGGTTTAGTAATTACTGCCTGCTTGGTGCTCAACTCTTCGTCATCCGTTCTGCAATCCCACTTTGGAAATGTCTGTTTCTGAATATCGTCATGTGTGCTCAACCCTCTCCCTCGCAGGTAAACAATTGGATATATAATGGGTAATTCCTCTTAAACTAAATAGGCAAACACCACAGGGAGACCAGTTTAGCTTAAATCTTTTAGTGTTATTCGTTTTTAATTCTTTTAGAGGGTTTTGCAACATGTATGTTTTATTTTATTTTAAGTATTCTGCTTTTGTTTATCATGAAAGGAGCTCCCCTTGGTAGCAATAACAACCGTGGTGTCGAAGCATTAGTGATTTATAATTCTTGTCTAGTTTTAATTAATAATTGCCTGAGTGAGCCTTCGGACGTACTGAAATGCTTGTTGACGTCTTTATCTGAAATTCTCAAGCCGAGCGTTTGTTGACGGTTGAGGTAACCGCGTTGCACGCTCGTAAGATACCTTTCATTATTTGGTTGTTTGACGCGCATGATTAACTTTAATATTAAATTGTTCGGAGATGAATGTTTGTGTTTTGGTTGCGTTAAGAAAGGAACTTCTGAAAGTTGGCAATATATTGGTTTGCTGTATTGTAGTAATAAATTTGTGAAGATGTTGTTTTGAAGAACCAAATAACGTTCGTATTGTTACCCAGCCCTTCCATAATGACCCGTTAATTGTGTGCTGTCACTGATTAACGTCCTTGTTAAGGTCGTATCAATCTGTACACTGATACTAGGATGCAACTGACGACCGAGTTGGACCCACACGAGTTTTATCGGGGACTGGCCGGCCACAAGAGTATCCCAGTATAGCCCGGACAGCTCATAGAGGCACGTACCGTGTGAGGACGAGCATTCTCCTGCTGAAATGTGGCTGCACCAAAAGCCGTATGAAAGATGACAAACGAGGACGGAAGATGTCCGTGAGATAGCATAGTGCCGTCAGAGATCCCTCAATCGCTACTAGTCGTGACGTCATATATCCGACGGCTCCCCACACGTTAGCGCCATGAGTAACACCGCTACGAGTGTCTAACTCATTGGAAGAATGGGGACATCTCCCGAGGTAAGAGTAATCGATGTATTTTAACACAATGGTAATATAAGATCAAATTCCTTCTTTTTGTAGTTTATAATTTTTCGTCATCTGGAATGCTTTTTGATAAATGCATGCTGTATCTGCTGGGTGCTACACATCCACTGTAACGTCACAAAGTCTGGGCAACCATGTTTGACTGTGACATCAAGTTTTGGTCGTAAATTGCTGTCCTTGCGATAATTCAGCCAATAGGTTAACGGTTCTTTAAACTTAGCACTACCGAATTGGCCTAGAGGTGTGGGGGATGGAGGAGGGGCCAGGGTAATCGAAAAGATGACCATTTTGAATTACAGTAATGAAGATGAAGCAGCTGTGTTATGGTAGAGGGTCATAAATTATAGCGATTAAGATAACTGGGTCATAAATTAGATTTGAATAAACATAATATAAGAACACAATGGTCTGTGTGTTTACATAAGGGTCTCAGTAAAGTCGTCAGTTTGTTCATACAAGGTGAACCGTGGGCCCTTTGTTAGTGAAGTGGTACAGACCCATTACTGATGAGTTGTATTGAGAGACTGCGTACGAAAATGGCACCCCAGTCAGTAGCATTATTTAGAGACAGTTTATCACAATGGCAGTCCAGTCAGTAACATCATTCTGACATACCTCTCTGGAGTGTGAACTTAAGTGAACAGAATGCCCATTTAGTGTCCATTCCCATGTTTCTGCACTTATGATGACGACTATGTTACTATATTACGATATAATCGATATATCAAGTATTACAGTGACTCCAATGGGTTTATTAGTTCCCCGTAGGATGTTTGTGCAGTCAGACTCACCGATTTTTAACACCACACAAAATACACTCATGCCGTGAAAAATGGATGGGACGTGTACTACTTACAAATGCGATAAAGATTATATACACAGTTGTTTCTTAAAAATAGTAAATTTGTTGTTGAAATAGTAAATTAGAATAAAATATGGTTGCTAATATAATGAGGCAACAAATAGATCACAGCAGAATAACAACGCACGGGGAAATTCAGCTGCCTCAACCCACTGGTTTTATGCAACCTGAAATGCTTTCAGATACAAGGTATGAGATTTTCGGATTCTCTTGCTCGCTACACACAGAAAAAAAACGCGTCTGGAGGTAATTTTTGTTTCTTTTTCTTGAATAATTCGAGAAATACGGCCTCTAGCGAAAACGTTTTCCGGTACAAAATTTAGCTTCATTAAATGTCTTACCAAAAGGCCCTGTTAATTTTTTCTGTAGCTATAACACTTTGCACATAGCGAGTGACAAAAAATGAAAATCTCGGACTTGGATTTTGAAGACGTTGTTGGTTACATAAACCACAGAGGTAGGGGCAGCTGAATCTCCTTTGACTTACGAATGGTAATTCGTAATGTATAATAAATCCACCCTAAAACTATGGAAAAATGTTACTAAATAAAAGATGGTCAGTGACTCTGAAAATCACTGGAAACACGCTTGCTGTATGAATTAAGAAACGCAACTGAAGTGGGGACATTCTCCTCAAAATTTACTTACAAGTTTGTCCAGATTAGTCTTAAAATTATAATAGTAACTGACAACAGTATATTTTCTAGAGTTTATGGTATAGTGAGGAAACGGTTGTTTCCATGATTTGGCAAATTTATTTACTTTTACAGCGTTAGTATTTCCTTTAGTCATTGACAAGTGTCGTTGTTTACCTTTAGTATGTTGTATGTTGACTACCTTACATACTAAAAATTGCAAGAGAAAATAAGTTACGTGAGGTTAATTATGTACAAAGGAATGTGGAGTTAAAACCTGACTTATAAGCTAACTCTCCCTTAGGAAGTAGCAGTTCCACAGTATTTTACGAATAGATCGAAGCCTAGCATCTCATTTGCCTGTAAATGTGGCGTTATATTCATTCCTATGACTTCATTATCAACTAGTCACAGTTGCTACAAGGAATATCTTGCTGAAACACTTTTTAGGGGTATAAATGGAGCGATTGCACAGGCCCAGTCCTAGGTAAAGCAGGTAACAGACTTCGGTTTATTGGTAGAATATTTCAAGCAAACAAACAAACACCGTCCGAACAAGCCTTCAAGGCCAAACGGTACCGATTGGCCGCCATTTCATCCTCAGCCCTTAGGCACCACCGGATGAGGATATGGAGGGGCATGTGGTCACCACACCACACGCTTAACTTCGGTGAACTTATGGGAAACGGTGTTGTCACTGCGGCAAGGCCGTTGGCTGCTGGTAGAATGTTAGGGAAATGTAATCATTCTAGAAAGAAGATTGCATACAAATGATTTGTGCGAACCATCCTAGAATATTTCTCAAGTGTGTGAGATATGTACCAACTACACTGAAGTGCCACAGAGACTGGTACGGACATGCATATTCAAATACAGATATATGTAAACAGGCATAATACGGCGTTGCGGTCAGCAACGCCAGTATAAGAACACAAGTGTCTGGTGCACTTGTTAGATAGATTTTGCTGCTACAATGGCAGGTTATAAAGATTTAAGTGACTATGAACGTGGTGTTATAGTCGGCGCACGAGCGATGGGACACAGCATATCCGAGACAGCGATGAAGTGGGGATTTTACTGTATGACCATTTCACGAGTGTACCGTGAGTACGAGGAATTTGGTAAAACATCAAATCCCTGACATCACTACGGCCGGAAAAAGAGATCCTGCAAGAACGTGACCAACGATGACTGAGGAGAATCATTCAACGTGACAGAAGTGCCACCCTTGCCCTAACTGCTGCAGATTTCAGTGCTGAGCCATCAACAAGTGTCAGCGTGCGAATCATTCAACGAAACATCATGGACAGGGGATTTCGGAGCCGGAGGCCGACTGGTGTGCCTTTGATGACTGCACGACACACCGACGTTGGGCTGTTGATGACTGTAGGCATGTTGCTGAGTCTCATTTCAAATTGTATCGAGCGGATGGACCCTGCGTGTCAGGACGGGACTGTTTAAGCTGACGGAGGCTCTGATGCTGTGAGGCGTGTGCTGTTGGAATGGTATGGGACCCCTGATACATATAGATACGACTCTGACAGATGACACGTGCATAAGCATACTGTCTGATCACCTGCATGCATTCACGTCCATTGTGCATTCCGACCGACTTGAGCAATTCCAGCAGCATAATCTGACACACCACACGTCAAGAATTGCTACAGAGAAGCTTTAGAAACACTCTTCTGAGCTTAAACGCTTCAGCCGGCGACCGAACTCCCCAGACGTGAACATTATTGAGCGTATTGTGATGCCTTGCAATGTGCTGTTCAGAAGAGATCTCCACCGCCTCGTACTCTTACGAATGTATGGACGCTCGAGGGACTCATGGTGTCAATAGTCTCCAGCACTACGTCAGACGTGCCACGTCGTGTTGCGACTCTTCTGCGTGCTCGCGGGGGCCCTACACGATATTAGGCAGATGTACCAGTTTCTTTGACTCTTCAGTATAGTAATAACAGGGTATTCTGAAAGTAAGCAGAAAAGGACGAAATGTCACAGTTTGACGCATGGGAGATGTCACAGAGATGCTGAAGAAACTGAACTGGTAGACACTTGAAGGCAGACGTAAATTATTCCGAGGAATCCTACTTACAATGTTTAAAAACCGGCCTTAAGTGACGACTGAAGGAATATACTAAAACCCGATAGCGCATCAACGACGAGGGCAAGATTAGTCAAGGCACAGACAGGAGCATTTAAATAGTCATTCTTCCCACGGTCCGTAGGTGAATGGAGAGGAAAAATGCCGTAATACCTGGTGCAATGGTAAGTACGTTCTGCCATGGGCCCCACAGCGATTCGCAAAGCTTGAGCATAGATGTAAATGTAGACTAACTTTCCAAGATCTTTTATAATGTAGATAACTCGAAAAATAGCTTGTGTACTGAAAGATCATTACCTTTTTACGTTTCGAGCAGTTCACGGTAGCATTTCTCTGTTAGTTACGAATCTGGTATTTGTACGAATTCCTCTGGGGAATTTGAAAGGTACCGAGAAAAAGCTAGTATTGAACTGGGGTGCAGCACTTGCTGATCTTGTAGCCTAATTGGAATCGCGTTGTCTCCAAAAGGTCGGTGACTGTGTTAGTCCCGGTAGCGCAAACAGTGTTAAATTTTCACAGACCACTCCCCGAATTTATTCTCTTTACAGCGAGTGCGAAACTCAATCGTTTGCACAGGAACGCGTCACTTCTAGTGCCCATTTCGTAAAGCCACTTTCCCGTACTCACATCTGTCAACCACGAAGATATTTTAGTCGGTATCTAAACGCAGGTAATTCTGTAGTGTACGACTGCAAGGCATAGTAATAACTGATTAACCCTGAAATACGCAGAGTTTTCGCTCTTCGTGGTTGACAGATGTGAGTACGGGAAAGTGGCTTTACGAAATGGGCACTAGAAGGGTGCGTTTCTGGATGAGGTATCGAATATATTGCTTCCCCCTACTTATACCTCCAGAGGAGATCACAAATGTAAAATTAGAGAGATTCGAGCGCGCACGGAGACTTTCTGGCAGTCGTTCTTCCCGCGAACCATACGCGAGTGGAACAGAAAAGGGAGGTAATGACAGTGGCACGTAAAGTGCCCTCCGCCACACACCGTTGGGTGGTTTGCGGAGTATAAATGTAGATGTAGATGTAGATGATCTTGTGATGGTGTATTGTAATTCGCTCGTGCATTGGAATTATTCCTGTTGTTTTGAAAATTTTTTAAAAATTGTTTGTTTTTTCGTTCCCGTTACCGTACTCTTTACCTCTGGTTATGTAACTTTGCTGTTGTGTTTACCATCCATGCTGTGTGTTTAGATCACTTTTCACTGACTGGTTTACATAGCTATGTTGTTGTGGTGCTTGATTTTCTTGTGTTCTATTCGGTACATGTCTTTGCTCATAGATTAAGTCGTTAGAATCAAACACTGACAGAAAGTATTCAGTGTTGTGCTCTGGTGTTGTGACAAATTTTTCTCTAATGTGCGATGGTAAACGACTTTCTCACAATTTTTAATACTTCTACCTGTGATATTGGGTTCGTCCAGTAGCGTGTCTTGTTCAGGTATTTTTCAAAGTATCCGCGTAAACTACCGTATTTGCCATTGAATGGTACGGGGTTGAAAATCTCGCGTCTGAGTCTCTTGTACTACCTCAGACCAGCATTTGAAGAGGAAATCTCGTTCAAATTGTATATAAGGGCTGCAACGTTCGGGCACTTCAGTTGCCCATAAAAGAACGTCACCTTGCGTACATTCCACGACAAATCTGATTTTCTCGTCTGAAAAAATAGTTGATGGACACGTGGCATTTTCTGTCATGTTCATGTTGTTATTGCGGCTACCTGTAACTCCGCTTGGTAACTGCTTGGGTATTGGAGTTGTGGGTATGTTTATATTTTGCACTCCACAACTGTCACTGGTACCTGCTGTAGGACTCGTGACAATTTGCGGATAAATACCGACAGGTTGTAGTTTGTTCGCTTTAGCCTATGTATTATTTACATGCAGTTTCGAGATCCGGTAACATTTTCTTCTAAAAGTTTGCGAATCCTTACTTCTGCGGCTTGTAGGTTAATGTTTACCTTGTTCACTATTTCATTTTCTTTTTTCTGAATAACTTTTTTTACTACATCTGTGTATAACTGACAATCGGTTACTAACTTCTCTGCAATGGTATTACTGTTATCTAACGTACCTGCTTCAGCTTGACTAATGATATCACTTAGATTTCCACTGATCTTCTCTCTCGCACGGAGGCTTTCTGGCAGTCGTTCTTCCTGCGAACCATACGTGACTGGAACGGGAAAGGTAGGTAATGACAGTGGCACGTAAAGTACCCTCCGCCACACACCGTAAATTTACACAGCGACAGTTGTAACAACCGCACTAAGTACACTATGTCATCCAAAATATCCGGACACCTGGCTGAAAATCCCTGGATCTCAATATGGCGTTGGCCCACGCTCAGCCTTTATGACAGCTCTCGCAGGCATACGTTCAATCAGGTACTGGAAGGTTTCTTGGGGAACGGCAGCCCATTCTCCACTGAGTGCTGCACTGGGAATAGGTATCGACGACGGTCGGTGAGGCCTGGCACGAAGTCGGCGTCCCAAAACATCCCAAAGGTATTCGATAGGATTCAGGTCAGGACTCTGTGTAGGCCAGTCCATCGCAGGAATGCTATTGTCGTGTATCCAGTCCGCCACAGGCCGTACATTATGAACAGGTGCTCGATCGTGTTGAAAGATGTAATAGCAATCGCCATCCCCGAATTGCTCCTCAACAGTGGGAAGCAAGAATGTGCTTATAACGTAGGCCTGTGTTGTGATAGTGCAACGCAAAACAGCAAGGAGTGCAAGCCCTCTCCGTGAAAACCACGACTACACTAGACCTTAACACCACCGCCTCCGAATTTTACTATTGGTACTACACACTCTGGTAGATGACGTTCACCGGGCATTCGCCATACCCACACCCTGCCATCTGATCACCACATTGTGTACCGTGATTCATCACTCCACACAACGTTTTTTCACTGTTCAGTTGTCCAATGTTTACGCTCCTTACACCAAGCGAGGCGTCGTTTGGCATTTACCGACGTGATGTGTGGCTTATGAGTAGCCGCTCGACCATGAAATCCAAGTTTTCTCACCTCCCGCCTAACTGTCATAGTACTTGCAGTGGATCCTGATGTAGTTTGGAATTGCTGTGTGACGGTCGGGATAGATGTCTGCATATTACACATTACCATCTTCTTCAACAGTCGGTAGCCTCTGTCAGTCAACAGACAAAGTCGGCCTGCACACTTTTATGCTGTACGTGACCCTTCACGTTTTCACTTCACTATCACATCGGAAACAGTGGAGTGTGGAAATCTCGCGTACAGACGTATGGCACAAGTGACATCCAATCCTGTCCACGTTCGAAGTCTGTGAGTTCCGTACCCGTGGTCTAGGGGTAGCGTCTTTGATTCATAATCAAAATCGTCTTCAGTCCCGGGTTCGAACCCCGCCATTGCCTAAATTTTGATAAATAATCAGCATTGGCGGGCGAAGACTTCCGGCATAAGAAGTCAGCCTCATTCTGCCAACGGCCTTGTCAAAGAGGGCGGAGGAGCGGATAGAGGGCACTCTCTTGTCCTAGGGGTGGAAAATTGCCCCTAAAGGCGGAAGAATCAGCAATGATCAACGACGTGAGGATGCAGAAGGCAATGGAAACCACTGCATTAAAGACACGTAACGTATATCCACAGGACATGTGGCCTGTAATTGAAGAAGTGTCATGATGATCTCTCCATTGGCAAAAGATTCCGGAATAGTCCCCCATTCTAATCTCCGGGAGGGGACTGCCAAGGGGGAGGTTACTATGAGAAAAAGATTGAACAATCAACGAAAGGATAACGTTCTACGAGTCGGGGCGTGGAATGTCAGAAGCTTGAACGTGGTAGGGAGACTAGAAAATCTGAAAAGGGAAATGCAAAGGCTCAATCTAGATATAGTAGGGGTCAGTGAAGTGAAGTGGAAGGAAGACAAGGATTTCTGGTCAGATGAGTATGGGCTAATATCAACAGCAGCAGAAAATGGTATAACAGGTGTAGGATTCGTTATGAATAGGAAGGTAGGGCAGAGGGTGTGTTACTGTGAACAGTTCAGTGACCAGGTTGTTCTAATCAGAATCGACAGCAGACCAACACCGACAACGATAGTTCAGGTATACATGCCGACGTCGCAAGCTGAAGATGAACAGATAGAGAAAGTGTATGAGGATATTGAAAGGGTAATGCAGTATGTAAAGGGGGACGAAAATCTAATAGTCATGGGCGAGTGGAATGCAGTTGTAGGGGAAGGAGTAGAAGAAAAGGTTACAGGAGAATATGGGCTTGGGACAAGGAATGAAAGAGGAGAAAGACTAATTGAGTTCTGTAACAAGTTTCAGCTAGTAATAGCGAATACCCTGTTCAAGAATCACAAGAGGAGGAGGTATACTTGGAAAAGGCCGGAAGATACGGGAAGATTTCAATTAGATTACATCATGGTCAGACAGAGATTCCGAAATCAGATACTGGATTGTAAGGCGTACCCAGGAGCAGATAGATCACAATATAGTAGTGATGAAGAGTAGGCTGAAGTTCATGACATTAGTCAGGAAGAATGAATACGCAAAGAAGTGGGATACGGAAGTACTAAGGAATGACGAGATACGTTTGAAATTCTCTAACGCTATAGATACAGCAATAAGGAATAGCGCAGTAGGCAGTACAGTTGAACAGGAATGGACATCTCTAAACAGGGCCATCACAGAAGTTGGGAAGGAAAACATAGGTACAAAGAAGGTAGCTGCGAAGAAGCCATGGGTAACAGAAGAAATACTTCAGTTGATTGATGAAAGGAGGAAGTACAAACATGTTCCGGGAAAATCAGAAATACAGAAATACAAGTAGCTGAGGAATGAAATAAATAGGAAGTGCAGGGAAGCTAAGACGAAATGGCTGCAGGAAAAATGTGAAGACATCGAAAAAGATATGATTGTCGGAAGGACAGACTCAGCATACAGGAAAGTCAAAACAACCTTTGGTGACATTAAAAGCAACGGTGGTAACATTAAGAGTGCAAGCGGAATTCCACTGTTAAATGCAGAGGAGAGAGCAGATAGGTGGAAAGAATACATTGAAAGCCTCTATGAGGGTGAAGACTTGTCTGATGTGATAGAAGAAGAAACAGGAGTCGATTTAGAAGAGATAGGGGATCCAGTATTAGAATCGGAATTTAAAAGAGCTTTGGAGGACTTACGGTCAAATAAGGCAGAAGGGATAGATAACATTCCATCAGAATTTCTAAAATGATTGGGGGAAGTGGCAACAAAACGACTATTCACGTTGGTGTGTAGAATATGTGAGTCTGGCGATATACCATCTGACTTTCGGAAAAGCATCATCCACACAATTCCGAAGACGGCAAGAGCTGACAAGTGCGAGAATTATCGCACAATCAGCTTAACAACTCATGTATCGAAGCTGCTTACAAGAATAATATACAGAAGAATGGAAAAGAAAATTGAGAATGCGCTAGGTGACGATCAGTTTAGCTTTAGGAAAAGTAAAGGGACGAGAGAGGCAATTCTGACGTTACGGCTAATAATGGAAGCAAGGCTAAAGAAAAATCAAGACACTTTCATATGATTTGTAGACCTGGAAAAAGTGTTCGACAATATAAAATGATGCAAGCTGTTCGAGATTCTGAAAAAAGTAGGGGTAAGCAATAGGGAGAGACAGGTCATATACAATATGTACAACAACCAAGAGGGAATAATAAGAGTGGACGATCAAGAACGAAGTGCTCGTATTAAGAAGGGTGTAAGACAAGGCTGTAGCCTTTCGCCCCTACTCTTCAATCTGCACATCGAGGAAGCAATGATGGAAATAAAAGGAAGGTTCAGGAGTGGAATTAAAATACAAGGTGAAAGGATATCAATGATACGATTCGCTGATGACATTGCTATCCTGAGTGAAAGTGAAGAAGAATTAAATGATCTGCTGAACGGAATGAACAGTCTAATGAGTACACAGTATGGGTTGAGAGTAAATCGGAGAAAGACGAAGGTAATGAAAAGTAGTAGAAATGAGAACAGCGAGAAACTTAACATCAGGATTGATGGTCACGAAGTCAATGAAGTTAAGGAATTCTGCTACCTAGGCAGTAAAATAACCAATGACGGACGGAGCAAGGAGAACATCAAAAGCAGACTCGCTATGGCAAAAAAGGCATTTCTGGCCAAGAGAAGTCTACTAATATCAAATAGCGGCCTTAATTTGAGGAAGAAATTTCTGAGGATGTACGTCTGGAGTACAGCATTGTATGGTAGTGAAACATGGACTGTGGGAAAACCGGAACAGAAGAGAATCGAAGTATTTGAGATGTGGTGCTATAGACGAATGTTGAAAATTAGGTGGACTGACAAGGTAAGGAATGAGGAGGTTCTACGAAGAATCGGAAAGGAATATGTGGAAAACACTGATAAGGAGAAGGGACAGGATGATAGGACATCTACTAAGACATGAGGGAATGACGTCCATGGTACTAGAGGGAGCCGTAGAGGGCAAAAACTGTAGAGGAAGACAGAGATTGGAATACGTCAAACAAATAATTGAGGACATAGGTTGCAAGTGCTACTCTGAGATGAAGAGGTTAGCACAGGAAAGGAATTCGTGGCGGGCCGCATCAAACCAGTCAGTAGACTGACGACCAAAACAAAAAAAAAAAAGAGAAGAGTTCCGCGGAGCACCCCCTTATGTTCTCTCACGATGTCTACTGACTACTGACGTCGCTGATATGGAGTACCTGGCAGTAGGTGGCTGCACAATGCACCAAATATGAAAAACGAATATTTTTGTGGGTGTCCGGATACTTTTGATCACATAGTGTATCTCACGTTCTGATAATGTCACTATGTCACTGCGATCTACATTTCCATAGTATTGTCAAGAGTAGGTAATTCCTTTTCAGCAGTTATGTATGCATGACTCTTCAAGACATTTTAACAGGGAATGTCTCTGCGATCCTTGTAGTTTTTCAAGCCTTCCAGATAACTGAAGAGTGTTCCATACTGAAACTGGATGAACGTTGTCCCCATAATCAGCGTCTCGTCTTCGAGTCATCTAATAATTTTCAAGAGGCGCCAGAAACTACGCAACTACAGTGACAGTAATATTTCACCTGTGTTACGACAGATATATTAGGATAAGGCAATCTGTGCGATGATAGAATATCCCATTGGCTCGCTACTGACTGCCGCTAAATTCCGTGTCCGCGCGCTCCCGCGCCGAGGCGTGACGTCACGTGTTTTGAAAACGTCAGTGCAATTGGCCTCTGTCCGCTGCCGTCGATCGCCGTTGCCATCACCCAGTAGTGGACGGGTGGTACACATCTGCTTCAACACCGGCATCCATATACCGTTTAATTTCACTTCCTCCTCCTTTCGATTGAAATTATTAGGGTGTTTGGCGATTTCGATTGCCTCCATGTAGAGCCTTTCGTAATATCCGCTTGTGGCCGCTAGTACTTGCGTCTCCTCGAAACGAATATGGTGGTTGCTTGGCTGGAAAGCATGCTCCGCAACAGCTGATCGTTCCGTTTCTCCTCTTCTACAATTGCCCTTGTGCTCTTCCAAACGTTTTGAAACAGTTCTTTTAGTGGTACCCACATAAACATCTCCACAGCTGCATGGGATCCCATACACTCCAGCTTTTTCCAATGGTTTGCGAGCGTCCTTGGCAAGCTTAAGGTATTCCTGTATCTTCCCGGTGGGCTTGTAAATTACGGTAATATTCCGCTTCGTCAAGATCCTCCCTATTCTTTCCGTTACATTTTTAACAAACGGCAGCAAAACCTTAGATTTTGCAGTAGCCTGTATGTCACTATGATTTCTGCGCGGATGTCTCAACGCACGTTTTATTTCGGCGGACGAATATCCGTTCTTCATTAGTGCATTGTGAAGATGTTCCATCTCAGCGTCGAGCAACTCAGGTTCACAAATATTTCTAGCTCTGTCCGCTAACGACTTGATAACATCCCGCTTCTGTTGTGGGTGGTGGTTCGAATCCCGGTGCAAATAACGGTCCGTGTGCGTGGGTTTGCGGTATACTGAGTGGCCCAAACTACCATTTTCGTTTCTAAAAACAAGCACATCGAGGAAATGTAATTTTCCGTCTACCTCCTCCTCCATTGTAAACTGAATTCTCGAGTTTATACTATTCAGATGTTCGTGGAACCGGTTTAGTTCCTCCCTGCCATGTCTCCACAGCACGAACTTGTCATCCACGTATCGGAACCATACATTTGGTTTTTTGCTGGCAGTACCTAAGGCCTGTTCTTCGAATTTCTCCATAAAGAAGTTTGCAATTACGGGAGATAGGGGGCTTCCCATAGCCACGGCATCCGTTTGTTCATAAAACTGCACTTAAACAATTCTGAAATATCGGCAGGAAAAATTCGATCCAGCTGTTCCAATACATCATTAAGTGGAACCATGGTAAACAGCGATATCACATCGAAGATGACCAATATGTCCTCCGGCTGGACCACTATGCCATTCAATCTACAGATGAAATGTGTCGAATTCTTTATATAAGAGTCCGAACGGCCCACATGTGGTTTTAACAGCGTAGTCAAAAACTTGGCTAACGAGTAGGTGGGTGAACCAATGGCACTTAGTATCGGTCTTAACGGCACATTTTCTTTATGAATTTTGGGCACTCCATAAAGCTTCGGTGGTAGCGCAACCGAATTGCAGAGACCTTTCTGTACACTGTCTTCAAATGGTTCAAATGGCTCTGAGCACTATGGGACTCAACTGCTGAGGTCATTAGTCCCCTAGAACTTAGAACTAGTTAAACCTAACTAACCTAAGGACATCACAAACATCCATGCCCGAGGCAGGATTCGAACCTGCGACCGTAGCGGTCTTGCGGCTCCAGACTGCAGCGCCTTTAACCGCACGGCCACTTCGGCCGGCTACACTGTCTTCAATTGAGGACTTTTTTATTAACCCCGACACAGTTCTAAGAACGTTGTTTGTGGGGTCCTTATTCAGCTTCCTATATGCTTGCGGATCCAGTAGATCAGTAATTTTACTCTGATAGTCGGCCACATCCATAACCACGGTAGCGCTTCCTTTGTCAGCTGGGAGAGTCAAAATACTATCGTCGTCATTCAGGAGTTTTAAAGCTCTTCTCTCACCCACAGTTATATTACTCTTCGGCGGTTTTGCATTGGCTAATAGTCTCACTGTTTCTATGCGGATTTCTTCAGCTGTTACAGAATCTACACTGCGAATTCCTGCTTCTACACTGGTTATAATTTATTCTGTGGGCACAAAGCGCGGAGTAACAGGAAAAGTTCCTCCCTTGGCAAGCACAGATGTCTCATCGTCAGATAACGAACGTTTGGATAAATTGAAAACGGTTCGGGAAACGTCCAAGTGCCGAACAGCCTGATTAGGTAGCAAATTATCAAACTTCTTCTTCTGTCTACTAGACACTGTCAACATACGCTTCCCCATGGTATCATGCAGTAGTCTATCAATTTTATCCCAGTCACCGCTGCACAGTTTGTTACTGATAGTAATATGAACTTACAGTTTGAGCTTGCCAAGTCCCGTCGGGTCTGCTGAATGCGCTCTCGTAGTAAGGCCTCCTCAGTCCGTTTGAAAATGCGTTGTGCCTTTTCCGAATAGAACAACCGCTTTATCTTCAGAAACTTCGGTATAACGCCGACGGCTCTGCAATGAGACCAGAATGTGAGGGAACATAAAAGCTCCAATCTCTTCTTCTGGAGTGTAAAGGATCCCATGCAGCTGTGGAGATGTTTATGTGGGTACCACTAAAATAACTGTTTTAGAACGTTTGGAAGAGCACAAGAGCAATTGTAGAAGAAGAGAAACGGAACGATAAGCTGTTGCTTTCCAGCCAGGTAGCCACCATATTTGTTTCGAGGAGACGCAAATACTAGCGGCAATCAAAATCGCCAAACACCCTAATAATTTCTGTCGAAAGGAGGAGGGAGTGAAATTAAACGGTATATGGATGCCGGTGTTAAAGAAGATGTGTACCACCCGTCCACTACTGGGTGATGGCAACGACAGCAGACAGCGGCCAATTGCACTGACGTTTTCAAAACACGTGACGTCACGCCTCGGCGCGGGAGCGCGCGGACATGGAATTTAGCGGCAGTCAGTAGCGAGCCAGTGGGTGTGTTGGACCTTCCATTGAGCTGCAGACCCCCTTGAAGATGTCCCCCGCAGACGGGGACGAAACGTTGGGAATTGACACAGAATTCATCAACCGACCACGGCATAACAGCCCGGATAACTATAATGGACATGACATTTCCGGCCGTGAAAGTCTACATTTTAGTATCAGCTTCTTCAGAACCAAAATGTTTATATGAAATGTTTGTGCTACTTTCAGGATTGCGCAACAGTCTGTAAAAACGGAATCCTTATAGGACTGTTTCGTTAACCGTCTGGCTGTCTGACCGACTGTTAAGAACCGTTTTTCACAGAAAACGATAGACGTATCAAATTCAAATCCATACTAAGGTCTGTGGTCTTGTGGCGGTGTAAAAATTGTAAGCTTGTAATTCAATGAAATCAAAAGATACGATCATTTATGTGACATTTTATTAATCGAAAATTCATTCATCAAAACCTGTAAGGGTGCTTCGCGTTGAACTGGAATCAAAAAATTCGGCAAAGAGCAAAGATTCACAGTAAAAGTGAAGTAAAAAATCTGTAACTTATTAAACGACAATTATGTCTTATGAAAATACGTTTTGTCATTTCTACATATATTGCTTTCATCATCCCTGAAAGGGATAATGGACAAACATAACTCCATGAAAAGTAAAATTTAAGTTTTAGTCATGTTTAGTAAGTAAATAAAGAATGTTTTATTAAATATTCTATTTCTACATCTATAAACTGAAGTCCCTTGTTCATTTCTTTTTGTATGTACGGGCTAGTCTGAGAATCTAGAAAATTCGATACGGTCTTGGAAATCCCGGGACTGAAAGCTTGCCGGTATCCTTATCGGTAACGGGCAAATATCATTGAGATTCGCGAGCCGAGGATGGATAAACCATACAACATGTAGAAGTTTGCACGGAAACCTCAGTGCGCAAGTTCTGTTCGCAGTTGGACTTTATTTATATATTTCCCGACATGAGGTAAAATCATTGAAGGTTTCCACTTGTCATAAGTGCCAAGTTTATTTTACTATCCGTAAGGGTATCTATAAAATGCAGATTGGAGTAAGTTTAGGGCAGAGTCTTCTTGGTAATCATTACATTTTGCTGAAGTTACGTCTTATTTAGGAACGGTTGTTGCTTTGTTTTCTTTGAAGCACTTACCATTTAGTTATATCTTACAAAATCATTATTTTGAATAAAAGATTATTTCACATAAAGAAGTTAGTGCAACAGCATGTAGAGAAAATTCTGTGTAATACATGCAGTTTTGGTTGGTGTTTCGATATCAGGTTAATAGAGGTGATGACTCTCGTTCTTAAAATGTGCACAACGACTTTTCTCAGAACATGGGCTACACCTAATGGTTTGCTGGAAACATGAAAACATTGATGGAAACAATTACCTCTTCCTGATTTGCTTAACGTTGGCTGCTTCAGCGTTTATACTGACAGTTTCGTCTCGCAGCAACTCTCAAATGGTTGTTACAATTCGGACTTCCGAATTACTCTTCGAAACATAGAGAGTAGTGCTGAAAGTAACGCGGCCATCGACGATACCGGTCAGGGGAGTGGCATAACGTCGTTTTTTCAGACGAGTCCTTGGTCTGTGTACAGCATCACAATGCACGTATCCGTGTGTGGGTGCTCTTCGTAGAACAAACATTGCGAGAATGCATTCATTTTCATAAGGGTCCAGTACTTTGTGTACTGGTGTGGGATGCCTCCGCGTACGGAACTCCACCCCGTCCGAATCGCAGAGCCGCCAAGTTGGACAGCATCTGACATGTTAAAGCTTGTAGCTGTAATCTATTTTGAAAGTCTCAGTGACGTTATCCATCAACAAGATGACGCAACACACATGTGGCTTGTGTTTTTATTTAATTATTTATTGTCGTTTGATGTTAATCATTTAACTAGAGAAGTAACTAAAGACAGACTTGGTATACAGTATTGTGTGTACAACACAGGCGTATTACATTACACTGACACAAGCTAAACCTCACGGTACACTTTGCACATTGTACTTAGTCCATGTGTCACATCTTCCCATGCTGGATCCTTGGTGTTCATGGAAAAAGAGCCCTATAATTGTGGCGGGGCGGGTCATATCTTCTCAGCCATCAGTGATATTACAGTACACTTACCTAGGTAAGTTTCTTGCTATCCGTCCCTTTCATACTGGTTAATAAATACTCATTTAACCGATGAAAAACAGTGTTCAAGAAGCACCGAGTAAATACCAACCAAACAAAGGTTGTATGACTCAAGCTTGGAGGTAGAATCCTCAAGTCCGTACGAATTTCGGGCTTTCGGGTTACTGAATAACTCGCTTGAAAATGTTCTTAAGTTCAACTAATTACGCTTTATTGCTTCCGAAACATATTGTAAATGGCTATCAAGTCCGCATTTACTGTTAAACTAGTACTGATGCAAGTTAATAACTGTTCTGAATACCAAGTTTTCCAGTCCGACCCGAATAATTTTCACGTCCTATACAATGTCCCACAACTATTCGCGCGCTACAACATCAACTCGTTCAGTAGGTTTCTTAGAAAGAAGTGCTAGTCCAAAGGTTCCGAGATGTTCACGAAGCGCACTAAGGTCATATGCAAACAACTTCCAAACAAATTCTCTTGAGATTTGCAGACCTCTCACTATAAGTTCAAAACTAAAGTCACCACACAATTCAGATAACAATACCGATAGAGCGTAAGATTTGCTTCATCTTAACAAAAATGCGATTGCAGCGGTTTCACATTGATCTGTACAATAATACGGTTCACAAGCGACTCCTAGAGATACGGACCTGTAGCACAAAACAATACACAAACCGCTGAAAAACTTAATTCCTATTGAATAATGCTTAAAGCAGCCAATAACAGCAGCTCCAGGCCTCAAATACTCGCGGTAATCCCTGTGTCATCCAACAGAATCACAGAAAGCAATTTATAAAAGACGTTCTGTATTTACGTAACCATATTTAATTAAAAAAAAACAAACAACAGCTTATCCCCAAAAATTAAATACTAATTGATTTAATACCTAACTTTTCTTCTGGCTGCATTTATAGAAAAGCATGCACACTAGAACATATGTCACGTGATTCATGATTACACATGAATTTTCCCACGCGGTTGTTTTACGTGAGTTTTCGATAAAAGAAAACATCCACACTTTGGGTATGTACTTCATACGCTCTCTCAATCTCTCAGCAACACGTACAACAAAACATAATTAAATAATAGTTTTCAAAGTGGGTACTATTACGTCAGTAGCTACCGTAATGAAATCAAAGAAAAATGTAGAAAATTAACTTCTATGAACTGATTCTTTTAAGTTATAGTTCCGAATTACATTATAAAGTTGTTAAGCCCCGCCTGTTTCGTTCGCGTAGATTATATGGGCTGCTCAGACTTCTTTTTGCTTTCTTTTAATCGAATTTTCATGTTGTGTACAAAGTGAAACACCTATCTATTTCACGCTAATTAAGGCCAGAGAAGTATGGTCATTACCGAATGTACTTCTAACCAAAAGACGATTCTGGCAGCTACCTAGAGACTAACACATATTACTTTATAACTGACTGAGATGTGAAATACCAATTTTCATAGATTTAACTTTAAAAATGTTTATAGCGAAACATTTTCTTAAAAATTTTCATCACTTGTTTAAACCCCTTAGGGGTTAAATTTCCAGAAACAGTGACACACTTTCAGTTTTAACAGAAAAGCCAAGTACAAATTTTCATAGACTTAGCTTTGAAAATGCTTTCATAACGAAATAATTTCATAAACAGTTTCATCCCCTATTTCTCTGCCTTAGGGGATTGAATTTCCAAAAAACAATTAAACACGTATTTTTTTATTTCTAAAAGAGAACTAAAATACAAATTTTAAATTTTAAGAATACTTTTGTCGTTTTTTAATAATGATTTACTTAAAAAAAGTTACCCACTATTTTACCGCTTTAGTAGTTGAATTTTCCAATATGCTCAAACTTATAACTTCTTTCTTTTATTTTTAATTGAGAAACCAAATACCAATCTTCGTAGTTCTAGCTTCAAAATTATCTCTATAGCTATATATTTGCCAAAAGTCTTTCATGCCTCTTTCACCTCCTTAGGAGTGAATTTCGAACAACATATTCTTAAACGATGACTGCATTATGAGATTAAGACACTCTTTCAATTTCAAGTTTCTGTCCTTAACAGTTTGGGCTGGGCGATGACGAATCAGTGAATCAGTCTGACCTATTCCACCTAGGAGTTCAATTTCCAAAAACAGTGGAAGACATATTTTTTCCTTTCTAACTGAGATTCCAAATACCAATTTTCAAAGATTTAGCTTTAAAAATGCTTTCACAATGATATATTTTCATAAAGCATTTCATTCCTATTTCACCCATTAGGGTCTGAATTTCCAAAAACAGTGAAATACGTATTCTTTTATCTCTAACAGTGTGGCCAAATACAAATTTCCGTAGTTTTAGCTTCAAAATTTTGCATAACAAAATACACTGGTGTTCAAAATTAAAGAAACAAACGGACATTTTGCAAGTTGTGTTTTTTTTGCCACAAATCAGTATAAGCAGGTGACAGTAAAATAGAAACAATGTAAAGAATACAGAACGTTATCAACTGCAACATGCATAACGGTGGACAAAAATGTTCTTCCTTTTTTTTCAACTTAACGAATTTGCACACACAATCTGACAACTGGTTAGTGTGCTCAGTATGGGGTGTGATCACCTCTGGCACCAGAACGGGCCTGAAAACGACGGGAAATGCTATGGATGATGTCATCAATCTTGCGTTGAGGCAATAACGGCAATTCTTCCTGCAGAGCTGCTCACAAGTCTCGGAGAACGATTGATGGATGCTGACGTGATGCAACCCGTCTCCCTAGTGCATCCCAGACATGCATGGATGTGTGTGATGTCCTTAGGTCAGTTAGGTTTAAGTAGTTCTAAGTCCAGGGGGCTGATGACCACAGATGTTAAGTCTCATAGTGCTTAAAGCCATTTGAACCATCTGATTCACCTGTACAACTTCATGACGAGGTGTTCGAGTGGTCAACATAATCCCTGTCCACACCGTTAGGGATTCTCTTTTATTCCGGTATTTTTCTACGATATTTGGGTCCCGAAATCGTGTTCCATTTACCCTCCATATGCGAATCCGTCGAGAATCACTCTCCAGACCAAATAGGGACTCGTCTGTGAAAAGAGCATTGGCCCACTTTCGGCCGTCCAGGTGGCGTGTTGTCGGTTCCACTCTAGACGTTCCCTTCTGTGAAGAAAGACCAGAGGTAATCAGGCGGCAGGTCTCCAACAATAAAGGACAATCTGCTGAAGTCTTCTGTAGACCGTTTGACTCCGTACAAGAGGTCCAGCGTATGCTGCGAGGTCAGATATCAGTTGCAGTGCATAAGTTAGAGGAAACCGTCGTGCATTTACAGCAAAATAACGGTCCATTCTTTCTGATGTCTGTATCCCTGATCTCTGGAATACAGTTTCTGTCTCTAAAAACTGTCGCCACATCCGAGAAACAACAGAACGATTCACATTAAGCTATTGGGCCACATCAGTTTGTGACCGTCGTGATTCCATTCTTCCTGTAGCCCTTCACAGTAGAGAGTCTGTAGGCGTCTTCTCTGTGCCATACTGCACCGTCTGTGACTGTGTACACACCGACTGTGGATGCGAGACTACCTGCAAACACCACCGCGCTTGATACGTGCCCAGACATCGTTGGTGGCGCGGTTGTTCGTTGACTGGAATGCCATCTTCCGTGCATTTGTTGACGGTGTGTATGATTATATCGTGAATCAGAAGCAGAACGAGGAAACAGCAGTTTGTTACTTTAATTTTGGACACCAGTGTATTTTCACAAAAAATCTTGTAGGGGTTTAATTTCTAAAAGTAATGAAACCAGTATGTTTTTTATTTGTGACTGAGAAGCCAGATACCAGTTTCCGTAGACTTAGCATTCAGAATACTTTAGTAGGGCTTCAACAACGATATACCAAAAAAATCACCTACTGTTTCTTCCCAATAGGGGTTAAATTGGGAAAAATGCTGAAACACGTATTTCTTGATTTCTGACCGAGAAATCAAATACCACTTTTCGTTGGTATAGCTTTAAAATTGCCTTAATCGTGAGATACTTTCAAAAAACCCTTCATCCCCTATTTCACCCCCTTCGGGCTGGAATATCGAAACATCTTTTCTTGAGCGACACCTACAGTACAAGATCAACACTCTCTGCAAATTTCAAGTTTCTATCCTTAGTGGTTTGGGCTGGACGGAGTTGAATCAGTTAGTGGGTCAGTCAGTTGGAACACTGCATTTTATATCTAAAGATGAACGAATTGCAATCCATAGATCGCTTTTTTAACACCAGAAAAGTTATTATGGGTTTTATATAAAAGCTTATATCTCGAAAAATATTGAAGATATTGAGCTGAGGTTCTTACAGCGTAATTGTAATATCAATACAATTATGTATGAGGAATACGAAAAAGATGGAATAAAATTTTAAGGCTACTTCTTTAGATTCATAGGGAGTACATAAAGAACGGCACGCTCACGGTACGCAAGCACTTTGCTCCCACAGCCATCTGCAGCCGTGCTGATGTGAGAACAGAAAGAAATTCTCACCTCTCGGCTACAAGGCAAGACACAATTACAGTAAGGTGTAAAGACTCGGAGTAATTTGCTGCGCTGCGAACTGACACGATCTGCTGTGGACAACTGCCGAGACAGGTCCGTCACAGACGTAGTTTGGGAAATTCCTGCTCTGATCAAGCCCCTGAGAAACTCGCACCTTTGTCTGACGGAATGCGGACACCAAATTGCCACATGGTTGAACTCTGAAATCTGAGTTAGGTGCACTTCGCAGTACGGAGACGCCTGAGTGGTTCGTATTATCCTGACCTACTTCGGCACGCCATCACTCGCCAGCCACTACGATAGCCTGTGGCCCAGAGCTGAAGTACTATCGAGGCCGACTGAGATATACGAGCCGTGTGGCGAACGTCATAGTACGTGGCACTGCAGATCATACGAGTTGCAATGGTCACATCCAGGGGGCAACGAATTACTACTCCAGTCCAGATTAATACTTCGTCGATGCGCGTTGAAATACACTCACACTCTCGATAACTTATGAGAAAGTTAAGGACAACTAGTTCGGTAATCTGAATTGCTATCTTCATATCTGAAAAGTACAATTAAAAAAAAATTAAACTGTCTAATATTTGATATTCGTTGTAACGAAAAAAAAATCAAAATACACGTATTACATACCATCTACACACATCAGCCATTGTTCCAGTCAGTTTAGTGCACTGGCATCTAGTCATAAACATATTTGGAAGCAAATGTAATTTAACTAACAGCAGTTGTGGAAAACACAATGTCACGATTATAAATAGAACATGCCAGAGGTGCAGATATCTTTTTGAAGAGGACACACCAGCATAACGTCTTATATTATACTCCCTATTTCTCGTAATCACTGAAGTTTTTGTTAGAATGCATTTGGTTCAAGGGTACTGCTTGTTGTGTATGTATTAACAGCTGACGGCACACTGACAGGCAGCGTTCAAACGGACCGTAGGTTCGTCTGGAGTACCACCAGATGCCAGCACTGTTTTACACAATAAGTTAGGAAGACAATATATATAAATTTCCCGTGTTTGTATAATATGTACACAGACGACGTTAATATACAATTAAAATTAAAACAATTTCAGTACAGTTTCTTATATTAAAAGACAGGAAATGGCAGCACCAATCATCTGCTTGTGAATAAATTGTACATCTATTGCTTGGAAATATATTTTCCATAATTATTTTCATTCATACTACAGTTGCTCCCTAATGTGTTTACAACTAGATGGCAATACACTACACTGAGCAGCACAATGGTTGAAGTCCGTAGATGGTAATACACGGATATGGAGAAAACTTTTCTTTTCGTTCTAAGAACATCTAAATATAGATTATTACACTGTTTAAACATTTAAGAAAATTGCTCCGCTTTTTAAGATCTGAATATGGAATTTAAAGTGGCAATACTAGTTGTACATATATATGTATTTACTGCGATCTGGACAAATAAAACTGCTCTAGTAAGATTACATTTTTTCAAATTCAGAGATGACTCTCCCGCTAACAATGACAGGTAACCATAAAGTTAAGCACATTATTGGGTATTTTTTTATTAACATACTGATTTCCCGCATGGCCCCGAACATAGCCGAATGTTTGCGATGTTTGTCGGACAAGGGAACTAGTGTGACATCACAAGTTCGTTTTGTATGTGTGTTTGTGGAGGTGGTGGTGGTGGTGGTGGGGGGGGTCATGTTGCATGTTTCCCCTGGGCCCCGAGCGCCATGTAATGACGTCTACCGTCCGGTCATCCCAGTTCAGTTCGCCTAGCAGTCCAGCTGGGCTAAACTGATTGTAGCTACAGGATTTTGCAGTACAGAGTCATTTATTTCAGATCATTTACCTTTATAAATTTAAACACGTATTCTTCCCAGTTTACTGCGTGCGTACTATAACCAAAATTTCACTCTTTGCAATTTTAATGGTCAGCTGTATGGCCGATGGAAATAGTCTACATCTATTTTATTTGTGAATTTCCAACAATTTATGTATTTTAAGTTTACCCACCCATTTATATTTGATTTTTACGAGCTTTTACCACTGGAAATTCTGTCGAGGAGTCCTCATCGCCATTCTTGGGAAATGCCTGCTTCCATATTGCGCAAGTGCTAGATGCAAATATATTTTTTTGTTAGTTTGCTGATACTGAGTACGAAGGAGCGATCAGAATTTGCTTTCTTAGCAGAAGAAAAATTTCCTCGCCAAGATCGCAATCCAACACTCTATTGTGGATAATCGGTTTTGGTAAACTATGTTACCATCATCAGATCTTCTTACAGATTATTATAAAAATCTTCTGTCAGATGCACGCAAAATCCTTCCATTAAATCTCCAAATGCACAACATATGATATGAATGATGTGTTGACACGTCAAAAGCAAAAGTTAAATTTACTATGTACACAAATCGCCACAACATTGCATCCATATGATGAAAGTTCCTCCAATAAAAGAACTACCCTCAGAAGATGTCAGGTATCCAAGTAAAGAGGGAATTAGCACATTTCATCAAAATATAAAAGTTATTAGAGATAAGGTTAGTGAACTGCGTATACATAGTGACTCTCAGTTAATTTCACAATACAGAGGCTTCCTTTAACAGAATACGGATTAGCTGGCTGTTTTTCAAAGAATTCCTTAATGGGATTGGGCATTTACGTAAAAACAGTATTCCATTTGAGTCCATAGACGTTTCACGTTACTGCACTCAGCAGATATTTGAATGTTGTGCAGGGGCAGTTGAATTAAGTGAAGCTAAACTTCTAATTGTTGTTGTTTACAGGTCCCCCAACTCTGACTTCAGAGCATTTCTGCTCAAGCTAGAGAGTGTTCTAGGTTCACTTTATAGGAAGTACCAAAATTTGTTATACGTGGTCACTTCGATGTTAATTTTGTATGTGACTGTGCAAGAAGAAGGATGTTAGTAGATATTCTAAACTTACATGATCTGATACAGACTGTCTTTCTACAACCAGGGTGCAGGGGAATAGTGGCACAGCCATAGGCAATATTTTTATTCGTTCTTCATTACTAGATGGGCTTTCTGTTAGTAAAAGGTTGAATGGCCTTTCAGACCATGATGCACAAGTTTTAGCACTAAAGGGCTTTTTTACTCAAACAAATGTCACATATAATTACAGTTTATATAGGAAAGCTAATCCAACAGCAATATAAAGTTTTTTAAACCTCGTTAAGGAACAAGGATAGCAGGATGTTTATAGTGCCGATAACATAGATGACAAATATAATGCTTTCCTTAATACATTTCTCATGCTCTTTGAGAGTTACTTTCCATTCGAACATTCTAAACGGGGTGCTAGCAGTAAAAGGCAGGCTGGGTGGCTGACTAGTGGGGTATGGATATCATGTAGAACAAAGCGGGAATTATATCAAAATGTTAGTAGTCACAATCAAGCTACAGTAGCCCATCACAAACAGTATTGTAAGATGGTTACAAATGTTATTAGGTAGATAAAGAGTATGTGGTACGCAAGTAGAATAGCTAATTCACAGGATAAAATTAAAACCATATGATCAGTTGTGAAGGAAGTGTCTGGTCAGCAGCCCAAGGTCGACAATATAAAGTCAGTTTGTAGTAAAAATATTTCTGTTGCTGATAAGTCAGATATAAGTACAGGAGTACAGTATTTAAAAATCATTTTCTGAGCATTGCTGGTGAATTAAATAAAAAATTAGTTTCTACAAGGAATCATATAACTCTCTTGGAAAATGCCTTTCCGAGATTGATGTCTGAAATACCCCTCTGTGATACTGAGAAGGGGGAGATTGAGTCAATAACTAAATCAATGAAGACTAAAAACTCTCATGTATAGTAAAGTACTGTCCTGTGTATGTTAGCCCTGTATTTAGTCATATCCGTTATTTTTCCTTTAAGAATGGTCAGTTTCCTGTACGATTAAAGCACTCAGTAGTAAAGCCACTTTATAAAAAGAGAGAAAGGGATAATATAGACAATTTTAGACCTGTCTCTATGCTACCAGTGTTTGCTAAAGTTATTGAAGAGGCTGTGCATGTAAGGATGATTGATCATTTTACGTCACATAATTTGCTCTCAAATGTGCAATTCGCCTTAAGAAGTCGTTTAACAACAGAAAGTGCTATATTCTGTTGTCTCTATGAGGTATTGGGTGGGTTAAAGAAAAGGTTTCGAACGCCAGACATATTTTTTGATTTAACTAAGGCGTTTTACAATTGGTTCATCTCTTACTTTAACAACAGACAGCAAAAGGTCATTATTCACAGTGTTGAGAATGGCTGTGATGTGGAGTCTGAGCGGGGTATGGTCAAATGAGGGTGCCCCAGGGATTAGTGTTGCGGCCACTCCTGCTCCTCATTTATATAAATAACATGCCCTCTAGTATTACAGGTAATTCAAAAACATATCTGTTTGCTGACGAGACTAGCTCGGTAGTAAAAGATGTTGTGTGCAGCACTGTCTCTGTTTCCAATAGTGCAGTTCATGATATAAGTTCATGGCGTGTAGTAAATAAACTAACGCTAAATCACAGTAAGATTCAATTTGTTCAGTTTCTGTTCTGGCGTAACGACAAGCGCCAGGACGAAGGCGACGAATGCATGACCAGAGAAGGCGGTGAAACGACGTCGCCATTGCTGGGTTGATTAGAACCGCGTCAAGACAGGAGTGACCCCTGCAGGAAGTGAATGTAAGAGCCGCTCGTGCCAACCTTGGCCGCACATTAGTGGAACATATTCACGGAGCAACGTACTGCCTAGGTGAGTGTGCTACGAATTCAGTATTGGTGATCCACAAACTGTGTGACAAACTTACATGTCGCCCTTCGTTTGCGACACCTTTGTAAATACAATTTAAGTATTGTCATTCTGATTTATAGAAATAAAACTACTAATGTTATTTCCTTGAATTGTTATATAACATTCTGAGAACGCTGCATCTCTTAGGCACCCTATACGAGACGAGTGGGCGAGACCCAACAGTTTCTAACACACAATTCAACAAAAGCCAACTTTTTAATTTCACAGAATGGGCATATGATTAGTGAAACTGAACAGTTCATATTTCTAGGTGTACAGATACATAGTAAACTGTTGTGGAGAGCCAACGTTCAGGTTCTTGTCCAAAGACTTAATACTGCCATTTTTACTATTGGAACGCTATCAGAAGTGAGTGATTGTTCGACACGAAAATTAGTCTACTTTGCTTATTTTCATTCGCTTATGTCGTATGGTATTATATTTTGGGGTAACTCTTCCCACTCTAAAAGGATATTTTTGGCTCATAAACGGGCAGTTTGGGCAATAAGTGGTGTAAGTTCGCGAACCTCTTGACCCCTATTCATCAGTCTGGCATTCTGGCATTGGCCTCTCAATATATATATATATATATATATATATATATATATATATATATATATATATATATATATATAGGGCTATTACAAATTGAAGCGATTTCATAAATTCACTGTAGCTCCATTCATTGACATATGGTCACGACACACTACAGATACGTAGAAAAACTCATAAAGTTTTGTTCGGCTGAAGTCACACTTCAGGTTTCTGCCGCCAGAGCGCTCGAGAGAGCAGTGAGACAAAATGGCAACAGGAGCCGAGAAAGCGTATGTCGTGCTTGAAATGCCCTCACATCAGTCAGTCATAACAGTGCAATGACACTTCAGGTCGAAGTTCAACAAAGATCCACCAACTGCTAACTCCATTCGGCGATGGTATGCGCAGTTTAAAACTTCTGGATGTCTCTCTAAGGGGAACTCAACAGGTCGGCCTGCAGTGAGCGAAGAAACGGTTGAACGCGTGCGGGCAAGTTTCACGCGTAGCCCGCGGAAGTCGACGAATAAAGCAAGCAGGGAGCTAAACGTACCACAGCCGACGGTTTGGAAAATCTTACGGAAAAGGCTAAAGCAGAAGCCGTACCGTTTACAATTGCTACAGTACAAGCCCTGACATCCGAGGACAAAGTCAAACGCTTTGAATTTTCGGCGCGGTTGCAACAGCTCATGGAAGAGGATGCGTTCAGTGCGAAACTTGTTTTCAGTGATGAAGCAACATTTTTTCTTAATGATGAAGTGAACAGACACAATGTGCGAATCTGGGCGGTAGAGAATCCTCACGCATTCGTGCAGAAAATTCGCAATTCACCAAAAGTTAACGTGTTTTGTGCAATCTCACGGTTTAAAGTTTATGGCCCCTTTTTCTTCTGCGAAAAAAAGGTTACAGGACACGTGTATCTGGACATGCTGGAAAATTGGCTCTTGCCACAACTGGAGACCGACAGTGCCGACTTCATCTTTCAACAGGATGGTGCTCCACCGCACTTCCATCATGATGTTCGGCATTTCTTAAACAGGAGATTGGAAAACCGATGGATCGGTCGTGGTGGAGATCATGATCAGCAATTCATGTCATGGCCTCCACGCTCTCCCGACTTAACCCCATGCGATTTCTTTCTGTGGGGTTATGTGAAAGATTCAGTGTTTAAACCTCCTCTACCAAGAAACGTGCCAGAACTGCGAGCTCGCATCAACGATGCTTTCGAACTCATTGATGGGGACATGCTGCGCCGAGTGTGGGAGGAACTTGATTATCGGCTTGATGTCTGCCGAATCACTAAAGGGGCACATATCGAACATTTGTGAATGCCTAAAAAAACCTTTTGAGTTTTTGTATGTGAGTGCTAAGCATTGTGAAAATATCTCAAATAATAAAGTTATTGTAGAGCTGTGAAATCGCTTCAATCATATGTAATAACCCTGTATATATATATATATATATATATATATATATATATATATATATACTTTACTGTCGTTTCGTGTTAACGGTATCAGCTTATTCCAAGAGTTAGCAGCTTTCACTCAGTTAATAAT
Organism: Schistocerca nitens; assembly: GCF_023898315.1. Lineage (NCBI taxonomy): Eukaryota > Metazoa > Arthropoda > Insecta > Orthoptera > Acrididae > Schistocerca > Schistocerca nitens. The sequence continues at coordinate 298,628,900 of NC_064620.1, forward strand.
AGGCACAAATCCAGTTTGCATTTGGATCGACTTCCTTAACTCTTGTGCAGAAAGGTGTGCAGTGTACTGCTGCATCCATTTTCAGTAAGCTTCCACAAGAATTCAAAAATCTTAGCAGTAATCAAAGCGCTTTAAAATCGAAACTGGAGAGTTTCCTCATGGGTCACTCCTTCTGTTCTGTTGAGGAGTTCCTTGAAAAATGCCCGCATCTCGTGGTCGTGCGGTAGCGTTCTCGCTTCCCACGCCCGGGTTCCCGGGTTCGGTTCCCGGCGGGGTCAGGGATTTTCTCTGCCTCGTGATGGCTGGGTGTTGTGTGATGTCCTTAGGTTAGTTAGGTTTAAGTAGTTCTAAGTTCTAGGGGACTGATGACCATAGATGTTAAGTCCCATAGTGCTCAGAGCCATTTGAACCATTTTTTTTTGAACCTTGAACAATTAAGCTATGCTATATTGTTGACTACGTTTACTTACATTTATTGCTTGACTTTTTTGGGTTCATAAACATTTTATTTTATCTGTTATTACTTTTATGTTGTAATTTCATTTACTGACACGTTCCATGATCTTGGAGATTTGCTCCTCAATTTGGTCCTACGGAACTAGACGTGTAAATAAAATAAATAAACATGTCGTGCCTACTAGGGCGCTACAAGACTGACTGCAAATTACAGATATCGCCACACATTGACGGACAAAAAGTAAAATAGCCATCCTTTTCTTATCAAAATAATTTTAAAATACTAACCAGTTGCAGCAAGAATTAATAATTGTTATATCGCATTGCTTGTCAACAGATAATTACAGGTCAAGTACTTCAATTTAATGAACAACTAGACTTAGCAAGCGGACAAACTGCTTAAGATACAATGATAAATGTTTACCATCCCGAAGCCCTTCCAAGTAATTAAATTTTACACACAAGTTTCGTTTAGGAAAAAGATGCCTCGCCCGTAAAGAGCAGCTTACAGCAACACTCATCAACCTTAAGTGAACCAAATTTCACTACTCAAAAGACTTGAACAACATTTAAGACAGATACAGGGTGACAGAACCAATGGCCAGCGACCGTGCAATAAGGTCTACGGGGTGGTATAGTTAAACCGCACCTATCGCATAGATACAGTGTGGGCTGTAATATTTGTAGGGCAGCGAGACTTGGTAGAGATCCTAATGCGTTAATGTGGAACAGACTTACAATGCTAAAAAAAAAAAAGAAAAAAAAGTTCCATATTTGGCCAACAGTTGCAAATCTGATGCAAAAAAGAGTTATAGAAATTTCACCATACGATTATTTAATGGATTAGGAATGGGACGTGGGCTGTAAAGGTCAAAAGGTCAAACAATTGAGGAAGACATAATGTTGATTGAATTATTAACAGCTGCTTACACAATTTATTGAATATGAGCACTGCAGATGTCGACGATATGCTGCATCCCTAAAACGACGTCATCAACAGTTCCTCGCAGCAGTTCCCGTCGAATATGAGCAACATGTACCTGTATACTAGCCTTTAGATCAGGTAGAGACTTAATATATCCCTGGTAAACGGGTTCTTTTAGATATCTCCAGATCCAAATTCATATGGATTCAGATGAGGTGATCTTGCAGGCCATGCACCTGGAAAATTTCTGGAATAACGCTTACGTGGAAATTGCACTAAGCAGATCTTTCACTGTGTGAGATAACATCCCAAAGATGTTCGGGCTCACATGCTTCGTCGAAATGTCATGACTCAAACTCGTCTAGGGCTTGAACCGCACGTGTCACATTACACGCCATAAATTAGACACTTGTGACCCTTTGTTTAAATTGTCTGGCTGATAGCATGTTTGCGAAATACAGAGTTAGTATAACATTTAATAACAGTAATAATAATATCGGTAACTAAATTAACGATCCATAAATGATGTAGACCACACAGTTGCGGTTTGGTTAGAATAATGTTTATTCACAAAGCAAACTTAGCGAAAGTGTCGTATTTAGAATAAGTATTTCACTCGAGCACATATCCATTTGACACAGTTCGATCATTCACGGTCTCACCGAGAATTACATGTCCAATACTCTTCCTCGTTAACTAAACGAAAAGTTAAGAGTTCACACCAGGCGCCGCTGCTCATCGCTCAGAGACTACGTCCCGCGATCCCACACAACGCGAAATTTTCGAAGTCGTTTCACTTCCTAGCTACGTAAAAACCGACTGTCCGCTTCCGCGTCTCAATCAGAACTTTTTGTTGTCTAGACCCAAACTGTCTGCTTTCGCACTCAATCGGAACTGTCCCTCTCTGCCCGTCCCCGGCCGCGTTTTCTAAAGCGCCGAGCATCCTCACTCAACTGACTAGGGTAGTTCCCTTTCTTGAAGCTGTCCATCTGATTGGCTACAACTTATTCAACATTATTTTACATATTAACATAAACCAATACAATTTCCTTCTTAACTTTGAATAAAGAACAAAAGTAACTATTATGCACTAAACTTGTCAACAAATATTCTATTACCTAATGATTCAATAAGGTGTCATGTTCTCATCGTTCAATGTGTTTTGTGTGGGGGAAATAATGATCTGATCCTAAACTGAATGTACTTATAATTTAAATTTACTATATCTTTTAAACAAATAAAGTTACAGAGTTGATATTTACAGTATTTGTCATTGTAATGATGGGCTTCTATATGAAATGTCGATCGTTAAGATCGACCAAAGCGTTCAGATTTTAACACTGAGGTCTTGGTTATAAAATTTGTTAATTTCACTTCAACAGTAAATCATAAACTATTATGGATATGATTAATATTGAAGTTTTATTGGGATCGCTGTGAAATGTTATGAAGGATGGTAGATTAAAATTACTGTGGCTTCATTCCCTTAAGTAATACAGAATTAAATAGTTTTCATAAATGTTTCCCCTTATGGCCAATCTTAGGTCCGCCATATTTAACACTGCTACGTATCCCTGGCCACAAATGGCTTCTACGAGATTTCCCTATGACGTAGGTTCTCGCCTGTCTCACTCTCACACTATAGCGCCTAGGCCTCTTTCAGCACAATAGACGCCTGTGAATTTCCCCATCTCGTGGCGAATCTGTGCTCTTTGTGGCTCACGGTCCTGGATGACAATGTTCGTTTCACAATTCCTGAAGGCTGACTTTTTCGGTCGTATATTTAAATGAGAGCGAAACGCTCGTTAACTCACAACTGGGTGAGCATCATGAGTTGTCACAACTTGCATGAGAAGAGTTGTTTCGACACACCTGCGCTATCGCAAAGCAGCAATGACACGTATAAGGAGATCTCGATAACGTTCAAATGTCACGGTACACCTGGCATGTGCTTTGGAAGTATAGGGTAGACTGGGTACGGTTGTGCCAGGGTACGGTTGTGACAGTCGCCATATTAACCAAACAAAAAAGAATAACGTGGTGAGTGGGAGGGAGACAAAAGCGGCGTGCCTGTCTGGACTTGTGTCACAGTATTGCGTCAGCCGTCGCGCGACAATAACGCTAGCAGCAGAGTCAAAAGTAAGTTTCTTGATTCCATTTCTTTTAATGATTGTTGCTATATGTGTACTGATAAAGTAATGAGAGTTTCTTCTCGTTAAACGTTAAACATTAGTAGTTTAATATCAGTGATTACTTCGCATGTAGAAAATTTTGTATTGCCATTGCGATGTTTTTCTTGTGGAGGAGTGCGTTGGGTACGGTTGTGACATATTTTCTGGGTACGGTTGCGACATGTTATAAGCGTATGGTTGTGACATATTTTCTAGGTACCGTTGTGACACGAAGATAATTATTTGTTTCTAGATGCCCAAAAAGAGGTTGAGGAAGACTGACAGAGGGCAGTGTGGCATTACAAAATATGAAGAGGCTTATAAAGAAGTGAAAAACGGGAGTTCTATAGGCAGAGCCGCGGAAATGCACGAAGTTAATAGCATGTCTTTGCTACGATACATTCGTAAACGCGATGGAGTCACTGCAGGCCAGAATGAAGACAGCGTCAGCGTGGGATATGTCGCATATAATAAAGTGTTCTCTGAGGAGCAGGAACAGCAGCTGGCACTTTATATAACACGATGCGCAGAAATATATTTTGGCCTTTCTCCGAAAGAGGTGCGGAAGCTAGCTTTCGAACTTAGTACTAAATACAATCTGAAGCGACCTGCTACTTGGCTCGAGAATGAGATGGCTGGCGAGGAATGGTTTCGTTCATTCATGAATAGATAATCCTTCACTCTCTGTTCGCGTAGCTCAAGCAACTAGCCTTTCAAGAGCAACGAGCTTAAATAAAACAAATGTAAAAGCTTTTTATGACAATTTGCAAACTGTTATGGACAGACAGAAATATGAACCACAGGATATATAAAATGTTGAGGAAACAGGCGTCACTACTGTCCAAAAACCTGACAAGGTAGTAGCAAGACGTGGGGTACGCCAAGTGGGAGCTCGTACTTTAGCTGAGCGAGGCACATTAGTCACAGTTGCTTTTGCAATAAATGCCTTGGGGAATACTATGCCTCCTCTATTTATATTTCCACGGGTTCGTTATCGTGATTATTTTGTTAGGGATGGGCCTGTAGGATCAATTGGGACTGCAAATCCTTCAGGATGGATGCAAGATAAATCGTTCTTAGTATTTCTCCAACATTTTAAAAAAATTCTCTAATGCTTCTCAAGCACATAAAGTGTTGCTATTGCTGGATAACCATTCCTCACACATCCACATCAACACACTGGATTTTTGTAAAGAAAATGGAATAACATTGCTTTCATTTCCTCCACACTGTTCGCACAAACTTCAACCCTTGGATAGATCTGTGTTCGGACCCTTCGAGAAAGTATAAATACTGCTCGTGATGGCTGGATGCGGAGTCACCCTGGAAAAACAATGACAATCTACGATATACCAGGTATTATCAAAACTGCTATGCCTCTGGCTTTCACACAATAGAACATTCAGGTTGGTTTTTGCAAAACTGGTATTCATCCCTATAATCGTAATGTATTTCAAGAAACTGACTTTGCATCTTCCTTTGTTACGGACAGAGCAAACTCTGACACAGAAAACAACACTTGTGCAACACCATCTCTTGAAATGCACACACCGAACCCTGAGACTGGGAAAAACAATGCTGGAGTTAACAATGAAATACCACAGTTTTTAACACAAGAATTTGGCGTTTCACCATAGTCTGAAATAGAAAGACCTGACTCTGGAGAGAACAATCCTGAACGCAATGATGAATTGGAGCCACTTTCAGCTTCTTTATTATGCGAATCTTCAATCCCAAGTTAAAGTAGTATTGAGCTAAATGCGTCATTCTCAGCCACTCCACCTATTTTCTCGCCTGAAATTGTTCGGCCTGTTCCTAAGGCTTCGCAAAGAAAAACAAGAGGTTCCAGAAATAAAAAGTCAACTATTTACACAGACACGCCTGAAAAAGAGTCAGTTAGGCAAGAATATGACGAAAAATAAAAACGATTGAAGGCTCAGCAGGTAAAGAAATATCTTACTGAATCAAGAGGAATAAATAAAGGAAAAGGAAAAAACAAAGCAAACAATAGGAAGATACCACCATCGTCATCGGATGAAGAAGATTATTTCTGTCTGGTTTGCTTAGGCCCGTATTCAAAAAGTAGGCCTGGCGAAAAATGGATAAAATGTCAAGGAAAATGCGAGCTCTGGTCCCACTTGGAGTGCGCAGGTGGCAGTCGGTTTTACATTTGTCATAACTGTGATGAGTCAGACTACATCTCAGTGTCGTACTTTTGCACTTTTAGAACTAAGAATCAACCTTATATTTCTACTGTTCTTTGTTTTTTTGTAATCATATTTACACAAATGCTTAGATTTTCCTTGAATAAGACATTTTAAGATTTTTGTTTCACTGATTTTTATAATGCCTATTTATTTATATGTTTTGTATTTCAACATACTTATTGTATTGTATAGTTTGATATTTTAGTTAAATTCTTTTGCTGACTGTAATATGATGACTGTTATAATAACAGCTACAGATGCTAGAGTTCCTTATTAATTACAAGCTATTAAAGTGTTCCAAGATTATATTTCTTTTGTTGCATAAAAGTTAAATTTTTACAGAAGAAGATTATGTTGCTATTATGTTAGATATTAGCTGCAATAAAACTGACTTTATATTATTCTGATGCAATATTTAACGTGTCACTACCGACCCCAGGTACTGTCACAACCGCCCCTGGGGTGTGGTCGGTTGTGACATTTTTCATTTTTTTTCTAATTTGCTCCTATGAGATAACCATTGTAACTAGCGACAAAATTTTAATATTTTCATTTAGAGAAATGTACACTGTACTATAAAAAAACATTTTTACTCCATCTAACTCTCATAGTAACAACAATATAGGGAATCAAATGAAAATTGTCACAACCATACCAAGTCTACCCTACTCTTCAAAGAAGTATAAACCGAGAATAAGGGTGCTCACGGTCACACAGTCACATACGGCGAGTGCAGTCGCTCTTCGTACACATTTGGTTTAACAGTACCCAAAATTCAGCAGTTCTCTGTATTCACGGCAGTTTGTAGTGTAAAATGTGCCTCGTCGCTTCATAGAATATTGTCCAGCTACTTGTCATCATCTCTGATCGGTGCCAGACACCGAAGACCAAATTAAGAACATGACTCGGATCACGAGGTTTCAGTTGCTGCACCGCCCGGATCTTGTGTGGGTACCAGTGTAAAATAGACCGTAAAACTTTCCGTAGTGTTGACAGGGGATGGACAATTCTCGTGACACTGCACTAGAACTAGCACTGCAGGGGCGCATGTTGTACGGTCAGTTAGAGCAAGAGCAGCCTCGTCAATAACTTCAGCTGGCATAAGACACCTTCCTCTTCCAGGTGTCCCATCAAGCTCAACCGCGTGTTCGGAGTTTGTCATAATTTTATTTAAACCATTTAATGATGTCGGGCCTCGACTCAGACCGTTCAGTATGCGAATTCAGCACTTCAACAACTGCTGTTCACATAAAACAGTTCCACTAACTGAACACGGTTTTTCATCTTGAGAGCCATACTGTTCACCCACGTAATGGCTTGTCAAATGACGGCGTGGATCCATTCCATCACCCAAAAAGTGCACAGAGCTAGATTTACAACTGGTGGCCAAAACTGGCACTAATTTTTTCCAGTGTAAATCGGTTCCACATTAATGTATTATCACACCAGGTTTCGCTGCCATATGATAAATGGAGCCCACATTGAACCTGTGTCAGTAACTGCACTTTAATTATAAACACCCGCTACAATGGGTGAAGGTACCTTAGGATTTACAAGGTTTAGTTAAGAATACAATTTGCTTATTAGTATTCATTATAAGGAACCTTAAGCTTACGTCCAAACGCACCTCTGTGGTCAGGCAGGCTATCAGGCTTGTAAAGACAGAGCAATGTCCTATCAAAAACTCTAGGTACAAGGCGTACAGTTCTTCAGAGATGAGCTGAAAATTGCCTATATTTGTAAATCATGAAGTAACTAATTATAAATGGAAAAATACCCCGGCCAGTATTATATAGAACTGAAAAATATACCGCCAGAAAAAAGGTCCCAGCTCCAAGAAGGATTTGTGCTACATAAATCAAAGTTGGTAGGCTTGTTGCTACTTCTGAAAGGTGATGTATATTCGAATTTTGCGCCACTTTGAGTATGCAAATCATATTTGCTTTAAACACACGCTGTAACGGTTGTGTGTGTTAGTAACCTTTGAGAACGGACATGACGAGCTTATGTTAGTCAAAAATGCCAGTAAGGTGACAAAGACACCGTTATTAACCCCACAATGAGTTCGAACGAGGTCTTGCAATACGGTTACGAAAAGCTGGATGTTCCTTCTGCTATAATGCAGAAAGACTTGGCAGAAATGTAGCCACTGTACATGATTGCTGGCAGCTGTGGTCACAGGAATGTACGGTCGCAAGAAGATTGGGTTCTGCACGGCCACGTGGCACTACCGAGAGGGAATACCATCGTGTTCTGCGTATGGCTCGCGAGCATTGTACTGCATCTGCAGCAGCAGTTCCAGCAGCAGATGGCACCACAGTGACACGACGAACTCTTAGAAATCGGTTACTCCAAGGACAGCTCTGAGCCAGACGCCCTGTAGCGTGCATTCTACTGACCCCAAACCACCGGCATTTGCGATTTTAGTGGTGTCAAACGAGAGCTCACTGAAGGACAGGTTGGGGGGTCTGTTGTGATTTCTGTGAAAGCTGATTCTGCCTCAGTGTCAGCGATGGTCCTGTTGATTAGAAGAGGCCAACTGACGGCCTGCAACCGACAATGGGCAGGCAGGCAGGCTGTCAGATTCATAAACATAGTGAGTCTTACAGCGCATTGCCCAGTCAAAAACACAAGGCGTGAAGTTCGGGTACCAGTTATAAATATTAAGGACCCTTGGCCGATATCTTACACAACTGAAATTTAGAACATCAAAAAAGGTAAACACTTCACCTCTGGGCCACAAGAAGGCAAACAACAATGGTAGCTGGTCAATGAATGAATGAGCTAAGCTTGGTGGCCGGAAGTGGCAAACAAACAATACACAATATAATTATTACACATATGGCTAGTTTAATAAACAGCAAGTACGCCAGACAAGTAGCTTGAGGAAAAATTTTAACAGTATGTGTGGGCTTGCACACACAGTCTCCAAGCCACAGTACCCAGTAACGAAGCAAGTAGGAATCAAAATCCAAATACAATCCATGTTCATCACAAATCGCGAATACGTGTCTAGAAAATCGGCTAAACATAGCCTGGTACAAAAATTTAAACGGATGCCTTCACTGATAAAAGAATATTGGAGGAACAACCGCTACAGCTGGATCCGAAAGGATGCAGTTGGTCACATGTCAGTTACTAACAAAATTACTGCCTGTTGCAGAAAAGGGGTCACCTTAATCTGCACGATACAAGTATAGAACGGTTCTCTGTGAGGGCTCGCTTTCTCCAGTGGTTGAATAACAGGCAGGTAAACTCTAACCATCATGACAGCGCCAATAACACTATGCAGGCTAGGCCACTGCCTTCGAGCGATGTTAGGCCCAACAGAGCGCTCACTAGTCCTACTTAAAACTGGAGCTCCAACTCTCAATACTGCTGCCGGCAAAAGCCTTCTCTTCTGCTTGCACACATGCCCCTATATCTCTGCCCGCTGTTGGTTATGCGTCCTCTTGCACTCCTGCGTTTTCCAGTTTTCCAGCAATGGGGCAGGGTAAACTATGGATGACTGAGCGGCAAGGATGTCGCATGCGCACGGCACAATTGTGCTCACAGTTCTGGGTGGAGATTTTAATTTGCCGGATATAGACTGGGAGACTCAAACGTTCATAACGCGTGGCAGGGACAAAGAATACAGTGAAATTTTTTTAAGTGCCTTATCTGAAAACTACCTTGAGCAGTTAAACAGAAAACCGACTCGTGGCGATAACATATTAGACCTTATGGTGACAACCAGGCCCGAACTATTTGAAACAGTTAACGCAAGACAGGGAATCAGCGATCATAAAGCGGTTACTGCATCGATGATTTCAGCCGTGAATAGAAATATTAAAAAGGTAGGAAGATTTTTCTGTTTAGGAAAAGTGACAAAAAGCAGATTACAGAGTACCTGACGGCTCAACACAGAAGTTTTGTCTCAAGCACAGATAGTGTTGAGGATCAGTGGACAAAATTCAAAACCATCGCACAATATGCGTTAGATGAGTATGTGCCAAGCAAGATCGTAAGAGATGGAAAAGAGCCACCGTGGTACAACAACCGAGTTAGAAAACTGCTGCGGAAGCCAAGGGAACTTCACAGCAAACATAAACATAGCCAAAGCCTTGCAGACAAACAAAAATTACGCGAAGCGAAATGTAATGTGAGGAGGGCCATGCGAGATGCGTTCAGTGAATTCGAAAGTAAAGTTCTATGTACTGGCTTGGCAGAAAATTCTAAGACATTTTGGTGTTATGTCAAAGCGGTAGGTGGATGAAAACAAAATGTCCAGACACTCTGTGACGAAAATGGTACTGAAACAGAGGGTGATAGACTAAAGGCCGAAATACTAAATGTCTTTTTCCAGAGCTGTTTCACAAAGGAAGACTGCACTGTAGTTCCTTCTCTAGATTGTCGCACAGATGACAAAATGGTAGATATCGAAATAGACGACAGAGGGATAGAGGAACAATTAAAATCGCTCAAAAGAGGAAAGGCCGCTGGACCTGATGGGATACCAGTTCGATTTTACACAGAGTACGCGAAGGAACTGGCCCCCCTTCTTGCAGCGGTGTACCGTAGGTCTCTAGAAGAGCGTAGCGTTTCAAAGGATTGGAAAAGGGCACAGGTCATCGCCGTTTTCAAGAAGGGACGTCGAAGAGATGTGCGCAGAACTATAGACCTATATCTCTAACGTCGATCAGTTGTAGAATTTTGGAACGTATTATGTTCTAGTGTAATGACTTTTATGGAAACTAGAAATCTACTCTGTAGGAATCAGCATGGGTTTCGAAAAAGACGATCATGTGAAACCCAGCTCGCGCTATTCGTCCACGAGACTCAGAGGGCCATAGACACGGGTTCACAGGTAGATACCGTGTTTCTTGACTTCCGCAAGGCGTTCGATACAGTTCCTCACAGTCGTTTAGGGAACAAAGTAAGAGCACATCGACTATCAGACCAATTGTGTGATTGGATTGAAGAGTTCCTAGATAACATAACGCAGCATGTCATTCTCAATGGAGAGAAGTCTTCCGAAGTAAGAGTGATTTCAGGTGTGCCACAGGGGAGTGTTGTAGGACCGTTGCTATTCACAATATACATAAATGACCTTGTGGATAACATCGGAAGTTCACTGAGGCTTTTTGCGGATGATGCTGTGGTATATCGAGAGGTTGTAACAATGGAAAATTGTACTGAAATGCAGGAGGATCTGCAGCGAATTGACGCATGGTGCAGGGAATGGCAATTGAATCTCAATGTAGACAAGTGCAATGTGCTGCGAATACATAGAAAGAAAGATCCCATTTCATTTAGATACAATATAGCAGGTCAGCAACTGGAAGCAATTCCATAAATTATCTGGGAGTACGCATTAGGAGTGATTTAAAATGGAATGATCATATAAAGTTGATCGTCGGTAAAGCAGATGCCAGACTGAGATTCATAGGAAGAATCCTAAGGAAATGCAATCCGAAAACAAAGGAAGTAGGTTACAGTACGCTTGTTCGCCCACTGCTTGAATACTACTCAGCAGTGTGGGACCCGTACCAGATAGGGTTGATAGAAGAGATAGAGAAGATCCAACGGAGAGCAGCTCGCTTTATTACGGGATCATTTAGTAATCGCGAAAGCGTTACGGAGATGATAGATAAACTCCAGTGGAAGACTCTGCAGGAGAGACGCTCAGTAGCTCGGTACGGGCTTTTGTTGAAGTTTCGAGAACATACCTTCACCAAGGAGTCAAGCGGTATATTGCTTCCTCCTACGTATATCTCGCGAAGAGACCATGAGGATGAAATCAGAGAGATTAGAGCCCACACAGAGGCATACCGACAATCCTTCTTTCCTCGAACGATACGAGACTGGAATAGATGGTAGAGCCGATAGAGGTACTCAAGATACCCTCCGCTACATACCGTCAGGTGGCTTGCGGAGTATGTATGTAGATGTAGATGTAGATCTCCAACTTTTCCCTAAATCATTATTTCCCTGACTATCCTGATAATTGCTGACATATATCTCTCCATTGCGTTCTAAACAATGCTAATCTTTTTGTTTGAAATAATTTTGACATTAAAGGTTATAGTCTCATTACCAAAAGTAAAAACTTGTAATGCATCCTGATTAGAGTCTTTCCTTTACAGACCAATTAGAATCAATGTATCACAGACACAGTCCCTTTGATGTTCAGAGATGTCACTAAACCCGCCCAAATATGTAAACAACCACGCATGAGCAGCGCCTATTAGACGGAGGAGTCCGACAGCCGATCATTTCCAGTCATTCCACCAGGAAGGAGGTACGCGGCTCGTGTTGTCTGATGTTCAACCATGCCTAGACGGTCAACACTGCGGTTCTATTGCGCCCGGACTGTTACTGTGCCAGGAAGGGCTCTCAACAAGGGAGGTGTCCAGGCGTCTCGGAGTAAACCAAAGCGATGTTGTTCGGATATGGAGGAGATACAGAGAGACAGGAACTGTCGATGACATGCCTCGCTCAGGCCGCCCAATGTCTACTACTGCAGTGGATGACCGCTACCTACGGATTATGGCTCGGAGGAACCTGAAGCAACCTCACCTGTTGAATAATGCTTTTCGTGCAGCCACGGGACGTCGTGTTAAGACTCAAACTGTGCGCAATAGGCTGCATGATGTGCAACTCCACTCCCGACGTCCATGGCGAGGTCCATCTTTGCAACCACGACACCATTCAGTGCTTTACAGATGGGCCAACAACATGCCGAATGGACCGCTCAGGATTGGCATCACGTTCTCTTCACCGATGAGTGTTGCATGTGCCTTCGATCAGACAATAGTCGGAGACGAGTATAGAAGCAACCCAGTCAGGCTGAACGCCTTAGACACACTGCCCAGTGAGTGCAGAAAGTTGGATGTTCCCTGCTGTTTTGGGGTGGCACGGTGAGGAGCCGACCTACCCCGCTGGTGGTCATGGAAGCTGCCGTAACGGCTGTATGATGCTTGAATGCCATCCTCCGAGCGATAGTGCAACCATATCGGCAGCGAGGCATTCGTCTACATAGACGACATTTCGCGATCCCATTGTGCACATCTCCTTCAGGATAACGACATCGCTCGACTAGAGCGGCCAGCATGTTCTCCAGACATGAACCCTATCGAACATGTCTAGGATAGATTGAAAAGGGTTGTTTATGGACGACATGACCCACCAACCACTCTGAGATACGCCGAATCGCCGCAAGCCACCACTTGTAGTCATTTCGCCGTTGAGGAGTGGGACAATCTGGATCAACAGTGCCTTGATGAACGTGTGGACGGTATGCCCAATGCAAGAGGACGTGCTACTGGGTGTTAGAGGTACTGGTGTGTACAGTAGTCTGGACCACCAACTCTGAAGGTCTCGCCGTATGTTGGTGCAACATGCAATGTGTCATTTTCAAGAGCAATAAAAAGAGCGGAAATGATGTTTATGTTGATCTCTATTCCAATTTATTGAAGAGCGACACCACTGGCTAGCGGGCGGCTGCAAGCGAGTGACTTGGAGTGATGAATAGCGCTGCATACTGTGGCATTCCGATGAAAGCGTACTGGTTTGCCGAAAGCCATCAGACGTAGTGCTAGCAGTGAAGTATAGGCGTTACAGTATGGTCGTATTTTCGTTGTTAGGGTGTGACATCATTAAGACAAAGGCGTTTTTCGAGAGTTACATTAAATCAAAATATAGTTGGACATAAAGGGTAACTTTGTGAGTACATCATTTCTCCATTCTGGCCTGCTGACGCGACGTTATTAAGATACGTTTTGTTCAGCTTGATTATCTGTTTAACTTATTATCACGCCGTTCCACGATATTACCTTAGTTGTTTTTTTACTAGGTTTCTGCGATTTATCTGTTTTGACGCGATCTTTAATGTAACACAGACCTCTTTTATCGTTTTTAAAATGTAAAATGAAAATTTGAAAGTTAATAACAATTTCTTATTCATATTTAGAATCGTGCATGCTATCGCCAGACTAATTTTTGCTTATTTTTTGTATCCTTATAGATGATATGAAGGTTGTTAAAAAATAATAAATTGCAACCAAGGCTGGTTTTAATTCAAATATTCAACATACAGTTGTTGTACCAGACAGCCTAATGGAGTGAAAGATATTTTACTAAAATATGAAGTGTGTGTACCACGACAAAGCGGACCTTATACATCACTAGCTGCGGAGTGTGTAGACATGATCTAGGATGTTCCTTTAGGCGAAGTGCATTGTTAACACTACATGGAATACAGGTAGAAGTTATTATTAGTAGTAACGCAAGAAACCCATTTGGAAAGAATTTACATAACTTGTTGCACACTGTTCTACACTGCTAGAGGGGACATCCATTCTGTCATCCTGTACGGCAGTTGTGGCGTTCTTTCGAGGAAGGCAACTTCGGCCATAACGAGCGATGCTCGCTTTCCAGTTTAAACACAGTTAGTACCACCGCAGCATATCCTGTCCAGTTCTCATATGTGAGTAAACAAAATAATCTCACTGATGCTCTCTGCGAGTAAGATATTTAATGTCGTTCAATTTTGTACTGAGAAACATTTTCGCTAGAAGCCGCAGTGCGAGTTATTCAAGAAAATCATAAAAAGTGACCTTTAAACGACCCACGCCCCTTGCTCTCGCTCACACCCCAACAATAGGGAGTTTTAGTGTGTTGTTCGGGACCCCCCCCCCCCCCTACCACTGAACTAAAATTTGCGACTACAGCTTTTTTTCTCCTAATTTTCTTTCATTGACTGAACAACTTGATCTACAATAGATTATAGTAAATACATTACGGACAAATCGAGTAACACTTTATCAAGTCAATGTTTATCGAATACTTGATTTTGGTCGAGATACTTTGAGAGAAAGGCATTCTAGAAAACATTATGCAGAATTTTTAGACAACTACTGTTTTTCCTTGCGAAATACGATCTTGTGGAGTAACTTCCCGCGCTCCATGGGATCTCCATCATGTGACAGCCATTTATCGCTTGAAAGCATTTGTATTCCGCGATGAACTTCAGTTATCTCAACACGAAGAGAATGCGGCTTATGACATTTGTACTTTCTTTGTCAGTGTGTGTGTGTCGAGGCGTTATCCTCAGCACCTTCTGCAGTCAAAGCACATTTGTAGGTATGTTATCATTCTTCAAAAATTTACAGATATCATGTTGGCGATTGTGATGTCTGTCGTGTGTGGCTTTACAAAAACTGAAAAATCGTTTGCAGTAACTGCCTTCTGAATCTCTCGCTTTTGCAATCTTTGATCCTTATCTGTTTATCGATACAAAAATGAAAATGTGCCCAAACCATAACATGAAAATATTAAAATGATTCAAGTAGGAATCGATCAAACCCTGAAATCATCAATAATGGGTTCGAACAGTTTGTTTCCGATAAAAAAGACCATTTTAGCAGATTTGTTGAGATCGATGAATACCTTGCAACAGATCCTTTGAAAGTGGCGTGAAAATGAAGATTAGACGTAGGCAAGAAACTGAAAATTGCAAATGATCTTCAGAACGGAGCATCAAGCTCATCTGGACTACAATAAATTATTTAGAAGAAACGAAAACAAGAGGAGTATACTGTTGAGGTTGTATCCGATTGTCACAGTAAACTTTTGGGGCATAAAAAAAACACAGTAAAGAGCAAGAATAACTAAATAATCAGTTTTCTCATCATATTTGCACCACAAACATTGTACGTAGTAGTATTAAAGATCGAATAATGAAGGTTATTGATATAAACGTAACAAACAAGTTGAAATTAGCGACTTCAGTATAATATTTTTTGAGATGAAACGTAAATGAATTTTTAATGTGATTGTTTCCTTTGTTCCGAACCAAAGGACCCATGGCCATGGCTTCTCCTCTTCCTACGGAGCCCAAATTACGAACAATTCACTCTTTTGTCCAACAGAACCAAAGAAAAAATCAAAATTCGAAAAATAAGAGCTACCCAGAAACCGAAAATCCATTTATATGTGTATACCTAAGGAACAATATTAATAACGGTATACGGGCTGATTGTTACCACAAAAGATGAAAGTTTTAAGGAGAAGCAGAAATTAAGTTACCGACAATCGTAACACCAGAATTGGGGACCAAGCTGTAGAAGTGAAGGAATTTTACTTGCTTGGGAGCAAAATACAGCATTACGTACAAAGCTAGCAAGAACACGCAAATACGTTTTGTAGTTGGATGGAAGGAGATCCAAATTTTCGGGTTTTATAGGCAAAAATTTCGTAATGCTAAAATTCGGAGAATATCAACTCAGAATCATGGACCCTATGAAAACACCTTGGGAGTTATTTGTTAAAAGGTATCTTGTTGTACGCCATGAGTTTCAAGTTGTCTATGCCCCGAAGTTAATTATTTTTATATGCGGCTCATGGTGTGCAATAGGATATCTCTTAACAAACACTTGCAAGCTGCCGAGCGCCAAGCATACGACCTTTACACATTGCGAAACAGCTGTAGGAAGCACATATAACTAGGTTTGCGGCGGTTCCAACAGGAATGCATCCATTAAGAACTTAAGACGGGTAGCGGCCAGAGCTTTTAACGGAGCAATTATCTTCCACGTTCGTAAGAGGATATTAGCATGAACCCCTCTCTGTTTAACAGCTTGTTTTTCGATCTGTCACTTCTGATCTCAACTTTTATGTCTACATCGAGGGAGACCGGTTCGGATACCACATTTGCATTCCAGAGGACGGAGATTCAAGGCCACATTGAAAAGTCTGGATATACGTTTCCTATCGTTTCACTAAATTAAGGAAATGCCGAGAAGGTTCCTACGAAATGTTCATGGCTCGATCGCGTCGCCGATAGGGCCTTAAAACCTAATTTTCTTTCCTCCTGTCCCTACCATGTATGTATAAAACAGTTTATTTTTGTCAATGACGATTTTTTTCATTATATACTTCAAGACCGAGAAAATTAAACCCACACGGATCCACTGTAATTGTAGTGCCACAGCTGAATATGCAAGAATCCATAAACATTATAAAAATGTTCGATGTGTGTGTGTGTGTGTTTGTGTGTGTGTGTGTGTGTGTGTGTGTGTGTGTGTGTGTGTGTTTGTCCCACATCTCCTCCTAAAACAATGGACAGATTTCAAACAAACTTGGTACACATATCCGTTACTATCAGACAACAACCGCTGTACGGGTAAGAATCGCCTCATTTCATAAATAAGGAGGTATAACGTCATAAACGATATGCTCGAAAAACTGCCTTTTAAATGTAGTACTTCTTTCCCACTAACTGTATTCGCCACACATTGTGCAGACGTTATCAGTATACTTCGCTGAGTGTACTACAGAAATGTATCATTTCACAATACGTAGTTCAGAAGCTAATGCTTCATAAACACTAAGATACGAGAAAAATTGCCGCATCGTGTACGAAGTTTTAATACTTTTATTCATTACTACTAAGGCACTTCTAAAATCGAGTCAACTTAAGGAAATCCCTGACGACTTGAAGCGATTTTGACAGCTTTCAACTGCGAAGCGCAAACGTCTGTAGGCGGAAACAATAGCCGTCTATAGAGCTATGAAGAAGCGTTGCCATAGAGACATTTACAAAATAATGGCGTAGACATGTGAAGGAGCTGCGCCCAGCGAACAGAAACTGTCCGGGATATTGCACTACAATCACAGTTTATTTTTTGTACCAGTTTCTAATAGAAAATTGGCAAAACAAAAACCATTTCAAGTTTGTCAGCTAGTTATTTCATAAAGCAGCTAGCAAAATACAAAGCGACGTAAAGTGCAGCTCCGACAGAGACTGACGAATTCTTAACCGTTTCTGCTGCTGGCGCTTAACGTAATATACGATAAATTGCCCAAGGTGATTAAGAGATTATTATAACGAGCTTAGTTAAAAAGGCAGTTAAAAGTACCTCTTAAGCAATGCTTTCTATAAAGTGAGGGAATGTTTAGGAGGCAGAGAGTAGGCGTTTGCTAAAAAGGTGACTTAGACCTATATCTATTCTATACTAATAATAAATCTACACTCCTGGAAACGGAAAAAAGAACACATTGACACCGGTGTGTCAGACCCACCATACTTGCTCCGGACACTGCGAGAGGGCTGTACAAGCAATGATCACACGCACGGCACAGCGGACACACCAGGAACCGCGGTGTTGGCCGTCGAATGGCGCTAGCTGCGCAGCATTTGTGCACCGCCGCCGTCAGTGTCAGCCAGTTTGCCGTGGCGTACGGAGCTCCATCGCAGTCTTTAACACTGGTAGCATGCCGCGACAGCGTGGACGTGAACCGTATGTGCAGTTGACGGACTTTGAGCGAGGGCGTATAGTGGGCATGCGGGAGGCCGGGTGGACGTACCGCCGAATTGCTCAACACGTGGGGCGTGAGGTCTCCACAGTACATCGATGTTGTCGCCAGTGGTCGGCGGAAGGTGCACGTGCCCGTCGATCTGGGACCGGACCGCAGCGACGCACGGATGCACGCCAAGACCGTAGGATCCTACGCAGTGCCGTAGGGGACCGCACCGCCACTTCCCAGCAAATTAGGGACACTGTTGCTCCTGGGGTATCGGCGAGGACCATTCGCAACCGTCTCCATGAAGCTGGGCTACGGTCCCGCACACCGTTAGGCCGTCTTCCGCTCACGCCCCAACATCGTGCAGCCCGCCTCCAGTGGTGTCGCTACAGGCGTGAATGGAGGGACGAATGGAGACGTGTCGTCTTCAGCGATGAGAGTCGCTTCTGCCTTGGTGCCAATGATGGTCGTATGCGTGTTTGGCGCCGTGCAGGTGAGCACCACAATCAGGACTGCATACGACCGAGGCACACAGGGCCAACACCCGGCATCATGGTGTGGGGAGCGATCTCCTACACTGGCCGTACACCACTGGTGATCGTCGAGGGGACACTGAATAGTGCACGGTACATCCAAACCGTCATCGAACCCATCGTTCTACCATTCCTAGACCGGCAAGGGAACTTGCTGTTCCAACAGGACAATGCACGTCCGCATGTATCCCGTGCGACCCAACGTGCTCTAGAAGGTGTAAGTCAACTACCCTGGCCAGCAAGATCTCCGGATCTGTCCCCCATTGAGCATGTTTGGGACTGGATGAAGCGTCGTCTCACGCGGTCTGCACGTCCAGCACGAACGCTGGTCCAACTGAGGCGCCAGGTGGAAATGGCATGGCAAGCCGTTCCACAGGACTACATCCAGCATCTCTACGATCGTCTCCATGGGAGAATAGCAGCCTGCATTGCTGCGAAAGGTGGATATACACTGTACTAGTGCCGACATTGTGCATGCTCTGTTGCCTGTGTCTATGTGCCTGTGGTTCTGTCAGTGTGATCATGTGATGTATCTGACCCCAGGAATGTGTCAATAATGTTTCCCCTTCCTGGGACAATGAATTCACGGTGTTCTTATTTCAATTTCCAGGAGTGTATAAAACATCAGTATCTGTGTGTTGCCCTTTGAACAAGCTAACACAAATTATTTGTGGGATTTTCGTAAGTAACTATACCATAACTTGGGTCACTTTATAGGCTTCAGTTGATCAAAATCCGATCACGTTATTTAAATATTTATTAAAACCTTATTGGCTGTCTGTCTGAATATGCTAATCTCCAAAACTACTAGACGGATTTTTATGTAGTTTTCACTGGTATCTTCAGTGTAGGAACGTACGGGCCATATTTCATCAAAAATATACTCATAGATATTATAAATATGCCTTTATGTTTGTATGTATAGACAACATCTCCTCTGAAACCACTGGACCGATTTCCATCAAACTAGGTGAGTACAATTGCTGTGGGAATAAGAAACACATATCAAAGGGGTAAGGGTGGTGGTGAAAAAGAAGTATAGGCATGACATGCGAATACCTAGATTGTATTCATGTAGTGTTTATCCTAACTAGCCTCCCTTCTTGGAAGTAAGTGGGTGGTAACCACATGGGTCCTTAATAAAATCTGACGTTACTTTCACTTACTTGCATCGGGCTTCTTCTGCTTTTTCTTTGCTGTAGGCCTCCCTTGGCCAACTATTGCTTCTTTTCAACCCCAACAGCATTAGGTTTCGAGGTCTAAGACTGTCCATCATTTTCCATCTCTGATGTTCAAAGGTTCTCAAACGATCCATTGAAACTTGATGAATGAATTAGACTTTGAAGAATTCAAGGCAGCTCTGTCAACAAACCCTATTCCCACGTCAAAGAAGACGTGAGTCTGTGAGTCTTGCGACCTCAGCTCAATGCATGGCGCACAGTCTGTACGTTACGTAGTCAATGGGAAAGGATGAAAGGCGAGTTTTCCGAACCAGAACATATCGACTAAGGGAGATAGCCTCGAAAGAAAATCCTTGTGCTTCTAGTAAGGGGATTGAGCAGATAGCTGGTAATCAGATCTCGGAAAAACATTACTCTTGATACCCCAGGGAGTCTCAGAAACAGGGCGGCCTCAAAGGTCTGTAACAAAGCTGTGGATAAGAACAAACGAAAATGGGTGAACGGATATATCAAAGTAGCAGCCTGGAATGTCAGAGGAATAACCTAAAAAGAGAGAGAACTAGAAAATATACTAAAAGACGTTGTAACCTCCCAACAGATAAATTTCGCATCCTCGTAATAAAAAGGTGACTAACCTCTCAATAAAAATGTGACTTATATATGACCTTTCAACAGAAATCTCGTAATTCAACCTTTCAATAATTAACTGACTGTGAATCTAAACTGGTAAATCTGGACGTCAGCAGTGCTGCGTCATGGCCCTGAAAAATCATTGTTAATAAACTGAAAATTCTTACCTCAATGATGTCGCCGGATAACGCGTATATATCTCCTCCTATAAGATATTTTTCTCACACAGCCCAGTGCAATGCTGGGCACTAGATTTTGTTATGTATGAAAAACAACTGATTTTCTTTACGATAATCGGCATGACGATGGGTAGGAAAAATTAGTGAAAAACTTTAAATTCAGATGAATGACTGTCAAAAGTTATCTTTATAAGAAAGATTATTATTGAAAGATTTTTTGAAAACACTTACATGGGACTTTGATATAACAATAGTACAAAAATCAGTTGTAGCAGTTAACATATGCGCGCGGCAATAAAGAACAATAATACACTACTGGCAACTAAAATTGCTATACCACGAAGATGACGTGCTACAGACTCAAAATTTAACCGACAGGAAGACGATGCTGTGATATGCAAATGATAAACTTTTCAGAGCATTCACACAAGGTCGGCGCCGGTGGCGACACCTACAACGTGCTGACATGAGGAAAGTCTCCAACCGATTTCTCATACACAAACAGCAGTTGACCGGCGTTGCCTGGTGAAACGTTTTGTGATGCCCCGTGTAAGGAGGAGAAATGCGTACCATCACGTTTCCGACTTTGATAAAGGTCGGACTGTAGCCTATCGCGATTGCGTTGCTGCTCGCGTTGGTCGAGATCCAATGACTGTTAGCAGAATATGGAATCGGTGGGTTCAGGAGGGTAATACGGAACGCCGTGCTGGATCCCAAAGGCCTCGTATCACTAGCAGTCGAGATGACAGGCATCTTATCCGCATGGCTGTAACGGATCGTGCAGCCACGTCTCGATCCCTGAGTCAACAGATGGGGACGTTTGCAAGACAACAACAATCTGCACGAACAGTTCGACGACGTTTGCAGCAGCATGGACTATGAGCTCGGAGACCAAGGCTGCGGTTACCCTTGACGCTGCATGACAGACAGGAGCGCCTGCGATGGTGTACTCAACGACGAACCTGGGTGCACGAATGGCAAAACGTAATTTTTTCGTATGAATCCAGGTTTTGTTTACATCATCATGATGGTCGCATCTGTGTTTGGCGACATCGCGGTGAACGCACATTCGTCATCGTCATACTGGCGCATCACCTGGCGTGATGGTATGGGGTGCCATTGCTTACACGTCTCGGTCACCTCTTGTTCACATTGACGGCGCTTTGAAACGTGTACGTTATATTTCAGACGTGTTATGATCCGCGGCTCTACCCTTCAAAAATGGTTCAAATGGCTCTGAGCACTATGGGACTCAACTGCTGAGGTCATTAGTCCCCTAGAACTTAGAACTAGTTAAACCTAACTAACCTAAGGACATCACAAACATCCATGCCCGAGGCAGGATTCGAACCTGCGACCGTAGCGGTCTTGCGGTTCCAGACTGCAGCGCCTTTAACCGCACGGCCACTTCGGCCGGCCCTCTACCCTTCATTCGATCCTTGCGAAACCCTACATTTCAGCAGGATAATGCACGACCGCATGTTGCAGGTCCTGTACGGGCCTTTCTGGATACAGAAAATGTTCGACTGCTGTCCTGGCCAGCACATTCTCCAGATCTCTCACCAATTGAAAACGTCTGGTCAATGGTGGCCGTGCTACTGGCTCGTAACAATACGCCAGTCTCCAACTCTTGATGAACTGTTGTTTCGTGTTGAAGCTGCATGGGCAGCTGTACTTGTACACGCCAACCAAGCTGGATACAGAAAATGTTCGACTGCTGCCCTGGCCAGCACATTCTCCAGATCTCTCACCAACTGAAAACGTCTGGTCAATGGTGCCCGAGCTACTGGCTCGTCACAATACGGCAGTCTCCACTCTTGATGAACTGTTGTTTCGTGCTGAAGTTGCATGGGCAGCTGTACTTGTACACGCCATCCAAGCTCTGTTTGACTCAATGCCCAGGCGTATCAAGGCCGTTATTACGGCCAGAGGTGGTTGTTGTGGGTACTGATTTCTCAGGATCTCTGCACCCAAATTGCGTGAAAATGTAATCACATGTCAGTTCTAGTATAATATATCTGTCCAATGAATACCCGTTTATCATGTGCATTTCCCTCTTGGTGTAGCAATTTTAATGGCCAGTAGTGTATTTTGCTTTTACCTTATACTACAGGGCTCAGGCACCGCCATCGTTCTCCACGACCGGCCTTGGTAATTCCATAACTCGACTGCTCTTCTCGAGCTACAAAACACCACTAGTGGACTGCATTGTCTCTCTGTGAGCTATTCAACTGGACAACTGCTCTGACCCAACGGCCCGACTGCGAGCTACTACTACTACTACTACTGCTGCCGACACTGGCGATTCTGACCAAAAATGGTTCAAATGGCTCTGAGCACTATGGGACTTAACTGCTGAGGTCATCAGTCCCCTAGAACTTAGAACTACTTAAACCTAACTAACCTAAGGACATCACACACATCCATGCCCGAGGCAGGATTCGAACCTACGACCGTAGCGGTCACGCGGTTCCAGACTGAAGCGCCTAGAACCGCACGGCCAGGCGATTCTGTTGTAGCGTACATATCACAGGCAGCGCGTGAACAATCCATCGAAGTTACACCTGCTCGAGTGCGCTAGCAACAAATTCCTTAGCCATGGACCTCTTACAACGTGAACATCGTTACTGTAGCAATCAACGAAACGAAAATAGAAATAGGACGTAATAAATATGTACGTGATTAGATCATGTTATATAGTAGAGTAGAATACAATGAAAGAGGAAGTAAAGATGTGGCATTACTCCTGCATAAGAGATGGGAAACACACATCAAATATCACACACACTTAAGTGAAAGAATACTCACAGTCTGAAATTGAAAAGAGTCAACGCTACCATTATAAGCGTGTAGCGTAAGAAGTAAAAAGGACGAGTATAGAACTTTCTATGAAGAACTGCAGAAGACTCTGAATAAATACAGTGCTACATATCAGATTATTTCAGTGTCAGAATAGGAAATAGCCCTATAACGAGTATTATAGGGCCTTTTGGAGAAGCCGTATGTAATGGAAAAATACTGAGAGATTTTGCCACTTACAATTTTCTATAATGAACAGACTCACTTTTTGATAAAAGAGATAAGCATAAGTATGCTTTGGCCAGTAGAGACCTTAGATCAATAACTGACTACATTTTTTAGTAAATGAAAAGCTAGCGTGACAGGTAAGGAATATAAGACTTTATAGAGGACAAGATATAGCATTACATTATTTTCTACTAATCTCCAGAAAATATCTTCTTGCGGAATGGAAGAAAGTGACAAAACAAATAAGTAACCAGAAAGTTTGAAGCGTTTACAAAGTATACTTGTTTGAAGAGGACAGCGTCAAACATTTTTATCAAAGAAGAGTAAATAAAGATCTAGTGACTTGCATACTAAAGACAGTAAATAGGAGGTAAAGAAGATGAATGTCAAAATTTGAATAATGTGATATATAGAATAGCAGGAGAAGCTCTCGATAAAAAGAAAAAATAACGAGAAGAAATGACCTAAAAGTTGGAATTAGGCTATAAGAAAAGATTTAAGAGAAACAGGATACATATATAAAGAACTCAAGCAACTCCACCTCTGAAAAGATGGACTCCTACAGGGAGAGAAGGAATATTTCTAAGCGTGTTGTAAGAAAGGCACACTAAGAACATTGGGATATCTTTATTTCCAATATCGAGAATGATGTTCATGGGAGACAGAAAATGGCCTATAAGGTTTTGAAAACTTTGAACACAACAGCAAAATAGAAGATACAAATAAACAATACTGAAAATGAACAAAGAGTATAAC
Source organism: Schistocerca nitens (assembly GCF_023898315.1). Lineage (NCBI taxonomy): Eukaryota > Metazoa > Arthropoda > Insecta > Orthoptera > Acrididae > Schistocerca > Schistocerca nitens. Next base: position 298,653,250 of record NC_064620.1, read on the forward strand.
GATACAGCATAAGAAACATAGATGACAAGAGGTTAGATGAATTGCAGTCTGACGAAATATAATGTGCCTTCACTTCAGAACATAGAAGCGACATCAAGAGATGGTGTTAATGCTGAAATGCTAAAATATGGAAGAATGATGCTAATTTTGCGACTGTTACATCTCTTAAACGATTGTTGGAAGATAAAGAGTATCCACAAAGACTGGGAGATTGCTTGAGTGGTATCAGTTTTTAAACAAAGAGACAAAACCCCATGCAGTAACTACAAAGGAATAAGTTTATTAGAATCGGCATACAAGATATATGCTAAGATTTCAAACACCAGACTTAGAAACATAACGCAAGTGGTACTGCGTGAGGAACAAATGGGTTTTAGAAAAGGACTCTGTACGATACATCCATTTTTAATTTTACAACAGATAATACAAAAACAGATAGATATAATAAAAAAACACACATTGCTTTCATCTGTTTTAAAAAGCCTTTGACAGTGCCGATGGAAACAAACTTTAGAAGAAAATGACGAATAGTGGATATCCGAAATATCTAATAAATGTGATTGAAAGTTTACATCAGAACACGACTATCACTCTAGATCTGAACGGAAAAAATGAGTAATAAGGTACCAACTAACAAAGGAGTATGGCAAAGCTGCTATATCTCCTTAACTTTGCTTAACATTTACCTGCATGAGATAATGCATATAAGGAAAACTGAATTTCAAAAAGATATATAGCTAGACAGGAGGACTCTTTTAAGTAACTTAGTATATGCTAACGATGCAGTGATTTTAAAGAAGAGGACTTTCAGACAGGAATTTTCTTACTGAAACAAATAAGAGAGGAATTTGGCACAGAGGTATCAGCAGTATAAGACTAAGACAGTGGTCTTCATGGAGAAGGAAGTCCGCCCCGATAGCTGAGTGGTCAGCGAGACGGATTGCCGTCCTACGGGCCCGGGTTCGGTTCCCGGCTGGGTCGGAGATTTTATCCGTTCAGGGACAGGGTGTTGTGTTGTCTTCATCATCATTTCATCCTCATCAGGCTCGCAGGTCGCCCAATGTGGCGTCGAATGTAGTAAGACCTGCAGCAAGGCGGCCGGACCTGCCCCGCAAGGGGCGTCCCGGCCAATGACGCCAAACGTTCATTTCCGTTTCCAAGGGGAAAGAACACATTAAAACGGAAATAGTGCTAGTTCAAAAGATTTTAGAGCAAGTAAACCACTTCAGTTACCTATGATGTGAGGTAACATATGGCTACAGCGAAGATATTTAAGCTCGGTAAATTTAGCCGGGTATGTGGAACAATTAAGAGAAACCTTAAAAACAAAACTGGGGAAGATACTCCAATTAAATTCAACAAAACAACTGCAGTCCCATCATTGCTCTATGGTAACGAGACCTGGGTGATTAGCAAAAAGCAAGTATTGGCACAAGAAATGGAGTTCATGACACGAGTTAAAGGTTTCACAACAGAAGACAGACTGAGGAATCAAGATATCGGAGAAGAACTAAAATTTTTAATCTAGATACAATTCCAGAGTACAGAAGAAAATGAAACGAGCACCTAGAAACAAAGTACAGTGACAGACTCCCCTTAAAGGATAGAAATTATGAGCGACAAAGGAGAAGAGAGAGACAGCAAGCCCCCAGTAACGACGGATACAACAAAATGCAATTCCACATAGTATTTGAAGAGAAGAAGTATTTGAGAACGAGAGCACTTAGTGACTTGTAACAAACTTTACACACAATTTCAAACTTTCTGTCACTCAACAGACGAAGGCGGCCTGTAGGCTTTCGTGCTGTACGTGTCTCTTCACGTTTCCACTTCACTATCACATCGGAAACAGTGGACCTAGGGATGTTTAGGGGTGTGGAAATCTCGCGTGCAGACGTATTACACAAGTGACACCTAATCACCTAACCACGTTCGAAGTCCGTGAGTTCCGCGGAGTGTCCCATACTGCTCTCTCACGATATGACTACTGAGGTCGCTGATATGGAGTACCTGGCAGTAGGTGGCAGCACAGTGCACCTAATATGAAAAATGTATGTTTTTGGTTGTGTCCGGATACTTTTGATCACATAGTGTAGAAAGGAAAGAGGAGAACATAAGACAGAGAGAGTAGTGGATAGCCGGTGGACAGATAGAGAGGGGTAGGAGGAGATGGACGGGGGGAAGGGGGAGAAGGAGATGGACAGAGTGGTGGAGAGGAGGAGCTGAATAAAGAAAGGGGAGAGGAGGAGATGATCAAGGCGAGGGGAGGAGGATACAGAAAGGAAAGTGGAGAGAGGGAGTAGAAGGTGGACAGAGAGAGGGGCGCGACGAGATGACGAGATAAACGAAGAACAGAGAGTGGAGGAGGTAGACGGAGGGAAGGGGCAGGACGAGATGGAAAGAGTGGGGACAGAGGAGAGGCGCAAATAGAGAGAGAAAGAGGAGGTTGACTAAGAGAACTGTAACAAAGAGCAGTCCGTACAACATCAGGTATTCAATACTAAATAATAATAACGGTAGCATCTCTCATAGAATGAAGGCTTTCACGGCAGGTGTTGTCATCACTTAACACTTCCGGACTGAGATGCTGTGGTCCGTACATAAGACTCCCTCCTGACGTTTCGCCTTCGACTGCGGAAGGCAACCTCCGAGAACAATCGGCTAACTGTCAATTCATACGAAAGTTTTTCTGAATAATTTTTTTTCTTTTCCGGAAAGCCTTGTTCTCAAAGCTCTGCAATCAGTCAAACTTAAAAAAAAAAAAATGGTTCAAATGGCTCTGAGCACTATGCGACTTAACTTCTGAGGTCATCAGTCGCCTAGAACTTAGAACTAATTAAACCTAACTAACCTAAGGACATCACACACATCCATGCCCGAGGCAGGATTCGAACCTGCGACCGTAGCGGTCGCTCGGTTCCAGACTGTCGCGCCCAGAACCGCACGGCCAGTCTGGCCGGCAAACTTAAACACCTTCCCATTTTGCGAGGTCAGTGCCTCACTATTGAGGGATGCTGATTCTATTCTTCCGACAAGCAAATGGGCAACTGGGAACCAAATATCGTCACCATGGTCCTTACGTTAGCTGATAGTGTATATACTGTTACACTATGACATAATGGGTGTTAGAAAATAATGAACTGCGTAGCATTAGTCTTCCACATTATTAGATTACCTCTTTGCAAAGTGTCACTTGGATAAACTGACTGGAGTAATATTGTTTTAAACAGATTGGTCTCGTATCCGGAAAGATGGAGCCGATAATCCTGATCCGGTCATCCTATATCTACGTCGAAATACATACTCCGCAAGCCACCACTTGTAGTCATTTCCCTTCCTGTTCAAACTGCACATAAGGAGAGGCACAACTGACTAGCAATATGAGTCCTAAATTCTCGTTTCTTCTTTTCGTGGTGCTTACGCGAAATGTATGTTGGCAGCAGCAGAATGGTTCTCAAGTTAGCTTTAATTCCTCTAAATTTCCTCAGTAGTGTTCCTCGGAAAGAGCATCGCCTTCTCTGCAGTGGTTCCCGTTGGAGCTCCGGAAGCATCTCCGTAATTCTTGGCCGTTGTTTGACTCTTTACTTTTTTGAGTCATCAATCTACAATCTGGTTTTATGCGGCCCGCCACGAATTCCTCTCCTGTGCCAAACTCCTCATCTCGGAGTTGCACTTGCAACCTACGTCCTCACTTATTTGTTGATTGTATGCCAGTCTCTGCCATCCTCTACAAATCTTACCTGCTACAGTTCCCTCTAGCACCATGGAAGTTATTTCCTAATGCCTTAACTAAGGTATCATCCTGTCCTACTCCTTTTCAGCATTTTCCATGTATTCCTTTCCTCGCCGATTCTGCGGAGAACGCCCTCATTCCTTGCCTTAAGAGCCCACATAATTTTCAACAATCGTCTGTAGTACCACATCTCAAATGCTTCGAGTCTCTTCTTTTTCGGTTTTCCCACAGTCCACGTTTCATCCCGTAGTGTTTATAAGAAGTTTTAGGGGAGTATTGCCAAAAAATTGGAGTGAGTGGCAAAAGGTTAGTTTCGTGACCGGTTATATTCAGGGGTCAGGAGCTATATGGGCATCTGATATGATATCAACTTGGGACACATATGAAGATTTTGAACGAGCATTTTTATCCAAATACTGATTCCTTAACTTCATCTACTTCGTTATCACAAATCCTGATGTTTAGTTTCTCACTGTTCTCAATTGTGATATTTCTCATTACTTTCATCTTTCTTCGATTTTCTCAGATCGTGTAATACTTCTTCGCGTCCACCAAGGATAGCAATGTCATCAGCGAATCTTTTCGTTGATATCAATTCACCTTGAATTTTAATCCCGCTCCTGAATCTTCTTCGATGTGTAGATGAAAAGACTACTTCCCTTTCTTACTCCCTAATTAACCAGAGCACTTCATACTTGGCCTTCCACTCTTATTATCATCCCATTGTTCTGGCATATATTGCATACTACCCATCTTTCCTTATAGCTTACCTATGCTTTTCTCAGAATTTCGAACATCTTGCACCGTTTTACATTGTGAACCCTATTTCCTTAGTCTTGCTTCCACTGCCAACCATAATGTCAGAATTGCCCCTCTGGTTCCTTTACCTTTCCCAAAAACAAATTGATCGTCATCTAACACATCCACAGTTCTCTTTCGCATTCTTCTGTATATTATTTTTGTCAGCAACTTGGACTCATGAGCTATTAAGCTGATTGTGCGATAATTCTCGCACTTGTCGGCTCCTGCAATCTTCGGAATTATGTGTCTGATGGTTTTCCGAAGGTTAGATGGTATACCGCCAGATTCATACATTCTACACAGTGTGAAAAGTCGTTTCGTTGTCACTTCACCCAACGATTTTAGAAACTCTGATCGAATGTTATCTTTCCCTTCTGTCTTATTTGATTTTTAGTTTTCTTTTAAAATCGGATCCTCTGTATGTTTTTTATTGAATCCTGTTTCTTTTATCAGTCATCAGACAATTCCTTCCCCTCACAGAGGTCTTCAATGAATTCTTTCAAACTGTCCGCTCTCTCCTCTGCACTTAATACTGGTATTCTTATTGTATTCTTAAGGTTACCGCCCTTGCTTTTAGTTTCAGCGAAGGTTGTTTTTTCTTATATACTGAGTGAGCCCTTCCGACAATAATTTTGCTCTCGATTTCTTCGTATTTTACATGCAGCCATTTCGCCTAAGCCTTCCTGCACTTACTAATTATTTCATTCCTAAGCAGCTTGTAGTTCTGTATACATGAATTTCCCTGAACATTTATGTACTTTCTTCTTTCATCTATCAACTGAAGTATTTCTTTTGTTATCCCTTGGTTTCTTCTCAGTTGCCTTCTGTGTACAGACGGTTTTCTTTCCAACTTCTGTAACTGGTCTTTCCAGAGATGCCCATTCGTCTTCAACTGAACGTCATATTGAGCTATTCCTTATCAGAGTGTCTATAATCTTCCCATATCTCCCAGCTTTTTCCAAGTATACCTCCTCCTATAGTGATTCTTCACCAGAGTATTCGCTATTGCTAACTGAAATTTATTGCAGAAATCAATTAATCTTTCTCCCCTTTCATTCCCAGTACCATACCCATATTCTCCCGTAACCCTTTCTTCTTCTCCTTCCATTACAACTGCATGCCATCCCCCCATGATTATTGGATGTTCATCTCTATTTATGTACTGATTTACCCGTTCTATCTCCTCATATACTTTCTCGATCTCTTCATCTTTGGCTTACGATGTCGGCATGTATACCTGAACTATCGTTATTGGTACTGGCTTGCTGTTGATTCTGATGAAAACAGCCTATCACTGAACTGCTCACAGTAACTGACTACCTGCCCTACCTTCTTATTCATAACGAATCCTACTCCCTTTACACCGTTTTCTGCTTCTATTAATATTACCCTGCACTCATCTGACCGGAAATCCTTGTTTTCTTTTGCGTTTCACTTCACTGATCCCCAGTTTATCTAGACTGAACCTTAGCGTTTCCTTTTTTAGATTTTCTAGCTTCCCTACCAAATTCAAACTTCCGAGATTCCACGACCCGATTCGTACAACGTTACCCTATCGTGGGTTATTCAATCTTTTTCTGATGGTCACCTCTCACCCCGGAAATCCGAATGGAGGACTATTTCGGAATCTGTTACTAATGAAGAGATCGTCATGTCACTTTTTCAATTACAGGCCACATGTACTGTGGAGACACATAATGCGTCTTCAATGCTGTACTTTTCTTTGCCTTCTGCATCCTCATGCCGTTGTCATTGCTGTTTCTTCCGTCTTTAGGGGCAGTTTCCCATTTCAAGGGCAAGAGACTGATTTGAACCTCTGTCCGCTCCTCTGTCCTCTTTAACAAGCCCGTTGGCTGATTTCTTATGCTGGAAGTCTTCAGCCTTCACTGATAATGATTTTTACGCAAATTGTAAGCGGTGTGGGGTTGGTGGGTTCGAACCCAGGACCGAGAATGTTTTAATTACTAGCCAAAGATTCTACTCCTAGACCACCTACCGGTAACAAATGCTTCGATGTCGTCCTTTAATTCGACCTGGTGCGGATCCCAAACACTAGAGCAGTAGTCATGAATAGGTTGCATTAGAATCCAATATGCGGTCTCCTTTACAAATGAACCACTCTTTCCTAAAATTCTTCCAATAAATCGAAGTTGATCATTCGCCTTTCCTGCTACAGTTCGCATTTGCTCGTTCAATTTCGTATCTTTTGCAATTTTGCGCCCAGGTATTTAAACGAAGTTACCTTGCCAAGCAGGACACTACTGATTTAGATTTTCCTGGTTTCCTTAAATGACTTCATGTAAATTCCATGATGATTTCTGCTATACGTTCACGGCACAATTTCTGTCGCTTCCTTGTGAAACATGGGCAATAAGTATGGAAATGTTTGTAAATATGAATTACACTTTTTTCTTATTCATAAATTGTAAAAAGGCGACAATTCAAATACTGTTCTAAACGTGATCCAGGAATGAATAAAGCTACTATCACTACGGTCCATCAGAATGCTAGAGTACTTGTGAACAACCAGAGTTGACCATACCTCCAACACACGAGACGTACACAGAGGCACGACTATCTTCTTCCATGATGCAGGCATATTTCTCCCCCTGTGTTTACGATCATGAGTTATTTTCATTTTTTGCATTCGTGATCAACTCCTAAATCATCTCTATGAGTTATATAACTCTCACCAAATACATTTGTATATGGTAATTCGACAGGATTAATTTCCTTTATTGAATACACTCTGCTTGATTGATTAAAACTGGAATTTTAAAGACGTAACACTCATATTTTGAGGAGTGAACTTGAGTACTCACCTTTATATTAAGAATCTAATAATAATTTGTCAGTGACAGATGCCAAAAAACATGAATGGAAGAACCTCGCAGTGCCAGAATTCTCGTGATTCAGCTAAACACCAAGTAAACTAATTAAATGTCAAAAAACAGGGTCTTAATGTGATAGATGAAGATATGGACACGGAAAATATATATTTAATGTAAAGTATTGATGATGGTGATTGAGACACGAACAGAAAGCAACACGTGCCACACGCTCAGAGACGTATAATTCTCGCCAGAAAGAAAGTCCATAGTTTGCGGCGGCTCAGATCACGCAACCGTGAAATATTGCCGCTCCTTTGGGCATTCTGCCATCTCCCTCGCAGTCAGAAACCGTGATGTTTCGTTTTTGCGGACGAGTGGACTATTTACCCTTTCTGCATAAAAACTTTCCCTGAAACTCGGCTGAAAATACTTTGACGAGTTCCTCGCATTTTGACATCTACACAGTGGAGAAAACTGACTACCTTGTTCGGGACAGCTGGCGATGACACCGGGAACAGTGAATGTTATCGAAGTAATGAGACAGAAGTAAACTAGGCGTAGGAATCATAAAGTTTCTTATTAAATATGGAGAAGTCTTGACGTGTTAGTGACCAATCTCCTTGATCACAGTCATTATATAACAGCGATACTGGGCACTATGGTAGACATTTCGAATCCTATTGGTAGAAAGAATTACGTGAACTGTTGGGGAAAGTATTGTTCCTTGCTGACAGTGTACCTAGTAAAATGCCATGTTTCTCTTTCGTTATTTCAGTCCAGTGAACGAGTTTAGAATCACATGACTGTTATAAGCAGTTTCCGGTATTTTCTTCTGGTTTTGTTGTAGTGAGACATGAGGTTGCGTTTTGTGCAGCGTTTGTAAATATTTTTAGCTCTACACATTTAAGTGCCGTATAGCATTTTAATGGTGTTTGGAAGATATTATTAGTTCCTGAGAAACAGAATTTTATGGTGAGTAAAATTCTATGTAGGAGGGTGAGTCAAATGGGAACCTTAAATAATTTTTTAAATATTATTTGTTGTGCAGAAGTGGTACAAAGCTGTATCACTTTTCAACATAATCTCCCCCCATGCTCAATGCAAGTCCTCCAGCGCTTACAAAGTGCTTAAATACCTTTAGGAAAAAATTCTTTTGGTAGTCCGCACAACCACTCATGCACCGCGTGGCGTACCTCTTCATCAGAACGGAACTTCTTTCCTCCCATTGCGTCTTTGAGTGGTCCAAACATATGGAAATCACTTGGGTCAAGGTCTGATGTCTATGGTGGATGCGGAAGACACTCAAAATGCAGGTCTGTGATTGTTGCAACTGTCGTACGAGCAGTGTGGAGCCTTGCATTGTAATGTTGCAAAAGGACATCTGCTGACAGCAATCCACGTCGCTTTGATTTGATTGCAGACCGCAGATGATTTTTTAGGAGATCTGTGTATGATGCACTAGTGACAGTAGTCCCTGTAGGCATGTAATGCTCCAAAATGACGCCTGTTTCGTCCCAAACGAGAGTCAGCATAACCTTGCCTGCTGATGGTTCTGTTCAAAACTTCTTTGGTTTGGTGATGAGGAATGGCGCCATTCCTTGCTCGCTCTATTCGTTGCCGGTTGGTGGAAGTGAACCCAGGTTCCGTCCCCAGTAACGATTCTTGCAAAGAAGCCATCACCTTCTCGTTCAAAGCGCCAAAGAAGTTCTTCACAAGCATCAATACGTCGTTCTCGCATTTCAGCAGTCAGCTGCCGTGGCACTTTGTGAAACTCGAGCACATCATGCACAATGTGGTGTGCTGACCCATGAGTAATCTGTAAACATGTTGCAATGTCATTCAGTGACGCTCGGCGGTTTTCCTTCACTATGGCTTCAACTGCTGCAATGTTCTGTGGAGTCACGGAGTCACAACTCGATGTGCCTGACCTGGACGAGGAGCATCTTCCACTGAAGTAACACAATTTGCGAACTTTCTACTAAATTCGTAGACTTGCTTCTGTGACAAACATTCGTCGATGAATTTCAATAGGTTTCACACCTTCACTACGCAAAAACCGAATAACAGAACGCTGTTCTTCCCTGGTGCAAGTCGCAAGTGGGGTGGCCATCTTTAAATTGATTCTGCGACGGTATGTGGCATCTGCACTATGCTGACACCTACAGACCATTCTGCACGCTGTCTGTAACACGCTTACCAACTTACAGAATAACGGCCCGAAATTTCGATTTGTAGGTTTAATAATGAATAATGAATAGGTTTAATAATGAATAAAAAAATAGGAGTGCGGGTTAGCTACTACAAACAGCATAGTGAACGCATTATTGTGGCCAAGATAGACACGAAGCCAACGCCTACTACAGTAGTACAAGTTTATATGCCAACTAGCTCTGCAGATGATGAAGAAATTGATGAAATGTATTATGAGATAAAAGAAATTATTCAGGTAGTGAAGGGAGACGAAAATTTAATAGTCATGGGTGACTGGAATTCGTCAGTAGGAAAAGGGAGAGAAGGAAACATAGTAGGTGAATATGGATTGGGGGGAAGAAATGAAAGAGGAAGCCGCCTTGTAGAATTTTGCACAGAGCATAACTTAATCATAGCCAACACTTGGTTCAAGAATCATAAAAGAAGGTTGTATACCTCGAAGAATCCTGGAGATACTAAAAGGTATCAGATAGATTATATAATGGTAAGACAGAGATTTAGGAACCAGGTTTTAAATTGTAAGACATTTCCAGGGGCAGATGTGGATTCTGACCACAATCTATTGGTTATGAACTGCAGATTGAAACTGAAGAAACTGCAAAAAGGTGGGAATTTAAGGAGATGGGACCTGGATAAACTGAAAAAACCAGTTGTTGTAGAGAGTTTCAGGAAGAGCATAAGGGAACAATTGACAGGAATGGGGAAGAGAAATACAGTAGAAGAAGAATGGGTAGCTCTGAGGGATGAAGAAGTGAAGGCAGCAGAGGATCAAGTAGGTAAAAAGACGAGGGCTAATAGAAATCCTTGGGTAACAGAAGAAATATTGAATTTAATTGATGAAAGGAGAAAATATAAAAATGCAATAAATGAAGCAGGCAAAAAGGAATACAAACGTCTCAAAAATGAGATCGACAGAAAGTGCAAAATGGCTAAGCAGGGATGGCTAGAGGACAAATGTAAGGATGTAGAGGCTTGTCCCACTAGGGGTAAGACAGATACTGCCTACAGGAAAATTAAAGAGACCTTTGGAGAGAAGAGAACCGCTTGTATGAATATCAAGAGCTCAGATGGCAACCCAGTTCTAAGCAAAGAAGGGAAGGCAGAAAGGTGGAAGGAGTATATAGAGGGTTTATACAAGGGCGATGTACTTGAGGAGAATATTATGGAAATGGAAGAGGATGTAGATGAAGATGAAATGGGAGATAAGATACTGCGTGAAGAGTTTGACAGAGCACTGAAAGACCTGAGTCGAAACAAGGCCCCGGGAGTAGACAACGTTCCATTAGAACTACTGATGGCCTTAGGAGAACCAGTCATGACAAAACTCTACTATCTGGTGAGCAAGATGTATGAGACAGGCGAAATACCCACAGACTTCAAGAAGAATATAATAATTCCAATCCCAAAGAAAGCAGGTGTTGGCAGATGTGAAAATTACCGAACTATCAGTTTAATAAGACACAGCTGCAAAATACTAACGCGAATTCTTTACAGATGAATTGAAAAACTGGTAGAAGCGGACCTCGGGGAAGGTCAGTTTGGATTCCGTAGAAATGTTGGAACACGTGAGGCAATACTAACCTTACGACTTATCTTAGAAGAAAGATTAAGAAAAGGCAAACCTACGTTTCTAGCATTTGTAGACTTAGAGAAAGCTTTTGGCAACGTTAACTGGAATACTCTCTTTCAAATTCTGAAGGTGGCAGGGGTAAAATACAGGGAGCGAAAGGCTATTTACAATTTGTACAGAAACCAGATGGCAGTTATAAGAGTCGAGGGGCATGAAAGGGAAGCAGTGGTCTGGAAGGGAGTGAGACAGGGTTGTAGCCTCTCCCCGATGCTATTCAATCTGTATATTGAGCAAGCAGTAATGGAAACAAAAGAAAAATTCGGAGTAGGTATTAAAATTCATGGAGAAGAAGTAAAAACTTTGAGGTTCGCCGATGACATTGTAATTCTGTCAGAGACAGCAAAGGACTTGGAAGAGCAGTTGAACGGAATGGACAGTGTTTTGAAAGGAGGATATAAGATGAACATCAACAAAAGCAAAACGAGGATAATGGAATGTAGTCAAATTAAATCGGGTGATGCTGAGGGAATTAGATTAGGAAATGAGACACTTAAAGTAGTAAAGGAGTTTTGCTATTTAGGGAGTAAAATAACTGATGATGGTCGAAGTAGAGAGGATATAAAATGTAGACTGGCAATGGCAAGGAAATCGTTTCTGAAGAAGAGAAATTTGTTAACATCGAGTATAGATTTAAGTGTCAGGAAGTCGTTTCTGAAAGTATTTGTATGGAGTGTAGCCATGTATGGAAGTGAAACATGGATGATAAATAGTTTGGACAAGAAGAGAATAGAACCTTTCGAAATGTGGTGCTACAGAAGAATGCTGAAGATAAGGTGGGTAGATCACGTAACTAATGAGGAGGTATTGAATAGGATTGGGGAGAAGAGAAGATTGTGGCACAACTTGACTAGAAGAAGGGATCGGTTGGTAGGACATGTTTTGAGGCATCAAGGGATCACAAATTTAGCATTGGAGGGCAGCGTGGAGGGTAAAAATCGTAGAGGGAGACCAAGAGATGAATACACTAAGCAGATTCAGAAGGATGTAGGTTGCAGTAGGTACTGGGAGATGAAGAAGCTTGCACAGGATAGAGTAGCATGGAGAGCTGCATCAAACCAGTCTCAGGACTGAAGACCACAACAACAACAACAACATTACAAATTTAGGATTTTCATTTTACGCACCCTCGTATTTTTAAAACTAGTCGTATAACTTGTGGACGGTTAAGCCTTACTTCATTAATCGTGAACCACCTTGCACCTGGAAACTGAAGAAGGCAGAACGAGGCCTTTTACCACAGAACATTGATGTTTGAAAATGAACTAAGATTTTTTTAGCGCACTAACAGTTTTAATCTGTATTTTTTTAAATTGAAATTTGTCTTAATTTTCAATACTTCTACTTCGAAATGATTCTTTATAATACTTCTGCTTCATTTGCTTTCACTTACTGATTATTGTTATGTGTAAGGGGCGATCAAACAGTTTCCTTTCGGAGGCCGTACAGTCCACAATCGATACGCCAGTCAGGTAAAATCACCAAGAATATTGAGACAATCATCCCACCGACGCACCGGTTTGAAGATACCCGTTTGGTGAAACGCTGTGTACCGCTGGGTGAAGAAGCCCGTAACTTCCTGCTGCACATCCTCGTCCGACAGGAGTTGTCGACCTTTCGAAGCCATTTTTGAGGAACGATCGCAGGGTAATCGCACGGGGAGAGGTGAGGACTATAGTACAGGTGCACGACTGTCTCCTAACTGAGTTGACGTAACTTTTGCGCTACATTTCCGATGTGAGGGCGTGCGTCATCATGAAACAGCAGCACCTCCCACAACGGTGCTGTTCGAGATACATTCTGCCCCAAACACATTCTTCGTTCTTCGGTGAATGTTCACCGGTGTTTGTCCTTCGGCGGCCAAGAAAAGAAATACAGCACGTTGGACCTGATCGGACGCATTAGCTAATAACATCGCCAAAGTTCACATTTGCGCATTAAACGCACTGACGTCAGGAAAACAGGAATGATACACTGATCCCTTGAGTACATGTCGGTGCTTATATACCTGGAATGGCGGCTACGTTACATATACGCTGCAGCAACGCCCTCAAATGGAAACTTCGTGATAGGCACTCACAGAACAGTAACAATGTAACGGGTAGACTCTAAAATACTGTACTCACAGAATTATTCAGTCGCAATACTTTTAAATTTCGACACACATTTTATTACACTACCGGCCATTAAAATTGCTGCACCACGAAGATGATGTGCAACAGATGCAAAATTTAACCGACAGGAAGAAGATGCTGTAATATGCAAATGATTAGCTTTTCAGAGCATTCACACAAGTTTGGCGCCGGTGGCGACACCTACAACGTGCTGACATGAGGAAAGTTTCCAACCGATTTCTCATACATAAACAGCAGTTGACCGGCGTTGCCTGGTGAAACGTTCTTGTGATGCCTCGTGTAAGGAGGAGAAATGCGTACCATCACGTTTCCGGCTTTGATAAAGTTAGGATTGTAGCCTATCGCGATTGCGTTTTATCGTATCGCGACATCGCTGCTCGCGTTGGTCGAGATCCTATGACTGTTAGCAGAATATGGAGTCGGTGCGCTCAGGAGAGTAATACGGAACGCCGTGCTGGATCCCAACGGCCTCGTATCACTAGCAGTCGAGATGACAGGCATCTTACCCGCATGGCTATAACGAATCGTGCAGCCACGTCTCGATCCCTGAGTTAACAGATGGGGACGTTTGCAAGACAACAACCATCTGTACGAACAGTTCGACGACGTTTGCAGCACCACGGAGTATCAGCTCGGAGACCGTGGCTGCGGTTACCCTTGACGCTGCATGACATACAGGAGCGCCTGCGATGGTGTACTCAACGACGAACCTGGGTGCACGAATGGCAAAACGTCATTTTTTGGAATGAATCCGGTTCTGTTTACATCATCATGACGGCCGCATCCGTGTTTGGCGACATCGCGGTGAACGCTCATGCGAAGCGTGTATTCGTCATCGCCATACTGGCGTATCACCTGGCATGATGGTATGGTTTGCCATTGGTTACACATCTCGGTCACCTCTTGTTCGCATTGATGGCACTCTGAACAGTCGACGTTACATTTCAGATGTGTTAGGAGCGTGGCTTTACCCTTCATTCGATCCCTGCGAAACCCTACATTTCAGCAGAACAATGCACGACCGCATGTTGCAGGTCCTGTACGGGCCTTTCTGCATAATGTTCGACTGCTGCCCTGGCCAGCACATTCTACAGATGTCTCATCAATTGAAAACGTCTGGTCAATGGTGGACGAGCAACTGGCTCGTCACAATACGGCAGTCACTACTCATGATGAACTGTGGTATCGTGTTGAAGCTGCATGGGCAGCTATACCTGTACACGCCATCCAAGCTGTGTTTGACTCAATGCTCAATCGTATCAAGGCCGTTATTACGGCCAGAGGTGGTTGTTCTGGGTACTGATTTCTCAGGATCTATGCACCCAAATTGGGTGAAATTGGGTGAAAATGTTCTAGTATAATATATTTGTCCAATGAATACCCGTTTATCATCTGCATTTCTTCTTGGTATAGCATTTTTCATGGCCAGTAGTGTAGTAGTTACGTGAGCACATTTTAGCATGGAGTAATTTTTGTAATGACAGGAAAGGACTGCGGAAATCGAAAAGTGACAGCTAACATTTAGAAATGGAGTAAGGAAATATATTAAACTTCTGTAACAGAATGGCTAGAGACATAAGTTTGAAAAGTGTTCCAAGGTAAAACACTCTCAATATCAGTTCCTCTTGGCAAAAAGATGTTTCGTGAGAGATGGGTGAACATCTTGCGATTATACAGCGTCTCCCAGCGTATTTGTTGATTGCACAGTCCATTGGTGTGCTCGTTGTTCATAGTTTCAAACGCGCATAATTTTTTGGCTATCAGACATTGCGAGGTGACGGGGCTAGCAGTGTATTTAACACTAAATTCTTCTAGAATCTACATATGTAAATGATGCTCTAAGCCCCCCCTATTCTAACTCCGACTTTTGCTGTTGCACATGGATTAAAAAATATACGCGAACTGACTGTAATCAACCCTGCAAGTGGAGTAGAAAAGAGTTTGGCACCTGCAATAATTTAATTTGATAAATAAGTTAAATAAAGGAAAGTTTCATTAACGTAGTGAGAAATGATGGGTTGCTCTACGAATTAACAGAATGAAAGTTCTGTCCAAAATAACAATATGATTTATTAAGTCTAAACACAAAATAATAAACAAAACACATGAAACATTTATAATACATCAAATTGGCTCAAATTGGATACTCAAACAAACGCTGTGAAGGTGAAGTTGTCCCTAAACTAGATTGTGAGGTTTATGACGAAGTGGTATGTGGAGCCAATTCCTTGCACACTCAAATCTTAAGAGAGACACACACCTAACCCAACATTAATTGCTGCTACTCAAGACAGAACAAAGTTAGAAAAAGACGAACAGGCGCTCTCTGCTGAGCTCTGATTATCACCTAGGTAAATCCCTATCTGCCGGTGCTGTGGACATACATTACCAAACTGTCTTCTTAACTGCAAGAACACGATCTGGCGTACCGGAGGCGATGGCTGGTTGCTTCGACGTCCTCGACCGAAAAGCGAGAGCCGACAGCCTAGAGCACCCGTACAGGCCGAACACACAACATTCCCGCCCCCACGACAGTGGTCGTGGTTAAACGTTCCAATCAGCAACTCGAAAACCGGCGGAAAATTCCACTCCATTGCCGGAGCACTACCATTCCACCAATGGAGATTCTTGGCGCCAATTTCTGCGCTGATTTTGCTACGTCACGGAGCTATGCCCTGAGCAAGCCAATCACAGTTACTATTTTGCAGAAAGCGCGGGAATTTTCCCGCCACAACTGCCTGGGTACACAAGTCATTCCCACGCCTCGCTGGTAGCCCGCCAGAAAGTGTTTTCGCTAAGATTCTGCGAAGTAACGGAACCTCTAGCCCAGCCGCTACTTCAGACCCCTCCGGGCGTGTCTTTTGACAATGTCGGCGTCTGCAAAGCATTCACTCGACTTCCTCACACCCGTCGGCTTAACCCTTTCCAGATCAGCGGAGCACGCCTGTCACCGGACCACCCAGGTGACGAGAGACGCTGCGTGGGAAGTCCGCGTGTGAAGGAATAGCAACTTTTCACTGCATACAATTAGAGACGAATATCGTAAGATAGAAATATGAGAGGGGGCTCATGCCACCTCTCAACATGTCGCGCTGTCGTCAAGTGCACTAATTTAAACTCCCGTCCTGCCCCGGGAGTCGTTCGCTAAGCGGTCCACACCCTACAGCCGTGGGCGTGCGTCAGCGGTTGGCGGCCACGGAAGCGAAGCATCGGTATCTGTGGTAATCTAGACGTAGGTACTCACTCCGCCTTTACTGCCTGATTGTTGTGGAAACAACACTGGTTCTAACTAAGAACAGATTCAGCAAACTACGATCTTCTGGCGGCCATGCCGGACAGAACAACTCTACCCCTACTACAGATGCCTAAGCCTCGGCCGGCCGCGGTGGTCTAGCGGTTCTGGCGCTGCAGTCCGGAACCCCGGGACTGCTACGGTCGCAGGTTCGAATCCTGCCTCGGGCATGGGTGTGTGTGATGTCCTTAGGTTAGTTAGGTTTAAGTAGTTCTAAGTTCTAGGGGACTTATGACCTAAGATGTTGGGTCCCATAGTGCTCAGAGCCATTTGAACCATTTTTTTGAACCTAAGCCTCGGTAGCGTACTAGTTATGGGAGGGAATGTAAGTCAGCCGCTTGCTTCAGGTGTTCAGTTCGTCAGAGCATCTGAAGATGGTGACATCGCCGAAACATTTTGCCTGTTGGACAGTATGAACCGGCAGCATACCTCAGGACTGTTTGATTGGCAAACGTCTTGGTAGAACATTGAAAGAAATGAGTGTGTAAGTGTAACTACGTAATTGGGTGCCTCGAGTATAATGATCCATTACACCATGCTTTTTATTGCGTTCAGCTGTTCTGCACAGTTACAAATTAACATATCAGTTAAAGCTGCATTCCACTAGAAATTTGTGAAATACGACAGCTTTGTGACCACTTTCAGCCGCTTCATATGTGGCTTGCGCCGGTACAGCGCAAAATACTGAGCAGCTCACACCGGTAGCCTCGACTGCAAGTGCTGTCGTCCGTTCTCGATAGCTCCGCACCAGTGGAACAGCCGATTTAAAACTGTCATTTTGTTCTTCTCTGGTCTCTCAAAGTTGCAAAAAGATTTTCAATCGTCTTCCATCGATTTATACGTTTCCTTTTGCTTTTATCATTGAAAGAAATATCATTTCTAACAGGTCTTCTTTATCAGACGGGCCAAGAGCTTCAGGATATTATGACTACGTTACAATTGCGTCAAAATTAGGTTTCATTTTTTCGGATTCATTTGAAAGTAACGTTTCGCTTTCTAACGCAGCCTCCCACGCTCTATAATGCGCTTTCGAACGTTTTGTAGGCTTTCCTCATTGGAAAAGTAACAGAATATGGACTGAGAGTAATACGAAAAAAAAGACGAAACTAGTGAGAATTGGCAGAAATGAGAGCAGCGAGAAACTTAACATTAGGATTGATGATTACAAAGTACCGGGTGATCAAAAAGTCAGTACAAATTGGAAAACTGAATAAATCACGGAATAATGTAGATAGAGAGGTACAAATTGACACACATGCTTTGAATGACATGGGGTTTTATTAGAATAAAAAAATACAAACGTTCAAAAAATGTCCGACAGATGGCGCTTCATCTATCAGAATAGCAATAATTATCATAACAAAGTAAGACAAAGCAAAGATGATGTTCTTTACAGGAAATGCTCAATATGTCCACCATCATTCCTCAAAAATAGCTGTAGTACAGGAATAATGTTGTGAACAGCACTGTAAAGCATGTCCGGAGTTATGGTGAGGCATTGGCGTCGGATGTTGTCTTTCAGCATCCCTAGAGATGTCGGTCGATCACGATACACTTGCGACTTCAGGTAACCCCAAAGCCAATAATCGCACGGACCGAGGTCTGGGGACCTGGGAGGCCAAGCATGACGAAAGCGGCGACTGAGCACACGATCATCACCAAACGACGCGCGCAAGAGATTTTTCACGCGTCCAGCAATATGGGGTGGTTTTTTTTTTGTTCTAATAAAACCCCATGTCATTCCAAGCATGTGTGTCAATTTTTACCTCTCTATGTACATTATTCCGTGGTTTATTAAGTTTTCAAATTTATACTGACTTTTTGATCACCCGGTATATGAAGTTAAGGAATGCTGATACCTATGCAGTAAAAGAACGAATGACGGACGCAGCAAGGAGGACATCGATATCAGACTAGCACTGGCAAAAAGTGCATTCCTGGCCAAGAGAAATCTACTAGCGTCAAAGATAGGCCTTAATTCCAGCCCGCCGGAGTGGCCATGCGATTCTAGGTGCTACAGTCTGGAACCGCGTGACCGCTACGGTCGCAGGTTCGAATCCTGCCTCGGGCATGGATGTGTGTGATGTCCTTAGGTTAGTTAGGTTTAAGTAGTTCTAAGTTCTAGGGGACTGACGACCACAGCAGTTAAGTCCTATAGTCCTCAGAGCCATTTGATTTGAACCTTAATTCGAAGAAGAAATTTCTGAGAATGTACGTTTTGAGCACAGCATTGTATGATAGTGAAACATGGACTGTGGGAAACCGAAACAGAGGAGAATGTGGGAAACCGAAACAGAGGAGACTCGAAGGATTTGAGATGTGGTGCTAGAGAACAATGTTGAAAATTACGTGGACTGATAAGGAATGAGGACACTCCTGTGGGCTAATTCCTGCCCCTACTTACAGTGCTTGTGTAAGGTGGTGCCACTTGCCAGCATATTAAGACAAATATCCACGTGACCATCATACATGTTAAGGTATGTGCTCATCGCTGCTCGGGCACGTTCTAAAGTCCCAGGCGTGTACGGAAAGCATTAACAGCCTCTCATAATGCGTTCATAAATCTTTTAAATATCACCTCACAAAAAAATCCAACGGGTTTAATACCGGGGACGTGGGAAGCTATGGTACTGGCGAGCCACGACCGATGTAGTATCATGATCATATCGTGCCTCTCTTTCTTTGCTCAGTATGCTTTGCTCACCTTAACTCAGAGAGCAAATATTAGAAAAAAATTGTGCTGGCAGCAAAGAATAACAAACAGGTCGGCCTAGTGGCACCTTGGAACCCATAAAATATTTCAGATACTGCAGATGCAAATTTGCCCTCAAAAAATTTGATCAAAAACTGCTCACCTTTTTAAGAACGTGTGCACGACAGTTGCTAAAGCTCTTCGACAATTTTCTAAAACAACATTTCGTATGATAGTGACCCTTTGAAGGGTAAAACTAATAATCAGATATGGAATTCCTTTTGCCCGGCGTAGTGCAGCAGGTGGCATGGACCCAACAGGTAGTTGTAAGTCCCCTTCAGAAATACTAAACCATGTTTCCTCTACAGTTGTCCATAACTACAAAAGTCTTACCAGCGCTGGATTTTGTGCACAAACTGATCCCTCGATTATGTCCCATAAATGTTCCATGGGATTCAAGTCGGGCGATCTGGGTGGCCAAATAATTAGCTCGAATTGTCCAGAATGTTCTTCAAGCCAGTCGCGAGCAATTGTGGACCGGTGACAACGCGCATTGTTATCCGTAAAAATTCAATCATTGAATGGCTACAAATAGTCTCTAAGTAGCCGAATACAATCACATCCAGTCAATGATTGGTTCAGTTGGACCACAGGACTCATTCCATTCCATGTAGACACAGCCCACAGCATTATGGAGCTATCACTTGCTTGCACAGTGCCACGTTCACAACTTGTGTCCATGAATTCATGAAGTCTGTGCTGCACTCGAATCCTACCGCCAGCTCACCAACTGAAATCGGGACTCATCTGACGAGCATACTGTTTCCCAGTCTTGTAGGGTCCAACCGACACGGTCACGAGCCCGGGAGACCCACTGCAGGCGACATCGTGATGTTAGCGAAGACAGTCGCATCGGTCGTCTGCTGTCAAAGCACATTAAAGCTAAATTTCACCGCACCTGTTCTCGCTCATTAAGTGACGGTCGCCCGACGCTGAGTTGTCCTTGGTGATAAGTAATGCCTGAAATTTGGTATTGTCGGCACATTCGACACTATGGATCTTGAAACATTGAATTCCCTAACGATTTCCGAAGTGGGATGTCCCATTCGTCTAGCTCCAACTAACATTCCGTGTTCAGAGGCTGTTAATTCCTATCTCGCTTCTAGGCACTACAGTCTGGAGCCGCGCGACCGCTACGGTCGCAGGTTCGAATTCTGCCTCGGGCATGGATGTGTGTGATGTCCTTAGGTTAGTTAGGTTTAAGTAGTTCTAAGTTCTAGGGGACTGATGATCTCAGTTGTTAAGTCCCATAGTGCTCAGAGCCATTTGAACCATTTTTTGTCTTGCTTCCATAAACACGTCGGAAACATTTTCACGCCTGAGTACAAGTGACAGCTCCACACCTTTCAAAAGATAAACTAAAAGAAGGTGTCTTTATTGAACCTGACATTATAAAATTGATGTATGATGTTAACTATGAACCCACAATGACCTCAAATGAGAAAAAAGCGTGGATATCATTCAAGCAAGTCGTTAATAAGTTCTTAGGACATAAAAAAGACCCAGAATATGTTTATATTATAGCTACAATGTTAAAGAAGTTTAAAGCTTTAGGATGTTTGATGAGCCTTAAAGTTCACTTTTTGAACAGTCACCTTGATTACTTCCCGGACAATATGGAAGATGTTAGTGAGGAGCAAGCAGAGCGTTTTTACCAGGACATTAAAGTGATGGAAAAACGCTACCAAGGCCGCTGGAACACCAACATGGTGGGGGACTACTGTTGGTCACTTCACCGAGAGGTCCAGCAAGCGACCCATCGTAGGAAAAGCTACATAAGAAGCTTCAATGAAAAAAGAGAAAGAAAATACAAACCAATTCCAGCTGACAAGTGAAACCTCTATAAAACACATATCATTGTTTTAAGTAGCTTACTGTAAATACAAACCGTATAGCATAGGATTTTTATACTATATAATAAAAAGCATATTGCTCGAAAACTATGGGTGATACAAAAAGACTAAGGCTAGATTTAGATTCAGTTCATAAAAGTCTATAAAGATCAAATATAAAAGCAAAAAAGTTTTTTCAAAAAACAATTTTCGTTAGCCTGTGTCACTCTTTCCAGATGAATTCCTCCCATAATCTTATAGGTCAATGTGGTTGTTGTCGCGTAGATAAATCCCGCCAACACCACTATTCGGGGTACACTTCTTCGCGTATGGCACATAAAAACTTTATGTGAAACAAACAAAATTGAAAGACAAGTCATATGTGAATTTCAAACAGCGATAAGATTTCTAAATGGACGGAACAAGACAGCAGCGTCGAATCCCAACCAGTTGTTTGAAAGGTACAGGGCGAGATAATGGTTCATGAGTGGACGAGACTGGACATTTCAGAACATGTGAATGTTCACGATGTATTGTGCATTTCAGAACAGGCAAAGACAGTGACTAGAAACAATAGACATATCACGATGAACTTTTGGGCAATTCCCGGTTTAATTAAAAAGTAGCCCTTCGTTTGTTATCGTAGAATCTATGGTCCGATAATTATTTCATGTGATGAAATATTGCGGAAAGAATGACGTCCATTATCAATATTAAATACTGTTCTTGCTGTTTGTATAGTTATATCCATTTTTACGTAGCGTTACAATTAACCTTGTGAACATCCTTGGGAAGAGACGAAACATAACTTTGCGTTACACCACCATGTTATAAACGTTTAAACTTGTTACATACTTTTAACGCTAGTATCAGTAAATATAGTTTTGTAATCAGTATGAACTGTAAGCGGAGGAATTAAGCGAACACACGCTAAACTCGATATCATTAGAGATGGAGCGCTAAGTACTTTGTCCCAGAGAGGTGTGGTTTCCCCAAAACAGTCTTTCCTGAATTAGTCTTAACAGATTTTGTAAAAACATTTATATCTTACAAGTCTGCTGGTCCAGATAAAATGAAGCTAGAGTCAGAAAATTAATAGAAAATATGTTGGAAGGAGTTTCTAGAGTGTTTTATACGAGCGTGTAATTTTTCGTGAGGCATTAATATTTTCTGTTGGGGAACTGTCAATTCGTTAAGCATTACGCACATTGTAATTTTCTTTCATGTAAAATAACCATTATAGCTGAATATAATGCTTAAATATTGGTCAGAGGATTTAGCTTTATAATTCTCAATGAATGTTCAGTCTTTGTTGTGCAACGGTTTCCTAGTTACTGGTATACTTCAACACTCGGTATATATAGCGCTTGTACATCAATTTAGTTGCTTGGGATCTCATATATCAGTTGCTTACATATGAACATCTGTTGGTTTGCAGAGCATTAATGTTGCCAAGTACCTCATTAAGTAACTTGACATTTTTTGTTTGTATTTTGGTGCTCAAATTTTCATTTGGGTGGCATATTTAGTTGGTCACATGAATACGAAGTAAACTGAGATCTATTAATAAGCCTTTGCAAAATCTCATTTCGTTTTCTCTCACGGTATATGGGTGCAGGGTGTAATGGATATAAGTACAAATATTTCTTTTTGTGACTGAGAACAGTGTACTGAACAACATTACGTCATTGTTTACGTCATTTGCAGATTAATAATCATAGCCATTACGAGAAGTGTGTTTTTAGATTTGTTAGTACTTTCAAGTACATGTGGCAAGAGCAAGCTATTAACAGCTATTTTCTACTGGGCACCAGGTCAGGTGTCGGCACTTGGGAACGTGAAAGCAAAGGGGTTCATCCATACTGACAGGCGTAGTCCGCTTAGTGGTGCAGTACAACTCTGCGGAAAAAATCAGGTATTAAAGTTTGTTACATATTTGTAGGAAAACTGTTAGACGCAGAGAAAAAATAAGCAACACGCTGTTGTGTGTACATATTAAGTTACCACATATAAGAAATTCTGCACTTATATGAATGTATGTATTATTGTTACACATCCCCTCCTAAACCACTGGACCGATTTCAACCAAACTTGGTACACATATCACTTATTGTCTAGAAATCATCACTATGGGGATAAGAACCATCTCCATTTCTAAGTGGTGGGTGATGGAGTGAAAAGGCAGTTTTGCTCACGAGGTGCGAATACCCATACATTAAGTTCAAATGGTTCAAATGGCTCTGAGCACTATGGGACTCAACTGCTGAGGTCATTAGTCCCCTAGAACTTAGAACTAGTTAAACCTAACTAACCTAAGGACGTCACAAACATCCATGCCCGAGGCAGGATTCGAACCTGCGACCGTAGCGCATACATTAAGTCTCTAAGAGTTTCAGAATGAGAGCACTCAGAAACTTTACACATAATTTCAAACCTTTAAGAAACTTTTTGTCGCTGACGACCGCCATAATGATGAAAGGAAAAAAGTACATCGCTTACTACATTTTCACTGTTCATGAAATAAAACTATACGACGTTTATTTTATTACTTCTTTACTGCTAATTGTATTCACGATATACTTCTCAGACAGTATTCACATATACCACTTAATATGCAACAAAAATTATATTATTGTAAGACACGCAGATCAGGAGACGTGTAAACATAAACACTGAAATGCGTTAAAATTGTTGCATTATGGAAGACGTTTAAATTCATTACTTAGTTTCTAGTAGCTCTATTCGCCACAAGTTTCGCAGACAATATCCACAACTGCCGCTGAATTTACCTACAAAAATATATCACTTGTAAGTAGGCTGTTTAGGTTTTTATGTTGGTGACGCCATGTAGTGCTCTGTATGAAAATTGCTGAGTGCGCTGTGTGCAGTCTGTGGCTGGTTGGACTCATTGTTAGAATATTCGCTTGGGGTAGTGTTGGGCAGTTGGATGTGAACAGCGCGTAATGTTGGGCAGTTGGAGGTGAGCCGCCAGCAGTGGTGGATGTGGATAGAGAGATGCCAGAGTTTTGAGCGGACGATCTGGGCGTGTGTCCATCACAAAAGGGAAATTTGTTTAATTGGATGTCAATATTATGACTTTTGAACGCTATTAAAGTAAATACATTTTTTGTTCTCTATCAAAATATTTCATTTGCTAACTATGTCTATCAGTAGTTAGTGCCTTCAGTAGTTAGAATCTTTTATTTACCTGGCAGTATTGGCGCCCGCTGTATTGCAGTAGTTCGAGTAACGAAGATTTTTCTGAGGTAAGTGATTCATGAAAGGTATAGGTTATTGTTAGTCAGGGCCATTCTTTTGTAGGGATTATTGAAAGTCAGATTGCGTTGCTCTAAAAAAATGTTGTGTGTCATTTAAGTGATGATCAGGTTAAATAAAGAGAGAACTGTCTGATTACGTTCAGTTTTACTCAGTTGTTTCCGTATCAAATAACGTAAGAGTTTACCAGCACAGTCATCCTTAATTTTCAAAGAGGACGTTTCACACTGTATGACATAGTTCACGAGATACGACGTTAAATACGCAGATGCGTGAAAAACTGCGACACTTTATATTACGTGTTAATTTATTATTTCTTTACTACTAACTCTGTTCACAATATACATCACAGACACTATCCACATACGTCGCCGAATGAACGTACAAAATTATATCATTGTGTAGCTCGTAGTTCATGGGATACAACGTCATAAAATTGAGCTGCGTGAAAATGAATCTGCAGGGTGAAACTTGCTAGAGATACAGGTGAAATATGTGTACAAATACACGTGAATGATGTTAAATATGTGTGAAATATATTTTAAATGTGTGTATGTGGGCAAAGTTGCAGAGAGTGGGTGAGGGGGAAGTGGAAGACAGGAGGGAGGAGAAGGACAGAGAATGAGATGAACAGGGAGAGGGGGTGGAGGAGATGAATAAAGAGAGGGGAGAGTCAGAGATGTACAGAGAGAGAGGTGGCAATAGAAAGGAGACAGAGACTGAGGAGATGGAGGAGGTGGACAGAGAAGGGTGAAGGAGGAGATGAACAGAGAGAGGGAGCAGAGGGAGATGGGCTAATAGAAGATTGGAATAAATACATACCCGTCCAATGCTAGGTACTCAGCACTAGACTAGGACACAGATCTGTATGAGGCAAATTGAGTAATATAACTCCCTTGTAGACCTGAAAAGGAATTGTGTAGCAATACCGATCATACACATTTTCGTGCTATGGTTGGCGCTGTTTGAACGGCACAATTGGCAGGGGTTTACACCACCCTCCAAGATTCCTAGCATCGTTGAGGTTACAAATATAGCGGGAAAGAGCATGACTGGAAGCCAAAATGCCATGGGATCTAATCCCGGTTGGACTACAGAATATTTCAATTTCCCGTTAACCTAGCTTTCACTTCTCACTAATTTGATAATTCACTAGGAACGACACGTGGTTCGGATTCCACGTTAAACAGTATGTCTCCTTTCCTTTATAGGGTTACTAGGGTGGGTTAGGGATACTTGAGTTTCCGAAGTCGCGCCCAAGACTTGCACCAGGCCGCTGAGACACACAAAATACTTTAATAGTTTCTGTTTTGGGGCATTATTGTTTCTTTTTACCTTCGGTGTGGATATATGCTGAGATAACGCACACTGAGTTCTTGTGATTTTGGTTCCTGTTAACTATACTTTCCAGGCGTATCTTTCCACTGCTATTAGTCTTTCATTATGTTCTCCACTATATTTACATGTTTCCTTCGGTTTTTAAGATTTGTCACTGCCGTTTTTATTTTTTAGCTATTGCAGATACA
This sequence comes from Schistocerca nitens, assembly GCF_023898315.1. Classification (NCBI taxonomy): domain Eukaryota; kingdom Metazoa; phylum Arthropoda; class Insecta; order Orthoptera; family Acrididae; genus Schistocerca; species Schistocerca nitens. The sequence goes on from NC_064620.1 coordinate 298,679,266, forward strand.
CGAGAGAATTAATAAGAGACAATCCAGTTGGTTTTCGTACGTGAAATGATGGGATTTCAGCCTGAAAAAACAGTTACATGAATGCGTGAAATGTATTCGCAGGTGTGAATATGAACAACCGTCAACTGTATAAGGGAATGACGATAGTGAAAATTTGGACTGGACTGGGAATCGAACCTGGATTTCCCACTTTACCCAAGCGGTCGCCTTAACCGCTTTTATTAAAAATATATGTTATGTAATTTGAAGGTGGAGGGTGGAGAAAGGAAAGTAGAGGGACGAAAATAATGATATCAGATGTGCCACTGCTAATGGGGGAGGGGGGCGGCTTGGGGCAAAGTGAGCAGAAGTAGCAACCCGAGTCCCGCTCTCCCCCTCAGAGCTACAATGACCAATGTGTTGCAAAAGCTCGTGTAGGTAAATGAAAGCCGGTCTTCGTCGGCTACCAAGCAGGAAGAAAAACAAAAGATGTCTTCTCGTTACGACGTGAGGACGCTCAACAGTGCTACTCGCTGCGGAATTATCGATCCACGTCTTTTCGTATCTCTGCCGGGGTCGCTGCTAGTTCGATATTAAGAAAAGAAATTTGCTCGTGGTTCAACTTCTCCTGTCATGAATAATTCATCTGCGAGATCGGTTATCGAACGCGCTCTGGGCAAATTTGAGCAGTACTGCTGGTACTTGGGGTGCTGCACGATCGCACAGTGTCGTCCATTTAACAAGTGCCAAAAATCGAGGACCGTCATCTCATCGCCACTAAACAAGTAGTGGTTGGCATGACCGTTTATTCATATCCACGGGATATACACGTCATCCGTGAGCGATTGTCTAATTAAATGGTCGGAAGTCAAGCGTGTGAGGAAAGCCAACATCTCGTGCACCAAATGGCAAACATAATTCGCCGGTCCACAGACAAGGTGATGATCATATGCATATGTATCCATCACTTCGTAGGTGACACAAAATTGAGAGCCGGCCAGGTGAATTTGACGTAGGCAAAACTGGTACACCTCCTCCCCGTGAACCGTTACATATGAAGCGGCGCTCACCGCCTGCCACACAACACGCCAATCTATGTGGGGGTATTTCCTTTCAATTACGTTCGACGCCAACCCAGTTTCAGGTTGTTGTGTATCTCCCTCGCTGATGTCAAGCGAGTGAACAATAGTGCTGTGCGGATGTAGCTTAGTCGGCCACTGGTAATGGAGTGGGGTCCTCCTCCGCGAAGGTACGCCAGACGTATGGCTCCTACTATCCAAAGAGTCAGCATCACAGACATCTATGCGCCGCTCGGATCGGGTTGACGTCGTGAACGATCTACCTTCTTCGCAGATGCGGTCATGCACCTCTTTATGGGGCGGAAGATTGCGTTGGTAGTGGGATGGGATTTCAACTGCACCAGACTGCCCAAGGACCAGTTACCGCTTCACTCACAGCACGCATAACTTTCCATAGGTGTCAATAACCTCCAGCTTGTGGACTCTGTAACATTATCTGATTGCCCTACCATTTCAAATTTTTCGCTAACCGAGCAGTCGCTCGGAAACAGCTACAATTAGCAAATAACGTTGCGAGAATGTAAAAAACGTACGTCCTGTGGCGTGACTATTGTGGAAGCACCGTCATAGATGTAGCGAGCTATCGACTTTGAAGGCTGCTGCGCGAAAGGCGGACAAAAGAAGAACACATTTACACATTCTTTTGATGTACGAGATATTCTCGATAGACAGATACTCACTCTTTTGTCTCTTGTAATTTGCGTCTTGCCACCGTGTTATTATTGTTTAAGAAATATTATTTTAGTGTAACGTGAAAGTGCCATACTGTACAGCAGTAGTTTATGTGAGAAGCTAGATTGTGCGACGTGTGTCTGGAAATATCGAAGGATGTAAGTTCGTTATGTATTGATGGTCATAAATTCAAAGTTAAATTGAACTTGTGTATGGACTAATTATTTAGTATAGAACCCATGTCTACTTCATGAGCATACGTATTTAATTATCTCTTATGTTTCTGCAAAGTTTGATGGTTCACAGTCACGAATTGTTTCGTCGAAATCGGACAGAAGTTGCATAAGGCGAAATATTTTCTCCGCACCTTTTCTACGGGTAAATGCATGATAAACTTCGGTCCCTTAGGAAATTCATGTTGTGCTATCCAAAAACAATTATATTTTCAATATACATTTACCCTCCTCTGCAAAGCAACTTCCGACTGATCAGACGATTCAACAAGAAACAGCCGCACACAGTCGGCGTAAAATTCCTGACCAGTAAAGGTATTCAAAACCACTATAATAACTAGTTATGTCTATTTACCTAAAATACAATATACAGGGTGTTACAAAAAGGTGCGGCCAAACTTTCAGGAAACATTCCTCACACACAAAGAAAGAAAATATGTTATGTGGACATGTGTCCGGAAACGCTTACTTTCCATGTTAGAGCTCATTTTATTACTTCTCTGCAAATCACATTAATCATGGGATAGAAACACACAGCAACAGAACGTACCAGCGTGACTTCAAACACTTTGTTACAGGAAATGTTCAAAATGTCCTCCGTTAGCGAGGATACATGCATCCACCCTCCGTCGCATGGAATCCCTGATGCGCTGATGCAGCCCTGGGGAATGTATTGTATCACAGCCGTCCACAATACGAGGACGAAGAGTCTCTACATTTGGTACCAGGGTTGCGTAGACAAGAGCTTTCAAATGCCCCATAAATGAAAGTCAAGAGGGTTGAGGTCAGGAGAGCGTGGAGGCCATGGAATTGGTCCGCCTCTACCAATCCATCGGCCACAGAATCTGTTGCTGAGAAGCGTACGAACACTTCGACTGAAATGTGCAGGAGCTCCATCGTGCATGAACCACATGTTGTGTCGTACTTGTAAAGGTACATGTTCTAGCAGCACAGGTAGAGTATCCCGTATGAAACCATGATAACGTGCTCCATTGAGCGTAGGTGGAAGAACATGGGACCCAATCAAGACATCACCAACAATGCCTGCTCAAATGTTCACAGAAAATCTGTGTTGATGACGTGATTTGACAATTGCGTGCGAATTCTCGTCAGCCCACACATGTTAATTATGAAAATTTACAATTTGATCACGTTGGAATGAAGCCTCATCCGTAAAGAGAACATTTGCATTGAAATGAGTATTGACACATTGTTGGACGAACCATTCGCAGAAGTGTACCCGTGGAGGCCAATCAGCTGCTAATAGTGCCTGCACACGCTGTACATGGTACGGAAAGAACTGGTTCTCCCGTAGCACTCTCCATACAGTGACGTGGTCAACGTTACCTTGTACAGTAGCAACTTCTCTGACGCTGACATTAGGGTTGTCGTCAACTGCACGAAGAATTGCCTCGTCAATTGCAGGTGTCCTCGTCGTTCTAGGTCTTCCCGAGTCGCGAGTCATAGGCTGGAATGATCCGTGCTCCCTAAGATGCCGATCAATTGCTTCGAAAGTCTTCCTGTCGAGACACCTTCGTTCTGGAAATCTGTCTCGATACAAACGTACCGCGCCACGGCTATTGCCCCGTGCTAATCCATACATCAAATGGGCATCTGCCAACTCCGCATTTGTAAACATTGCACTGACTGCAAAACCACGTTCGTGATGAACACTAACCTGTTGATGCTACGTACTGATGTGCTTGTTGCTAGTACTGTAGAGCAATGAGTCGCATGTCAACACAAGCACCGAAGTCAACATTACCTTCCTTCAATTGGGCCAACTGGCGGTGAATCGAGGAAGTACATTACATACTGACGAAACTAAAATGAGCTCTAACATGGAAATTAAGCGTTTCCGGACACATGTCCACATAACATCTTTTCTTTATTTGTGTGTGAGGAATGTTTCCTGAAAGTTTGGCCGTACCTTTTTGTAACACCCTGTATATCATTACGTGCTTTCCTTTGCAAATATATTTCCACCGCCGATTATAGCTGTATGTTAATGCACAAAAGTAAACATATTGTTATAATTGGCGCCCGAACATGGTCACGAATTAAAAAAAACTGATCAAAGTAATAAAAATTTTTTAGTAAGATACGCATTGTGAAATTTTTCATAAAGAATTGTAGCTAATCTTGTGCTTTTGATTTGTTACATGCATCAAACACCATCCAATAAAATTTCTATTGAGCGAACAAACGAGATAAGTCAATCAGAGAAAATGACAGAAAATAGATTTTTTGGAACAGAATTTGCGCGAAAATCTTGTTGCATCGCCGAAGGCAGGCATCAGCAACGTAAATTAAAATTTTGTCAGCCGTAGCCAAGCTTCGTTAGTTTCAGTCGTCATTAATCAATTTGTGACGATCTTTAGTAGTTGCAGTAGAAAATTTGCTTCAAATCCAGTAGTTTGCATTTAGTAGATTGGCCATTTCTTTAACTATTACTTAAATTCCATTGTTGTGTATTGTATATCATTTGTTTTTAAATGTCCGTTGCCTGTTCACGGAGCTGACCAGTATTAGTTTCCATTTATTTTGATCCGTGTGCAGCCATACTTCGTTTACGGTCCAGAATAGTCACTTGCTCTCGTGACGTGCAACTCCCGACATTCCGACCTTATGACGGAGCAGTGACAACCGACTCGCTACCAATAAATTACATCTCTGTCAACAGTTGACGGCCGTAGTTCAAACGAACTTCATTGACTTACTGTTCGTAAATAATTGAGACATGACAGACCATAAAATGTCATCTCTAGAATCAAATGAACAGAATGAAACGAATGAAGTGTCGCGTCGCTTACGATCCCGCAGGATAAAAAATGGTTCAAATGGCTCTGAGCACTATGGGACTTAACTGCTGTGGTCATCAGTCCCCTAGAACTTAGAACTACTTAAACCTAACTAACCTAAGGACATCACACACATCCATGCCCGAGGCAGGATTCGAACCTGCGACCGTAGCGGTCGCGCGGCTCCAGACTGTAGCGCCTAGAACCGCTCGGCCACTCCGGCCGGCCCGCCGGATAATTAGTAGGGCTGAGACACCAATCTAAACAACTGTAGAAAGTGAAGTAGGAAATATTATGGACTTTGGTGCCTCACACCATAATGTTACTGAACTAAACAATGTCAGCACAGTTTCTGCCACTAGTACTCGTAGCCATATACCGGTTACAAGGGAGGCAGGTGAAAGTAATCCAGGGGTAGTGAGAGACGATGTATTCAAACATCTACTAAATCAAATAAGTCAAATAATGCACGACGAAAATGGCCAAATGAAAGAGTAAATCGCCAAATGGCGAATTCCATTAAAAATGATTTAAGAGAAGAAAATCGCCAAATGATGCATTCAATTAAAAATGATTTAAAAGAAGAAAATCGCCAAATGGTGAATTCCATTCAAAAGGATCTGAAAGACGGAAATGGTCAAATGAAAGAAGTTTTGATGGAGGAAAATAGACAAATGTTAGGCTCGCTTGAAGATAAACTTTCCACAGTAAGCGAGGAAATAAAAACTGTTAGAGAAGACGTAGCCAACGAAGTAACAAATCAAGTTAAGGATGCAGTTTCTCAAATGCGAAGTGGAATAATTTCCAAACTGAATGACACTTTAGCTACCATGCAAAGGGAGACAGCTGACATCCGAGACATAACCAAGAATCTTGACTCCTCTGTAACCTCGGTTAATCATAGATTCGACAGAGTAACTACGCACGTAGAAGAACTAACCGACGGAATGTCAAATTTAACTCTGGAAACTGAAACAAAAGTAAAAGAGAGGCTAGATGGTCTTGAGAGAGAATTTAGACAAACGTCTGAGAACTGGACTGCAGGAAATGCCAAATTAGTCGAAAATAAAATAAACGAAGATCTATTAGAGACTGTGAGAGCAACCACGCTTAGTATCTTGGCAGCTCCCGGAAGCTCTGGAGATACTGTAATGCCTGAACTCGGTAGCATTAGGTGTACCCTTCAGCAAGAAATACCAAATTGGAAGGTAATGGAACAACTAAATAACGTGAAGGCACAAGCTAGTAGTTCCCGAATACAGGGACCGAATTATCCTACCTCTTTAGCTTCAGAGGAAGAAGATGAATTATTTCGGGAATTCCGAATACTTGTTGTATCTAATGAACACACTTCACCACCACATGTTTCAATTAGTCACCGAAACCAAGAATATTACTCAGTAGTACAAATGATGAAGGAAGAAAGCATGATAAAACATTGTGTTTTTCAACCTTTAACCCGGAAAAACGAAATATACACCCAATTGTTATTCTTCTTGGATTCTCTGGCATTTTTCGAAAATCGTGGACCGATAGACAGCGTATCCAATTTGTTCAAAAATGGTTCAAATGGCTCTGAGCACTATGGGACTTAACATCTGTGGACCGAGCGAGGTGGCGCAGTGGTTAGACACTGGACTCGCATTCGGGAGGACGACGGTTCAATCCCGCGTCCGGCCATCCTGATTTAGGTTTTCCGTGATTTCCCTAAATCGCTCCAGGCAAATGCCGGGATGGTTCCTTTCAAAGGGCACGGCCGACTTCCTTCCCTAATCCGATGAGACCGATGACCTCGCTGTCTGGTCTCCTTCCCCAAACCAACCAACATCTGTGGTCATCAGTCCCCTAGAACTTAGAACTACTTAAACCTAAGTAACCTAGGGACATCACACACATCCATTCCCGAGGCAGGATTCGAACCTGTGACCGTAGCGGTCACGCGGTTCCAGACTGAATCGCCTAGAACCGCACGGCCACACCGGCCGGCTCCAATTTGTTACCGGATATGTAGGTGCCGAATTGGCAATATGGAGAACAGTAATGAATTCAAGGGGTGGCCCGGGGGGGGGGGGGGGGGAAGTCCCCCCTGGAAATTGGAATTCCCCCCCCCTTCCCCCCCGAGAAATTCATATCTGTTGTGGTGAAACATAAAAAATATCACCTGCTCTGTTAACTTGTACCGTTGTGACAAAATTTAAACTACGCCAGCTGCTGTTGCTAACGAACTTTGGAGCCAACTATGCAGAAGTCGTGATGACATGCAGTTTTTACAAGCAAAATGAATGTGTAACACAATAGGTGGCGGCTGGGTCCGTATAGTTTGGTTTCGTTACTTATCGGTTCGGTTTGGAACACTGCCAACACCAACAAATTAGCAGTTGCTGTATAATAAGTGTGCGGTAGAGCTAAGCGTTGCAAGGTGTGTTGGCAACGCCGATTGTGGAATAAGTCAGGCTTTCCTCTCTCATGTCTTCCCTCACCGCACCTCCGGTCGGCCTAACGTGTAAGCTGATCCCTTAGCTACGCAGCCCACCCTCGCTGCGATTTATTCTTATCCGCCACTCGTATCTATACTTTATTTGCCCTTAGAATAAACCTGATGTCGCAAAACACGTTCCCAGGTATTGCAACGGAACTGGAAGTAGCATCTGACATTTTTTTTCCAAGATTTAATAGCCATACAGATTTTTACTAATCCATGAGTCCAAAGCTCAAACCAAATATTTGTGTACATTTTACAATGATTTTTGCAGTGTCAATGGGGATACACAATTTTTGCCTAAAGAAACAGTACATTCCACCATGAGTGGGACGTTTGACAGCGCTGCTCTACGAGTATAATCTAAGTTTTCGTTGTTGTATAAAAACTCAATGCATTGTTGAAACTGTTGTTAGATTGCAACAGTCAGTCGACAGGTTACTATGGAAGTGTGATGTGATTATGTAGTGTACTGCGTGCAGTCTTCGTCAGTTTATAACATAAGAAGAAGTGTTAGTATCGTAATACAATGTCGAAACAACAAACTTTAATTTCTTTATTTTCTAATAAAAGACAGTGAATTGCAAAAGACAAAGACGAGTGTGAGTCTACTGAAAGAAGTGCTAGTGATTGTGACGATGAATTGCCTTCCCTGAATTCCCTTCCACAGTTTTCAAACGATAAATGTGCTATTTCTAGCCCATCCGTAAATTGCAATTCTAAACAAAGTATTCAACGCGAGGTTAAGTATCAGCGAAAATGGGAGTGTAAGTACAACTGGTTGTACTTTGATCACGAGCGGTGTGAGGCTTTCTGCAAATTGTGTGAAATGCATTTAAAAAAACGATATCGAAGCTCTACAGGAAACAGGAGGAGTGTTCATTTCTGTACCTTTCACTAAATTCAGAAAATCTGATGGAAGCACGGGAAAACTAGAAAAGCACGCCGACTCAGAAAAACGTGCAAGAGCCGTTGCACTTGAAAATTGTAGATTACAGGGATTAAAAGCTCCATTTCATACACAGATATTTAAACAAAATGAAAATGAAAAAGCTTTAAACCGCCAAGCATTGTCATCGTTAATTCGAAGGCTGTATTTCCTTAGTAAGGAAGAAATACCCCACACAACAAAATATGAACCTCTAATTCGTAAGGTAGTACTAAAAAGCGACATTAATGTTGAAAAGTGGCAAAAATTTCAGAGCGAAAGGTCCACATATCTTAGTAAGTATACTGCGTCAGAATAGTTGACTTGTTTGGGAGAGTCTTTAGACTTTCAAGATGAAACACTTCTCCATGACAAATATTTTTCATTAATGGCAGACGAATCTACAAATGTTTCCAACCAAAGTCAACTGTGTTTAGTAGTTCGATATGTTGCACCGTCTCCATCGTTTGAAGTGAAGGAAAGGTTTTTATGTCGCGTTGAGTTGAAAAGCACTTCAGCTGAATCCATATTTACAGCAATTGATACTGATCATAGTATGAAGGCTTTCACGACCGGATGACATATCTTCTGGTAAACCTTCCGGGATGTAAGGTCGTGGTCCATGAAACTCTCCAGCTCCTGAAGTTTCGTCCAGAGCTGCGCTGGACATCTTCAGAGGGGTGTTTCTCCTCCGGTGAGTCTTGCCGACTGACGGGTCTGACTTTTTTTTTCTTTATTGTTATTTTGAAACCTGTATTACAGGCAGGCCTGCAGCAGCATACGACGCCGCTCTTTGGCCGCAGAGAAACACAAATATACAAATGAAGACATTTAGAGAGAAAACATGGTGGACATATAAACGGAGACAAACACTTTTTAAAATACAAGGTGCCATTCACGGGCGTAGAGTCCAAGATAAAATTGTTCAGACAGAGACGAAAATTGTCACACATGAACGTAGGTGCACAAAACGAATAACACTGAATCACTTAAGCACAAAATGACGGCACACACAGAACACGAGGCGTTGATCTCCGGCGCGCGAATGTTCACTAACCGTGTACGAGTCCGGGGACCTGCCAAGAGAGGAGGAGTGGGGGTGGGAGAGGGAGAGCAGGTGCCATGGGCAGGGGAGATAGGGAGAAGGGAGGAAGGGGGAGGGGAAGCCCGTGGGAAAAGGGAAGGAGGGAGGGGATATGGGAAAAGGAAAGAGAAGGGAGGGAGGGTGCCTAAAGGAAAGGACACAGGAAGTGGGGGGGGAGGATCAAAGTTGATAGTAGGGGTAGATGGAGGGGAGGAGGACATCATCAGGGAGGGGGAGCTGGCGGAAGCCACCTTGGGAGAGAGTGAGGAGGGTGGAGAGATGGAGACCGGATGGGACGTGGGAATACAGGCGCAGCAGCAGGTGGGGCTGGGAGAGGATGGGTGAGACAAGTGGATGAGGACGATCGAGTTTGAGGGAGGTGTATAGGATCTGTATCCTTTCAAGGAAAAGGAGGAGGTGGGGGAAGGGGATGAGATCATACAGGATCCGCATGGGGGAGGGGAGACGGATGCGATAGGCGAGGCGGAGAGCATGGCGTTCAAGGATTTGGAGTGATTTATAAAAGGTAGGGGGGGGGGGCAGAGATCCAGGCCGGATGGGCGTAACAAAGGATAGGGCGGATGAGGGATTTATAGGTGTGGAGGATGGTGGAGGGGTCCAGACCCCACATACGGCCGGAAAGGAGCTTGAGGAGACGGAGTCGGGAGCGTGCCTTGGCTTGGATTGTCCGGAGATGGGGAGTCCAGGAGAGGCGACGGTCGAGAGTGACGCCAAGGTACTTAAGGGTGGGAGTGAGGGCGATAGGACGGCCATAGATGGTAAGATAGAAATCAAGGAGGCGGAAGGAAGGGGTGGTTTTGCCTACAATGATCGCCTGGGTTTTGGAGGGATTGACCTTGAGCAACCACTGGTTGCACCAAGCGGTGAACCGATCAAGATGGGATTGGAGAAGGTGTTGGGAGCGCTGCAGGGTGGGGGCAAGGGCAAGGAAGGCAGTGTCATCGGCAAACTGGAGGCGGTGGACGGGGGGTGACGGCGGCGGCATGTCCGCCGTATACAAAAGGTACAGAAGGGGGGAGAGGACGGAGCCTTGGGGCACACCGGCGGAGGGGAAAAAGGTGTAGGAGTCGGTGTTATGGATGGTGACGTAGGAAGGACGGTGGGAGAGAAAGGAGCCGATCAGACGGACGTAATTAATGGGAAGGACGAAGGTTTGGAGCTTGAAGAGGAGACCGGAATGCCATACGCGGTCATAAGCTCGGGGGGTCTGACGTCTGACAGCGACTTATATATTGTAGAAAGTGGACGTGGCCAGAGTTACCCGTGATATGCAGAGATAATCTTTGTCAGAGATAAAACTTAACTATCGTTCGTAATCTCGTCACGGATAAAACTGTCTAGCAATTCTGTAGTGCTACTGTCCAAATATCACAAAGTTTCATGGTCTCTTCTTTCCGATAAAAATTATCCCTATGTTTATATATTTCAATTTCTTCTCTACAAAGCCGTGGGTAATAGTTTGTCATCGTAGATAAAATTTTTGTTTCGGAAAACTTCACTTGATGATTTCCTGGCTGAAAAGCGTGTTCTGCTACAGCCGATTTATCTGTTTTTCCTAATCGGCAAAGACTTCTGTGTTCTTTTAACCGTGTATTTACGCTTCTTTTTGTTGTTCCAATATAAACTTTACCACATGTATACGGAATTTTATATACGCCACTGGCTGATAGAGGAGCGCGTTTATCTTTTACAGACCGGAGAACATGACAAATTTTCTTCGTTGGTCTAAAAACAGGTCTAATATCATGTTTACTTAAAATCTTTCCAATCTGATCCGTTACTTTCTTTATAAAATGGAGAGAGACTGTATTCTTCCATCGTTTTTCGGGCTTGCCCTTAGGCTTTTTGTTGTTTGGGTGCAGAATTCTGCTTACTTCTTTCTTTGAGTAGCCATTTTTCTCAAAAGCGTGCTTCAGATGTTTTAATTCGGCGTCTAGACACTCCGGCGTGCAAATCCGTCTGGCTCTGTCAACGAGACTTTTAATCACACCTCTCTTTTGTTGTGGATGGTGGTTAGAGTTTTTATGTAAGTATCTGTCTGTGTGCGTTATTTTTCTAAAAATCTGTTGTTTCAATCTTCCATCTGTCTGTCTCATAACTAAAACATCCAAAAACGGTATTTTGTTGTCATTTTCTCTCTCCATGGTAAACTGGATTCTTGGATTTATATTATTAAGGTAATCAAAAAATTCGTCTAAGGCTTCTCTACCATGTGGCCAGACCACAAATGTATCGTCTACATACCGATACCAGCGGGATGGTTTCTTATCTGCTTTTTCCAAGGCTGACTGTTCGAATTTCTACATGTAGAAATTAGCTACTGCAGGACCCAATGGGTTACCCATTGCTACGCCATTAAGTTGCTCATAAAATTCATTATTCCACTGGAACTGACTGGAAGTAAGACAATGTCTGAAAAGAGCAGTCAGATCTTCTGGAAAAATATCCGTTATAAAATCCATAACTTCGTTAACTGGAATCATAGTAAATAAAGATACTACATCAAAACTTACTAAAATATCTTCAGGAGTCAGAATTAAACCTTCAATTTTCTCTATAAAATGACGTGAGTCCTTTATATATGAGTCAGTTTTTCCAATATATGGTTGTAAACGAGTTGCTAGATATCTTGCTATTTCATACGTAGGAGAATTGATAGCACTAACAATTGATACTGAACTAAAGAAAAAAAAAACGTTCTTAAGACAGATTATTATCTTGTTCTTTCGACGGTGCTGCTAATTTCAGTGGTTCTGTCTCAGGAGCCCGCGCTCGGTTGTCAGAGAGGAAGGGCCATAAGCTACCATACATTCACTGTAGAGCACATGTTTTGTCAATTGCTGCCACCAACTCTAGGAATAAACACCCCATTATAAAACGCACATTACATGTTGTTAAAGACATTTACAAACTTTTTCATTGTTCTTACGAACGAGAAAATGTTTTGCAAGAAATTCAGTGTACTTTAGAGCAACCTGTTTTAAAAATACCCGAAGCTGTTGACATCTGATTGTTAAGCACCTATCGCGCAGTTCATGCTATTTTCCTGACCTGTTGGTGTTCTGTGCCTACAAGTCCATTATAATGGCATGTCAACATATACACAAGGACGGCGCGGATTTAACACGTTCAGCTGGAGGAATCTTGTTAGAAATGATGAATTCCAATTTCATTGTAGGTTTAGTGATTTTAGACGATGCGTTAAATGCAGTCTCAAACTTATGTAAAGTTTTGCAGAGACAATCACTTAAAATTTCGCAAATCCCTCTATATGTTTCTGGAACTCTGGGACATTTAAGACACACCGACTGTCTTTGTGACTGCGATGGACATTTAAAAAATTAAAAAACTGCAGGAGGACGCAACAGCAGTTAAAGGTGTGCTATTCACGAACGTAGAGGAGCAGTTTCAAGCTATGAAAAGCGCAAGGAAATTTGTTAAAAGTAGGATTGATGAAATTGAGCAACGGTTTAATGAGAAGGCATTAAAAGTGATAGAACTAAGTGCATATTTTGAAAGTTTTAAAAAATTTCTAGAGTTTAGTGATAATGATTGTAAAGAACAGTGCTTGATTTTAGGACTTACAAACGTCGACGCTGTTATTGCAGACTTGCATTCTTTTAGGTACATTGTTAGTAATATATCAGGCGATAGGTCTTCCGATGTTACTTCTTTCATTCTGAGAGCCGACATCGGCTACGAAGCACTACGGACACTCGCTGAATGTGTACTGTGCATTCCCGTTTAGATTTGCAGAGTGGAAAGGTCATTTAGTACAATGAACAGGGTGATGACAAATTTAAGGAATAGGATGGGTCAGGAAACGTTCCAAGCTTGTGTGAAGATTTCAACTGAAGGGGACGACGAGCCAACAGAAAGTTTTATTGATGACGTCATCAAGAGATATGCTGTAAAAAGGCCTTGACGTATTAGTTTGATGTAAATGTGAGTTTTTTTTTGCATGCAATAAAATTATTTTATTATTTAATAAAATTAACTTAGGCTTAGCCTAACAGCTTAGTACTTAACCTACATATTATTTAATTTTATATTAGATATTCATGAAAAATTTTAAATATTAATAGCGCTGCTACGTCTTTAGAACGCTATCACTTAAATTTTAAGCCTGTAGCTTTGTCCTCTCACCCCCCCCCCACCCCCCAGTCAAGCTATTTATCCCCCCCCCCTTCCGGTAGAAAGTGGCTGTATTCATCACTGATGGGGAACCGAAATGGTTGATACGTGTCGAACATATGAGGAGTTTGAGCATTGTTTCCTGAGCAAATTTTGGAGCAAAGGTGTTCAGAAGCGCCTTCGTAAAGAAGTTTATAACACAGAACAATTTGATCCAGGGAATAGTAGCCTGAGAAAATACTTCGAAAAATATCTTGTCAAAATCCGGTATTGGGATAACCCTATTAATAGTAAAGATGTAATTATGATCCTCAAGTCTAAATTACCCGTATCAATTCTTGAAAATCTGATAGCCATACTCGATGATGATTGAAAGGTGGCTACACTGAGCCACAGCGCCAGAGATCGCGCCAGAGAGTTTTGTTTCGCCGCCTCCACTGGCAGTGATTATTGAGGACTCGTAGTAGGCAGTTCTTGTCGAGACGAGGGAGTAGGCAGTGATTATTGAGATGTCGTAGTGGGCAGAGCCTGTCGAGGACTCGTAGTAGTCTGTTCCTGTTGAGAGGTCGTGGTGGAGTGTGCTTGTCGAGATGTTGTAGTAAGGAGTGCTTGTTCCATGTTTTATGTAGTTGTTTGATGGGCTAGACAGCAGATGTTATTCGAATGGAAATATTGTAGTGATCAGAGTGCTTTTCGTCAATATATATGAAGGTAAAATATTCCGTATTTTTTTCATTATTTCAGTGTCTTAAATAATGCGTCATTACAGGTTCAGTCAACAAAGCATCTGGCTTGTGTTCTTGGATTAGAGTGTAATTCTGGTTCTCTTGAGTAATTATGGTATTTTTATTTTCTTTAATTAATTCAGTATAAATGATATTTAAAATTTCTTGTGTTATTGAAGAAGAACCGTGCCAGATGCGTACGTTGAGTCATACTTCCACACACAGAACAGTTATACTTGTGCTTTGGTTTCGTAGGCTTTATAGTTGCTGGGGACTTAATTAATTGTGTTAATGAAGATTTCCATTTCATTCTTTGTTGTTGTTCTAAGCAGTCAGATTGCGTAATAATACTAGTCAGGGCCAACCGTTTACGAGACTTCGTAATCGGACAAACAGCTAAATCAAAAATTAAAAAATTATTTGCATTTTATTTAATTAAGCCCCCATGCACGTGGCGACCGCTGCTTCAGATCGTCCCTTGGAATCTTCTGATTGTAAAAAAATAGTAGACAGTAGTACTGTTGTAGTAATTTGTAGTTTAGTAATTGTAGTCTATATTGCATGTGTAGATTTGGTAATTGGCATTTTTCTAATGGTATTTTTTAAAATTTAATTTTTGTTGTCTTGTCTATGGGTTTGACAATTTAGTGCAATTATTTCAATTGTTCGATTAATCGTGTTTGAGGGAAACATTTCGTGTGAATGGTATTGTTGGAGATAAAGTGTCATTGTGTGTAAATTTCGTACAGTGACGAGTTTTGTATGTTTTGTAAATGATTACGCGATCGATGAAAAAGGCAAAAATGATGGATAGTGAGAATGACGAAATTGTTAACATGGCGAACTCGCCAACAGAGGAAAACAGTATCATGAATAATGGAGTGGAAAACAATGCAATAAGTCGCGAAAATAATCCGGAAACAGTTCAAAATTTTTCACAATCGAAAAATTCTCAGATTACGAGATTAACGACAGAAGAAATGGAGCAGTTGATGGGTGCTATATTAAATTTGGGATCACAAATAGAAACATTTGGAACTGAGATGAAAGCAATGACAACACGGGTATGCTCAAAAATAGGAACAATTGAAACCGAGATGAAAGCAGTGGGATCACAGTTACGATCTGAAATTAGAACTAAGATGGAAGCAATGACAACACGGTTATGCTCACGAATAGGGACATGTTTCAAAAATACGAAAGATGAATCACAGAAAGAAATTAGAGAAGAAGTACAACCGATTTTGAAGGCTCACAATAATAGCTTAATTTCAACAGAAATCAGACAAGAGGAACAGGACAGAGAACGGGAAGAAAAAGATCGCGTGATAGTACAAAGATTTTCAGAGTTAAATTTACAACGTGCACACGATAAGGAAGAAATATTTGAAAGAATCGAGGAATCAGTACCAAATGACAGGACAAATAACTTAACGCAACAGTGTGAACAGTCAACTACTAAATGTGACAATACCGAAACCCGAGTTGCGATACTTACGAAAGACGTAAACTTATCGGAAAGAGTTGAGGAGATCTCAGATAAATTGACAAGTGTTAGTTTAGCAGAAGGGTTTGAAGAAAATAATTTGTTTCATTTACGTGATGCAACAAGAGAGCGCCAGGCGCGCAAACTTGACAATAATCAACATTGGGACTGGGACAGACGCGGTAGGTCTTTGTCGCCACGAGGCGAAAACTTTGACTATAAACACTTTTTGACTGTTCGGAAATTTAAGATCTTTCGTAATTCTAAGAATGAGATACATCCATGTTCATGGTTAGACCAATTTACGTACGCACTTCCGCCAGATGTGCCACTAAGTCACAAACTGAAATTTATGTGCAGCTATTAAGGTCCTCAGGGGATTCACTACACTAAGTGAATATGTGCCGTAGCGCTCACAGGGCCCCGAGCTGTAGTGGTGCTATTTCCCTTTTAGTTTTCTGCACCGCTGCCTACTCTTTCACTATTCTTTATATCTATAAAAAAACAATTCTTCTACTATCCATCTATCTAGACAGTAGGTAAACAATAACCGAATTTGACTGTTTTACCCAAAAGTGACTTTGGAAATTACTGTTTGGACTTACTATATTTTCTGCAGCATTCATTCGTAGTTTAAACGAAATTTTACCTGTTTATCTTCGTGACAATATTACTTCATATGTTGACGATATTCTTATAGCTAAACGTTCTTGGAGTGAGCACAACAAAATTTTGGATTCATTATTACGTATTTTTGCAAGAGTTGGCATTACACAGAACTTAGAAAAATCCGAATTTGGTCGTTCACAGGTGAAATTTCTCGGTCACACTATTTCTACAGAAGGTATTCTTCCTGATCCAGAAAAATTAGATGCTATTCGTAATTATGCTGTTCCTTCCACAAAACGTGCTGTTCGTAGTTTCCTTGGTGTCTGTAATTTTCTTAGACGCTTTGTTAGATTGGATGATTTGGCCACACCTCGTTTACACATTTCAGTTATGCGCACTTTGGTCCCAGAAAATGCTTTCATAAATTACGAGAAAATTGTTACTTCAGTAATATGGAAAAACGTATTCGATCTGTTCTTGCCAAATGCAAATTATGTCAAAAGGCTAAGCCGCCAACTGTTTCTCACAGAGCACCGTTGTTTCCTATCATTCCAGCGAAATTAAAGGACATGGCTGCAGTCGATTTGTTCGGTCCAGTGGTTCGTTCTACTAATGGTTTTGCGTACATTTTGGTAGCAGTGGAATTGACATCAAAATATGTGTGTTTTACACCTTTACGCAAAGCAACAGCTCGTTCAGTATCTAATGCTTTCATCAAACATTTTCTTAAAGAAGTTGGTCATGTTGATAAGGTTATATCAGATAATGGATCACAGTTTCGCTCTAAAATTTGGCTTCGTACTCTACGGCGTCGTAAGATTAAACCAATTTTTATTTCACTTTTTCACCCTCAATCTAATGCTTCAGAGAGATGGATGAAGGAAATCAATAAATTGTGCCGTCTTTATTGTCATCAGAATCACAGAACATATTTTTCAAAACATTCTGAATGAACTTCCTAATGACTCAACTTCTTTACCGCCTTTATTGATATTAAAAAATAAAGTACCAACAAATCGCATTTCTGAAATTGTTCCTTTTCCGCCTTCACGGAAACTGCGGCATTCTGAAGTTGTGAACCTGGCTCTGCAAAATATTGCATCTGCGGCTGCTAAACGTCCTGGTCGTTTAAAAATTTTGTCAGTTGGTCAAAAGGTCTTAATTAAGTCTCATCGTTTGTCTCATAAAGGAAAAGGCTTATGTCGCAAATTTCTTCTGCTTTATAACGGTCCATATAGGATTCGCAAAATTATACATGATAATACTGTTGAAGTAGTAACTCTTAAATCTCGGCGCTCTAAGGGAATACATCATATATCGAACGTAAAAATTTTTGTGGAATGACATACTTTTGAGAAACCAACAGTTATACGTAAACATGCGGAGAATACAAGGATACCGCGCCGTGTTCCGGCGGCGGCAGATACTCAAAGCAACAGTGAAGTCTGCGCGCCGCACAAGGCAGTCGTTGACCACAAACAATCACTTTCTACGTCACGCGTCTACAGCTGATTGAGCGCTCAGTGCGAATGCACTGACAGACGTAAACAAATACAGAGTCTAATTTCTCCGACTAAATTCTGTATAAAGCTATGGTGACTTTATAAATTATGTTATTAGCGTTCAGTATTTTTCAGGATACGATTGTGTAAAATATTTAAGACCTTCAGGTAAATTCTGTGCGTGTCCGACGTTAAGATGACTTGCTATGGAGAAAATTTCAGGAAGAATGTAATTTCGAAGAAAAAAGTAATAAATTAAAAAGGGTAACTATTAATTGAGTTTATTTTTCAGGTAACATAATTCCACTTAGGTACATATTTTAGATGTAATTTGCTGCTCGCGATTACGTGATTCATACTTTGTGCTAAATTTCATGTTCTATGAATTTACTTGTGAAGCGACGTGCTTGTGTACATTTGTTCATTTTGACAATTATTGATTAATGAACAGTGTTGTTACTTATGTATATTATGCATCGCTTGGCTGCTATGCCTTTTCACTGATGTCATATTTTTTTTATTATGTGCCTGCTGTGCTTATTTATTTAAATTGTAATTGTCAACTGATTAATTGTGCTGACTGTGGTTATGTATGTAAGTTATACTTTGTGATTTATCTGCTTGTGCCTTCATGTTTACTTATTAAGGTTACATATGAACATTTATTTGCTTATACTTATATGATGATAATGACCTGTTTATTATGTAAGATACATATTTGCTGCTTTGCGTATGGATTGCATATTTATACACATTTCTGTTTTGTTGTCATAACTACTCTTCAATTTAGAATATAGCAATGCTGTTGTACAGTGTACGAACATAGAGTTTAGGTTACACTATGGTATTAATTATTGTTCGCTTGGCAGAGCCTCGTTGTATGAATTGTGCTGCATCCACTTGTTGACATTCAGTTCTCTACTGGTATATTTACTCACTATTGCTTGTTTTGCTTACGCTCAGTGCCTTATATTTAAGATAAGAAAATGAACTGCAGTAATTCGACGAACGACATTAGTACAAGAAACTTCATTGAAGTCACATGAGTTGGAGGTTTTATGGAAGCTGTATAAATTTATGCTAATAGGAAGGAAGCTGACGACATGACATACCAACACTAGGTTTAGACCATTGACAGTTATTACACTGCATTTTTCGTGAGTAATTGAAATAGGAAGTGACACTTGACACAAGAAATACTCCACAATTTTGCTTCTGTTTGCCATAATTCTTGAAGTGGTGTACACACTGTGAAATATTATGATCATTAACACTCCGTAATCGTACTTAATTACTGAAAGTTCTTCGAACTAAAGGCTGTTAGAGGTCATGTATGCATTTCTATTATTTAAGGATGGACAAGGAACCAAAATGTATCTTATAATTTATAAGGAGTAGAAAATTAGGGTCAGATGGATTACACAGAGGTTGTGTGTGGACACTGTGTCTTCGGATTGTATGGGATGCTGAATTGAAGTTTGCACTAGGATTTTGTTTGTACTTGTTCGAGGAGACTGACTAGAGGAAAGAGTTCTTATGGAAGTGAAATTATATTGGTGCTGAGGTTTATATATATCGATGTATTGATGAGGTATTATTAAGATTAAGTGATGATGATGATTATTGGAGTTTTAGTGGACAAGAGGTAAGGTAAATGATATTGATGATAAGGTTTATATGTATCGACGTATTGAAGAGGTATTATTGATGATAAGGTTTATATGTATCGACGAAAGAGGTATTATTGAAATATTAAGATTATGTGATGCTGATGATTATTGGAGTTTTGGTGGATAAGAGGTGAAGTAAGTGAGGAGCATATTTTTTTTTTTGTTGGTCTATATGGAACAAGGAGGATGAAGATGGCA
The DNA here is from genome assembly GCF_023898315.1 of Schistocerca nitens. Classification (NCBI taxonomy): domain Eukaryota; kingdom Metazoa; phylum Arthropoda; class Insecta; order Orthoptera; family Acrididae; genus Schistocerca; species Schistocerca nitens. The sequence goes on from NC_064620.1 coordinate 298,698,866, forward strand.
GACTAGAACACTCAAGTAGAATGAAGATTGTCTACACACACACTTCGTTAAATCACTAACCAGTATATACTTTTTTTTTGAAGAGAGGAAGTAATTGCATATCTTGGCTCACTGACAGTTGTTCAGCAACCGTACATTTTGATCTGGCTTGGCAAACATTGGTCTTGACATGATGACTATGACGTTGACTAACTATTATTGACTGTTATACATTGCTGCCACTACTACTTGATACACATGATGAACATAAAATTTTGACAGAATTGCATTTACACAGTTAACACTATTCAATTACACAGTAGTACTTAATGTGGATGAAAGATGAGTGAGTGTGTTTTGTGTGTTTTCCTTTCCTAATCCTACCCACCTATCTCCTAAATATTATTTTACTTGTTTGTTGTGGCTTGCGCTGACACCCATAAATATTATAGGTTTACTGCTATTTGTGTATTGTAATAGTTAATATGACAATTATCTGATACCATTTGTGTGTTTATTATTATTTGTATGATGAACTGTCTAATTAGTGATAGTGAATATTATGGACTGTTGCCTGCACTTATTCAACATGGTGGATGCTACCTGGACATGTTTAATTTCTGCTGATGAACTGTGTGATTAGTGATAGTGAATATTATGGACTGTTACTTGCACTTTTTCTACATGATTCGTGCCACTAGGACATGTTTAATTTCTGCTGATGAACAGTGTGATTAGTGAAAGTGAATATTATGGACTGCGGTCAGCACCTGTTCAACTTTGCTGGGTGCCACTGGTGGACTGCTTCTACTGAAATGATGTCACTTGTTGTTGTCTGCACCTGCTCAACATTGCTGGGTGCCACTGATGGACTGCTTCTACTGAAATGATGTCACTTGTTGATGTCTGCACCTGCTCAACATTGCTGGTGCCACTAATGGAACTGCTTATACTGAAATGAAGTCACTTGTTGGTGTCTGCACCTGCTCAACATTGCTGGGTGCCACTGATGGACTGCTTCTACTGAAAAGATGTCATCTGTTGATATCTGCACCTGTTCAACATTGCTGGTGCCACTGATGGAACTGCTTATACTGAAATGGTGTTACTTGTTGATGTCTGCACCTGCTCAACATTGCTGGGTGCCACTGATGGACTGATTCTACTGAAAAGATGTCACCTGTTGATATCTGCACCTGTTCAACATTGCTGGTGCCACTGATGGAACTGCTTATACTGAAATGGTGTTACTTGTTGATGTCTGCACCTGCTCAACATTGCTGGGTGCCACTGATGGACTGTTTCTACTGAAAAGATGTCACCTGTTGCTGTCTGCACCTGCTCAATATTGCTGGGTGCCACTGATGGACTGCTTCTACTGAAATGATGTCACTTGTTGGTGTCTGCACCTGCTCAACATTGCTGGTGCCACTAATGGAACTGCTTATACTGAAATGGTGTTACTTGTTGGTGTCTGCACCTGTTCAACATTGCTGGGTGCCACTGATGGACTGTTTCTATTGAAAAGATGTCACCTGTTGATATCTGCACCTGTTCAACATTGCTGGGTGCCACTGACGGACTGCTTCTATTGAAATAATGTCACTTGTTGGTTTATGCACCTGTTGACCATTGCTGGGTGCTACTGCTGGAACTATCAACTACTTGTTTTTTCTAAATCAAAAGCGTTTATATGAATATTTGTATAAACTGATTTTTTGTGTATTACTGTTTGTGAAAAGTTATGAGACTCTTACCTGCACATATTCGTCATTGATGACGCTATTGATTGAACTGTTTAACCACATAATACTTGTGTAAACTATTATGTAAAGTCACATGTATGAAAGAATTTATATTGCTTACTGTATTTTATGTATTAGGTTATTGAAAGGTCAGTGCAAAGCCAAAATTTTATCTAGTTATGGGATATTTACGCATTAATATTATCTTTTATTTTTGTCTGTATTTTTTTTGACGAATTTGGTGGTATTTTCACCACCAATGCTGGCAAAAATACCATCAAATTCTGGCCCGTGGAGGAAGGGCATATGAAAGGTGGCTACACTGAGCCACAGCGCCAGAGATCGCGCCAGAGAGTTTTGTTTCGCCGCTTCCACTGGCAGTGATTATTGAGAACTCGTAGTAGGCAGTTCTTGTCGAGACGAGGGAGTAGGCAGTGATTATTGAGATGTCGTAGTGGGCAGTGCCTGTCGAGGACTCGTAGTAGTCTGTTCCTGTTGAGAGGTCGTGGTGGAGTGTGCTTGTCGAGATGTTGTAGTAAGGAGTGCTTGTTCCATGTTTTATGCAGTTGTTTGATGGGCTAGACAGCAGATGTTATTCGAATGGAAATATTGTAGTGATCAGAGTGCTTTTCGTCAATATATATGAAGGTAAAATATTCCGTATTTTTTTCATTATTTCATTGTCTTAAATAATGCGTCATTACAGGTTCAGTCAACAAAGCATCTGGCTTGTGTTCTTGGATTAGAGTGTAATTATGGTTCTCTTGAGTAATTATGGTATTTTTATTTTCTTTAATTAATTCAGTATAAATGATATTTAAAATTTCTTGTGTTATTGAAGAAGAACCGTGCCAGATGCGTACGTTGAGTCATACTTCCACACACAGAACAGTTATACTTGTGCTTTGGTTTCGTAGGTTTTATAGTTGCTGGGGACTTAATTAATTAATTGTGTTAATGAAGATTTCCATTTCATTCTTTGTTGTTGTTCTAAGCAGTCAGATTGCGTAATAATACTAGTCAGGGCCAACCGTTTACGAGACTTCGTAATCGGACAAACAGCTAAATCTAAAATTAAAAAATTATTTGCATTTTATTTTAATTAAGCCCCCATGCATGATCCAGATACCTTTCTGTCGGCATTAGATTCCCTAGACCTGATTTACGAGGACATGAGAGCTAACAAACCGCGGAACACTCGAAACAATTCTTGGGCAAAACATTACGAGAGTAACGGCTATGAAAAGCCAGGGAACGGTTACAAAAATACTAACAATTGGCAAAACGGAAATAAAGGCAATTGGCATCCGTACAAAAGGAATACACATAATCAACACAGCCGTTTCAATCCCGTGTATAACACGAGTGGTAACCAGTACGGCAATCAATCGTACAAGCAGAAGTTTGGAAAGGTTTGGTAACAGCAGAGCGGATCGCAATGGAATGCACCGTACTCGCACGGCCAACATTCAGATTAGGGCAGCAACAGACAGCTCATAACATCCACTCATACCAACACAACTCCGCGCCTAGTAAAAATCAAGCACAAGGAATGTATAGCAACACGCAGTTTAATGGCAAGCCACAGTGTGAAGGTGGATTTCATCGTAACAATTCCGAATATCATAATGGTAATAAAAATCATCAGGCCCGGCAAAGGCAGTACAAACCCCCTGTATTTTTCGCGAACGCGGAAGACAGTAACACATATTGGACACCAGAACAAACGCACATTGACTCGAGATTTGTACATAATAGTAATTTTGTTCCTCGGTGTTCTCATAATGTCAGATTGGTCAAACTTCCTAATAATGAAGGCCAATCAAAACCACGCAAACAGGAAAATTAATTTCAGCATCTGAAAGCTCCCTAAGTGATGCTGTGAGACAGAATGGGGGCGACCACTTCGACAAAGAGACTAACAATGACGTACTTGTACTGAGATGCAATGACAGAATTGATATGGGAGGAGAATGATTACAAGAGAAATAGACGACTGATGGTGACGAACCGCTTCATGACCAAGTGCAAGCTATGACAAAACTTACTATAGCAGGAATTTTGATGACTATAATCTTAGATACAGGTGCTAATATTAATGCTATGTCCTTATGTTTCTATAAGCAAATTAGTACATTAATTACAGTTCCAACATTACCCGTCAAAGGATGTTCAATAACAGTAGACATCGGCTCCCAGACACAAAAGGTCAATATATGAGCTTAGGTACCACTGGAGACTCAGTCAATACCCATTAACTGTATTTGCCTCGTTGTCAAGAATTTGGCAGTGCTATGCCTCATGGGAATGAATTTTCTAAGACGATATAGAGCCCGAATAGACCTTTATACTGGCATTTGCACACTGTTAGTACAGCAGACAGAAGTAGCACTGGAGTTAGTGAAAGAAAGAGTAAAAAACTTTATCACTTGTAATAGCATTAGATTACAAAGGCTAGGCAGAAGACCTCCTTGTCGTAATCATTTCAATTTCTTCTATGGTAACAGTGATACATTTAATGATACAATAACAGTCAGTGACTTACCTTCTCCGCAGGAAATAACCAATAAGACCTCAGAATCAACAGAGTTATCCGAACCTTAGCGACAGGAATTATTCGGTTTGTTGTCACAGTATATCGAAGTGTTTTCCAAACGACCTGGTATTATAAAGGACTGTGAATACACTAAGGAAGTGGTGCCGTACAAAGCTTTCTGTCGGACGACATACCCCATACCGTATTCAAGAATGGAAGCAGTTCGCAATTAAATTAAGAAGATGCTGAGCTGGAAGTCATACAGTATTCAAAATCGCCATGTAGTAGCCCCTTGTTGACGATTTTGAAACAGGATAACACAATACGATTCGTACTTGACGCGCGAAACATTAATAAAATTATTGTACCAGTACGAACGAGACCTGAAGCGATTGAAGAACACCTGCAGAGATTTTATGGAATTAAATATTTGAGTACCATTGATTTGAAGATGTCATATTAGCAAGTGAGACTAAATCCTAACTCACGAAAGTATACGGCATTTATCTTCGCCGGCAGATATTATCAATTTCGGGTCATGCCTTTTGGATTGAATGTTAGTCCTGGAATATTCATCTCTGCCCTAGATCATGTTCTTGGTCCAGATCTTCCTGATGAAGTCACTCTCTACGTTTATGATCTTTTAATTGCTACTAAAACCTGGGAAGGCCACGTTGAACTGACACAGAAAGTGTTTCAGCAATTCCTGGAATGCGGAGTCACTGCCAACTAGCAAAAGTCACGGTTTGGCAGAGCCAAAATCAAATTCTTAGGACACGTCCTTTCATCTGACGGAATCTGTCCTGATCCGGCTAAGCTAAGCGCAGTTAAAAGTTTTCCTATCCCATCTTCAAAACGACAACTTAAAGGTCTTACCAAAGTAAGTGATGAACAACCCTCATTTGTTGAAACTGTTCAAGAAAAATACTCAGTGGAATTGGACTGACGACTGTCAAAAGGCATTCCTCGATATCAAAGAAGCTTTGTTAAATAGCAACATTCTTCATCATCTAGATATGGAAAAGGAATTTTGTGTGTTATCAGACGCAAGTTTTCAGGAATTAAGCGCATGTGTTCAAAATGGTTCAAATGGCTCTGAGCACTATGGGACTCAACTGCTGAGGTCATTAGTCCCCTAGAACTTAGAACTAGTTAAACCTAACTAACCTAAGGACATCACAAACATCCATGCCCGAGGCAGGATTCGAACCTGCGACCGTAGCGGTCTTGCGGTTCCAGACTGCAGCGCCTTTAACCGCACGGCCACTTCGGCCGGCTAAGCGCATGTGTCTTCCAGATCCATGAAGCTAATGGAAAACAAGAAATCAGAGTAATAGTTTTGCTAATAGGGTTCTTACAGAAACTGAGCGATCCTACTCTGTTACTGAATTGGAAGCTCTTTCAGTAGTTTGGGTTTTTAAGAGATTCAACTACTACATCAATGGCAAGAAAATCAAAGTTTATTCTGATCATCAGGCTCTTAGTTTTCTTCTGACGTGTAAACTCTACATCCTCGCTTAACGAGGTGGTGTCTTTTCTTGCAGGAATATGATTTCGAAATAATCTGTATAAAAGGCAAAGGTAACATTATTGCAGATGTTCTATCTCGCATGCCTGAAGGCTCTTCTGACAGTAGTGAGCTTTTGGAACAAATGTCAAATTACAGAGTTTTTCTGATGAAGAATCCAATGCATCGCAAATATTTTCTTGGTCTTTGTAACCAGATTGTCCAATTGCAGGAAGCTGATCCAAAATGGAGAGTTGTGAAACAGATCCTCAAAATTAATCCTACCCATCGCATGTGCAAATACACTCCTGGAAATGGAAAAAAGAACACATTGACACCGGTGTGTCAGACCCACCATACTTGCTCCGGACACTGCGAGAGGGCTGTACAAGCAATGATCACACGCACGGCACAGCGGACACACCAGGAACCGCGGTGTTGGCCGTCGAATGGCGCTAGCTGCGCAGCATTTCTGCACCGCCGCCGTCAGTGTCAGCCAGTTTGCCGTGGCATACGGAGCTCCATCGCAGTCTTTAACACTGGTAGCATGCCGCGACAGCGCGGACGTGAACCGTATGTGCAGTTGACGGACTTTGAGCGAGGGCGTATAGTGGGCATGCGGGAGGCCGGGTGGACGTACCGCCGAATTGCTCAACACGTGGGGCGTGAGGTCTCCACAGTACATCGATGTTGTCGCCAGTGGTCGGCGGAAGGTGCACGTGCCCGTCGACCTGGGACCGGACCGCAGCGACGCACGGATGCACGCCAAGACCGTAGGATCCTACGCAGTGCCGTAGGGGACCGCACCGCCACTTCCCAGCAAATTAGGGACACTGTTGCTCCTGGGGTATCGGCGAGGACCATTCGCAACCGTCTCCATGAAGCTGGGCTACGGTCCCGCACACCGTTAGGCCGTCTTCCGCTCACGCCCCAACATCGTGCAGCCCGCCTCCAGTGGTGTCGCGACAGGCGTGAATGGAGGGACGAATGGAGACGTGTCGTCTTCAGCGATGAGAGTCGCTTCTGCCTTGGTGCCAATGATGGTCGTATGCGTGTTTGGCGCCGTGCAGGTGAGCGCCACAATCAGGACTGCATACGACCGAGGCACACAGGGCCAACACCCGGCATCATGGTGTGGGGAGCGATCTCCTACACTGGCCGTACACCACTGGTGATCGTCGAGGGGACACTGAATAGTGCACGGTACATCCAAACCGTCATCGAACCCATCGTTCTACCATTCCTAGACCGGCAAGGGAACTTGCTGTTCCAACAGGACAATGCACGTCCGCATGTATCCCGTGCCACCCAACGTGCTCTAGAAGGTGTAAGTCAACTACCCTGGCCAGCAAGATCTCCGGATCTGTCCCCCATTGAGCATGTTTGGGACTGGATGAAGCGTCGTGTCACGCGGTCTGCACGTCCAGCACGAACGCTGGTCCAACTGAGGCGCCAGGTGGAAATGGCATGGCAAGCCGTTCCACAGGACTACATCCAGCATCTCTACGATCGTCTCCATGGGAGAATAGCAGCCTGCATTGCTGCGAAAGGTGGATATACACTGTGCTAGTGCCGACATTGTGCATGCTCTGTTGCCTGTGTCTATGTGCCTGTGGTTCTGTCAGTGTGATCATGTGATGTATCTGACCCCAGGAATGTGTCAATAAAGTTTCCCCTTCCTGGGACAATGAATTCACGGTGTTCTTATTTCAATTTCCTGGAGTGTATTACAAATTGCATACTGACGTTCTTTTCCACCGAACGTCATTGTCATCAGAAAATTGGCTAGTATGCATTCCACAGGAATATGTAGAACACTTACTCTGGTATACACATATTTCATGAGGACACTTTGGCCCAGAAACGTGTAACCGTAAAATAGCAAAGTACTGCTACATCCCTAACCTTCATAGCAGAATTCACAAGCTCTTGAAGCACTGCGTCATTTGCCAAAAGGCAAAACCTTTTAATCTTTCGAATATACTGCATTGAATCCTATCATCACATAGAAACCTATACCAATCCTAGGAATAATTTGGCAGGACTAGTTTCTAAGCCAGCGATGTATAGATTAAGTTCTAATGTACATAGAAATCTGGAACAAGTTCATCTCTGCATTAAAATAACTTAATGCTTACGAAGCATGTGAGGTGCTTGTAAGTACCAACATGACAACGGAAGTGCTATCCTTCAGCTAAATAAACAGAGTAGCATTCATTGTAATTGCAATAAGCAGGTCAGATACATTTAAAGCCATAAGTGAAATAAAATAGCAAGCATAAGAGCTAAGTGACAAGGCGAAAGCAATTATGACTTAAGGTCATATATAGAGGTCAGCAGGTAGTTATTCATTACAGCGCGTGCGCAGACTTATGACGGAAAGAAAAATTAATTTCTAGGTCATAAGGAACAAGGAGCTGTTTTCTATATTTCTTCTTCTATGTACCATTATATCTATGTCTTTCTTCTGAATTTGTGTAAATATCCTAACCCGCCTAAACCCGTCCCGTAGACTTGACGTCACGGATTGAGATATGCGGATGACGTGGAAGGCTGGTTTGGCAAACGATTTTCAAAAGGAAACGCGTGTACGAAACTGGGAAAAGCTAGTTTTGAAATGTCTTTACTTCTTCTTTTAAAGTCAATCCGAGACGTGAGCTGCGATCGTGATAAGGAATTTGAATATTTTCTTGAATGGTGTTTTGTTCTCATGTGAGAGGCCGACCACGTATGACTGATTGATCCTTGCATCTAGTAAAAAGGAAATTTTTGTCGAAATGACAGTGATTGTTGTTGTTGTTGTGGTCTTCAGTACTGAGACTGGTTTGATGCAACTCTCCATGCTACTATATCCTGTGCAAGCTTCTTCATCTCCCAGTACCTACTGCAACCTACATCCTTCTGAATCTGCTTAGTGTATTCATCTCTTGGTCTCCCTCTACCAATTTTAGCCTCCACGCTGCCCTCCAATACTAAATTGGTGACCCCTTGATGCCTCAGAACATGTCCTACCAACCGATCCCTTCTTCTAGTCAAGTTGTGCCACAAATTCCTCCCCAATTCGCTTCAATACCTCCTCATTAGTTATGTGATCTACCCATCTAATCTTCAGCATTCTTCTGTAGCACCAAATTTCGAAAGCTTCTATACTCTTCTTGTCTAAACTATTTATCGTCCATGTTTCAGTTCCATACATGGCTACACTCCATACAAATACTTTCAGACACGACTTCCTGACACTTAAATCAATACTCGACGTTAACAAATTTCTCTTCTTCAGAAACGCTTTCCTTGCCATTGCCAGTCTACATTTTATATCATCTCTCCTTCGACCATCATCAGTTATTTTGCTCCCCAAATAGCAAAACTCCTTTACTACTTTAAGTGTCTCATTTCCTAATCTAATTCCCTCAGCATCACCCGACTTAATTCGAGTACATTCCATTATCCTCGTTTTGCTTTTGTTGATGTTCATCTTATATGCTCCTTTCAAGACACTGTCCATTCCGTTCAAATGCTCTTCCAAGTCTTTTGCTGTCTCTGACAGAATTACAATGTCATCGGCGAACCTCAAAGTTTTTATTTCTTGTCCATGGATTTTAATGCCTACTCCGAACTTTTCTTTCGTTTCCTTTACTGCTTGCTCAATATACAGATTCAATAGCATCGGGGAGAGGCTACAACCCTGTCTCACTCCCTTCCCAACCACTGCTTCCCTTTCATGCCCCTCGACTCTTATAACTGCCATCTGGTTTCTGTACAAATTGTAAATAGTCTTTCGCTCCCTGTATTTTACCCCTGCCACCTTCAGAATTTGAAAGAGAGAATTCCAGTCAACATTGTCAAAAGCTTTCTCTAAGTCTACAAATGCTAGAAACATACGTTTGCCTTTCCTTAATCTTTCTACTAAGATAAGTCGTAGGGTCAGTATTGCCTCACGTGTTCCAACATTTCTACGGAATCCAAACTGGTCTTCCCCGAGGTAGGCGTCTACCAGTTTTTCCATTTGTCTGTAAAGAATTCGCGTTAGTATTTTGCAGCTGTGACTTATTAAACTGATTGTTCGGTAATTTTATCATTTGTCAACACCTGCTTTCTTTGGGATTGGAATTATTATATTCTTATTGAAGTCTGAGGGAATTTCGCCTGTCTCATACATCTTGCTCACCAGATGGTAGAGTTTTGTCAGGACTGGCTCTCCCAAGGCTGTCAGTAGTTCTAATGGAATGTTGTCTACTTTCGGGGCCTTGTTTCGATTTAGGTCTTTCAGTGCTCTGTGAAACTCTTCACGCAGTATCATATCTCCCATTTCATCTTCATCTACCTCCTCTTCCATTTCCATAATATTGTCCTCAAGAACATCGCCCCTGTATAGACCCTCTATACACTCCTTCCACCTTTCTGCTTCCCCTTCTTTTCTTAGAACTGGGTTTCCATCTGAGCTCTTGACATTCATACAAGTGGTTCTCTTTTCTCCAAAGATCTCTTTAATTTTCCTGTAGGCAGTATCTATCTTACCCCTAGTGAGATAAGCCTCTACATCCTTACATTTGTCCTCTAGCCATCCCTGCTTAGTCATTTTGCACTTCCTGTCGATCTCATGTTTGAGACGTTTGTATTCCTTTTTGCCTGCTTGAGTTGCTGCATTTTTTTATTTTCTCCTTTCATCAATGAGATTCAGTATCTCTTCTGTTACCCAAGGACTTTTACTAGCCCTCGTCTTTATACCTATTTGATCCTTTGATGCCTTCACTATTTCATTCCTCAAAGCTACCCATTCTTCTTCTACTGTATTTCTTTCCTCCATTCCTACCATTTGTTCCCGTATGCTCTCCCTGAAACTCTGTACAACCTCTGGTTTAGTCAGTTTATCCAGGTCCCATCTCCTTAAATTCCCACCTTTTTGCAGTTTCTTTAGTTTTAATCTACAGTTCATAACCAATAGACTGTGGTCAGAGTCCACATGTGCCCCTGGAAATGTCTTACAATTTAAAATCTGGTTCCTAAATATCTGTCTTACCATTATATAATCTATCTGAAACCTTTTAGTATCTCCAGGGTTCTTCCATGTATACAACCTTCTTTCATGATTCTTGAACCAAGTGTCAGCTATGATTAAGTTATGGTCTGTGCAAAATTCTACCAGTCGGTTTCTTCTTTCATTTATTAGCCCCAATCCATATTCACCTACTACGTGTCCTTCTCTTCCTTTTCCTACTGTCGAATTCCAGTCAGCCATGACTATTAAATTTTCATCTACCTTCACTACCTGAATAATTTCTTTTATCTCATCATACATTTCATCAATTTCTTCATCATCTGCAGAGCTAGTTGGCATATAAACTTGTACTACGTAGTAGTCGTGGGCTCCGTGTCTGATGACAGTGATAACTTAAATGAATCTAATAAATAGAAAGAACGATTCAAATGAATTCAAAAAAAATAATTGCTAACAAATCGGAGAAACTAATGTATTGTGACTGTGAATTGAAAGCGTAATTAGTCTTAGAGAAAGATGATGAATAATGTAAAGTGAGATGTTAAGGTGATTACCGACAAAGTAACAAATTGAAATGGACATAATAATCGAAGCTCTCAATTAGCAAGCTTCAAAGTGAGACAAACTATTTGATTATAAACTGTAAATAAAAAAAATGTGTACATAGTAGTGTATAGGTGAAGGCTTAAAGTGCTGTGGAAGTCTGCCACACATATGAAACAATATGTCGCTGTTATGAATAAGTGATGAAAATAATAAGTGTTAAATGTGCAGATATGCCGACGGACAGTGACACTCTGGTTGTGCAATCGAAGGCTGTGATGTGATTAAGTGTAGTGCATCGAAAACCAAGTGTGAGTGTTAGCTGCTTTGCAAATTGCGAGCGCTAGCCTACCTTAAAAGCTTTAAAATCGGCTGTAAAATGTGGAGGCAGGGATGGTTTCAACTGAGTCTCTGTCCCTGGTAATCGTCGTCCCTCCGCACCAGCTCAGCAAACCACAAAATACCACAACACATCGACGCAACGTGTTCACTGAACCGTGCGCGGGAAAGCTGAAGTACCGTGTGGGGGCTAGTGAGCGCCTGGGAATGCGATTCAGCTCTAACAATCAGCCTGTGCCAACGTCCCTCGACGCAACAAACGCGTTTAATTTAAAGTGATGGACCAGCACAGCACTCCCGCTATAGTTCAACGAAACGGACTTTTCTTGAAAGCCGCTCCCAATATAAAAGACTCTTATATGGGTTCACAGCATATCACGTACTGAAATGCGAACAGCCAAACCCCACGCGAACAGTGACACAGCCAGATTCCTATAAATCCCAAGTACTAAAATTAGATTTAAGCTTAGTTCTTAGACTAATAGGTATTCGTATTTTTTTGTTACATGTAACGTGTGTACCTAACGTGCGAGCGAGACTCGCCCACCAGAGCTGATGAAAAGTTTTCTTCTCGGAGAACGCAAAGTAGCGATCCAACTTCTCAAGGAATAAGCTTCATCTGGAGAAGAATCGATTTTAACTCACCTGTCAAATACACAAATAATGAAAGCGTAAATATCATGACAACTAGTGAGCAATGGAAGGCGGACCCGTATGAGAAATTCCATGTGTGAGAATTACGGGTTGAGAATTACATGTGTATAAAAAGATGAATGTCTATGCGTTTTCTTTAAGGAGCAAAGCGCCTGTGAGCTCTGGAAAATACCTTGAGGCCTCAAAGATGGTCTTTATAAACTCTGTAAAAGGAATATAATGAGCACAATGTATAATCTCCATTGTGAACTTTGTAGATTTACTGTCTTAGTTTTAAAAAATTTTCTGTGTGTCTTTACTTTAAGAATTGTCATTTGTCTCAGAATGAGAGATCACCATATTTGTGTAATCCTAATAGTCAACTGACAGAAATACTATGTTTAATCCATGTAAATCCGTAAAGTACTCAATCCCATAATGTTAACGGTGACATATGACTCTCGCTAATCTCCTTGATTTCCAAGATTCCCATGGAAGGCAATCTAGCGTTATGTGATTGCCCGACCATTTTAAATCATTCATTAACCGAGCAGTAACTCGGCAACAGCTACAGTTAGCAAATAACGTTGCGAGAATGTAAAAAACGTACGTCCTGTGGCGTGACTATTGTGGAAGCACCGTCATAGATGTAGCGAGCTATCGACTTTGAAGGCTGCTGCGCGAAAGGCGGACAAAAGAAAAACACTTTTACACATTCTTTTGATGTACGAGATATTCTCGATAGATACTCACTCTTTTGTCTCTTGTAATTTGCGTCTTGCCACCGTATTATTATTGTTTAAAAAATATTATTTTAGTGTAACGTGAAAGGGCCATACTGCATAGCAGTAGATTTTATGTGAGAAGCTAGATTGTGCGACGTGTATCTGGAAATGTCGAAGGATGTAAGTTCGTTATGTATGGATGGTCATAAATTCAAAGTTAAATTGAACTTGTGTATCGACTAATTATTTAGTATAGAAACTATGTCTCACTGCTTCATGAACATTTGTATTTAATTATTTTTTATGTTTCTGCAAAGTTTAATGGTTCACAGTCACGAATTGTTTCGTCGAAATCGGACAGAAGTTGCATACAGCGAAATATTTTCTCTGCACCTTTTTCTGCTGGTAAATGCATGATAAACATCGGTTCCTTAGGAAATTCATGTTGAGCTATCCAAAAACAATTATATTTTCATTAGTCATTTACACTCCTCCGCAAACCAACTTCGACTGATCAGACGATTCATCAAGAAACAGCAGCACACAGTCGGCGTAAAATTCCTGACCAGTAAAAGTATTTAAAACCACTACAAGTACATCTACATCTACATCTGCGTGATTACTCTGCTATTCACAATAAAGTGCCTCGCAGCGGGTTCAATGAACCACCTTCAAGCTGTCTCTCTACCGTTCCACTCCTGAACGGCACACGAGAAAAACGAGCACTTAAATTTTTCCTGTGCGAGCCCTGATTTCTCTTATTTTATCGTGATGATCATTTCTCCCTATGTAGAGGGATGGCAACAGAATGTTTTCGCAATCGGAGGAGAAAACTGGTGATTGAAATTTCGTGAGAAGATCCCGTCGCAACGAAAAACGCCTTTGTTTTAATGATTGCAACTCCAATTCGCGTATCATGTCTGTGACACTTTCTCCCCTATTTCGCGATAATACAAAACGAGCTGCCCTTCTTTGTACTTTTTCGATGTCATCCGTTAGTCCCACCTGATGCGGAGCCCACACCGCACAGTAATACTCGAGAATAGGGCGGACGAGCGTGGTGTAAGCAGTCTCTTTAGTAGACCTGTTGCACCTTCTAAATGTTCTGCCAATGAATAGCAGTCTTTGGTCTGCTCTACCCACTATATTATCTATGTGATCGTTCCAATTTAAGTTATTTGTAATTGTCATCCCTAAGTATTTAGCTGAATTTACAGCCGTCAGATTTGTGTGACTTATCGCGTAATCGAAATGTAGCTGATTTCTTTTAGTAAAAATGTGACAAATTCACATTTTTCTTTATTCAGGGTCAATTGCCACTTTTCGCACCATACAGATATCTTGGCTAAATCATTTTGCAAGTCGTTTTGATCATCTGATGACTTTGCAAGACGGTAAATGACAGCATCATCTGCAAACAATCTAAGACGGCTACTCATATTGTCTCCTACGTCGTTAATATAGATCATGAACAATAGAGGGCCTATAGCACTTCCTTGGGGAACGCCTGACATTACTTCTGTTGCGTCTGTTACTACGAACTGTGACCTTTCTGACAGGAAAACACGAATCCAGTCGCACAACTGGATACTCAGTAGGCACGCAGTTTGGTAGAAGACGCTTGTGAGGAACGGTGTCGAAAGCGTTCTGGAAATCTAAAGATATGGAATCAAATTGACATCCCATGTAAATAGCACTTATTACTTCGTGAGTATAAACAGCTAATTGTGTTTCACAAGAAAGATATTTTCTGAATCCGTGCTGACTATGTGTCAACAAATCTTTTTCTTCGAGCTACTTCATAATATTCGAATATAGTTTATGTTCCAAAACCCTACTGCAAATCGACGTTAGTGATATAGACCTGTAATTCAGCGGATTACTCCTACTCCCCTTTTAGGGTATTGGTGTGACTTGAGCAATTTTCCAGTCTTTAGGTACGGATCTATCTGTGACCGAGTGGTTGTATATAACTGCTGAATATGGAGCTATTTTATCAACATACTCTAAGAGGAACCTGACTGGTATACAATCTGGACCGAAGGCCTTGCCTTTATTAAGTGATTTAAGCCGCTTTGTTACTCCGAGGATACCTACTTCTATGTTTCTCATCTTGGCAGTTGTTCTTGATTGGAATACAGGAATATTTACTTCGTCTTATTTGGTGAATGAGTTTCGGAAAACCGTGTTTAATAACTCTGCTTTAGTGGCACTGGCATCAGCGACTTCACCGTTGTTATCAGCACTGAAGATATTGATTGCGTCTTGCCACTGGTGTGCTTTATGTATGACCAGAATCTCTTTGGGTTTTCTGCCAGATTTCGAGACAGAATTTCGTTGTGGAAATTATTAAAAGCATCTCGCACTGAAGTACGCGCTGTATTTAGAACTTCCGTAAAACTTTGCCAATCTTGGGGGTTTTGCGTTCTTTTAAATTTGGCATGGTTTTTTCGCTGCTTCTGCGACAACGCTCTGACCCGTTTTGTGTACCATGGTGGATCAGTACCATCACTTATTAATTTATGTGGCATATTACTCTTAATTGCTGTCGGCACTATCTCTCTGAAAAGATTCCACAACTTTTCTACACTTACATGATCAGATCGGAAGGAGTGAAGACTGTCTCTTAAAAACGCGTTAAGAGCATTTTTATGAGCTTTTTTAAATAGATATACTTTGCGTTTCTTTTTGATGGTTGTAGGTGTTACGGTATTCAGCCTTGTAGCAACTTCCTTGTGGTCGCTAATCACTGTATTCGACACAACACTCACTATTTCTCCAGGATTATTTGTTGCTAAAAGGTCAAGTAAGCTTTCGCAACCATTTACGCTTCGAGTGGGCTCATGGACAAATTGTTCAAAATAATTTTCTGAGTAAGCGTTCAGTAATAGTTATGTCTATTGGCCTAAAATACAATATATATCATTATGTGCTTTTCTTTGCAAATATATTTCCACCACCGATTATAGCTGTATGTTAATGCACAAAATTAAAAATGTTGTTATAACTCATGGAAACACATTCATGGCGATTGGTCTAGCTTTACGTGTTAGAAATTCATCCAGCCGCTCTCTCCCCATCATCAGGAGGACGAGAGCTGAAGAAGCGTGGCCCACAGCTTTTTCCAACCATGCAGCTGTCGGAGGGTATGGCGCAGCCGTGGTGCATGGAAGATGATGTGGCCCACGTCGGTTCTGCAGAATGTCGGCGGCTCATGGAGGACACGTGGAACTCCTGTACTCGGCGGCGCGGTGCCTACCAGTCTGCTCTTTCGTGGTGTTTACTCTGCACTAAGCCTGCCCTCCGGAAGACCTTGATTGGCTGTGGTAGAGACGTGGCGGCATTGATGCGACATTCCACGGACATCTATCACGGCATTCTACGGAAATGTTCCACACTGCTGCTTTCACCCGCACAGCGGGAATTGATCCACGTTGTCATGACGGACGATGAACGCCATTCATGTCCACTACATTAGGCTGTGCTGTTAGCAGCGCCATCCTCCGGTAATGACTGTAGAGGTCTCTCAGCTCACTTTTGGCACGATACCCTTGTTGTGGCAACAGATTTGACTGACGATCTAACAGAGGCGGTGACTCTTGAAGGAATACAGACGGAGCCGCTCATAAGTCGCCAGGAGTCGACGGACTCCTTCTGGGGGTCTACTGGGCTTTCCAGCAATTGTTGGCGCCAGCCTGAACGGACGTCTGCCGCGATCTGCTCTCTCCCACCATGCAGCTGGAGCCTTCCTCAAAAAGGACTCATCGTACCCACACGTAAACTACGAGGTAGATCCGGCATCTGCGATTATCTCCCCTTGACCTTGGAGTGTGGCCATGTATGGGAGTAAAACATGGACGACAACTAGTTTGGGCAAGAAGAGAATAGAAGCTTTCGAATTGTGGTACTACAGAAGAATGCTGAAGGTTAGATGGGTAGATCATATAACTAACGAGGAAGTATTGAATAGGATTGGGAAGAAGAGAAGTTTGTGGCACAACTTGACTAGAAGAAGGGATCGGTTGGTAGGACATGTTCTGAGGCATCAAGGGATCACCAATTTAGTATTGGAGGGCAGTGTGGAGGGTAAAAATCGTAGAGGGAGACCCAGAGATGAATACACTAAACAGATACAGAAGGATGTAGGTTGCAGTAGGTACTGGGAGATGAAGAAGCTTGCACAGGATAGAGTAGCATGGAGACCTGCATCAAACCAGTCTCAGGACTGAAGACCACAACAACAACAACAACAACAACGACCTTAATAGTGGCATGAAGATTTTCACTCGACTGCTGATGGTGCGTCCAAGCGGATGGTCCATATGTAATTTAACAGGACATGGCATCGTTACGAGGCAATCAGAGCATCCTCACTGCACTCTGTCGCGACATGGCCAAGGCTCGCCAAATGTTTGGGGTCTTGGCCTCCCTCGTTTTTAGCCAGGTCTATGATAGGGCTGACCACGTGTTTTTTGTTTTTTATGGGTACTCTGACACCATCGTAGCAATGGTGACGCGTCCTTTTGGTGACGCGACATCTAGGGTGTTGCAAATCGGCTGTCTCGTGCCACTGATCCTGATCCAGCTGTCAGTGGGTCAGGGCTGTCATTTCTCAACGGTATTGTACACCTTCGGTTTGGAGCCGCTGTTCTGGGGCCTCCGAGTAAGCCTGGCGTGAATGAGACTTTTTGCTGCACTGTCTATGCCGACGATCTAATAATCCTCCTTCGTGACGGCGAAATGTCTGCGCAACACTGACGTGGGTACCAACCTACGCCGCCACATCGGGAAATTGACTCTAAGCCCGAAACTCGCATGTTCTTTCTATGGGTAGGATGCTGCCCGACTGGTACGTCGGCCCGTCTGTGAGTCAGTGATACGATGCGTTGCTTGGGCACTGATTTCTCAACTGACATGCAGCGGAGGATAGCCATCAACTGCAGGCATCTGTTTAACCAGACCAGAGCAGGGATAACTGATCACCGTCTTAGGACTCTCGGATGCGATATGCCAACGTCTATTTGGCGTCGCGAACTGCGCAGACACTTCCAATTCCACCTCTTTGGCTTGCAGTATGCTGCAGCTTTGGGATCATTTGTATGGGCATGATTTTAAAATCCGTCACGAATCCCTCACCCTCCTGAGGTGCCGGGGGGGGGGGGGGGGTGTTGCGCCTTTCTCATTTTCAGGACAGATCGAAATCCCTATTCGTAAGCTCTCACATGTCTTACAAACCTGCTGCTGGAGGCTTTTGCACCGATCTCTCTCGCTCTAGTAGTGCTGTTATCGGACATCCCAGAGCCACACCTCTCGTGTCAGGGAGATACTCAACGTCGTCGGCAGGCATACCTTCGACGAAGAGGACCGCCACTCCATTACCAGTAGCAGACCCTTGTGAGACATAAGTCGTGTAACCGCATGGTCCTATGAAATCACCACATGCACCTCCTGATGGAGGGGAACGTCAATTTCCACTGCGTTCAGCATGTCTTGGAGCATTGCCATTTGTTCGGTGCAGCGTTTGCGGCTGCCGGAGGCAGCCCTATCAAAGACCGATGCAGCAGCGGTCACCATGACGGGATGGTGCTGAATACAGGCGTCTGCGCCTACAGCGTGCCCTGATTCTTTCTTGTTGTCCTCCCAAGAGCCAGATAAAGTTGGATCGTGCGGCAGCCACAGGTAATGTAGTCTTTGAGGAATAGTGTCAGGAAAGAGGGGCTGCGTACGAAATCTGTGTACATCTCCTCATTTATCCGTTTGATATAGACGACGCTGCTAGTAATTGAAAAGTGGATGTCTTCAGGTGCTATATGAAGATCATCCCGAATAAAATGACCAATTTCTTGCGCTAGAGGTCTTGCAAGGTCCACTTGAAAAGAGATCTTAATTGTGGCCTGGCGGTAAAAGTTTGCTGTGGCGCTCACGAAGGCGGACGCTGTACACTGAGGCAAGAAGGTAAACCGGAAACACTGGCTCGCGCTACACGACAAGCGGGACGCAGACTCGTCGTCCTACATCACCGTTGCCTAAAGCAAGATTGCTGCTTTGGTTATACATGCACGACTTACGGCCAGACCCAAACTTCCATACACTGTGATCAAAAGTATACGGACACCTGGCTGAAAATGACTTACAAATTCGTGGCGCCCTCCATCACTAATGCTGAAATTCAATATAGTGTTAGTCCACCCTTGGCCTTGATGACAGCTTCCACTCTTGCAGGCATCGTTCAGTCAGGTGCTGGAAGGTTTCTTGGGTGATGGCAGCCCATTCTTCACAGAGTGCCGCACTTGGAAGAGCTATCGCTGTCGGTCGGTGAGGTCTGGCACAAAATCGGCGTTCCGAAACATCCCAGAAGTGTTTATAGCATTCAGGTCAGAACTCTGTGTAGGCCAGTCCATTACAGGGATGTTATTGTCATGTAACCCACTCCACCATAGGCCGTGCATTATGAACAGGTCCTCTATCGTGTTTCAAGATGCAATCGCCATCCCAGAATTGCTCTTTAACAGTGCGAAGCAAGAAGGCGCTTAAAACATCAGTGTAGGCCTGTGCTATTATAGTGCCACGCAAAACAACAAGGGGTGCAAACCCCCTCCATGAAAAACACGACCACATCAAAACACCACCGCCTCCGAATTTACTGCTGGCACAACACACGCTGGCAGATGACGTTCACCGGACATTCGCCATACCCACACCCTGCCATCTGATCGCCACATTATGTGCCGTGATTCGTCACTCCACACAACGTTTTTCCACTGTGGAATCGTCCAATGTTTACGCTCATTATACCAAGCGAGGCGTTGTTTGGCATTTACCGGCGTGATGTGTGGCTTATGAGCAGCCGCTCGACCATGAAATCCTAATTTTCTCACCTCCCGCCTAACTGTCATGGTACTTGCAGTGGATCCTCATGCAGTTTGGAATTCCTGTGTGATGCTCTGCATAAATGTCTGCCTATTACACATTACCACCTTCTTCAACAGTCGGCAGCCTCTGTCAGCCAACAGACAAGGTCGGCCTGTACACTTTTGTGCTGTAAGTGTCCCTTCACGTTTTCACTTCACTCTCACATCGGAAACAGTGGACCTAGGGATGTTTAGGAGTGTAGAAATCTCGTGTACAGACGTGTGACACAAGAGACACCCAATCACCTGACCACGATCGAAGTCCGTGAGTTTCGTGGAGTGCCCCACTCTGCTCTCTCACGGTGTCTAATGACTACAGAGGTCGCTGATATGGAGTATCTGGCAGTAGGTGACAGCACAATGCACCTAATATGAAAACCGTATGTTTTTGGTGGTGTCCGGACACTTTGGCTCATTGAGTGTATGTCGTCGTTCCTGTGTCACAACCTGCACTCGTAGAAACATTGTGTAACGTGTAGTGGAGGACATTTTAAATGAAAGACACTGCGTGGTATCGACGGAGAAATACGATATTATATCACCTGTGTTGGTAAGAAGAACGATGCAATGTCGTAATTATATGAATAATATTTAATCACTCATTTGCGTGAACATAGAACCAAACAAAATACGGATGACATTAAGGAATCAAGGCTAATATTAGCACACACATTGAAGTTACTGACAAATAATACACGATAATTTTGAGAAACCTAGATGTTATGGTCTTCAGTCAGAAAACTGGTATGCTGCAGCTCTCTAAGTCAGTCTATCCTGTGCAAATGTAGTTGTCTTTGCATAACACCGTAACCTTCCTCTGAAACTGCTGATTGTATTGCATTGAACTTGCATTCCTCTACTATTTTTACCAACCACACATCCCCCCATTCCAAAATTGACAATTTCTTGATGTTTCAGGATACATCCTATTAATCTATTCCTACTTTTAGTCGGGCTGTCGCATAAATTTTGTGTTTCGTCGATTCGGTTCAGAGTCTCCTCATTAGCTGTGTGATCAGCCCATCTAATCTTCAACATTCTTATGTAGCACCGCGTTCAAAAAGCTTCTCTGTGAATTATTTACCGTCCACTACTGTGCAATGCTACACTTCATGCTAGTACCTTCAAAAAGACTTCCTAACATTCTGATTTATATTCGATACTAAAAATTTTGCCTTGGGCGAAAACCTTTTCTGGCTATTGTCAGTCAATCTACATTTTATTTCGTCGCAGCTTCATTCATCATCAATTAGTTAGCTGCCCAAATAACGTAACTCATCTCCTTCTTTTAATGTCTCATAATCTATTTTCCTTTACTTTTTGTTGATATTCCCGTTATAGCCTTATTCAAGACATTATCTCCTTCTTCAACTGCTATCCCAAGTCTTTTACCGTCTCTGACTGAAGTACAACGTCATAGGCATACCTCAGAGACGTAATTGCTTCTCCATCAACATCGATTCTCTGTCCAAATGCTCTTTGATTTCATTTAATTCTTGTCCAATGTACGGATCGAATAACATCTGTTAGAAACGAAGGGTTTCTAGCAGGTCATTCCCGTTTTCAAGAACGACAGATGCACACATCTAAAGGCGTTTAACACTGCCTTCAGTCTGTTATAGACTTATGGAAGACGTATTATGACGTTTTTTGCGAACGAGAATCTCTTTTATGAGAATCAACATTTTTTCTGGAACCAGAGGTCTTGGTGAAACCGTCCGTCCATGAGTTCAAGAGCGCCTTAATCATCTATGCTCATGGTGAAGGCGAGTTCTTGGATTTGCGGTAGGCATTTGATACATTTCCGCGCTGTCGTTTGGAGAATCGTACCAGATTTCTAGCTGCTTTCTGGACATCGTTGCAGATGGAAGAGGTCGCTCGTACTGGATCGAAATCGTCAGACGTAAAGGCAGTTCAGGAGTACCGCAAAGAAGTGTGATAGGTCCGTTAACGTTTAGGGTAAGGTGGGGTATAATCAGACGTGAGAGTCAAACCGGCAACCCTCATGTTTCTTTTTACGAATTGGTAACACTGTTTTTTGACCGTTAGATCATGAAGACAGCCGGGAACTTCAGCAGTGCCATGAAGCTTGATAATGTCAGACGAGTTGTTGTTGAACAAAATATTTTGTTAGTTTTTTGTGGTTTTATATCTTACTCTGAGATACATTTTGTTTAATAAGGAACCTGTACCGTCGTATTTCAATTTTAAATTAATAATATAATTACTAATCATTTTAAAATGCCTTATGATCATATGCCATGTTAAATGAGTCTTCACCTTCTTCCTTCTGCAGTAGGAGTTTCACAGATAATGTACTGTTGGGGGAAACCGGGTAGCAGTAATGGGGTAAAACTGGAGATACATGATATATGACTTTAGTACACAGAGCTTACTTGCTTGACGTAAGGAGTATATGCTTTAATGGTACCCTGTTTTTGTGAACACGTTTTAATAACCACGTCTGTGGGTATTTCGCCTGTCTCATACATCTTGCTCACCAGATGGTAGAGTTTTGTCATGACTGGCTCTCCCAAGGCCATCAGTAGTTCTAATGGAATGTTGTCTACTCCCGGGGCCTTGTTTCGACTCAGGTCTTTCAGTGCTCTGTCAAACTCTTCACGCAGTATCTTATCTCCCATTTCATCTTCATCTACATCCTCTTCCATTTCCATAATATTGTCCTGAAGTACATCGCCCTTGTATAAACCCTCTATATACTCCTTCCACCTTTCTGCCTTCCCTTCTTTGCTTACACCTGGGTTGCCATCTGAGCTCTTGATATTCATACAAGTGGTTCTCTTCTCTCCAAAGGTCTCTTTAATTTTCCTGTAGGCAGTATCTATCTTACCCCTAGTGAGACAAGCCTCTACATCCTTACATTTTTCCTCTAGCCATCCCTGCTTAGCCATTTTGCACTTCCTGTCGATCTCATTTTTGAGACGTTTGTATTCCTTTTTGCCTGCTTCATTTACTGCATTTTTATATTTTCTCCTTTCATCAATTAAATTCAATATTTCTTCTGTTACCCAAGGATTTCTATTAGCCCTCGTCTTTTTACCTACTTGATCCTCTGCTGCCTTCACTACTTCATCCCTCAGAGCTACCCATTCTTCTTCTACTGTATTTCTTTCCCCCATTCCTGTCAATTGTTCCCTTATGCTCTCCCTGAAACTCTCTACAACCTCTGGTTCTTTCAGTTTATCCAGGTCCCATCTCCTTAAATTCCCACCTTTTTGCAGTTTCTTCAGTTTCAATCTGCAGTTCATAACCAATAGATTGTGGTCAGAATCCACATCTGCCCCTGGAAATGTCTTACAATTTAAAACTTGGTTCCTAAATCTCTGTCTTACCATTATATAATCTATCTGATACCTTTTGGTATCTCCAGGATTCTTCCAGGTATACAACCTTCTTTTATGATTCTTGAACCAAGTGTTAGCTATGATTAAGTTATGCTCTGTGCAAAATTCTACAAGGCGGCTTCCTCTTTCATTTCTTCCTCCCAATCCATATTCACCTACTATGTTTCCTTCTCTCCCTTTCCTACTGACGAATTCCAGTCACCCATGACTATTAAATTTTCGTCTCCCTTCACTACCTGAATAATTTCCTTTATCTCGTCATACGTTTCATCTATTTCTTCATCATCTGCAGAGCTAGTTGGCATATAAACTTGTACTACTGTAGTAGGCATGGACTTTGTGTCTATCTTGGCCACAATAATGCGTTCACTATGCTGTTTGTAGTAGCTAACCCGCACTCCTATTTTTTTATTCATTATTAAACCTACTCCTGCATTACCCCTATTTGATTTTGTATTTATAACCCTGTAATCACCTGACCAAAAGTCTTGTTCCTCCTGCCACCGAACTTCACTAATTCCCACTATATCTAACTTTAACCTATCCATTTCCCTTTTTAAATTTTCTAACCTACCTGCCCGATTAAGGGATCTGACATTCCACACTCCGATCCGTAGAACGCCAGTTTTCTTTCTCTTGAGTAGTCCCCGCCTGGAGATCCGAATGGGGGACTATTTTACCTCCGGAATATTTTACCCAAGAGGACGCCATCATCATTTAATCATACAGTAAAGTTGCATGCCATCGGGAAAAATTACGGCTGTAGTTTCCCCTTGCTTGCAGCCGTTCGCAGTACCAGCACAGCAAGGCCGTTTTGGTTAATGTTACAAGGCCAGATCAGTCAATCATCCAGACTGTTGCCCCTGCAACTACTGAAAAGGCTGCTGCCCCTCTTCAGGAACCACATGTTTGTCTGGCCTCTGAACAGATACCCCTCCGTTGTGGTTGCACCTACGGTACGGCCATCTGTATCGCTGAGACACGCAAGCCTCCCCACCAACGGCAAGGTCCATGGTTCATGGGTTCATCAAAAGTAAGCCCTCATAATTAATGTGTTGTTCATACCTTGTTCATCTGTTATTTAGGTCTCTCCTTAGCTACACAATTGTACCCCAACTTCCCCTAGAATGTAGTAGGAGGGTTGCCAGAAGGTACTGCACCACATTTTTTCTCTTCAACAATTCTTTATTGAACATAATGATAATTACACATATGAATGGTGTTTTATCTTCTTTCTTTCCTTCACTTGTGCCGTTATCCAGCAGTCACAGTGTTGGCACGGCTACAATCGGATTTGGCAAGGTTAGTTTGAAGAGGTGGATGGAAGCCGTTCCTGCTGCCTCCCCGAGCCCCCAGGGACGGAATCAGTGAACCACAGCTGTCTGCATCTAATGTAAATCATGAAATAGTGCAAATGTGTTTCAAATGTTTGCGATTCGTGTAACTGAAGCAGAACTTGGGGACCAGCCCGGTATTCGCCTAGTGGGATGTGGAAAACCACCTAAAAACCACTTCCAGGCTTGCTGGCACACCGGCCCTTGTCATTAATCCGCCAGGCGGATTAGATCCGGGGCGGGCGCGCCTACCCGAGTCCGGGAAGCAGCGGGTTGATGTTTTGTCTACACACCCTATTTTTCCACGTAACCTCCATCCCGTTCTGTGGCCTTCCACCAGCGCGAAACAGCGTGTATGCCATGTCGGTCCCAATCCTTGTCCTGGTGGCGGAGTCAGTACTTCACTGTTTGAATCATCTGCTCATCGTCCTCAAAATGTCTTCCACCAATGGCAACCTCTAATGGCCCAAACAAGTGGAAGTCCGAGAGAGCTAGGTCAGGGCTGTAGGGTGGATGGGGTAACTGTCCAAACGTGATTTGCGACGTGTTCAGCAGTCCTCAGACTTGTGTGGGGCCGAGCGCTTATCGTATTGTAGCAAAACATCTCCTGAGTTGCTGTGGCCACGAAGTCGCCGGAAGCGCGTCTTGAATTTTGTTAATGTGTTGACATATGCATCTGAATTAATGGTACCGCCTCTTGGCATCACATCAATGAGAATCACACTTTCAGAATCCCAGAACATGGTGATCATGACCTTACCCACGGAAGCAGTTGCTTTGAACTTTTTCTTCTGTGGTGAGTGGGAATGGCGCCATTCCATCGACTGTCGTTTTGTTTCGGGCTCAAACTGGGGAACCCTGGTTTCATCACCTGTGACAATTCTGGACAAAAAGGCCTCCCCCTCAGCTTCAAAACGTTACAACAAATCAAGACAAACGTTTTTTCTGTGTGATGTGTGATCCACCGTTAGACATCGATGGACCCATCTTGCACACACTTTTGAATATCCAAGATTTCGGATATTTGCATCCACACTTCGTTTGCTCATTGGCAAAGTCAGCGCCAACTGCCGAGTCGTAATCCGCCTGTCCTCGCAAATGACAAAATCAGCTCGCTGCAGCGTGACAGGTGTGGCAGCCGTGGATGATTTCCGCGATCGCTGCAAATCATGGAGCACCACCGAATCGCCTTCTGATGGCACAAGCGTTTGTGAATATTCCCCACAGTTTTTTTCTCTGTAGTGACAAATCCAAAGACGGCACGTTGCTTTACGTGTGCGAACCTAATGAATCTTGTTTTAATAAGAAGTCTCACAGTCGATTAGTAACGGATTCCTGGACTTTTTATCCTTTCCGTGATATTCATATATGATAATGCTACTAGTGTCATAAGTAAATGAAACACTGTTTCAATCTTTGGTAAGCCTTTGATGTACAGGGTGTTTCGAAAAGAATGACCTGATTTTGAACAATAGATAGGAAATATGGTACATGAAGGCAAGGAAATGTGTGCTGCTTGAATGATTAAAGCCTACAGTTTCAGAAACCGCCGTTAGTGGTCAGTCAGTGCGTCTTCTCTCTTTGGGATTAGTTAGAAGTAAGACGGTGTCCGCTCAGCAGAAGGCGTTTTGTGGCTGCAGTTGGCAAACAGTGTGTCACTGATTTCGGTCCAGCGTGCCATTAGTCGTTGTTATAGCATCGATCCGCCTGGACCCCGAAAACATTCTGCGTTGATACCACCACTCTGAAGAAACAGTATGCTTGTGCAAAGGAAACAGTCCAGGACGACCTCACAGTTCTGACGACATGGTGAGAACAATTCGGCAAACGTTTAATGGGAGTACACAAAAGCCTACTCTCCGCGCAAGCAGAGAACTGGCTATGTCTCGCACAACTGCCTGGCGAGTGTTAACACATCGTTTGGCCTATGAACCATACAGGCTACAATTAACGCAAGCTCTTCAGATTGGTGATAAAAGGAGAAAGGTAGACCTCAGCAATGCTCTGCTAGAGAACATTGAAGACAATACATACACTACTGGCCACTAAAGTTGCTACACAAGAAATGGAGATGATAAACGGGTATTCATTGGACAAATATATTATACTAGGACATGTGATTACATTTTCACGCAGTTTGGGTGCATAGATCCTGAGAGATCAGTACCCAGAACAACCATCTCTGGCCGTAATAACGCCTGGGCATTGAGTCAAACAGAGCTTGGATACCGTAACAGGTACAGCTGCCCATGGAGCTTCAACACGATACCACAGTTCATCAAGAGTAGCGACTGGCGTATTGTGACGAGTCAGTTGCTCGGCCACCATTGACCAGACGTTTTCAATTGGTGAGAGATCTGGAGAATGTGCTGACCAGGGCAGCAGTCGAACATTTTCTGTATCCAGAAAGGCCCGTACAGGACCTGCAACATGCGGTCGTGCATTATCCTGCTGAAATGTAGGGTTCGCAGCGATGGAATGAAGGGTAGAGCCACGGGTCGTAACACATCTGAAATGTAACGTCCACTATTCAAAGTGCCGTCATTGCGAACAAGAGGTGACCGAGACGTGTAACCAATGGCACCCGATACCATCACGACGGGCGATACGCCAGTATGGCGACGACGAATACACACTTCCAATGTGCGTTCACTGCGATGTCGCCAAACACGGATGCGACCAACATGATGCTGTAAACAGAACCTGGATTCATCCGAAACAATGACATTTTGCCATTCGTGCACCCAGGTTCGTCGTTGAGTACACCATCGCAGGCGCTCCTGTCTGTGATGCAGCGTCAAGGGTAACCGCAGCCATGGTCTCCGAGCTGATAGTCCATGCTGTTGCAAACGTCATCGAACTGTTCGTACAGATGGTTGTCGTTTTACAAACGTCCCCATCTGTTGACTCAGGGATCGAGACGTGGTTGCACGATCCGTTACAGCCATGCGGATAAGATGCCTGTCATCTCGACTGTTAGTGATACGAGACCGTTGGGATCCAGCACGGCGTTCCGTATTACCCTCCTGAACCAACCGATTCCATATTCTGCTAACAGTCATTGGATCTCGACCAACGCGAGCAGCAATGTCGCGATACGATAAACCGCAATCGCGATAGGCTACAATTCGACCTTTATCAAAGTCGGAAACTTGATGGTACGCATTTCTCCTCCTTACACGAGGCATCACGACAACGTTTCACCAGGCATCGCCTGTCAACTGCTGTTTGTGTATCAGAAATCGGTTGGAAACTTTCCTCATGTCATGCAATGGGTAGGTTTCATGAGCAATAAATAGGGTGGGAATGATGTTCTGTACTGGTTCCGGAACTCTCGGAACCCAGGTGATGCAAAACATTTTTTGATGTGTGTAGCATCCACAGACAGTAATGCTACTTTCCGTCTGTGAATGGTTATTGCACCTTGAAGTCAAACTCAGCGATGGCACATTAATGTGATTGGACTCTGTTGTTGATTCAACGTGCGTTCCATTCATCTTCCGACAGATAGTCTCCCGTGAAACGTTTTGCGTCATATCTGTTCCAGACATTCCCCCCCCCCCCCCCCCCCCTTGTAGTAATCCCAAAACTTTTGCCCCGCTGGCCATGGAACTGTTTTACTTAGAAGTGACATTGTATTAACCCAAACGTACTCTTAAACTGTTCTGTTATTGAAGATACTTGACAGGTCAGTAAATCTATTATTGCCTTTCCTCTCCTATAGGCACTGTGTTCCATGAAACTGAGTTGATGTCGGCGTATTCAGTGAGGGTTGCGTGCTGAATACTGAAAAGCTAAGCGAGGCTGCAAAACATTTGGTTATGCTTGTTTCTTTATATTCTCTCTCTCATCAGCGAGACATTGTCATCAGATGAAATCCTCTCGCCTAATGAGATGAAACGTGTTGTTTGATCGCTTCATATTTCCATATCAATCGGGTCGTGTCAATTCAAAAAAATGGTTCAAATGGCTCTGAGCACTATGGGACTCAACTGCTGTGGTCATTAGCCCCTTAGAACTTAGAACTACTTAAACCTAACTAACCTAAGGACATCACACACATCCATGCCCGAGGCAGGATTCGAACCTGCGACCGTAGCAGTCGTGTGTCAATTCAACAAATCGCCAAAAAATTTCTCCCAATGTACGTGGAACAGATAAATTCGTGTGCATAACTGCTCAATATTTAACACACTACATGATACATAACATGATTAGTGATGTCACTGACATCTGCTGATAGTACTAGCCATGATAGCAGTTACACGCAGTGACGCAGTAAAGAGTGATGGCCACTGGTATGTTCAGCAAAACGCATTGAAATAATTTACAGCGGCGAATTTTAGCACGTATCGAATTTTCGTCAGTGGAACGTGTTGGCAGTTCACAAATGATTTGCTTCTTTCATTTTTTAATCCAGAGTTGAAAAAGTCACTAACACCAAAATTATTTGTTTGTACAATAGATGAATAATTAATATTAAACAACTGTGTATGACGGGTGTGGCACGCAGCAAGTGTTCAACGTTCGTGGTTCCTGTGGGAAGCGTAGGGCGGCTGGCTTTTATGTAACTGGGTTTGCAGGCAGGCTTTGTGCGTAAATGTAGGTTTGTAGGCCGCAAACAACGTGATAAAAACACAGTTTCCTAATTAATAAAATACTGTTTCTTCGTATTTTCCACTAAGATGTACTCTGTTTACTTCTTTATATCACTACTTTTACAAAGCAAAAGGTACACTATTCGCTACGTTTCGAAAATTCATACATTTGAGAAAGAACTATTATGGGCATCATAAAACATAAAGTCTAACCAACAGGGAAAGGCTGTTATAACAAAAAAGTTCTTGGGAACTATCAGGTAATATTCTTAGAAACAATCAGCAATGTTATTTATTCTATCGAGAGGGCGTTCCGACGCTTACGTCAGCTTCAAGTGGAAGATTGTAGTTACGTGAGTAGGGAATGGGCGGTGGGGATTTTGTGGTTTTCTTCGATGTGTTTGCGACTGTGTTGTATTATGTTTCTATGCGTAATGATATTATGCAACACACGCGACGCGCTTTCCAATGCGAAGACAGTAAAATCCAAATCACCAGCAACCTCAGCTATGTAAGTACGACCGTACGCGTGAAGATGAGTAAGTGGAAACTGCCAAACAAGGTACGCAGAATAAAATTAATAATGGAGAGTCCATGGAGTATTTCAGAAAATTTTGCACTCGGGCTGTCATTAAATGTGGTCACCTATTTTCGATCGCGATTTCCAATTTTGCACCACTGTCAAGTAATATCTCTAACAATGCAAATTACTAAAAAAAAAATTTAATTTTAGAGATGCACTCTGTTCACAAAAATTTTTAAAGCAAATTATTTTTGTATTGAAGTGTCCTGCTTCCTTTCTTACAGTGAAAGAGGTTAATATACAGGATGTTTCACAATTCATGTTACACACTTCTAGAGATTGTAGAGGGGACTCAGTAGATCAAGTTCTACATAAGAACGCCGTATCGAGAAACGATTCGTTGTGGCCGAGCAGTTCTAGGCGCTTCAGTCCGGAACCACGCTGCTGTTACGGTCGCAGGTTCGAATCCCCCCTCGGGCATGGATGTGTGTGATGTCCTTAGGTTAGTTAGGTTTAAGTAGTGCTAAGTCTAGGGGACTGATGACCTCAGATATTAGTGCTCAGAGCCATTTGAACCATTTTAGAAACAATTAGTTCCATGTTACAATGAGAACAACAGCTACTCAATCAAGCGCTATATGTTTGTTAAGCAGTTCGGCTATTGCGGCAGGCTGCACACATTCACGACTGACACGATGCCGCGATGTCACGTTACATCTTCTGTTTCCATCTGCCCTGTTTTCATGCTTCCTGGTGATGCGTCAGTTGACACAGTGACTAACACTGCAGTAAAAGGATGCTTGAGTACATGTTCGCAGAGTACACCGACATGCTGCTAATTTAAGGTGAAGCTCGCGGTAATGGAAGCCCCGCGTCTGTACCACGAGTACTTTCCAAATTCTGTGACTCCA
The DNA here is from genome assembly GCF_023898315.1 of Schistocerca nitens. Taxonomy (NCBI): domain Eukaryota; kingdom Metazoa; phylum Arthropoda; class Insecta; order Orthoptera; family Acrididae; genus Schistocerca; species Schistocerca nitens. Next base: position 298,729,514 of record NC_064620.1, read on the forward strand.
TCTCAACCTATGTTTGACAGAGTAGAACAACGGCTGCGGGAATGTGGGAAATTCACAAGCAATACAGCAAACCGTAGTGCTCCAGGAAGGCGGCGCACTGTCGTGATGTAAAAGGAAGTCCTTCATCTAGTTGAAGAGAACCCATCGACGAGTGCTGGAGCCATTACACCTGACTTGCATGTGTTCCACTCGTCCGTCTGGCATGTTAGTCATGAATAGAATCTCCACCCGTACACGCCATGATCCATGCGGATTTTGTGCCAACTGTCAATTTCTGTACTTGGTTTTTACACCGTAGTGTGGATTTTCCTCAGTTTCCAAGGCGAATTTTGCTCACCGACGAAGCACATTTCAACAATGCAGGTGTTCTGAGCGCTAAAAATAGCCATACTTGGTATCAAAAAACCCAAAAGCCTCGTGTACATGAAGATTTCAAGAAACCTTCAATGTCTGCTCAGGTATCTGCGATAGTCGTGTGATTAGGCCGTACATCCTTCCTCCCTACCTGACAGGCGCCACGTGCTTGATGTTCCTGCAACAAGATCTGGCGAAGCTTTTGGAAGATGTGTCATTGGACATTCGACACGAATTGTTGTTCCAGTATGATGGTGCGGCAGCATATTTTTTAGGTTGCGTCCGAAATCATCTGATCGTTGTCTACGGGGACAGGGGGATCGGTCGAGGTTTATCATATCCTTGACGACCAGATCTCCAGATTTAACCCCTTTGACCTTCTTCTTGTGGGGCCACATGAAGAGTCTTGTTTACGAGACCCCTGTCCGGTCTGAGAAAGACCTGGTTGCAAGGATCATGCCTGCGGCAGAAGTGATACACCTCGCATGTTGAAGAGAGTTTATGTGAACTTACTGTGTACATTCACTGTGTGCACCTCACTTGGTGGTCGTCATCGAACAGCTGTTGTAATGCCACAGAGAATAGGAGTGAAATATTTACATCTTGTTTTCCTTTTAACATGAAAATGAACCGTTTCCAGTCATGGGTTCCTATGTAAAACTTGATCTACTAAGTCCCCTCTACAACATCTACAAATGTATAACATGAATTGTGAAACACCTTGAATGAGGTTTCACAGTAGGAGTGGTCAGTAGTCAGGAAAGTGACAGTCTTCACCAACTCAGATAGCCGCAAGGTAGTGTCATAGGCCCTCTGCCGTTCCTGATTTACGTAAATGAACCATGGACCTTGCCGTTGGTGGGGAGGCTTGCGTGCCTCAGCGATACAGATAGCAGAACCGTAGGTGCAACCACAACGGAGGGGTATCTGTTGAGAGGCCAGACAAACGCGTGGTTCCTGAAGAGGGGCAGCAGCCTTTTCAGTAGTTGCAGGGGCAACAGTCTCGATGATTGACTGATCTGGCCTTGTAACACTAACCAAAACGGCCTTGCTGTGCTGGTACTGCGAACGGTTGAAAGCAAGGGGAAACTACAGCCGTAATTTTTCCCGATGGCATGCAGTTCTACTGTATGGTTAAATGATGACGACGTCCTCTTGGGTAAAATATTCCGGAGGTAAAATAGTCCCCCATTCGGATCTCCGGGCGGGGACTACTAAAGAGGACGTCGTTATCAGGAGAAAGAAAACTGGCGTTCTACGGATCGGAGTGTGGAATGTCAGATCCCTTAATCAGGCAGGTAGGTTAGAAAATTTAAAAAGGGAAATGGATAGGTTAAAGTTAGATATAGTGGGAATTAGTGAAGTTCGGTGGCAGGAGGAACAAGACTTTTGGTCAGGTGACTACAGGGTTATAAACACAAAATAAAATAGGGGTAATGCAGGAGTAGGTTTAATAATGAATAAAAAAATAGGAATGCGGGTAAGCTACTACAGACAGCATAGTGAACACATTATCGTGGCCAAGATACACACGAAGCCCACGCGTACTTCATACAGTAGTACTAGTTTATATGCCAACTAGCTCTGCAGATTACGAAGAAATTGAAGAAATGTATGATGAAATAAAAGAAATTATTCAGATAGTGAAGGCAGACGAAAATTTAATAGTCATGGGTGACTGGAATTCGTCAGTAGGAAAAGGGAGAGAAGGAAACGTAGTAGGTGAATATGGATTGGGGCTAAGAAATGAAAGAGGAAGCCGCCTGATAGAATTTTGCACTGAGCACAACTTAATCATAGCTAACACTTGGTTCAAGAACCATAAAAGAAGGTTGTATACATGGAAGAAGCCTGGAGATACTGACAGGAGTCAGATAAATTATATAATGGTAAGACAGAGATTTAGGAACCAGATTTTAAATTGTAAGACAGTTCCAGGCTCAGATGTGGACTCTGACCACAATCTATTGGTTATGACCTGAAGATTAAAACTGAAGAAACTGCAGAAAGGTGGGAATTTAAGGAGATGGGACCTGGATAAACTGACTAAACCAGAGGTTGTACAGAGTTTCAGGGAGAGCGTAAGGGAACAAATTGTAGGAATGGGGGAAAGAAATACAGTAGAAGAAGAATGGGTAGCTCTGAGGGATGAAGTAGTGAAGGCAGCAGAGGATCAAGTAGGTAAAAAGACGAGGGCTAGTAGAAATCCTTGGGTAACAGAAAAAATATTGAATTTAATTGATGAAAGGAGAAAATATAAAAATGCAGTAAATGAAGCAGGCAAAAAGGAATACAAACGTCTCCAAAATGAGATCGACAGGAAGTGCAAAATGGCTAACCAGGGATGGCTAGAGGATGAATGTAAGGATGTAGAGGCTTATCTCACTAGGGGTAAGACAGATACTGCCGACAGGAAAATTAAAGAGAGCTTTGGAGAAAAGAGAACCACTTGTGTGAATATCAAGAGCTCAGGTGGAAACCCAGTTCTAAGCAAAGAAGGGAAAGCAGATAGGTGGAAGGAGTATATAGAGGGTCTGTACAAGGGCGATGTACTTGAGGACAATATTATGGAAATGGAAGAGGATGTAGATGAAGATGAAATGGGAGATATGATACTGCGTGAAGAGTTTGACAGAGCAATGAAAGACCTGAGTCGAAACAAGGCCCCGGGAGTAGACAACATTCCATTAGAACTAAAGACGGCCTTGGGAGAGCCGGTCCTGACAAAACGATACCATCTGGTGAGCAAGATGAGACAAGCGAAATACCCTCAGACTTGAAGAAGAATATAATAATTCCAATCCCAAAGAAAGCAGGTGTTGACAGATGTGAAAATTACCGAACTATCAGTTTAATAAGTCACGGCTGCAAAATACTAACGCGAATTCTTTACAGACGAATGGAAAAACTAGTATAAGCCGTCCTTAGGGAAGATCGGTTTGGATTCCGTAGAAATATTGGAACACGTGAGGCAATACTGACCCTACGGCTTATCTTAGAAGCTAGATTAAGGAAAGGCAAACCTACGATTCTAGCATTTGTAGACTTAGAGAAAGCTCTTGACAGTGTTGTCTGGAAAACTCTCTTTCAAATTCTGAAGGCGGCAGGGGCAAAATATAGGAAGCGAAAGACTATTTACAATTTGTACAGAAACCAGATGGCAGTTATAAGTGTCGAGGGGCATGAAAGGGAAGCAGTGGTTGGAAAGGGAGTGAGACGGGGTTGTAGCCTCTCCCCGAGGCTATTCAATCTGTATATTGAGCAAGCAGTGAAGGAAACAAAAGAAAAATTCGGAGTAGGTATTAAAATCCATGGAAAAGAAATAAAAACTTTGAGGTTCACTGATGACATTGTAATTCTGTCAGAGACAGCAAAGGACTTGGAAGAGCAGTTGAACGGAATGGATAGTGTCTTGAAGGGAGGATATAAGATGACCATCAACAAAAGCAAAACGAGGATAATGGAATGTAGTCGAATTAAGTCGGGTGATGTTGAGGAATTAGATTAGGAAATGAGACACTTAAAGTAGTAAAGGAGTTTTGCTAGTTGGGGAGCAAAATAACTGATGATGGTCGACGGAGAGAGGATATAAAATGTAGACTGGCAATGGCAAGGAAAGCGTTTCTGAAGAAGATAAATTTGTTAACATCTTGTATTGATTTAAGTGTCAGGAAATCGTTTCTGAAAGTATTTGTAGTGTAGCTATGTATGTAACTGAAACATGGACGATAAATAGTTTAGACAAGAAGAGAATAGAAGCTTTAGAAATGTGGTGCTACAGAAGAATGCTGAAGATTAGATGGGTAGATCACATAACTAATGAGGAGGTGTTGAATAGGATCAGGGAGAAGAGAAGTTTGTGGCACAACTTGACTAGAAGAAGGGATCGGTTGGTAGGACATGTTCTGAGGCATCAGGGGATCACAAATTTAGTATTGGAGGGCAGCGTGGAGGGTAAAAATCGTAGAGGGACACCAAGAGATGAATACACCAAACAGATTCAGAAGGATGTAGGTTGCAGTAGGCACTGGGAGATGAAGAAGCTTGGACAGGATAGAGAAGCATGGAGAGCTGCATCAAACCAGTCTCAGAACTGAAGACCACAACAACAACAACATCTAGGTGATAATCTGAGCAGCCCCCTTAGATTGTTTGCAGATGATACTGTAATTTACAGTCTAGTAAAATCATCAGACAATCAACTCCAATTAGAAAGTGATCTAGAGAGAATTTCTGTATGGTGCGAAAAGTGGCAATTGGCACTAAACTAAGAAAAGAGCGAGGTCATCCACATGGATACTAAAAGAAATCCGATAAATTTTGGGTATGCGATAAATCGCACAAGTCTAAGGGCTGTCAATTCGACTAAATACCTAAGAATTACAATTACGAGCAACTTAATTTGGAAAGACCACATAGATTATATTGTGGGGAAGGCGAAACGAAGACTGCGCTTTGTTAGCAGAACACTTAAAAGATGCGACAAACCCACTAAAGAGACAGCCTACATTACACTTGTCCATCCTCGGCTGGAATATTGCTGCGCTGTGTGGGATCCTAACCAGGTAGGATTGACGGAGGACATCGCAAAAGTGCAAAGAAGGGCAGCCCGTTACGTGTTATCGAACAATAGGGGTGAGAGTGTCACTGATATGATACGCGAGTTGGGGTGGCAGTCACTAAAAAAAGGCGGTTTTCTATGCGGCGAGATCGATTTACGAAATTTCAATCACCAACTTTCTCTTCTGAATGCGAAAATATTTTGTTGACACCCTCCTATATAGGGAGAAATGGTCTTTATAATAAAATAAGAGAAATCAGAGCTCGAACGGAAAGATTTAGCTGTTCCTTTTTCCCATGCGCCATTCGAGAGTGGAATGGTGGAGAAATAGTATGAAAGCGGTTCGATGAAGTCTCAGCCAGGCACTTAAGTGTGAATTGCAGAGTGACCATGTAGATGTAGAAGTAGATGTAGAACGACTATTCGAAACAAAATGTTCAGTAAACGTGGTCTCTAAAATGCATCCTTGAGAGCGGTGAGCATCGTCGATACTGTGAAATAAATCTCTTCTGATGCAAGCTCTTTGGATTCATATTAGGACGAATATAAGAAAAAAATTTATTGCCAACAGAGGTTCTAAAATGCATATCTTAAGTGCTAAGACCACTTCATCTTAGATACTATGAAACAAAACATATTTACTGCAAGCTCTGTTGCTTTCCATATTTTGACAGGACGAAAACAAGAAAAAATTGTCGAGGAAACATTAAACATGGCTTCTGAAATAGATACCTTAAAACCAATTATCACTTGATCTGTAGAAAGGATGTATTTCACATTAGACAACTGCACAATTGCTCATAGCTCGAAGCATGCATTTCATCATTTACTGAACACTTCTTTCTTGCTTTGGTCCATGTTACCACCTCTCAAAATATGGAAAACAAAGAAAAAGAGCAATGAAGAACCATCTGTGGGGAACTGCTCTGGCGTTACGAGGCTGGTCGTGACAAATTTTCGCCAAACAGCGTCACAGTCGACGAAACATTGGTTAATCACTTTGATCCGGAAACAAAACGGCAATCCGTGGAGTGGCGCTACACCATCTATCCTCCGAAGCAAAAGTTCAAAGCCGCACATTCAGCCGGTAAAATCATGACAACGATCTTAAGAGACTCTGAAGGAATTATTCAGCTTTATGCCCACCCTCGTGATGCAACGATCAACTCTAAAGTGTATTGCGCTACCATCAAGGAATTGAAGAAACGACTTCAGGGTCTTCATAAAAATGCAAAAAAATTCTCTTCCTCCATGAAGGCCTCATACAATTCCGCACACCAGAGAGCAGCTCACAAAACTGTCCTCTCCCATCCACCCTTCAGCCCGGATCTCACACCTTTCCACTTCCGTTTGGCCGAATGAAGGATGCACTTCGTGGGAAGCAGCACATGGATGAGGCAGAGAAACACGTTGTCTCCGGCGTCGACCAGTAAAGTAGTACTATAAGCGCATACAGACCCTACCAGTAAAGTGGTGAAAGGCCATCGCACTGAACGGAGATCATGTTAAAAATAGGATTTTCACCCAAAATAGTGGGAAATGATTTACTCAGTCTGGCTGCTGTTTCTTAATATCCTTTGGCAAAGAAACTTCTCAAAAGGTAGCATGTGGCAGCAACTTGCAGCAAGAACTAAGAGCGTTAGCAGGAAATGGCCAACTGAAGTGACTGCGTTCTGTTCCGTAGGTTGATTGGCCATAAGATCTGTAACAATAATTTCGTGGAGCGATTTACGTAGTTCGCGAAAAAGAGTGTTAGTGGGCAGTTCTCACGATGACAGGGCGAGATTCGTGGTGCTTGTGGGGCGGAACTGATGTTTTACAAATGTTACTCGCATGAGGTCTGGAGTGAATGAACCTCAGTGGTCAGCAGCGTTGTTTACCCGCTTCGTTTTGTGAGAAAAAAGTGAACTCTTGCAAGGTGGTTCATACGGCTCTGAGCATTATGGGACTTAACTGCTGAGGTCATCAGTCCCCTAGAACTTAGAACTACTCAAACCTAACTAACCTAAGGACATCACACACATCCATGCCCGAGGCAGGATTCGAACCTGCGACCGTAGCGATCGCGCGGTTCCAGACTGCAGCGCCTAGAACCGCTCTGCCACCCTGTCCGGGTTCTTGCAAGGTGGACAGAGGTCTCATGTCTGAACGTGGATATTCAGATGGCCGTGCGGTTCTAGGCGCTACACTCTGGAACCGCGAGACCGCTACGGTCGTAGGTTCGAATCCTGCCTCGGGCATGGATGAGTGTGATGTCCTTAGGTTAGTTAGGTTTAAGTAGTTCTAATTTCTATGGGACTGATGACCTCAGAAGTTGAGTCCCATAGTGCTCAGAGCCATTTGAACCATTTGATATTCAGATAGTTGGGGTTACTGTTTGATAAGAACGAGGCGGGTGCGGCAACGTATTATCAAAGACAACAAATTCGATTTTTTCCAGTGGAGACTTACGTTGTTGTTGTGCGTGTCGTTCTCCATTTTCAGTTTTAGAGTGTTACCCGATTATGTTTGCGGAGGAGATGCTGTAAATCGGTTGGTGACGATGCTCGTTTCCCAATACAGGGATCGATATAAATAGCTCGCCTATTAGTCTCTTGCTTCTTTATTATCTGATTAAATGTTTAGTGTCAGAAGGACCTGTGTGTAAGTAGGTTTCAGTAGGACGAGGAAGAACAGGAGTGGATACGGTTGTAGATCCGTCGGCGGGCGACCGAGTTCTGCGAAACAGGAGATGATCGTCTCGTCACCCAGTGGGATAAATGTCTTAGCAGCTGTGGTAATTACTTTAGAATGGAACCATTCCGTAGCCGCGTTGTGACGGGTGTTTGTTTTCATTTGACTGCCCGTCGTACATTCATAAAAATACTACACAAATATTTTCATTTTTAATTGGTTAGGTTAGTGAAAACTCACTGGAATGTCCTGAAAGACGAAGGTTGTAATAGGGATGATTGTACATTAATACTTACTTGATGTGTGTAGCTCTGCTACTCTCAAGAATACAGTAATTGCTTCAGTGAAACAACTGCTTTAGTAATAAAGACCTGACATTGCATAAGAACTCATTTCCACATCACACCATGTTGCCATTTCGTGCAGACGGCCCTCACGTGATTTAATTTCAGTGATTACAAAATCAAATCTAAATGCGTCTACTGAGATTGTGTCCCTCTTTTCTTTCTGCAGCTACTTAAAATGCGTGCTTCACCCTTCATTGCTTCGGTTCTATCTGTTTTAGCATACATTAAAACAGACAAGTATAAGAAAAAGTAATGCAAAGAGCTACTGGATAACGCTAATACACAGCGATGAAGATAATTAAAAAGCAAGCACAAATTTTGACAGGGTATGTGCATGGGAGGATATAAAGAATATCCTTCTGGAACGATATGATTTCTAATGTATAAGAAACTATCAGCCTCGATTGCGGTAATGAAACCAACCTTTACCTAGGTTTCAGCCCCAGTAATTGAGGCTTCTTAAGAAGGCTCAATTATTTGGGCTGAAACCTAAGTAAAGGTTGGTTTCATTACCGCAATCGAGGCAGATAGTTTCTTACATATTAGATTATCACGATTGCTGACTGGGCTGCAATGTTGAAAGTTTTTTAAAAAAAATGTATGAATTCTTATTTTCCTTTAGTACACACTCTTCGTGCGCACTTTGAGGTGACCAGATTTATGGCTATAAGAATCTAACATTCAGACACATGTGGATATCATTACTGCAAATGTCCATTACGGAAACCGTAAATCCAACAACGTTCCCGAAACTGAGAATACATGGATATATAGGGCGAAAAGCAATGGTTTGAGAACTGGACCTTGGAGGACTTGGCGCTTCTGTGCGTTCTTCCTTGCAGAACGCACGCGAGGTCATCAGAGCATTGTCTTTACTTGTCTGGTTCCGAACCTGTAGGTAATTACCCACTGGGGTAGTAAACTGAAATAGTCTGTGGGGTAAAAGTAAAATGATTTAATTGTGGTTCAGCCATGAAGTTAAATTATTTTTAAGCTATAATCTCTTCTTTTATTCGAGTATTTCCATTAATGTTTATCAGATAAGTAGAAATCACATAAAACTTTGAAATACGGTTATTAGCAAATGCTACAATGCAGTGGAAGCCACTGCTTATGAAAAAAATGTATGCACAATACATATTCAACTTACTGCTACTAGCCAGCTGCTTGGTACGGCGTGCCCAGTGGTTGGACCAAACAATTGCTTCGCTTGTCGCTCATTGTTTCGTTTATAACTTGTGGGAGTTTACTGGCCATTACAATCAAAATAACAGATAATTATTTCTTTTCCAGTGTGTCATGCCTCCAGGGATTCTCTGAAAAAATATATTTGACCTTATATTACAAGACTCAGTAACGTATATATTGACAGCTCTAAATAACATTAGTAATTTTATTTGGAAGCTAGAGCTTTATCAATGCAAAGCTTGAGGAAGTTTCGATGTTGCCACAGCTGATAATGACTAGCCGCGCAAATGATGGAAAATGCTCATTCAGGAAATAATTAAGACCACCTCTTACACGTTAAATTATTATGGAAACTATTTTTCTAATTTGGTGTATCGATAAGAAAATGCCATGATATAGAATGATATAGAATATTTTCAGACAGTGAAACTCAAATCATAGTACAATCTTTACATTCACACTAAAAATGTGTTATGATGGAACATTTTGGTAAAAGAGTAATGGCGATCGCCGATTATTTTCGAAAAAAATGCCACACCTTAATAACCTGAAAATAGATTTTCCGGTATGGCAGCAATGAAAACAAAAGCGAGGAACTGAATGAATTTTGGAGCATGATTTGCAATGTGCATTGACAGAGACCAAATAGAATACAAAAAAAATTATTCAAAATATGTGGTACCATTCGTCTCCACGAAACAATGTTTCTTGATTGAAACACATGTGAATTTTCTCTGTTTGAACATTAACTAAATATTATTTATCTTTTCCCTGTTAGGAAACGAAAATACTCAATTCAGTTGGTTTAGTAACAAAGAGTTCATGTAGATTCTGTACGCTGTTGGCAGGGTGCCTGACACCTACTATCGTTCAGAGCTAATGGTCTATGCGGTGGCGTTAGGTGGTTCTGTCTTTTGAAACGCACTTACCTCCGAAAGTTTCCTTAGAGCCACGCCCAGTCATGACGCGAGATATAATCTGATTAAGGCTGAAAAACACTTTTTAAAAGACAGCTTGGATGCTGTGTATAAGTTACATAGCATAAAACTTCCTGTTTCCAGCTGCAAAGAGGGTTCCTTATATCACGTCTGAAAAAAACAAGTTCATGTCCAAAATTTCTGTGATACATTTCTATTTTTACAATGTACGTATGCTGATACCCAAGTCCACCCTGAGACACTGTTCTTGACATAATAACAATTTGCAGTATCACATTCACACATACAGCACATTATCACATGACTAGTCAGGATAAATGTAGAATTTCGCCGCCGGCCGGGGTGGTCGATCGGTTCTAGGCGCTACAATCCGGAATCGCGCGACCGCTACCGTCGCAGGCTCGAATCCTGCCTCGGTCATGGATGTGTGTGGTGTCCTTAGGTTAGTTAGGTTTAAGTAGTTCTAAGTTCTAGGGGACTGATGACCTCTGAAGTTTAGTCTCATAGTGCTCAGAGCCATTTTTTTTTTTTTTTTTTTTTTTTTGCAGAATTTCGCGATGTGACGTCTAAAGAACCTCAACTTCTATTAGTCACTAAACAGTCTGAAAGTTCGTCTGATGGTTTCAGTTTTGATATACTCGCTCAATAGTTCACGGTTCACCAATATTCTAAATGTCAACTGCATAGCACCCCACGTGGAATTCTTGAAGCCTTTGAAAGAATGTCACAGACCTTGTAAGGGATTCACCAGCCTGCTGGAGCAAATGTAATTTCGATGTATTGCTCACGCGCTGCCTGCGACAGAAAATATCTTTGCTGCAATAGAGTCGCAGGTCAGAGCAGTCTCGACAGTTGTTGCAGTCGCTCGCTGCTACAGAACAGTTGTAGTCTGTCGCTGGTACAGCGAAGTTCATAGACATGTACTGTAAGGTAAATTTTATTACTTTTATTGGCACTTGTTTGTGACGTTAATTTGAATTTGTTTCAATCTTTTTGTGGTTCGTCAGCACCAGTTAACCCTGATTTGTAATGTTCAATTTTTCATATAATGGATTGCAGATCTTTACCAATAATGTAATAGATTTTCAGAATATACTTTTTACCAGTCTACAAAAAAGGAAGGAATAATTTTGCTTTAAGTCATTACCAGTCCCTATCCAGTCATTTATTTAAATTTAAATATTTCAGAAATTTTCGCAGATCATAGTAATGTATTCTTTAGTAATCAGACGACGAGCTGCGCAGCTATGTCAATAAGCAAAGTCTCAGACAAATGTTGTCCAGTATTAGTAGATAAGCGAGCATTGCACTAATATATGCCTTTTACGAGCAGATATATGCAGACAGCGTTATCCGGCGACTCCATCGTGAGGTAAGAATTTTTCAGTTTATTCAGACTGATTTCACAGGGCCATGGCGTAGCGCAGCTTACGTCACAATTTATCAGTGTTCATGAGTTAAGATTTTAACAAAAAAAATTATCATTCTTACAAGGTCTATGAAATTGCTAAAATATCCGAAACTTTCCGAAACATTCTATTTATCAGGGACAGCAACAGCGACTGACAACATTTTAACAAACTTACTCAACCATCGAAACATAGGACGTCACGCTACTAAAGCTGAATTACCAGCTTTTCAGAGAAAACAGCGTAATTTCCCTACTTGACCAATCCCCAAATCCCAATTTATTATGATTCTTTTCAGAACTTAGCGTTTTCGAAAAGCAAGTAAAATGAAAACGGTCTCATCTTTACTAATATTGAGGACAGAATTATACTTGCAGAAACTTTAAACTGGCTGGTTTGTATAAAACATATCACATGACGTATGTGACTCACTTCTAGATTACACAATGTGATTCACACCCTCATTTTTAATGAAGTTGGAACATTTTTGCAATTATGCATGTGCAGTAAGAAAACACACACTCCAGCTCGCACACAAGGTGTCGCCAAATCACACCCATATCCCACGGTTCCCCATTGAAACTTGCCAATCATCTTCTGCTGTTATCGCCATCAGTGGGATAGGATAGGAACAGTTGAAATTTCTTTGTTTAAAACAAGCAAAATGCGGGAAAGTATCTCCCGTGGTCCACTCAGCACCCACTGCCACCTGGCCACTGATTGCTGCTGCCACTACTCGTAACAGCTGTGGTCCTCTTGCTGCAAATCCATTTACGCTACTGAAGTGCGAGTGGTCGTGTTCCCATCGTTCAAATGACTGAAAATCTTCATACTGTGGTCCTCACGTAACATTCGGACCATAATGTTGCCCTTGTCTACTGGCAGAACTACTGGCTCTTTTCCTTTGACAGCTTTCTCAGTGCTACTCCTTCTTCCTTGAAAATGATGCATGTAGACAGACAGATGTCAGCACCATAAATAAAATCGAGAAGAAAATTAAGAATCTTCTCACTGGGTCAGGTTTTCCACTTAACATCCTTAAAGGTCTTTAAGGACGAAACTTCCTAAGATATACAAGGAAAAAATATTCCTCTAAGACCCATTGTTTGTAATATCGGCACATCTACATACCAGCTGGCAAAATACCTGAAACGTATTACCAGCGAATATAGGGTAAGTGCTTACACCAGATCTACAGCTATGCAGATTTTGTACACCTCCTTAGTTAACTGAGGCTCCAGCATACAGATGTTATGGTCAGTTTCGATGTTATCTCCCTCTTTACAGGAGTACCACTCACTGTTTCCTTGGAACTAATCGCGGAAAAGTTCGAAGTTTTAGGGACGCTCTGGCAGCAACTTACTTCCTGTTCGAAGGAAAATATAATGAACAAACCAATGGCGAAGCGATGGGTGGTCCGTTATTAACTATCGTGACGAAGCATTAGCAAAGGCAGTAGAATCTGTCCAGCTGAAACCAGTTTCTTTCGGTCCGTTTGAAGTGTGGCCAAATGTAGTGGAAAAGGTCCATGACTTTCTGGAACGCCTAAACTCCATCCATTAAAATATAAAATTCTCGATGGGACTTGAGAAAGAAAGCTAACTACCGTTTTCCTTGACGCGTTAGTTAAGGGAAGAACGAATACGAACGGGTCACAGTGCGTATAGAAAACCTACGCACACAGACCTCTATATGCGCCGAGCTATCACCATTCGCCACAAACAAATTCGCTGCTAAGGACTTTGGTCTACACAGATCGAACACATTCGGACAAGGAGAGTCTCACCGAAGAACTACAACACCGGGTACTCAGATCATCTAACTGAACGGGCAGTGTAATGAAAATAAAAAATGCCTGAGAAGTTGAGACCGATACCGAGGAAGAGAAGCAGAAGATGTTCTGCTGGCACAATATACCGAAATTTCGGTAGACTCCTACAGAAACGTGGCATCCGGAGTATTTCACTCCCTTCAACTAAGATAAAAAGTATTCTTTGTAACGTTAAAGACGATCCAGGTCTCTGAAAGCCTGGGGTGTATCCCATCCCCTGCGAATATGGAGTGTCTTTCACAAGTCAGATTACGAAGAAGTCGAGGAGAGATGCAAGAGACGCCAACGACGTACCCGACTGAAACAACCAAAGAGATATGCATTGTCTGGAATGTAAGCATGAAATGAAATACGATGAGGCCAGTATCGTGGTGCAAACGCCAAGTTCCTGGGACAGCACAATTAAGGAGTCAGTGGAAAGTAAGGTGTCAGGAACCTAATAAACAGGGTCGCTGGGTTCATCTTAAATAACGCTTGGGGTCGGGCACTCAGTTTATTACAAACTCTCCAGCGGTGGACTCGCATTCGGGAGGACGACGGTTTAAACCAGCGTCCGGCCATCCCGATTTAGGTTTCCCGTGATTTCCCTACATCGCTTCAGACAAATGTAGGATTGTTCCTTTCAAAGTGCACAGCCGATTTCCTTCCCCATCCGTCCCTAATACGATTGGTCCAGTGACCTCGCTGTTTGGTCCCCTCTCCCAAATCAGCTAACCAGCCAAACTCACCAGCCGTCACATTCACCAGAGTTAGAAAACGCTGAGAGCTTCCGGTTCACGGAATATCTGTACGAGCTCTGAAAACCAAAGAGCATCAAAGGACTTGGTGGGCACTGGCAACAGAGCTCGGTCATAAATCGCGTCATGAGACCAACAACAGAACACAGTCCGGTTGGAGACCAGTAAGCGAGAACAAATAACAGCAAATCTCACAGCACCTGAAGAAGATTGCTCGACTGGCCGTCGAAATATTGTCCATAAAAGCGAAAAAACAAATTGTCCGAACACCCGGAAGCACGCTGTTAATCAGGCGCACGAAGAAAAGTGTAAGATCAGTAATATTATTGCAAGCAATGCTAACGCTGTTATCGTAAATGAGCTCCAATTGTAGAATAAAGATATATAACAAATGTATATGGAAAATCACATGCCCAGGAGTGAACGAAATTATCGGTAAACGTGCTATCGATTTTTAACCAAGGACCTTGGTATGCATCCATACGAAACTTTTGCATCTTCTGCAGCTACAGAACATGATATTATCTCATGAAAGCATACAAAACAGCCGCTGTGTTGTATTTAACAGCGTTGTGAAATTTATCTATTGAGGTAACAAGAACATACCAAAGCTCACTGGTATACAAGTAAACTTCCAGACAATCAGGAACGACAAAAAGTTATTAACTATGTTCTGTCTGCCTACAGTTTTAATTATCGACCTATAAACTACAAGCACATTGTTAACACAGAATGCAATAAAGACAATGTAAGAATTATACATTCACCACAATACCGTAAATATAGATATTATCGAATTATGATTGGTCCCCACAAACAATGTTACTACACAGTCATTAGGAAAAGGAAACAATGTTTCAAATGGACTTAACTCCATTCACAGCAGTGAACGTTTTGTGGGTACACAAAAGAAAGCTGGATGTGGAAGATAACGAGATCAAAAAACGAACATTGGAGTATAAGGCGAAAAGAATGGAGTAATATAAATATAATGTACGAATACAAACTGTTACTGGGAAAGAGCAAGTCATTTTGGATGTGCGAGCAACGGGTACATATTACATTAAAGACAGTGTTTTCAAAAATTGGCTATGAGTGGGGAATGTAGGACATCAGCATTTATTGAAAATATCAACGGAAAATGGCTATATGTTGGAATATTCGTAGAAATCAACAGATCTGAGGTGTTTAATATATTAATGGGTAGTCGAAATTTTTTTTTGTAAGCATCCATTCGTATCTGGAATCGTGTAAAGAAGATGGTTGAATTGTATCTAAATGTGGTCGACTGGAGGCTTTGCACCTAATAGTTGAAAGCACTAGAAGGCTGATCACAGATGATGGAGTTGACTATAAGAAGAAGTTAGCAACTCTAGAACAATGTAACGAATTGGAGGTCATCAGTGGTTGGTGCAGTGGCTGTCAGTCGATACGGAACGCAAACAAACGTAATGTACAGCATACAAATAGCCGGAGAGACTCATTACGCTCTACTACACTATTGGTGATAGATCAAACACGGGCACAATAACCGTAAAAATGTGGAAGTAGCCATCTGGACTGACTTAAAGTGGAAGGACCATATAAGAGAAATGGTAAAATAAGTGGATAGTACACTAGGAGACATCTTAATGAAATATATCACATGTACGAAAGACGTGATTTACGAAACACTTATTCGACTGGTTTGTTTTTGTATTGCTCATCAGCCTGAAACTATTATCAGGTTGTATTAAAGACGCGGCAGACAAGATCCAACGAAAAGTGACATGTGCACTATGGTTTATTTGGTACATGAACTTTACGGAGACGCTAAACGACGAACTCGAGTAGCAGTCACTACAAGAGATACGTTGTGTAGTACGGGAGGGCTAATCTTGGATTTTTGAGAGTGTACGCTTTTGACACTATATTACTTGCTCCCACATACCTCTCGCGAAATAATCACAACGAGAAAATCCAAGAAGTTAGAGCTGATATGGAGGTTTACCGATAATCATTGACAAGAGGGTTAGTGTTGGACTTTTTGAGAAATGATCACAACAAGAAAATCCAAGAAGTTAGAGCTGATACGGAGGTTTACCGATAATTAATCTTGAGCATCAGCGTCGGGCTTCCAAGTAAGTTCGGTATACATGTAGATTATGAATACGGTAATCTCGTTGTTCTGTGTAATGTTCTCAAGCGATGCAAATCTTGCAGACCTCGAAGTATTAAAAGCAGCTTTCGTCCCATCTAAATCTACATATGTATACCACAGATGACTCTACATGGCGTTGGATACTTGGTACAGATTTTAGCACTTTTCTGGCCCACACGCATACTGAGCAACGGAACAGTGAATGCATGCCCTCTAATCTCTCTCATCCTATTCATATGATTTCTGTTGGCATATACAATGGTGACTGTAGAATCCATACACAATCTTACTCAAACACCTATTCCCCAAACATACTCAATAGAGTCTCAAAAGAGCTAGTTGTCTTTCTTTCATGGAACCCAGTTAAATGTAGAGATGAGAAACGATCCCACAGACTTGAAACGCAGATGTCCAAACAAGGACAGACAAGTGGTCGCAAAAGACATGCATGTACGAGGTGCGGCTAGAAAAAAACCGGACTGATGCTGGAAAAAACATTTATTTACAATTATTTACAATTTCATGTTATCTCCTTCAATGTACTCTCCTCCTCGGTCTCTACACCGCTCCATACGAATTTTCCACTGTTCATAGCAATGCTGCAGATCATTTTCGGTAAGTCCATACATTACTTCCGTCGCTTTTTCTTTTACTGCTTCAACAGTCTCAAATCTAGTTCCTTTCAAAGCTGACTTGACTTTAGGGAAAATAAAAAAGTCACAGGGGGCCAAATCAGGTGAGTAGGGTGGATGATCTAAGATGGGAATGTTGTGTTTTGCCAAAAACGTCTTCACTGACAACGCACTGTGAGCTGGGGCATTATCTTGGTGAAGGATCCATGACTTTTTTCTCCACAAATCGTTCCGTTTTCTCCGTACTCGCTCACGTAGGGTAGCCAGGACGCTAATGTAGTAATGCTGATTCACTGTTTGTCCCTCTGGTACCCAATCAATGTGCACAATCACTTTGATGTCAAAAAAACAATCATCATTGCCTTGAATTTCGATTTTGACATTCGTGCTTTTTTTGTCGTGGAGAACCAGGAGTTTTCCAATGCATCGATTGGCATTTAGTTTCGGGATCGTAAGTAAAAAACCACGATTCATCGAAAGTAATAACATTTGGTAAGAAGGTGGGATCACTTTCAATGTTTTCCAGGATGTCAGAACAAATCATTCTTCGGCGTTCCTTCTGTTCAATTGTGAGACACTTTGGAACCATTTTTGAACACACTTTGTTCATGTTGAAACTTTCATGAAGAATCTGCCTAACACTTTCCTTGTCAACTCCTGTTAACTCAGACACTGCTCTGATTGTTAAACGGCGATCTTGTCGAACAAGTTTACCGATTTTTTCAATGTTTGCATCAGTTTTTGCTGACAATGGTCTGCCAGTGCGAGTGTCATCACTGGTGTCTTCGCGGCCATCTTTAAATCGTTTAAACCACTCAAACACTTGTGTTCGCGATAAACAATCATCGCCGTACACTTGTTGTAACATTACAAACGTTTCACTTGCAGATTTTCCTAGTTTGAAACAAAATTTGATGTTAACACGCTGTTCTTTCTGTACACTCAACATTTTCCGACGCACAGACAAAACGTCAACTACTTAAAACAGACGCCACGGGCAGACTGAGTGCAGGAGGCAGATGAAACTCGAGCAGTAGGCGGAGCGAGAGTCACGTGACAGGCCACGCGACTTTCAGCCTTATTGCATTCGTTTTATTGTTTCACCAGTACTAGTCCGGTTTTTTTCTAGCCACACCTCGTAAGTATATAATTTGTCTACCTTTTTTTCTGCCATCAGTAATTTTTACTACACTGTGCGATTCAACCGGTAGACACACCCCATCTCCATTAGGATGTGCTTGGATACTTATGGTCAGGCATTGTATGCAGACTGTAACTTAAGAAGCAGTTTCCTGCGTGTGCACTTCACTGGTAACTTTTGTATTTAGACATGGTTTTTTATGCATTTTAAATCGTTATAGGAGTATAAGCGTTCATGTAGATATTTTCTCCGGCGTGTGGAGCGAAATGACAGGTCTTATCTGCTACTGGGCGAGGCTGGCGACCACTCCCCTAGCCTCACACTGTGTGGGAATCATTCATTCCACAGCAGACAGGCCTACCATCATTCACACTCCAGCAGCTGAACTGGGTTTTTACTGAGAAGACCACGGCCGTGATGAGGTGGCAGCAATGTGGAGTGACGAGTCGGTAGTGGAGACCGAGCTGCCGTGGCACGCAGTGGACCATGGGGGATACCCTCACGCAGTTTTATTTCTTTTAAATAAAGCCATCTCAATTGCTCTTGTCCTATTCCTGGGGTAGTGGTGACAGCACAAGTCGTCTGTCATCTGGGTAGTGGAAATAGCTGAAACGTGAAAGCACGGTATATCAGTGTGATTAGGCGATGACTTGTGTGTGTGCTCTGTTGTGTCTGTTTTATTAATGTACATGTATGCCCGGAGAAACTCTCCTACTTGTTCTTCGTTTTCCACTACTTCTAGACGTCGACAAGGATGGAATAAATGTGGAAGCAGACATGTTTTGATAGTGGGCCATAAATTATAGCCACTAAGATAACACAGCCACTTTCAGGTCATAAATTATAGTAATTAGGGTAACACAGTGATAAAGTATTGCCATTAACATCAGGCAACTACGCAGGCTGATTCACCTTGAAAGTGGCAAGTGATGTTTGTTTGTATAAGGATCATAAATCATTGCATTCATATGTGCCCAGCCCTCTTACTGTTGAAATGGTAGGAAGGTAGGATCTACATCTACATCTACATCTACATCTATACTCCGCGAGCCACCTTACGGTGTGTGGCGGAGGGTACTTATTGTACCACTATCTGATCCCCCCTTCCCTGTTCCATTCACGAATTGTGCGTGGGAAGAACGACTGCTTGTAAGTCTCCGTATTTGCTCTAATTTCTCGGATCTTTTCGTTGTGATCATTACGCGAGATATATGTGGGCGGTAGTAATATGTTGCCCATCTCTTCCCGGAATGTGCTCTCTCGTAATTTCGATAATAAACCTCTCCGTATTGCGTAACGCCTTTCTTGAAGTGTCCGCCATTGGAGCTTGTTCAGCATCTCCGTAACGCTCTCGCGCTGACTAAATGTCCCCATGACGAATCGCGCTGCTTTTCGCTGGATCATGTCTATCTCTTCTATTAATCCAACCTGGTAAGGGTCCCATACTGATGAGCAATACTCAAGAATCGGACGAACAAGCGTTTTGTAAGCTACTTCTTTCGTCGATGAGTCACATTTTCTTAGAATTCTTCCTATGAATCTCAACCTGGCGCCTGCTTTTCCCACTATTTGTTTTATGTGATCATTCCACTTCAGATCGCTCCGGATAGTAACTCCTAAGTATTTTACGGTCGTTACCGCTTCCAATGATTTACCACCTATGGCATAATCGTACTGGAATGGATTTCTGCCCCTATGTATGCGCATTATATTACATTTATCTACGTTTAGGGAAAGCTGCCAGCTGTCGCACCATTCATTAATCCTCTGCAGGTCTTCCTGGAGTACGTACGAGTCTTCTGATGTTGCTACTTTCTTGTAGACAACCGTGTCATCTGCAAATAGCCTCACGGAGCTACCGATGTTGTCAACTAAGTCATTTATGTATATTGTAAACAATAAAGGTCCTATCACGCTTCCTTGCGGTACTCCCGAAATTACCTCTACATCTGCAGATTTTGAACCGTTAAGAATGACATGTTGTGTTCTTTCTTCTAGGAAATCCTGAATCCAATCACAAACCTGGTCCGGTATTCCGTAAGCTCGTATTTTTTTCACTAAACGTAAGTGCGGAACCGTATCAAATGCTGAAACACGTATGTTGTGCGGCAGCGATGCTGAGACATTGTAGAATCTCTGACCAGAGCAGTTGCGCTCGACTCGCAGTAGCGAGCAGTCAGTCAGTCTGCAGTAGTCAGTCCTCAGTAGTGCTTGGAGTCGGTTGCTAGCAGTAGCGGAGAGCAGTCGGCGGGCGCCGGCATCGCAATGGTCGAGATTCAGGACGAGGTATAATTTATTTAAATAAATAATCATGCAGCTTTGCGCTCATCAGATAATGTAACGAACACTCATTGTAATTTAACTTTCAAAAATCGCCCCCAATAATAATTTTGATTTAAAAGCAATTTTAGACACAATCATTCAAATTTCCTTCCATTTCCTTTTAACAAAGATTTTTAAAAGGTACTTCCAATGCTTTTCATGCAAGCACCAGAGAACAATAAGAGCAGAATTTTGACATGCAGTTTTACTAAGGTAAGAAATTTATTCTCGTTTCGCACAGGGCAAACACCGACTTTTCGGTTGAATTGAGTTTAGGTTATCATTACAGTTTCATTATCATGGGATTAGCGTTCATTATTTAATGGGAACTTGTACTTGAGTCAGATAGCGAGCTTTCATTTAATTGTCTTTGCCATTAATATTCTTGTGGGGAGTTTACACTTAGCTGTGGCTCCATTACTAATAAATATAGTCCTTTTAATATTCTTGTGGGGAGGTTACACTTGGCGACACCCAGTCCAGGATCGTATTTCGTGAGAATCTTTTGAAAAACAGTCAGATATCTGCTCTTATTTCTTAGATATAATTAAAATTTGGCGCAACGCTTTTACTAATCTTGTGACTTTCTTACTACAGGTCAACGGCAATTCGTTGCTCTGTTGTATTTGTGTGTTGCTTTTGTATTGTACTTATTTGTTTTGTGATTTATTGTGACTATTGTAAAAATGCCGCGAAAGACTATTAATAGTACGTCGCGAGGTGTAGTGAACGAATTTACCGACTTAAACAACGTGACCGATAGTACTAGTGACACGCAGTGTAATGATGACAATCCTGCGTTCACCGACAATCAATGCGTTCCAATCACTAATGATGACTTTTGTCTTAATGATGAACAAACGAACTCGGTTATGTCCTCTGTTGATTTGACGACAATCAATGACGCGGGACGCTCTATTGTAATGAGCGCTGCCCAGCTTAACACACCCGGTTTGGAAAATTCAAATAACGTACAGACAAATTTCTCTAATGAAAATGAGCAGGATACACAAAGTACGCCGGATTTATTTAATTCCGAAATAGTGTCTGACAGTGTACATCCGACTGATAAACCTTTTTGTAAATCTCAGAATAACCAATTGGTTACAGAAAGCGAGACAATTCCAGATCGACCATTAAACAGCACAGAGAATAGAAATGCTGACTTTGAGTCGAATCCAATTATGGCATTTTTGCTACAAATGAATAAACAGTTTAACGAAAAACAAGACAAACTTAGTGAGCAGGTCCAGCAACAGAATGAAAAACAAGACAAACTTAGTGAACAGGTCAGACAACAAAGTGAAGATAATAAACAATTTAATGAAAACTTCAAACAGCTTAGTGAACAGGCCAGACAACAGAGAGAAGATTTCAGACAACTTAATGAACAGAACAAACAGCTAAATGAAAAATTAGACAACAATTCGAGACAGCTTAGTGAACAAATTAAAGCCGTTGCCGCGCAGTGTCACGACACTAAGGAACAGTTACGCGAAGAAATTGAGGCTGTTGCTCAGGAATTAAGGGAATTGCAAACAGCTGCAACAGAAACACTCAGAGACGAAATTAGCGGAGTCGCTAAACAATGCTCTGAAAAGGCTACACAATTACGCGACGAGTTTAAAGCAATGACAGCAGAACTTTCGCGCACAGTGGATGAAAAGATTGACGCAAAATTCGAACAACAGAACACTCAAATTAACGAACGTCTTAGTCTTCATATAGAAAACAATGATACGCGTTTCCGCAAATTTATTGATGATCAAAATAAAGTAAAACGTCAAGTAATGGAAACAATCACTGCTCAGAGACAGGAAGACAAGCGTAAAATGTTTGCGAAGGCAAAAACGTATGTAGACAACAATATTGCTCCAGTGTCCGACAAAATTAATACCATCGAACAGTCAAACACAGAATTACGTGACGAAATTTCTGATCTGAAATCGAAAACAGACACATACATAACAGATTTTCAAACAGTGACCGATAGACTCGAACAATTAGAACTAACACAGGATTCCGATGTTACAAAACTGAACGAAACTACACGTAAATTGCAAAAACAGATTAAGGCCACTGACACTAAAACCGATGATCAGGTTAAAATACTGACTGAAAAATGTGATGAATTGGCCAGTCGTATTGACATCATTGAAAATACTAATGACAGTAAATCAGACGATACTACACCGGTTTCATTTAATCAAACACCGGAATTTCAAAATTTACAGCAGACAATTAATGAGATCGATTCATCTAATAACACCTTGCGTAGAAAATTGTCAAGCTTACAGCAGGAAGTAACAGAGATGAAAAACATTTCAATTAATAACACATCACAGCAGACGCCACTTTTCGAACATTTGCCAGACTCACGCAGCGCGTGTAATTTGGGTAATCAACAGAGAGTGCGGGACTTAGATTCAGAAATGACACAGAGAAACAGATTCTCACACAAACCTGAACGTTTTGTTAAATTCAGTGACGAGAACGTACATTACGAGCAATTTTTATTTGTAAGAAAATCTAAGGAACATAATAATGACAGAGTACAGATACACGATTTGAACTGGTTATGTCGATTTATTTTTGTACTTTCACCAGCTTGGTCTGTAACAGTGAAACAAACTTTGAACCTGATACGACAATTTGCTTTTGTATTTTTATCAGCATTGAGTGTACTACAGAAACGACAATTAGCATGGATACAGCAATTTATTTCTGAATTTATACCGACATTGCCTGGAACGCAAAAACTAAAATTTATTTGCAGAGCGCAATAGACCTCAGGGGATTCATTACGCTTTAATGAATATGTGCCGTAGCGAGCATAGGGCCCCGAGCTGTAGTAGTGCTGTTTCATCTTTAGTTTTCTGCACTGCTGCCTTCTCTTCTACTATCCTTTATATCTATCAAAACAGCTCTTTAACTATTGCTCTACTTAGAATTAAGAAAAATGTAATGAGAACCCGATAAGACAAAATTTTACCGAATGTGACAATTTTCAATAGGCACTACCGTAATGACGACTACCGTCGTAATTTTAATAACAGATAAAATAGTAATCATCAGTATGTGTAAAATTATTAGTAACAGGAACCACATTTTTGTAACAATGGACGTTTTTCACCACAACAGCATGAAAGTCAGCCGCTTAGCATTCCTGACCAACAATGTAATGTACAAGCTTTAATGTTTCGCCGCGTGCACGTATAGTCCCAGCTACAATAAATAGTAACGCACAGCAAGGAAATGACTACGTACAGAGAAGATAGTATTTCAATTCCTATCGCAATGCTCCGTATAGGAATGAATATTACGACAGACGTAGAAATAATGAGGACAATTTTCAGCGTACATCTAACAACAGTCGGTCATATCAACAACAAAATCATCCGCCAGAACATATTCTCGTGAATGAACCCGATAGTAGGTATCATCCAGAGCGCAATACGTGTGGAAGAAGTAATAGAACTGTTCAAATAGTAGAAATGCCACAACATCCTCGTGATGATAATAGTAACACGTCAGATAGAATTTGACTAGATACTGTAAAAATCGCATCTTCCAATAATACAAGCACTACTTTTAACACGCAGAATGTTGTTCATGAAAATGTAATTACTTTTGACGACATCAGAGACACACTTTTGCAGGAAAGACCAGTTGTTCAGAAAATTATTTCACATCCTGTCATCGAAATTAAAATAGGTTCATCGAAATTTTCAGCAGTAATTGATTCCGGATCACCTATGTCAGTCATTAATGAGGAAACTTTCAACGAGTGCAACAAAGAGAATATTTATCCTACATTTCCTTTAGGCAAAACGAAAGTGAAAGGAGCAGTATCGAGTAAAGGAGTGGATGTTAAATTACAGACGCATTTATCATTTTGTATTGGAGGTCATACTTTTCATTCAAATTTTTGGATTGTTCCCTTGTTGACAACAGACGTTATTTTAGGCATGAACTTTCTGGTACAACACGACGCAGTGGTCGATTTTCAAAATTCTTATTTAATGTTGAAGGACGACAATGTACAATTAGCTTTAGAGTTTCAGCATTCTTTATCTGCGGAAGAACAAACAATTAACCGCACAGAGGTCATTTCCGCAACACGTAACATAGACTGTAATTCCGCATTGTTCACAGACACGTACGTACACAACTATCATACTCCAGACGAAGCTGACTACGACGTAATGCAGATGATTTCAGATAAAGTTAAACAAAGCAGTGCAAATACAGATGACGAACGAACGCAATTACATAAAATTCTTTTACAGCAAGCTCCAGTTTTCGACAACATTCCTGGTACTATGTCCGGTTTTATGTATGAATTTCAGGTGAAACAGCACGACACATTTAAAGCAAAGCATTATCCCATTCCATATATTCACAGAGAACAGGTTAAAAAAGAATTGCAGGATATGCTCGATCAAGGAATTATTGAACCAGCAGTTAGTCCGTACATAAACCCGCTGCATATTGTTAAGAAGAAAGATGGCTCACTTCGCCTTGTACTTGATTCACGTCACATTAATGACATTATTATTAATGAAACCGATCGACCACAGACACTGGAAGAACTACTACAGAAATTTCATGGTACAGCTATTTATTCTACATTAGATTTGAAATCGGGATTTTGGCAAATTCAACTTCATCCAAATTGCAGAAAATATACAGCTTTTCTCTGTTTTGGTGACTGTTATCAATTTTGTAAATTACCATTCGGCTTAACTATTTCTTCTGCAGCTTTTATTCGCGGTTTGAACACAATACTTCCGACAGAACTGAAAGACAGAATTACGACGTACGTAGACGACATTCTTATTGCAGAAGCTAACTGGTCTGAACATAATCTGATTTTAGAACGACTATTGCAAACTTTCCATGCACAAGGACTTACAGTTAACCTCAGTAAATCGCATTTTGGTAA
This sequence comes from Schistocerca nitens, assembly GCF_023898315.1. NCBI lineage: Eukaryota > Metazoa > Arthropoda > Insecta > Orthoptera > Acrididae > Schistocerca > Schistocerca nitens. The sequence continues at coordinate 298,754,732 of NC_064620.1, forward strand.
AACTTCTATAAAATTTCTTGGACACGTAATTTCAGCAGAAGGCATTGCGCCTGATCCAGAAAAACTTCAAGCTCTACGTGACATTACTGTTCCTACAACAAAGAAACAATTACGCAGTTTTTTGGGCTTAATTAACTTTTTTCGTAAATTTATTCATCACTCTGCTTTAGACACGCCTAGATTATGCCAATTAACAGGTAAAAACACTATTTGGTCATGGGATAAGCAAGCACACTCTGAATTCGTGAACCTGAAACATGCTTTGTTGAATGCTCCACTTTTATCGCACCCAGATCTTACTCGAAATTTTTCTATTGCCATCGACAGTTCCAACACAGCTTTAGGCGTACATATTTTTCAGGAAATTGAAGAAGATGGCTCTACAGTAATCAAAAACATCGCGTTTGCAAGTCGTATTCTATCACCTGCTGAGCGAAATTATTCCGTCACAGAATTGGAAACGTTATGTGTTGTATGGGCTTTTACGAGATTTCGGCACTTTCTTTATGGCAGACATACCACCATTTATACAGACCACAGAGCGATACAATTCTTACTTTCGGCTAAATTTACTCACGACAGGTTAAGTAGATGGAAACTTTATTTACAGGAATTTAATTTTACGATTGTTCACATTCCCGGCACACAAAATGTTATAGCAGACGCACTTTCTCGTTCTCTCAGCAACAATCAGCAAGACGTAGCAACCAACTTCTGCAAAGCAAATTTCAGCGTCATGTACATTCAACAAGTTGCATTTGAAAATTTTATTTCATCGTCATTACAGGACATAGCACGAGAGCAAAGTAAAGACAATGTGTGGAAAGAAATTAAACACCTTTGGCAAGATAAGAATAATGTTACGATTAGAAACCACTACACTGTACGCAATGACATTCTGTTTCGCCGCTCTCATCCAGACAGTAACAATTGGTTATTATGCATTCCTGACGAACTGGTTAACAAATTAATTTGGTACACGCATTTAAGCTACGCACATTACGGAGCAAGAAAATGTTTTCTGATACTGAGACAGAACTGTTATTTTTCAAACATGGAAAAACGTATACGACGAGTTTTAGCGTCATGTAAAATTTGCCAGAAAGCTAAGTCTGACACAACTTCACACATTCCTCCATTATATCCCATTATACCTGTTAAATTAAGACATATGGCCGCAGTAGACATTTTTGGTCCAATTCCGAGAACTAATAGAGGTTTTTGCTACATCTTTGTCGCTGTTGAACTCACTTCAAAATTTGTTACCTTCACTCCGTTACGCAAAGCTACTGCTAAAACTGTTTCGAAAGCATTTGTAAAACATTTTCTATTTCATGTAGGGCATGTGATGAAAGTAATTTCTGACAATGGATCACAATTTCGTTCTGCTATATGGACACGCATGTTACGAGCTAGAAACATTTCTCCGATTTATATATCCAAGTACCACGCTTCTTCGAACCCTTGTGAACGAATAATGAAAGAAATTGGTAAACTGTGTAGGATATACTGCCACAAAAGACATGTTAATTGGGACACACACGTACACTCATTTCAAGATGTAATTAATTCCATTCCAAATGAATCCACTATGCTACCTCCGTCTGTTATACTGAAAAACGTTGAACCACCAAACAAAATCAAAGAATTAGTAACATTTCCTACATCTCGTCGATTACGACACCACGAAATAATTGACATTGCGCTGAACAACATCAAACGTGCCGCAGAGCGCCGGAGAAGACAGCAAAAACAGGTTTGTAGACACCGAGATTTTCACGTTGGACAGAAGATATTAGTACGTACACACTATTTATCCAGCAAATTAAAAGGTAAGTGCAGTAAATTTGAACTTCTATACGCAGGTCCATATCGGATTCGCAGCATTCCTCACCCCAATGTTGTACACGTCGAAACTCTGAGAACCAGAAAATCGAAAGGCAACCATCATGTGTCAAACATTAAACCCTTTATCGAATGAAACCACTTTACGATGTAACATGCTATGAGGCCATTTACACATTTTATGACCACTTATGCAATTATATTGACATTACTAATTACTGATGATTATCGTATTTTTTCTTGGCAAGTGCCCGGCAAGGTAAGGTTAGCAGGTCGCTCTTCTTGTCGTTACACATCAGACCGTGCATATTTTCCAGATGAACTTACACATTTTGTGACCACTTATGCAATTACATTTATGTGACCACCTACTGATGATTATCGTATTTTTTCTTGGCAAGTGCCCGGCAAGGTAAGGTTAGCAGGTCGCTCTTCTTGTCGTTACACACTAGACCGTGCATTTTTTCAGATGAACTTACGCATTTTATGAATAATTATGCAATTCTCTATAATGACGCATTAATTTTATCAAATTCTCTCTCCATTGAAGTCTTAAATTATCGCATCTATTAACTACACTACATATAAGCTGAACACAACGAATGTCACATTTTGTCTTTCTTATGTATGTACGATTGTTTTCATGTTTTGTTTGTATGCACTGTGAACTAGTTAAGGTATAACACACACCATTTGACTTTGACATTTTGCCTTGTGATATCTCAACATCGTGACTGTTTTACATTTTCCTTTTTTTTGCTGCTGCATTACGATATTCTCTGTACATTTTTTGCCTTTGAACACTGTCTATGCTTTTGACATATTACGTTTTTCTGTCATGTTATGCTGTATGCTTAATTGTGTCACCATTAACCAGTCATTATTTAATGGGTATATGATTTAAATGCAAGACATTAATCTTTGTTCATCAATTTCAGAAATAAATGATGCGTACAGGAAATGAATTAAACAGAAGTGGGAATTTCACCTATGGAATAAACGAAAGAAGATGCAATAAGCTAATGAGGACGAGTAAATGGATCAGAATTAACAAGCATTAACCAGAATATATTATACACATCGCAGAATAGCAGTCTTAACTAATTTTTTCTTTCAGAATACAAAGCGATTGATGCAAGCTGTCAGACAGAACTACACATTTTAGTTTTAAGTGATGAAATATGCTAGGGATTAGGAATAGTTGTGTGATGAATAATGAAATGATTTTTGCAGATGATAATGAATGCTGATAATGAACAATGATGAAGAATATGGTACTATGAATAATGAAGTTTTTGTTTACAGGTGATGATAATGATGGAGTTATGATAATATGAATAATGAAGTTTTTCTTTACAGATGAGGATAATGTTGAAGTTATGTATTTATGCTATGTAGTTATTTAAGTATTTGTTGCAGTTTACTTTGACAGCAGGTGTTATATTGCGTAGTAGGATGACTGAAGGTTTTGGAAAGGACAGCTATGGAACACATTTTTTATACACATTTCACTACCTGTTAATTCGAAGTTCACTACTTTTCAGCATAGTCTGCGTTTCTTCTTTCAGCTCAATAATCCATTTTGTATTTTTCTTTCAGGAGAAGCTTTTTATGATACTTACTAAACTTGTTACTTATTATACCTGTTCTAGTACTTGCATTTTTCTTACCCAATTGTGTCTATCATTTATAAATGTGATAACCTTGCTACAGCTGACTCATGACGAATGACGTTACACAATCTTTTCATTTATAGGAACAACCTAGAAGCAATTTTTTCTCTTATTTCTTCTTGCTTTCCCTTATAATTACCCAAAGCAATGCATTGCTAGCAGAAAAAACAAAATGTATTAACAGTCCCAGATAATGTCACTAGTTTATGATAATTCTGAATAACACTGATCAGCTCTGAATAGTATGTCACTTGAATAATGACTTCTTAATGATACCAAAACATAATTGCCACTATCTATTGTAATGAGAGTACTTATTATGCCCATGCTTATTAATGCTACTAATGTTTTATACTATTCAATACTTGCTGGCCACTGAGTGCCCATAATTAATGTAATTACTTATTATGCCCATGATTATTAAGGCTATGACTGTAATTAACTGATTTTTAATAATGATTTCTTAATGATATGAAGAATACTGAATGATGGATAATGTTTTATACTATTCAATACTTGCTGGCCACTGAGTGCCCATAATTAATGTAATTACTTATTATGCCCATGATTATTAAGGCTATGACTGTAATTAACTGATTTTTAATAATGATTTCTTAATGATATGAAGAATACTGAATGATGAATAATGTTTTATACTATTCAATACTTGCTGGCCACTGAGTGCCCATAATTAATGTAATTACTTATTATGCCCATGATTATTAAGGCTATGACTGTAATTAACTGATTTTTAATAATGATTTCTTAATGATATGAAGAATACTGAATGATGAATAATGTTTTATACTATTCAATACTTGCTGGCCACTGAGTGCCCATAATTAATGTAATTACTTATTATGCCCATGATTATTAAGGCTATGACTGTAATTAACTGATTTTTAATAATGATTTCTTAATGATATGAAGAATACTGAATGATGAATAATGTTTTATACTATTCAATACTTGCTGGCCACTGAGTGCCAATAATTAATGTAACTTAACGTTTTGTTAGTGTTTTCAATGATGACTTCCCATATTAATACTGAATGATGATAAATATTTTGTACTAATCGAAAGTTGCTAGGCCACTGAATGTTAATAGTTACTTGTAAATATGTTATTTGAATGAGGAAAAATGTTTTGTAATACTCAATACTTGATGGCGATTGATTACCACTTTTGTCTTTAAATTAATTAATGAACATTTTTCTGTAATACTACATTCATGGTACAGAAATGTTCAATGACTAGAGTATGGATACCGCAAACTACTTATGTAATCACTAATCAAGACTTGTGTGTTAGTTAATGTCCTTCACCTTCTGACCTAACTACCTGAAATTATTGTAACATCCATTTGTCTTGTCCATCCTCATTATCATGGAGCACTATATTTGGTTTTTGCACTAATTCTACGTTGGTGTGCCGCCTCTTAAAAGCGTGGTGTTGACACGACATGCTGTCCACCACTGTAGGCGAAGAAACTACTTATGTAATCACTAATCAAGACTTTGTTATGGAGCACTGTGTGCCGCCTCTTAAGAGCGTGGTGCTGACACGACATGCTGTCCACCACCGTAAGCGATGAAGACGTTATTCTGGTCCCACTGTTTGGTGCACCTGGTATACTGCCAAATGATAGTATGGAATACTACTACGACGTTTCACTGTCTTGATAAGCTGATAAATACTTCTGGGAACGGAACTGCAGATTGTATCACTTAGTTGTGATTCTGTGGAAAGATATGGACTTTCAGTGCAGCTATGTGCAAACTAAAGTGCTACAACCATGATGCAATCCTTCCTTTCCTATCCTAATAGTGAAAATCATTTTTTACTAACACCATTTATGTTCATGGCATATACATTTTTTCTCGATTTGTTGAACTCTAGTGCGAGTACACTTGTGTCACTTGTCGACATGATTTTTGCCATTTGTTATCAAAAATACTAAAGACATTTTCGATTTGTTTTGAAGTGCAGTATGTGTGCACTCTTGTCATCTATATACTTTTTGTGATTTGATGATTTTTTCTACTCTTGCGTTTATTTGTTATAAAAATGTTCAAAAGTTTTCAGTGCATGTGCACTTATGTGAATATGTTTTCAACTGAACTACAGTGCCTGTGCACTCTTCTCAATTTTCGATATGATTTGTGTTCATTCTGTATACCTTTTATGATTTATGTCATTTGTTACTCTTGTATATACATTTCGTCTTTTACTGATATGTTCTCCACTGCAGTGCATGTGCACTCATGACACTTGTCAACATGATTTTTTTTTTTTGCCTGTTATGAAACTGCTAAAGAATTTTTTAGTGTGTGTACACTTTGTTATCTGTCAAATAATTTGTATATACATCTTTCCTGATTTGTTTTGTACTTATATTTTGTCTTGTCTGTAATGTTTTGTAATCGGTGCATGCGCACAACATTTAATTCATGTGATACATCTAAATATTTTGTTAATTAAAGGAAAAATTTGTTACGATGGCAAGTCCAAATGACTCACCATCGCTGCCAAATTTTTGCCCCCCCAGTGGAGGGTTATGAAACACGTATGTTGTGCGGCAGCGATGCTGAGACATTGTAGAATCTCTGACCAGAGCAGTTGCGCTCGACTCGCAGTAGCGAGCAGTCAGTCAGTCTGCAGTAGTCAGTCCTCAGTAGTGCTTGGAGTCGGTTGCTAGCAGTAGCGGAGAGCAGTCGGCGGGCGCCGGCATCGCAATGGTCGAGATTCAGGACGAGGTATAATTTATTTAAATAAATAATCATGCAGCTTTGCGCTCATCAGATAATGTAACGAACACTCATTGTAATTTAACTTTCAAAAATCGCCCCCAATAATAATTTTGATTTAAAAGCAATTTTAGACACAATCATTCAAATTTCCTTCCATTTCCTTTTAACAAAGATTTTTAAAAGGTACTTCCAATGCTTTTCATGCAAGCACCAGAGAACAATAAGAGCAGAATTTTGACATGCAGTTTTACTAAGGTAAGAAATTTATTCTCGTTTCGCACAGGGCAAACACCGACTTTTCGGTTGAATTGAGTTTAGGTTATCATTACAGTTTCATTATCATGGGATTAGCGTTCATTATTTAATGGGAACTTGTACTTGAGTCAGATAGCGAGCTTTCATTTAATTGTCTTTGCCATTAATATTCTTGTGGGGAGTTTACACTTAGCTGTGGCTCCATTACTAATAAATATAGTCCTTTTAATATTCTTGTGGGGAGGTTACAATGCCTTCCTGAAGTCCAGGAATACGGCATCAATCTGCTCGCCAGTGTCTACGGCACTGTGAATTTCTTGGACAAATAGGGCGAGCTGAGTTTCACATGATCTCTGTTTGCGGAATCCATGTTGGTTATGATGAAGGAGATTTGTATTATCTAAGAACGTCATAATACGAGAACATAAAACATGTTCCATTATTCTACAACAGATTGACGTAAGCGAAATAGGCCTATAATTATTCGCATCTGATTTATGACCCTTCTTGAAAATGGGAACGACCTGCGCTTTCTTCCAGTCGCTAGGTACTTTACGTTCTTCCAGAGATCTACGATAAATTGCTGATAGAAAGGGGGCAAGTTCTTTAGCATAATCACTGTAGAATCTTACGGGTATCTCGTCTGGTCCGGATGCTTTTCCGCTACTAAGTGATAGCAGTTGTTTTTCAATTCCGATATCGTTTATTTCAATATTTTCCATTTTGGCGTCCGTGCGACGGCTGAAGTCAGGGACCGTGTTACGATTTTCCGCAGTGAAACAGTTTCGGAACACTGAATTCAGTATTTCTGCCTTTCTTCGGTCGTCCTCTGTTTCGGTGCCATCGTGGTCAACGAGTGACTGAATAGGGGATTTAGATCCGCTTACCGATTTTACATATGACCAAAACTTTTTAGGGTTCTTGTTTAGATTGTTTGCCAATGTTTTATGTTCGAATTCGTTGAATGCTTCTCTCATTGCTCTCTTTACGCTCTTTTTCGCTTCGTTCAGCTTTTCCTTATCAGCTATGATTCGACTACTCTTAAACCTATGATGAAGCTTTCTTTGTTTCCGTAGTACCTTTCGTACATGATTGTTATACCACGGTGGATCTTTCCCCTCGCTTTGGACCTTAGTCGGTACGAACTTATCTAAGGCGTACTGGACGATGTTTCTGAATTTTTTCCATTTTTGTTCCACATCCTCTTCCTCAGAAATGAACGTTTGATGGTGGTCACTCAGATATTCTGCGATTTGTGCCCTATCACTCTTGTTAAGCAAATATATTTTCCTTCCTTTCTTGGCATTTCTTATTACACTTGTAGTCATTGATGCAACCACTGACTTATGATCACTGATACCCTCTTCTACATTCACGGAGTCGAAAAGTTCCGGTCTATTTGTTGCTATGAGGTCTAAAACGTTAGCTTCACGAGTTGGTTCTCTAACTATCTGCTCGAAGTAATTCTCGGACAAGGCAGTCAGGATAATGTCACAAGAGATAGGATGCTAGTATCTGGGAATAGTAAGGTGCAAGGTGCAGAGCATTGAGAAAATAATCTTTTAAACATATGTATTGACAGCATCAAGAAGGATGAACAATACTTACTCGCGAAAGAGCCCAAAATTTAAATTACAGTTTCTGTAATAGTACAGAGAATTTTAAAGCCAAACAAACTCTTTGAACTCGACGATGTTAGAAAATTACCTCACAGGGACTTATGTGTCTCACAATAGTCTACTTGGCAATCGGTATTAAAAAGATGACAATGTGCACGTACTTGAATTATCAAATAAAACTTTCAAGATAACAGATTACAGAACTGACAGATACTTATATAAAGACTTTAAAATTTAAAAAAAAGTGAGCAGTAGATAATCAACAAGCGTAAGTAGTTGTTCACAAGAGCAAACAAGGACAAATCAAAAGCAAATAAAGATAGACCACGCTAGGGTAACCTGCTCGAGCTCAGCCCACACCTAGAACGCTTACTCCGTGCAGTACAGATTCTGAAATATAGGACATGAAATACATTAAATTGACGTAATATATATAAAAGCAGATACAATACAAGCCATATAATCTTACTGTCTACGAAAAATGTTAAAGTTACCCAAGCCCGGGAAACACGTGCACTAATTGTGCAGATAAACACTAATAAACATAGATCGAGGTTGACGGAGAGAACAGGCTGAAATGAACGCCTTCTAATAGTCTAATAAATGTATAAATCAGGCACGTCATTACTAATCGGATTCAGGTAAGGACTTCGGCCAAAACAACGACCAGCAGTATAAGCCAAATCAGCTTACAGCAAGAATATCTTGCATCAAAATCACAGGTGTTTTCACTAACCGCGACGGAAATTCTACCACACACTTGAAACGTTGCTCGCCATCATTCCCACGTGACGGCTAGGAGAATGAAGGTCGATGTATGTGGTCACGTCCACCAACAAAGGCAGCAGTAAATAAGCCTAGTCGAACTCCAGACTAGGGTCCATTGTCGCACAGGTAGAAGGGACGGTCGACTCTAACTCCTCAAGGTAAACAGCCACGAGCCAAACATGACGAGCAGACCTCTATGGCCAGAAATGTCAGACCGCGGTTCAGAACGACTCCTTCCTAGTCAGTCAGTCCTCAGCAGACTGACTTGAAAGCGTATGACGTGTGCTTATATCCCGTCCGAGGTGCCGCAAGATCTTCACATACTGAGGCACCAGAGAAGCCATAACTAGGTAACAAAACAGAAAGATGTTTCACAAGCAATGGTATCCAGAATGAGATTTCCACTCTGCAGCGGAGTGTGCGTTTATATGAAACTTCCTGGCAGATTAAAACTGTGTGCCGGACCGAGACTCGAACTCGGGACCTTTGCCAGCGATACTGAACTGTCTCTTATTGACTCCGTCCTGAATAAGGACACTGACTGGATTGGGCTGAACACCTCGATCTAGTACGGCCTCACAAAGCGAGGGAGCATATTAATAGTAACTTTCTGGCCAGCCTTACTCAGAGCACAGAAACTTTTCTTTTTTCTTTTAAAAAGAAAAGCAACATCACAGCCTTTAGCGAGGCAGGGCACATATTGCTATTATACCACGCGGCGTCCCTCTGTTGTGCAGGGCGATTATTGTTCCTAGCAGTTTCCCAGTTTTTCTTGATGACCTTTGGATCAATATCCTCAGGAAGAGGGTCATTTATTGACCAGAGATTTGATATTGGCGAGCTAATCAGAAACGAAAGTATCAGCTTGCTGGGTGTAGTTTTAGTATTTCCTGCAAAGTTGTGTTAAATGTGAAACTAAGCCAGTTAATGAACTGATTCCACATAGCATGAGTTGAGCGTAAAAAACCGTCAGAGCTAATTTCAAGCTACGATTAATATATTACGAGATTGACAGGTGTGAGTAATACGGTGCAGTCGTGGAGTGGGAAATCGCACTATTGAAACAAAATCTCTTGAATCCCCTGGACCAGAGGGTCGGCGCATTATTGATCACTAAAATATTAGGGGTCCCATACACCGAAAATATTTTGGCCAGTTGCCAAACAGTAAGCTTGGTTGTCATAGATTTACTCAGAACCAAACAAAAGCTCTCTTTTCCCCCATCAGCTCCCATAAATATGAAATGGTTACCATTATAGTATGGGGCAGTTGCAGAGAGTCCATAGGATTCTCTGTCCTAACGGAATGCAGACTGCCCTAGTAGGTTTAGCCATTTCGCGTTTTCTTGGCATTGGCTGACTAGCTTCCTTAAGTCGGCATACGAATTTGGCCAAGTTAAATGCCCTTTAATACTCATGATGGTTTTGTAAGTACCAAAATGTCCATCTCATAAAGGTTGGTGAAAGTATTGAATAACCGCTCGAATTACTTTCTTCGGAAGAGAAATCTTGATCCTCCCATCATAGAGGCTATGGTAATGTAAGAGGTCTTTATTGAGGGGATAACCCAGCGTTTGTTGACAGTTGCTTGATGATACTTAACAGAGCATTCTCTTATTGTATCTGCTTTAAGTTACCGAACAGGCAAGGAACCTCTAGCGAAACAGCAGTAATGCTTACGGATTTCAGGATAATTTTTGGGGGCCGAACAGTTTCCGAGTCACATTGGAACTCGTGACTAAGAGTGTCAGCGAGTTGGTTGTCTCCACTCTGATGTTGTTCACTTGAGGCACTTGAACACAGAAAGCAGAAATTTCAACAACCCAGTAAACAATCCTACCAATTTTACACGGTTCGGTCAATAGGCATGTCAATGCCAGGGTACCAACTTCGACCCAGAATAGTTTGTGCTAAAGGTAGATCTTATATGTCAGAAGCCCGAATAAGACAGCCATTGTCTCAAGCTCGCAAACAAATTAACTTCGGTGGATGATAAGGAGCTGGGAGCTGGAAGTGTAGGTGGCTGGCTTCTGCTCTCCCACACATGGGTGCTGTCCCTGAACTGGAGACAACAGTTTGCAAGAAGAAATTCGTGGTCGAAATCAGGTACAGCTAAGACAGATGCGGTAGTCAAGGCCATTTTCAAGGCGTCGAATACGGATTGCTATGTGTTGGTCCACTGAAATTTTTCACCTTTTTGGCGCATCTTCTTTACAGATGCGGCCAATTGGGCAATATTAGCGACAAATTTTCGAAAGAAATTCACCATTACTATAAACCTAATTACCCCTTTCTTGTCCGATGGCAGAATAAAGTGATAGACAGCTTTAGTATTATTCTGATCGACCTTAATTCCATCAGCCAACATAATGTGTCCCAAAAAGGAAACGTCCTAGTATATCACCCTTGGAGAGTTATACAGTCAGCCCAGACAATATAAATGGCGCAGTATCTCGCAGGAATGATCAGGTTGTTCAACCAAGGTCTTACTGTATGTTATAATGTAATCTAAATAATAGTAAACAGATTTAAATTTGAGCTTCCCATAACAATCGATCCGACAAACACAACAATATATCCGACCTGGTCTTACACAAAAAGGTATACGATTACATTCAAACAGACTCAAATCAAAACAAAATACAGTGAGGCGTTTTGACTCTGGCTAGTGGCACCTGAGATAGGCTTAATTAAGATCTAGTGTGTGCCATTTCTCTGGCGCGTTGCGTATCCGGCATTATCGATAACGACTTGTATTTCTGTTTCCGTCTGGTTCGGCCTGCGCAGGCGCTGAGGCGGCTGCTGCCCTCTGGAGCGTTTGTCGCGGGGGGCCGCGCGCGCTCGGCTCGGCAGTTGGAGTCGCACCAAGCTGGTGGTATTTTGCCTTCCGCCCCGGCACGGAGGTGTGGTCTCGTTGTTGGCGGGCCTCGTTGGTTTGGGCATTGGGCAGTGTGGGGTGTTGATGATGTGGTGTAGTGGACAACTGATGGATTCCCGCACGAGATCGCTCGAGGTTCTCAGCCTCTGAAAAGGGTGCCACGATATCGCTTGGGTATCCGCACCCAGGAGTTGTAAGGACTGCAGGGCTGGTTTTCTGTGTGTTTGCTCTGTCCGCTCTGCGTGGCGGGGTTCCTTTCACCTTACTTCACCTTGCTTCAGCTGTTGTTTATATTTTCTGCGTGATTCCGTTTTAGCCGGAGTCTGGGTGTCGAGTTTTCTGCTGTTGTGTACCCGGTCGTCGCCCCTGTTTTCCTGCCCTGGGGGCAGCCGTATATGTTAGTGGGGAATTATTTAGCAGTGGGTGTTTTGCGTGGACCCGGTGTGCTCACGCGCCCTGATTCTGAGTTGAAATTACTGTGGTCAGGCTGGCTCGGTTGCTGGAGTGTGTGTTATTGGTTTTCTGGCTTGCTGGGGACTGCGCGCGCGCTTGTTCCGTTTGTGATGTGGCAGCAGTCCGATATTTTTTTGTGTGCTTGTTAAGTTGCTAGCAATTGCTTTTAGCCTTGTGCTTACTTATTTTATTTAAATTGCTGGGCATTGTCATTTGTCTGTTCTTTTACCTTTATTTATTTGTAGTGTCAATTAAGCCTAAGACGATGTCCAAGGTGCTAGCAATTGATTTTGGCCTCGTGTGTACTTAATCCTATTTAAATTATTGGGCATTGGCATTTGCTTGTTCTTTTATTTATTTGTTGTGCCAGTTAGCTCTAAGACGATGTCAGACCTTGGTATCTGTCAACCTTATTTTGGTTAAAAGCGCTCAGGTGCAATATTGCCGGGCCTATCCCGGATTTGTCATTAATTGAGAGCTTTTGTACTGTATTTTTAGTAGGAGGTTTGGCAAGTGCACTTGCGTACGGTATTTATTGTGTTTACCCCTCCAACCCCCCCCCCCCTTCTTCCTCCTTTGTGTAAACTGATTTTGGCAAGATTGCTAGGTGGCCTGTGTTATTACCTATGTAAGTTGGCCCGCTGCTGTAGTCGTAACATGTGTTGACCGGCAAGCGGCCCATGTTGGCGAAAGTTTGAATGTGTTTTGCGCTGTTCATGTTGGGCCTTGCCGTACATATATTTAGTCATGTACGTGTTGTTATGTTAAGGAGTTTAGGGCATTTTTAACTGAGATACCTGTTGAAAATTTTCACTCTTTTAAAGAAGGTATAGGAAGGAGTAATTTCAACTGAAAATTTAATTGTAAATTATACATTTGTGCTTCACATTTAAAAATTTAACTGTATTATGTGAAAGTATGTAGTTTAATGCACAATGATTATTTGTTAATGTATCAAATTGTAAACAGTTTGCAGTTTCTCTGTTTACCTGTGGTATATAACATGTTTATTACCTCATATTGTAAGCAATTTGATTTGTTTGTGTCACTGTAATTTGTAAGCCACAATGTAATTTATTACAATTAATTAATTGTTTTGGAGAAATAAACCTTGAATTGTATGTCCCCTTTTCATTAACCGAATCTCATCCAAAATACCGAGCACCTGAATACCAGGTAAAACAGTTATGGAGATCCGGTAACAGTGGAAGTTCTAATACTACCTTTTCATTCAGGGAGTAGTAATCAACCACTGGCCAATAACTCTTACCACTGGGCTTAGGAGCCTCAAAAATAGGCGAGGCATACAGAGACAATAATGAGCTAATCACATCAACCACCAAAAGCTGATTGGTAATTTTATGTAACACCTCCATTTTACGATGAGACAGTTTACAAGGGGATTAGTGGACAGGTATTTGATTGGTGAGCTGAATTTTCTACTGAATGATTTAAATTATTGGTCAGTAAGTTACAAAATTGCTAACCCCAATTTTCAAAAAATGGCTCTGAGCACTATGCGACGTAACTTCTGAGGTCATCAGTCGCCTAGAACTTAGAACTAATTAAATCTAACTAACCTAAGGACATCACACACATCCATTCCCGAGGCAGGATTCGAACCTGTGACCGTAGCGGTCGCTCGGTTCCAGACTGTAGCGCCTAGAACCGCACGGCCACTCCGGCCGGCCCCAATTTTCACTCAGACGAACGGCATTAAAAGGCGCAAATTAGTCGTATATAATTATGGTTACACAGGAATTTTTTTTATTATGCTACTTGCCTCATCTAGAACACATCCTGTGTTCTTTAAAAAATCACAACCAAAAAATGCATCGATCAACAGACCCTTGACAACAGTAAATTTTATCGGCCATGACAACCCACGGATCGCTATATTAATAAGGATTCCGCCCAATGTAGCCAACAACTCGTCAACGATCACACTTTTCTTGATTATCTGTTGTAAAGTTTACAAATATGAAGATGCTTGCTGTACCCCTGGTAATAAAAAAAAGGAGATGTCACTACCCTAGTGGAGTATGCAATATTGGCTCATGATTTAAGGTGGCACAGACAGATGGTAAACTTGAGCTGGAATGGCCTTTTCCCTATTACTCTCCCTGATCGGCCCCTTGCGGTTCATTAGTGAACCGAAGATGTGACCTACCTTCTGTACACATGCTTTTTAGAATGTTGTTTACTGTCTCTGTTTCGGTAACCCTAATGCAAAGAGCCAACATGGCTAACCTAACATCCTCAGTAAGTTGAAAAGTTGCCCACTATGATTTTGAACGCTATAGTAATCTTGGCTGACCATCTCATTCTTAATTCCACTTAATAAACTTTCCTCTAGCATGTTTCTATGGAAGTCTACCATCAACTCGCGCTCACCAAGAGCCTCAGCTACAATTCTGATCAATTTACGACGCATTAATGGATAAATAATTTGAAAGACGATTGAATTGACAATTTGTAGAACTTCAGCCTGATTTTTCCAAGTGAATGATTAACCATAAAAGATTTACATTCTTACTACTCATGTCTGTTGATATCTTATCAGTGCTCTGTATTACTTGTAAAAGCGGATTCTGTAATTTGTTTAACTGTTTCCACCTTCCATCTCAATACCTATCCGAGGCTCCAACCCATCACTACGATCATGTGGGTGAGAAGAGAACCGTCCATTTTATCTCACCCAGAGGCGTCTTTCCAACTCTGCAAACTGGCATAAAACTGTAAATGAAAGATTTTCGGAATAGCTCTTCAGTAGGAGGGTTTTGTTTGAATTCGGTTTTTACAATACTTAAATCCTGAACGTGATTATACATACGGCTCACGTGTGCTTGAGTCGTAAAGACTTGAAACGACGAAAGCACACAACCTTGCAATAATTCTACAATTTGCCTGCACATCAGGCAGCAAACTATTGCACAGAGCTCACGCGTCACCGACCTGGACAACTGTGTTAGCCGTGATGCTAAGGCAGTGGTCCAACGCACCACATAGGCATTGACTTAACACAGCTACACTGACAGTAATGCGTAATCAACGTTTCCCAAGATCGTACTGGAGCTGGTGCTTATACAGGTACAGTATCCACAGCTCAATGTTTTCATTCCATGGCCTGTTCCGAACTTATAGTCACCTGCAATCATTAAAACAAGCAGTACACCTTGACATGACAAAACTTTCTTCTGTACTAGTACACAGGATCAGAACTCTGCCCCCATATCTGAACCACGCTCATCTACCAATGGTAGGGAGCTAGGATCTAATAGGGATGTGGTGCAGAGCATACAGAAAATAATCTTTTGAACTTGTTTATTTCCCAGAGATGACAAATTTAACATCAATTAGCACTGTGCATATGGTGCCAGAAATATTCTAAATATACACTGAGGCCACAAAAAGTCATGAGATAGTGATATGCACATATACAGATGGCGATAGCATAGCACATACAAGGTATAAAAGGGCGATGTGTTGGAGGAGCTGTCATTTGTACTCAGATTATGGCTGCACGGCGGGAGTTTGAACGTGGAATGATAGTTGTAGGTAGACGAATAGGAAATTTCGGAAATCTTTAAGGAATTCAATATTCCGAAATCCATTGGGTCATGAGTGTGCCGAGAATACCAAATTTCAGACATTATCTCTCACCACGGACAACGCATGGGCTGACGGCCTTCCCTTAATAACAGAGAGCAGCGGTGTTTACATATAGTTGCCAGTGCTGACAAAGAAGTAACACTGCGTGAAATAGCAGAAGAATTCAGTGTGGGACGTACGACTAACGTATCCGTTAGAACAGAGCGACGAAATTTGACGTTAGTTGACTATGGAAGCAGACGACCGACGCGAGTGCGTTTGCTAACAGCACGGCATCGTGTGCAGCGCCGCTCCTGCGCTCCTGACCTAATCGCTCTGACCCTAGAATACTTGAGAACTGTGACCTGGTCAAATAAGTGCCAATTTCAGTTCGTAAGATTTGATGGTAGGGCTTGTGGCGCAGACCCACTACGCCATAGACTAAAATTGTCACCAACGTACTGTGCAAACTGAGGTGGCTCAATAATGTTGCGGGCTGTGTTTACATGGAATGGATAGGGTCCTCTGGTCCAATTAAACCGATTACCGACTGGAAATGACTATGTTCGGCTACCTGGAGACCATTTGCGGACATTCATGGACTTCATGTTCCCAAACGATGATGCGCTATGTCACTTGACCAGTATTGTTCGCGACTGGTTTGAAGAACATTCTGGACTGTTCGAGCGAATGATTTGGGTAGCCAGATCGGCCGTCATGAATCCCATCGAACAGTTATGGGACATAATCTGGAGGTCAGTTCGTGTACAACATCTGTACAGGCAACACTTTCGAAATTATGGGCGGCCGTAGGGGCAGCATGGCTCAGCATTCCTTCTGGGGTCTTCCAGCGACTTGTTGAGTCAATGCCACGTGGAGTTGTTGCACTGCGCTGGGCAAAAGGATGTCTGGCCCGATATTAGGAGAAATCCCATGACTTTTGTCACCTCATTGTACACGATTAAACATATACATGGTTGTACAACAATCATAGTTATTTACACTTGACGACAAAAAAAAAATTAACAAAAAGTAATTGAAGAAATCTACATTCAGATAAAGTTTCTCCAAAACTGTGCCACTGCTAGGGAATTGTCAATGGTAGTGGGTAAGCAATACTTATTCACCACAGAGCCTAAAATTTAAATTACAGTTTCTATAATAGTACAACTCTTTGAACTCTATAACAATAGAAATCGCCTCATAGGCATTTAATGGTAAGACACTTGATGAGTATGGCTCAGATACTCATTCTACTAGTTGATTTAGGCTTATTGATTTGAAAATATTATCTAATATTAAATCAATTGCCTATGTTCACACTGGTGCATGAGCTTTGAAGTTATATGACAAAGAAGACACAACTGGTATAGTGAGTAAAATACATTTAATTTGCGACGACTGTCATTTAGACAAACTTCAGCATCCAGCAGTCGGAGATATGAAGCAAATATGCGATTACTATGTAGTAATAAAAATAATTACTATTCTGTAATTATAGTAAATAATTACTATAGTGTACAGTTATTATTATTTAGAGGTTCCAGAGCGTTTTGTGGGATTATGAACAAGCTACAACACAATGCTAGGTTCATCAGTGGAAAAAGAATGTCTACGTGCTCTACAAAAGGAAGTCGCAGATAATGCAAAATACTCTGTATATGAAGCTGTGAAGGTGAATAGTGATACGAAGGCAGAAGCAGTAATACACCAGACATGAGTTTGTATCTCAAATGTGGTGGAACATGGATGAAGTGTGGCCACGCATTGCTGTATGGTGAATATCTAAAATTAGTATTGATACTGGAAAAATTCTGGATATTTAGGTAATAAATAAATATTGTGGCAACTGTTCACTCGGTAATAAGGCTTATGATGAAGATGAAGAAAATAGCTGGAAATCTGAACACAGGGAAATGTGTTGTACAAACTATTCCGGTTCTAGTGGTGGAATGGATCCTGCAGATATGCAGCTTACGTTGAATCGAAGTGTGTAAACGTATGGTGTTAGATACACACATACCTAGCTCAAGGAGACTCCGGAGTATCCAAAACCATTTTGAAAAGTAAATCTTCTGACCTTGTTGAGCTATAGAAAAGTTAGAATGTTCGTGATGTGCAAAACCTTTTGTGATCACTTACTGACAACTGGTGATTTGAATGAAACAAAATAACTATTACAACTTGGAGGTTGACATGGAATAGCTCAGGATGTGTTACACACCGTCACTGGATTAAATAATAATGTTGTTGTTGTGGTCTTCAGTCCTGAGACTGGTTTGATGCAGCTCTCCATGCTACTCTATCCTGTGCAAGCTTCTTCATCTCCCAGTACCTACTGCAACCTACATCCTTCTGAATCTGCTTAGTGTATTGATCTCTTGGTCTCCCTCTACGATTTTTACCCTCCACGCTGCCCTCCAATGCTAAATTTGTGATCCCTTGATGCCTCAAAACATGTCCTACCAACCGATCGCTTCTTCTAGTCAAGTTGTGCCACAAACTTCTCTTCTCTCCAATCCTATTCAATACCTCCTCATTAGTTACGTGATCTACCCACCTTATCTTCAGCATTCTTCTGTAGCACCACATTTCGAAAGCTTCTATTCTCTTCTTGTCCAAACTAGTTATCGTCCATGTCTCACTTCCATACATGGCTACACTCCATACAAATACTTTCAGAAACGACTTCCTGACACCTAAATCTATACTCGATGTTAACAAATTTCTCTTCTTGAGAAACGCTTTCCTTGCCATTGCCAGTCTACATTTTATATCCTCTCTACTTCGACCATCATCAGTTATTTTACTCCCTAAATAGCAAAACTCCTTTAGTACTTTAAGTGTCTCATTTCCTAATCTAATTCCCTCAGCATCACCCGACTTAATTTGACTACATTCCATTATCCTCGTTTTGCTTTTGTTGATGTTCATCTTATATCCTCCTTTCAAGACACTGTCCATTCCGTTCAACTGCTCTTCCAAGTCCTTTGCTGTCTCTGACAGAATTACAATGTCATCGGCGAACCTCAAAGTTTTTACTTCTTCTCCATGAATTTTAACCTACTCCGAATTTTTCTTTTGTTTCCTTTACTGCTTGCTCAATATACAGATTGAATAACATCGGGGAGAGGCTACAACCCTGTCTCACTCCTTTCCCAACCACTGCTTCCCTTTCATGCCCCTCGACTCTTATAACTGCCATCTGGTTTCTGTACAAATTGTAAATAGCCTTTCGCTCCCTGTATTTTACCCCTGCCACTTTCAGAATTTGAAAGAGAGTATTCCAGTCAACATTGTCAAAAGCTTTCTCTAAGTCTACAAATGCTAGAAACGTAGGTTTGCCTTTTCTTAATCTTTCTTCCAAGATAAGTCGTAAGGTCAGTATTGCCTCACGTGTTCCAACATTCCTACGGAATCCAAACTGATCTTCCCCGAGGTCAGCTTCTACCAGTTTTTCCATTCGTCTGTAAAGAATTCGCGTTAGTATTTTGCAGCTGTGACTTATTAAACTGATAGTTCGGTAATTTTCACATCTGTCAACACCTGCTTTCTTTGGGATTGGAATTGTTATATTCTTCTTGAAGTCTGAGGGTATTTCGCCTGTCTCATACATCGTGCTCACCAGATGGTAGAGTTTTGTCATGACTGGCTCTCCCGAGGCCATCAGTAGTTCTAGTGGAATGTTGTCTACTCCCGGGGCCTTGTTTCGACTCAGGTCTTTCAGTGCTCTGTCAAACTCTTCACGCAGTATCTTATCTCCCATTTCGTCTTCATCTACATCCTCTTCCATTTCCATAATATTGTCCTCAAGTACATCTCCCTTGTATAAACCCTCTATATACTCCTTCCACCTTTCTACCTTCCCTTCTTTGCTTAGAACTGGGTTTCCATCTGAGCTCTTGATATTCATACAAGTGGTTCTCTTCTCTCCAAAGGTCTCTTTAATTTTCCTGTAGGCAGTATCTATCTTACCCCTAGTGAGACAAGCCTCTACATCCTTACATTTGTCCTCTAGCCATCCATGCTTAGCCATTTTGCACTTCCTGTCGATCTCATTTTTGAGACGTTTGTATTCCTTTTTGCCTGCTTCATTTACTGCATTTTTATATTTTCTCCTTTCATCAATTAAATTCAATATTTCTTCTGTTACCCAAGGATTTCTATTAGCCCTCGTCTTTTTACCTACTTGATCGTCTGCTGCCTTCACTACTTCATCCCTCAGAGCTACCCATTCTTCTTCTACTGTATTTCTTTCCCCCATTCCTGTCAATTGTTCCCTTATGCTCTCCCTGAAACTCTCTACAACCTCTGGTTCTTTCAGTTTATCCAGGTCCCATCTCCTTAAATTCCCACCTTTTTGCAGTTTCTTCAGTTTCAATCTGCAGTTCATAACCAATAGATTGTGGTCAGAATCCACATCTGCCCCAGGAAATGTCTTACAATTTAAAACCTGGTTCCTAAATCTCTGTCTTACCATTATATAATCTATCTGAAACCTGTCAGTATCTCCTGGCTTCTTCCATGTATACAGCCTCCTTTCATGATTCTTGAACCAAGTGTTAGCTATGATTAAGTTATGCTCTGTGCAAAATTCTACAAGGCGGCTTCCTCTTTCATTCCTTCCCCCCAATCCATATTCACCTACTATGTTTCCTTCTCTCCCTTTTCCTACTGACGAATTCCAGTCACCCATGACTATTAAATTTTCGTCTCCCTTCACTACCTGAATAGTTTCTTTTATCTCGTCATACATTTCATCTATTTCTTCATCATCTGCAGAGCTAGTTGGCATATAAACTTGTACTAATGTAGTAGGCATGGGCTTTGTGTCTATCTTGGCCACAATAATGCGTTCACTATGCTGTTTGTAGTAGCTAACCCGCACTCCTATTTTTTTTATTCATTATTAAACCTACTCCTGCATTACCCCTATTTGATTTTGTATTTATAACCCTGTAATCACCTGACCAAAAGTCTTGTTCCTCCTGCCACCGAACTTCACTAATTCCCACTATATCTAACTTTAACCTATCCATTTCCCTTTTTAAATTTTCTAACCTACCTGCCCGATTAAGTGATCTGACATTCCACGCTCCGATCCGTAGAACGCCAGTTTTCTTTCTCCTGATAACGACGTCCTCTTGAGTAGTCCCCGCCCGGAGATCCGAATGGGGGACTATTTTACCTCCGGAATATTTTACCCAAGAGGACGCTATCATCATTTAATCATACAGTAGAGCTGCATGTCCTCGGGAAAAATTACGGCTGTAGTTTCCCCTTGCTTTCAGCCGTTCGCAGTACCAGCACAGCAAGGCCGTTTTGGTTAATGTTACAAGGCCAGATCAGTCAATCATCCAGACTGTTGCCCCTGCAACTACTGAAAAGGCTGCTGCCCCTCTTCAGGAACCACATGTTTGTCTGGCCTCTCAACAGATACCCCTCCGTTGTGGTTGCACCTACGGTACGGCCATCTGTATCGCTGAGGCACGCAAGCCTCCCCACCAACGGCAAGGTCCTTGGTTCATGGGGGGGGTAAATAATAATATGATAACGTAATAAATATAACGACCATTCGCACTGTCGCGCACGCAAATTAAAATACTATTCGTAGACTAATGAAAAAATTACTCAAACAAATAAATAGTGCATTTACTAAAATGAATGATTTACAACAATGAGTGAAACAGAACGCTCCTAATGAAACGTTATTCTTGCGTACCAAAATAATTTGTAATGAAGTGTTATGAAAACAGTTGATAAAAGAAATCAGTTGTTTACTCAGTTTTTAATCCCTTTAGTTTTAACGCAAAACACTGCTGAGGAACTGCGCTTTACAAGTAAAAAATCGTTTAGCTACATTGATGCTCTGATGTTACCTTTCAGTGGCAGAGAAATAATGTCCGCATCATTCCTTGTTCCTTTTACTGCCATGCTACGATAATTATTCCATAGTTGCTAATGTATTCTTTCTGTATCTCCAGATGTAGTCACGTTATAAATATTCCTCAATCGGTCATCACATTACGCTCACAGCTGCCTATGGAGAACACGCCACTGCCACAACGAGCAAACTGTCACGGGCTACTTCTCTCAAGGTTGTTACGAAAAACAAAGGCTCTGCCTGACTAGTTCAGCTCTCATACAAGTGCAGTAAATGTATTATAGACTTTGTTTCTTGTTAACGCACATTCTGCTGTTTGGTATAGTTGAACTTCTGAAATAATTGATTACATAAATAGTATTAGCAGCAAATACTGAAGTGCTCAGATAGAAATGACATTTTATGCAAACAGTTTCTTACACTACTAACAGATGGAATTACTGGTTATGGCTAAAGAACAGTGGCGCACAATTTGAAATATTCCAGATTGTATTATGGACTGAAATTAATAAACTCACAACTAAAAATTATGCTGTGGTTCGATGTTGCGCAAGTGAGTGACTGTAAGCGTAAGTGTCATCACAGATGGAAAACCTCTAGGTGGAGAAATAGAGTCTTTGCAAGTGTACAGTGGCCATAAGGGGCTACAATAAGAATGCGAAGAAAACGCAGAAAGCTGTGTGGTCTATTTATTTTCATAAAATATCTATAGATGACAAAGCTATAACATATTCGTCTGAAATATTATGTTGCTGAGCGTGATGTCACCAGCTATTCACATAAGCACAGTTTACTTGAGGCTGTGTTAAATGCAATAAAACTAATTTTTAGCTGTTCAGCAGATTCAGAACATCTGCAGAAAGTATGCATAAAAAATACGAAATCCTAATGAAAGTTACAATTCTCCGGTATAGAAACGATTTGTTTCCAAAACTGATGTTGAAATTGCGGCATATGATGCTTCTTTAGTTTTTAACTGTGGTAATCTTGGCAGACTACGAACTCTATAGAGACTAGTATTTGATATAGGAGCTTTCGCACTGTCGATGTTGAAGGAAGTCGATGACACGAGAATTGTTCCTCAGTTTGAAAATTAGATTTACAAAAAAAGACAATCAAACAAAAGACTCAAATGTTTTTCAAATGTTTTTTATTCCAGTCTGTGATCACAATCGCAATTATTTAGACGATTACCGGTTTCAGTCCGTAATGACCACCCTCAGATCTTTTCACACCATGTCCTAAAGTGCTAAGGCCATATTGGCGTCGTCAAAATATATAATCAGCATATATTTTGACGATGCCAATATGGCCTTAGCACTTTAGGACACGGTGTAAAAAAGATCTGAGGATGGTCATTACGGACTAAAACCAGCCATCGTCTAAAGAACTGAGATTGTGACCAAAGACTGGAATAAAAAACATTTGACAGTGTTGGATCACTGTTTGTATACGCGACTATGTCGCAATTGGTAAAACAAAAGACTGCTTGAGAATGAAAAGGAGTACGCATATGATTTGTGCTAGTTTACCCAAATGAGGTAAGACCTATACAAACACGTCAGATCTTTCATTCGGGTTTCCTACAGCTTGCATTGTGAAAATTTTATGTACCTTTTCCTCTTAAACCATTGACGTCTGTGTACTTAAATTTGGCATGCAACTAGTCAATATCATAGTGACCCACTGATTGGAAGTAATTTTCATTAATGCAATAGTAAGGCATTTATGCAAGAGAAAAGCCCTACAATTTGGTCCATTTTTCTTCACAGATGTTTGGTAAACTACAAAAATTCCAGCAAAACAAGATATCAAAATTTTATTCCACCTATATTTATAATAATGGCATATCAAATTTCGTATAAAAGTTTTGTTGTTTCCAGAAAAGGAACATTTGCACTAGAATTTAATATATAAAATTTTAGATGCCGGAACGCATTTATTCAATCGTCTTCTCCTCCCCCCACCCCTCCCCACCCCCGTTAGCCATAAAATCACAAGTGACGATTTTTGAAAACTTGCTATAAAATTTACAACGAGAAACAAGGTTTTTGCAAAATATTATTATGCAATTCAGGTTTTTAAAACCTAATTTCTTATAATCACAAGATTTAATACAAACAGCAGGTGTTACTGTCTGTCCGTTAGTAGAGTCATTTCGCTCCCTAGTTCTGCTCGATGCATATCGGCACAAGTCGTAGTCTTCGTGACTATGACGTCACGTTTTCAACTGCTGCCAGTCCCAAACATTAAACAGTTACGTATTATGTGCTTGGTGAAGCGGACGTTTTACGTGTGCATTCGTATTCTTGGGTTTTCAGGAACTTCGCCATGAATTTTCTGGAAACTTAATCTTTTGATCTGAAATATGTAATTAACTAATATGTTACTCTAGTTATATAGTACCTCGCCACGTGACCGTGCCCTCTCATCACGTTGGGCACCCATTGTCAAGTCACTGGTGCCGGGGCAACTGCAAATTACAGTTTCGTTGTGATTTAATACACTTGTACTATTTTACATCTCTGTTACTGACTTGTTCCAATGAGTTCGAATAAAATTCCCTGCGAAGTGTCAGAACACCGTTCCGGTGCGTTTCGGACGAAATTTAAGCCCTGATTTGTATCCACCTTGCTGAGAACATTTCAGTTGCTTTTAATGAAAAACGTATAACGTCGATAAACATGAAAACTAGTGTGTGTGTGTGTGTGTGTGCATAAATTTCTTAACAACTGCGCTAGATTTAGTTCCGTTATCATGAAAACTTTGGACTTTGTGAGTATCTTTCAAAGTACTGGAACTTCGCATACGTCCCCCTTTAAGTGCAGTATTTTTTTTCTCACTTCAGCGTTCGTGTCTCATTTGTAATGAAATACTGGAAATTCTGAAAAAGTGAAAAACAGAACGTTAATTACCAGAGAGATATCTTCATCGTAAAGCAACAGCACTCTCCTTTTCCTTCGCGTTTTATTCGTTTGGGTAAATATTGTTGGAATGGACACGTGTATCATTCGTATTTGTCTTACCTGATGCACGTAGCCTTGTTATGCATGACGGCTCTTGTAAATACTAATTTCAGAGTTTTGCATTGGCCGTATCGCTGTTTAGTTTACACATGACCGTTAACGATGCGGTCTTTTCTCGCATCCTCTACCTGTCTTACCTGATGCACGTAGCCTTGTTATGCATGACGGCTCTTGTAAATACTAATTTCAGAGTTTTGCATTGGCCATATCGCTGTTTAGTTTACACATGACCGTTAACGATGCGGTCTTTTCTCGCATCCTCTACCAGATCCGGTACCGACGTGGACAAGTGCTAAAATAATACAATGTACTAAAATAAACGCTGCTTCATTATTAAGAGCTAACACTAAAGAGAAAAGGAGTACAGGAAGGGGAAGCTGTAGTTGAAACGGGAGTGAGACACGCTTATATCCTACCCCAAATGTTTTTGAATCTGTGCGTTGAGCAAGCATTAAAGGAAACCCGGGAGAGACGTGGAAAGCAATTTTTTTTTAAAGATTGGACTTTTTGAAGACACTTTAATTCTGTCAGAGAGGCGAAAAGGACTGGGAAGATCAGCGGTATGCAATGAATGGTGTCCTGATTAGATATTATGAGATGAATATCAGCAAAAGTAAAACAAGGGTAATGGCTTGTATTTGAATTCAGTCATGCGAAGCCAATGGAATTAGAATAGAAAATGAGACGCTAAAAGCAGTATATAAGTTTGTGGAGGAAATTAACTGATATGTAGGATACAAAATTCAGTCTGGAAATAAAAGAAAAAAGTTCTGAAAAGGAAAATGTATTAACACCCAATACATATTTAAATGTCAGGAAATGTTATCAGAAAGAAGGAATTGGTTGATAGGACGCATCCTGAGGCATAACGAATCATCAGTTTGGATATACAGAGAAGTGGGGGAGGGATGAAAATTGTAGAGGGAGATCAAGGCTTGACAACATTAAGCAGGTTGCAAATATGCAGAGATGAACAGGCTGGTACAGAAAAAAAAAGTAGGTTGAAGAAAAGAAATTTGCTGACATCGAATATAGAATTAAGTGTCAGAAAGTGTCAGAGTGTAGGAGCCAGCGGAACATCAGACCAGCTGTGTGGCTGGACTGAAGAGTGTTTACCAAACAGAACACACCATGTTGTTCTCAATGGAGAGACGTCTACAGACGTTAAAGTAACCTCTGGCGTGCCACAGGGGAGTGTTACGGGACCACTGCTTTTTACAATATATATAAATGATCTAGTAGATAGCGTCGGAAGTTCCATGCGGCTTTTCGCAGATGATGCTGTAGTATACAGAGAAGTTGCAGCATTAGAAAATTGCAACGAAATGCTGGAAGATCTGCAGCGGATAGGCACTTGGTGCAGGGAGTGGCAACTGACCCTTAACATAGACAAATGTGATGTATTGCGAATACATAGAAAGAAGAATCCTTTATTGTATGATTATATGAAAGCGGAACAAACACTGG
Source organism: Schistocerca nitens (assembly GCF_023898315.1). NCBI lineage: Eukaryota > Metazoa > Arthropoda > Insecta > Orthoptera > Acrididae > Schistocerca > Schistocerca nitens. The sequence goes on from NC_064620.1 coordinate 298,780,940, forward strand.
TAGCAGGTACTTCTGTAAAATATCTGGCAGTATGATTTGATGTGGCATGATCATATAAAATTAATTGTTGGTAAGGCGGGTGCCAGGTTGAGAGTCATTGGGAGAGTCCTTAGAAAATGTAGTCCATCAACAAAGGAGGTGGCTTACAAAACACTCGTTCGACCTATACTTGAGTATTGCTCATCAGTGTTGGATCCGTACCATGTCGGGTTGACAGAGGAGATAGAGAAGATCCAAAGAAGAGCGGCACGTTTCGTCACAGGGTTATTTGGTAAGTGTGATAGCGTTACGGAGATGTTTAGCAAACTCAAATGGCAGACTCTGCAAGAGAGGCGCTGTGCATCGCGGTGTACCTTGCTCGCCAGGTTTCGAGAGGGTGCGTTTCTGGATGAGGTATCGAATATATTGCTTCCCCCTACTTATACCTCCCGAGGAGATCACGAATGTAAAATTAGAGAGATTCGAGCGCGCACGGAGGCTATCCGGCAGTCATTCTTCCCGCGAACAATGCGCGACTGGAACAGGAAAGGGAGGTAATGACAGTGGCATGTAAAGTGCCCTCCGCCACACACCGTTGGGTTGCTTGCGGAGTATAAATGTAGATGTAGATGTAGAAAGTCTTTTCTGAAAGTATTTGTGTGGAGTATAGTCATGTATGGCAGTGAAACATGGATGATAAATAATTTAGACAAGAAGAGAATAGAAGCTCTCGAAAAGTGGTGCTACAGAAGAATGCTGATGATTATATGGGTAGATCACGTAACTAATGAGGAGGTACTGAACAGAATTGGGGAGAAGACGAATTTTTGGCACAACTCGACTAGAAGGGGATCGGTTAATAGAACACGTGGTGAGGCATCAACTGATGACCAATTTAGTACTGGACGGAAGCGTGGAGGGAAAAACCGTAGAGGGGGTCACGAGATGAATACACTAAGCAGATTAAGAAGGATGTAGGTTGCAGTAGTTACTCGGAGATGAACAGTCTTGCACAGCATGGAGTAGCATCGAGTTCTCAATCGGGAATAGATCTGGCGACCTTGCTGGGGTGGTATGGTTTGCCAGGCAGGAATACAAGCGGCAGAAAGTCTTGACATGCGTGGAAGGTTATTATATTGGTAAATTGTAAGCTCAGGATGGCTTGCTATGAAGGGCAACAAAGGGGACGTAGAATATCGCCGATGCCCCACTGTGCTGTGGAGGTGCCGCGGATGATAACAAAAACGGTTTTGCTACGAAATTAAATCAGATCATCACTCCTCTCTGTCGGACCGTTTGGCGATGACAGTGTGGTACTTCACCACTGTCTGTGGCATCTGCAGACACGTCTTCGGCTTGGAATCTCGTTGGCTGAAGAACAATTGTTTTCAGTGGCAAGTCCCGCTTCCAATTGTGCCACGATGATCAACGAAAACGTCCCTGGAGACGTTCGCCTTCAGTGGTGGGAATCAACTTGACCGTCACCCGCCATACGGCTCTACAGTCATGAGTGATGATCTGGGATGCCATTTCTTTTCATAGCAGAAGCGCTTTGGTTGTTGTCTGCGTCATTCTTACAGCACAGCAGTACGTCCACGATCTTCTGTGCCCAGTTTTCTTGCCGTTCATAGCAAGCCACCCTGGGCTTACATTCCAGCACGATAACGCCCTCTTGTGGACGGCGAGAGCTTCTATTACTTGCCTTCATGCTTCCAAAAGCCCATCTTGGCCAGCAAGATCGCCGCATCTCTCTCCAAATGAGGATGTCTAGGGAGTTTTGGGCAGGACCCTCCAACCAGCTCGGGATTTCGATGAACACACGGGCCAGTTTTGGAACGATACCCTTACCCGAGAACATCCAAGAACTCTGTCAATCGATGACAAGTCCAATAACTGCTTGCATAAGACCCAGAAGTGGTCCAACGTGTTACCAACTTGCTCGGTTCCTGAAGCGCTTAATACTGAATTTTTCTGAAATTGTAATCATTTGTTCATCTGTAAATGTACATCCCCTCTATCGATTTCCGTCCCATTCGGATAATTTCTTCGTTGTGCGTCTTTTTTCCTTAGTGTGTTCATCATAGAGTGCTCAGGAGTCGGGTGTGTCGAAACTCTATGAAGTAGACACGATTCACGGCAAGAAATCGTGCACGAAAAGCAGTAGTGAGCGAAATATCTTAGCTGTTGGGTGGGGTAGCGCCAACATATCCTACAATTAAATGTTAATGCGAAAAATTTGGCGTTATAACTCTAAAACAGGATGCCTGAACAACCTTTTTACGTAAAGTTATTTGAATCGCCATCAGCCTAGCATAGTCCAAAGCTTTAAGCACAAGAAACAAAATGGTATCCTGACACGTAGTGTTCAGATGAAAGCTATTGTCAGTCAATGGTAACTCGAAGAAATTAGTAAGGGAATATCGATAAGTCTGGTATACTCACGCTTGACGACGGAATTTGAATTATGCACATAGTTCCGTGTGACATTATTTTAAACTTGAGCTGGTTTTGTAATATTACCGAAAATAATGAAATTGTATACTACTGAACATACAGTTACTCTGAAAAGAGAAATGCACATCGGGAATTACGTGCTCATCTTAGGTGACCCAGTGTATCCTATTTTACAAATTTCGTTCGTCATCTTTAACAGCATTATTCAAGATGATATATCAACCCACACAACAACTTAAATACAAACGTCTTCTAATGTCCACTGGGATGATGTCAGGGTACAGATTTGAAGGTTAACCATCAGTGATGATTTCGTGCACCATGCATCGAATCATTAGACACCCATTTAAGAAAGTAAAGCACATGGCCACCCCTTCCTGTGTTGTTATCGATACCGCATTATCGATTTGCTTTGCTCCATAATGTGTAGTCAAGTCTAAGGATCCCGGTGCGCTATCATGTCTGTATGTAACAGGTCAGTGACACTAGGGAGCAAGAGTTGATTTCCTTTTCACCTCCAAACATTATGGATTATGGAAGATTTTTCGAATTCTTCGCTGATGTATGATATGATTTCTTGATGTCCCCCCCGTTCTCCCACCCCTCACCCTCGCCCACAAATTTTTACAAAGGATTTCTTGAAGTTTCGAAAGTCCGCAGCTGAAGTAGTTCAAGAACACATTTAATAAATCGTTCAACTGATGTTGTTAGACTTTTTTTCTTTTTCTTCTTATTCGTTTTTATTTCTTTTTCCGTTTGGGTCACGCGCTAATTTCAATGCTTCCTCCATTGTCCTTCTTCCTCTAGTATTATTCTAACTATGTATCCTTTTTCACTTCTCAGACTATTTCGACCCTGTCTTCTTCTCCTTCCTGCCTCGAAATCCTTCCATCTTTAACACTTTCTTCTTAAAAATCTCTCTTACTGTTGCTTCTTTCTCACTCGTTGTTTCTTTCAAAATCATTCTAACTTCTTGAATCCAGGCTGTTATTGACTTCTTATCCCAAAGATTCTGTTCGGTTAACCTGTTTCAGTTCATTCGGTATAAATGTCCAAAAAGTAGCAGTCGTCTCCTCTGTAGCGTTTTATTTATGTTTTCTATGTTGCGATCACTTCTTCAATACTTCTTAATTCCCACACCTCTGTATTATTTCTTAGCGGACCGAGTAATTTTCGAATGATTCTTCTTTCTAGGACTTCAAGTTTGTGTAACTTGTAATTCAGTGCTAAGCACTCACTCACGTAATGACGTTCTGGTTTTACTACTATGTCGTAGTGGAGTATTTTCAAATTTTTAGGCAGAGACCTTTTGCTGTAAATGTTCCTGGCTACACCATATGCTTTCTCCATTTTACATACTCTTTCTTCTACGGTGAATTTTTCTGGGCCATTTTCTTGAAGCATTTCTCCCAAATATTAAAATTTTTTAACCTTCATTGTGTGTACAATATCTATTACTAGGTTTCTTGAGCATTTTTTATGTTCGCTGTAAATTTTGTTTTTTCGACAGAAATTCTTAAACATGCTTTGTTGGCTCTTTCTTCTAAGAGATTGGTTTACAGTTCTACATTTGTTAGGTTTACAGAAAGAATGGCAAAATTATCCGCAAATGCTAGGACATTTTTGTTATTTAATATATTGTAAGGCATTCAGTCCCATTAACAGATGCTACATGTGTCGTTAGGTCTGATGGATAGAAAGCAGTTATTGGTGTATCCCACTGGACACAAAGAAATCCGTTTAGTACTGACAAGTCGGATAATACATCGCATGCGGCACAGACAATAATTTACTATAATAGAACATGTGGAGATAGTTGGATCAGTCGTTCGGATAAAAGCAAAATGGCCTACTCGCTCACCAGACTTAACATCTCGCCGGCCAGAGTGGCCGAGCGGTTCTAGGCGCTACAGTCAGGAATCGGGCGACCGCTACGGTCGCAGGTTCGAATCCTGCGTCGGGCATGGATGTGTGCGAAGTCCTTAGGTTAGTTAGGTTTAAGTAGTTCTATGTTCTAGGGGACTGATGGCCTCAGCAGTTAAGTCCCATGGTGCACATAGCCATTTGAACCATTTTGAACTTAACACCTCTGTACTTTTGTGTGTGGAGAAGTTTCAAGTACGACGTTTACAAGGGAATACCGGTGACTTCCGAAGACACGAAATGACACACAACACTGTCCTTTGCTGCAATGCGTTCAGGTGAAATCATGGTTTAGTGTTCTCTGTCTGGAATGGCTTATAGCTCTTATCAGTGCTCAAGGTCAACAATTTGAACTCTTGACATGACAATCACATTAATAAAAACACGAACCGCACCTGAGTTTATTGTGTTCTTAGCTAGTGTGTTAATAACTTCTAGTTTGGACTTCGTTTCTTCCCTTGGGCGTTGAATAAAGCTTCGTGCAGGTTCGCTTTTATAGCATGAGAAGGTGGAAACTTGTTGAGAGAAGTTGCAGAGAGCGCCACATTGCAGGAAAACACTCCGTATTATTTCTGCCGTCAGTTCTGTGCACTAACAAAGTGCAATGTTGACAGAGGGCTTTTATATGAACAAATGCTTCACAGTTTTCTCTGTCAGTAAAAGATTTCGTCTTGCCTCGTGTTATTAAAACATCCACGTTCAATCTTCTCTCGCGAAAATAATCGCGAAGAAGTTTCTGTAGATGCTGCAGAATAGTACTTAAGAATCGAACTCAAATCATCCTATTATTGAATTGTGTTAGTAACAAGAGCACCGCAAATAAAGCTCAACATAACATGATGCATACTGGTCAAGTGTATGACAAAGATTAACAACACCATTCTTAGTTGTCAAGATCGCATAACAATTTTGTAATTCACTTAGTGAATTCCCTGGTCAACGTATAATCACGTCGGAGTCGCTATGGCCCTCGGTCCGCAGTAACTGGTGGCCAGATATTCGCGCCTCGACACGCCCTCACAATGCGTCTCCAATGCCCACGCTAACCACTACATGAAACAGAAAATTATACCTGCTTCTGCAGTAACATGTACACGTACACTTCCAATAATAAAGACAATACATACGCAGATCCTTCAATAAATTCAACACAAATCAACGAGGTGAACGATACATTTAGTTGGCTACGCCGATGCGATGGTGTCCGCATAAATTTGGGACACTACAAGTTAAGTTCGAAATGTTCAAATGTGTGTGGAATCTTATGGGACTTAACTGCTAAGGTCATGTCCCTAAGCTTACATACTACTTAACCTAAATTATCCTAAGGACAAACACACACACCCATGCCCGAGGGAGGACTCGAATCTTCGCCGGGACCAGCCGCACAGTCCATGACTGCAGCGCCTGAGACCGCTCGGCTAATCCCGCGCGGCTACAAGTTAAGTGTTTGCTTGGAGTTTGCATAATAATGCAGACGATTATGGTTTGCAATGGCAACGGCCTTGCCACAGTGGATACAACTGTTCCCGTCAGGTCACGGAAGTTAAGCGCTGTCGGGCGTAGCCGGCACTTGGATGGGTGACCATCCGGGCCGCCATGCACTGTTGCCATTTTTCGGGGTGCACTCAGCCCATGATGCCGCTTGAGGAGCTACTAAACCGAATAGTGGCGGCTCCGGTCAAAGAAAACCATCATAACGACCGGGAGAGCGGTGTGCTGACCATAAGCCCCTCCTATCTGCATCCTCAGCTGAGGATGACACGGGGGTCGGATGATCCCGATGGTCCACTTGTGGCCTGAAGACGGAGTGCTTTTTATGGTTTGCAATGCTGTTATCTTGTTACGGTTCCATACACGTTACGTTGTTGAACTCCTCTTCAAGGGCTCATTGCAATGCCACAGGAAAAGGTACACAGCGTGTAGCTGGTGCAAGTACAGATATTTTTATATGTGGTATCCTAATATGTACCCACATTTGTGCTAGTTGTTTTTTCTCTGAGTCGAACAGTCTTAACGTAAAAACGTCACGAACTTTACGACCTGACGTTTTCTGCATGGTTATAACTGCACCACTTAAGTGGGCTACGCCTGTCAGTATAGCTTAATCGATTTGCGTCCACCCGTGTACTCTTCAAGATCTGACCTGTGTCCAGGGGAAAATAAGCATTAACGGCTTGACACACATATGAGTACCGAGCGAGGTGGCGCAGTGGTTAAACACTGGACTCGCATTCGGGAGGACGACGGTTTAATCCCGCGTCTGGCCATCCTGATTTAGGTTTTCCGTGATTTCCCTAAATCGCTCCAGGCAAATGCCGGGATGGTTCCTCTGAAAGGGCACGGCCGCCTTCCTTCCCCGTCCTTCCCTAATCCGATGAGACCGATGACCTCGTTGTCTGGTCTCCTTCCCCAAAACAACCCAACCCCACATATGAGTACTTGAAGGTACTAACCAACCTAAAAAAAAGACGACTTGCAATAGCTATTACTATTAGTCTACAAAGTACGTGAATATCGATAAAATGTTATTCAGTACACATTCCTCAGTGATCAATAGAAATATCTACAGTTATATCGGTTACACCCTGTATAATTATGTAAGAAACTACACTCCTGTTATAATTCGGCATCTACAAACCTTAAAAATTAAATATGTCTGTCAGAAAATTTACTACATTTTCCGCTATAACTGAGCAAAATCTGCAAGGTATGAAGGGCGATATTTTTTTAAAAAAATAGAAAAAAATAAGCTCCCTTAATTCAAGAAATGGTACTGTCGACGAAAACAAAACAGAAACGTTCAGTAAACGTGGTCTCTAAAGTGCACATCTTAAGAGCTATGAACACCTATTCATCTACGCTACTGTGAAACACGTCTCTTCTACTGCAAAGTCTTTGCTATTACGAGCGACCAACAGAAAGTAGCAAACAAATGAGTAAACAAATGGGAGCACATTGTTCTGTTACTATGAAATAGCAGAGCTTTTAATGTAATCTACTTGCTCCTACAAACGATATTTACTTGTGAGTCATCGCTAAAAGAGGCTGTGAATACGGTGTTAGTTCATAGCTTATATGAATGGATGGTGTCTGTTCTTTCAGGCATATCTGAAAGCGGAGACATCACGCTTTCATATAATTGATATGCCTCAATGGGCAACGAATCCATAAGCATCAGTGCGGATGCACATTTGCGTTATGACCTCCAGTGGGAATCTAAAATTAGTACATGGAGGGGGACTGCAGATAGGTGGTAGCGATAGGCGAGTTTCTGAGTCGGCCGAGAAGCACGCTGAGATAGTCTGCGCATTTGTGACTAACACTGTGGCTGAGTGGCACAGTGGATAACGCAATTGCCTATTAAGCAGGAGATTCCTGATTCGAGTCCCAAGCCGCCCAGTGTAGCCGCGTGGTCTAGGCCGCCTTTTCACAGTCTGCGCCGCTGCCCCCATCGGAGGTTAGAGTCCTCTATCGGGCATGGGTGTGTGTTGTCCTTAGCGTAAGTTAGTTTAAGTTAGATTAAGTGGTGTGCTAGCCTAGGAACCGATGACCTCTGCAGTTTGGTCCCATAGGAATTTACTACTACCACCACCACCTGTCAATCCTGGTGGAATAGGTATGATTCCAGAATGACTGGAGAAGTGGTTAATGCGTGAGAACACCTCAGAAAGACAGTCAAAGGACAATGGATTGTTTGGGGAAGTCCAGTGTATTGGTCAGCTAGTTCTTCCGATATTTATCCGTTGGATTTTTTGATTGCCAGGACAGATGAAATTGTTGGTGTATGCAAGCACCATTAATGGAACGTGTCGCCAAAGCCTTACAGTGCATCTCTGAACAACGTGTTCCTCAAGAAATGAGTGAATGTGCGTTAACTGGATTTTATTAGTACTACCAGCTACGGCCATCATCTGGTATGAAAATCGCTTACGTGAGTTTCATACCAGATAATGGCTTACGGCCGAAAGCGGCAACACTAATAAAATCGAGTTAACGCAGTTCAGTGTCATGAGTTTTTTGAAACATATATCTGAGACCTGGCACTTAGGGAATGGTAGGATTCTGTGTAGACGGGGCCATTATCAGTTACTGTTGATTGTTAATCCTTTTTTTAAAAAATCACGTACACTTTATTTAGATACAATTGCAAATAATATGTGATCGGAGGCTTTCCCGGCGTATGTGTTGTTTCTAGGGGTCTCGGGTGTCCAGCGGGATGCGATCGTTGAAGTCCCACGATATTTCGGCGAATAACCTTTCCGGCATCATTAGGTGGTTCTGATGGAATGGTCTGTCTGCTCATTGTCAGTGTTATTTATAGAATGAGATTTTCACTCTGCAGCGGAGTGTGCGCTGATATGAAACTCCCTGGCAGATTAAAACTGTGTGCTGGGCCGAGACTCGAACTCGGGACCTTTGCCTTTCGCGGGCAACTGCTCTACCAACTGAGCTATCCAAGCACGACTCACGCCCTGTCCTCACAGCTTTATTTCTGCCAGTACCTCGTCTCCTACCTTCCAAACTTTACAGAAGCTCTCCTGCGAACGTTGCAGAACTAGCACTCCTGAAAGAAAGGGTATTGCGGAGACATGGCTTAGGCAAAGGTCCCGAGTTCGAGTCTCGGCCCGGCACACAGTTTTAATCTGCCAGGAAGTTTCAGTGTTATTTATGTCCGTCAGTCGGACTTCGATTCCCTGCGTCGACGGTTCGATTGAGGCCGCCGAGCTTCCGGTTGCGGCCGCCGACATTCCGTCTGCGAGCGCCGACGCTTCGATTGTCTGGGGCGTTAGCGGCCACTAGGCAGAAAATACCGCTGGTTGAACTTCACCAATAATAACACAAGGAAATCAATGATTAATAATAAGAAGTGGAGGACGGCTAATTAATTTCGCCAACTCCAAACACTCCACTTGTTGCTCTTCGTCTCAGCGACCCTGCAAGCAGCAATGTGTGAACAAATGGCACGATCTCAAAATAGTGGAGGTTTCACTACTGGGTTAATGTTCACTCAGCTCAAACGTCCTGGGTCCGGTGGACAACGAGGTTGTGGCCCTTGCAACTACAGCCCCTCGATCAGGCAGTGCCTCCGTGCTGACAGCCGTCCCGGCATGTCCTCGCACTGCTGGACCTCACTGCTGCTCTGTCCCAACCACACACTCCCACCCGTAAAACACTTGGTGTCCCTCCAAAGATACTACCACCATTCTAGATATTAATAACTGCTGCTACTGCCACTTGTGGACAGACAACGCTAGCAAACGTAGTGGCGCCAGTAAACACAAGAGGAAAACGAGACGCCACTATCCCTATTAAGATGCCAACCTACCAACGGCACCAACGCGAGCCACAACAGAGCTCAATATCCATTGCTGAAAATTGCCTAAAAAAAAAAACTATGATTCTCTAAGACCTCAGACAGAAGCATTCCTAACTTTTAATGAACACTGTACTCAGCACTTCCTTTAGTGATGACTAACAAGTTCATGACTATATAATGCTAAATAGATTAGAAGTCCTCCTGTTTCACAGTAACAAAATTATACGTTCGCATTTGTTTACTAATTTGGTTTCTGAATTCTATGGGTCGTTTGTAAAAGCAAAGCGCTTGCAGTAAGACGATATGTGTTTCACAGCAGCAAAGATGAAAAAGTTCTCATAGCTCTTAATGTATGCATTTTAGAGACCATGTGTACTGGAATTTTTATACTGTATGGTTTCTCTCAAAATACTGGACACGTTTTATTAACTCCCTGTATTTATTCCTTCTGGATGTATTTTGACTGGCTTGTCTTAGTTGCCTCACCAACGTTTTAATGGTTTCACACATTTTGAGTTTTTACTTGGAGTCTACTGTCAGCTCGGTTTGACTACCACCCGAAAATACTCAAAAGAATTTTCATCATTTCAGTAATATTCTGCTGGGCGTGTAGCCACTTCATACGTGATAGAGCTACCTGCGGTATCGACGGTGTCTACGTCGACCGCACCCGGCGCTTCTTGTGCCGTTCGCATCTCCTCAGAAGAGACATTTGATCTGGCCGCCGCGAGCCGCTGCTGTATAGGATGGTCAGAAACAGTTTGGAGAGCTTGTAAGCAAGTTAGAAAGTAGGATGCGCTGAGAAATGGTTGTTAAAAAAAGAAGATACTTGGCGCCGTTTCCGAGTTAGTTAGCGGTGGCATTGGCTAGTCAGACTGTTGCACGAGCAAATTCAAACAGCCCGCCAGATACTATTAGTGCCAGTTGTGCCCATTGAGCAAATGATAGCGAAAGAGACTGCTCAGTCTGTCGTTCGGGTTCGACCTTACTTTGGTCCCATGTCTAATTTTTGTATCGCTCACTTGTTCGGTTTTAGAAAACCAAACGAAGAACACGTTTGGCGAAACCATCTCCGGCGGTTCGTTTGAATTTACGCACGCAACTCCCCAGTTGGAAAACGTCAATGCCCATTAATTCGGAAACTGCGAAACGTATCGAATTTTTTTATTAACAATTATTTCTCAGCACAAGTTACCCTGTAACAACATTACAAGTTTGTCGGACCGTTTCTGAACACTCTGTAAAGACCTCTCCAAATGTCACCGACAGGCGCTACACACGGCAAGAGAGGACGCCGAATTCGGATCATCTCGCTGCCTGCAACTGTCGAGGACTGCCCGTCTTCCTAATCCGCCGCTCTCAGAGCTCCACCTCAGATTTTCGTCAGATTCCTCTCAAATCACGCCGAGCTTAAGAAAGATTCGCAGTGAGATACTACGAACCTAGCACTACACTATTGCTACTGTGACTGCCAGTCGATATTGGAAGCTAATATTAGTGGAACAGAAAGACAGACTATGGAGATACTCAAGAAGACAAAATTATATGCTTTGTACTGTGTATGTTGTAAATAAATATATGTACGTTTTAATCTTTCTTTAGTATTTGATGTGTTTTATTATTGAAAATTAGTGGGCGTCCTCGCATACTAAATTTTTACCGAGTGACATGATCACGTGGGAGGCATATCAGATTCTTACATGTACGTAGTATTCGTTTTTATTGCTTGCCGTCGGCTAATCTGGTGACAGCTATCATCGTGATGCAGTGGGGTTGAAGGTGGCTGTTTCGCAGCACTTTCACTTCCCCAGAGCATACTTCACCATTTTTTGTGAATCACAACAACTATTGTACTATAATCTATGAGTTCCCGTTCTCACCAGTTTCAGCATCGATACTAGCTATTTCGTAAACTCTTTGCTGTGCCAGTACGAAGACTTTGGCGAGTCGTTTTCCTCTCGTCCAGTAGCAATCGTTCTCGGGTTGCGGGTCATGCGACTTTCTTGTCGGAGAGAGTTAGCCATTACTGTTCTACCGACCATCTTGTTATTCCTTTTCACGTAAAGTATTTCTATGCTGGTCTGTTCTGTCGTCTATTCTGAGTTGCAGAGAGACTCAAGGTTATGCGGTGTTGAGAAGGACCTTGTTTTGGTATAATGGAGATACATGCTGTTGAGCTGACATTACCACGTACAAGGAATGTGGTAAAATGAATCCAATTTACCTCCTGTGATGACGTTCAGTTTTGCGAGTTAGGTTAGCTTGGGTCCCATGACTTCGCACAGTGAAACAGAAGCAGATAGGTTGCCAATTCGAAATTGCTTGGAAGAAAGTTGTATATTACATATTTTGCTTTGTGTTACGATATATTAACGCTGTTACATCTCCTGAAGGCTAAATATTAATTTTCTCAGACTTTTGTAATTACGTGGCCAACGGCCTTCCCGCAGTGATAACAACGGTTCCCGTCAGATCACCGGAGTTAAGCGCTGTCGGACTTGGCTAACACTTGGATGGGTCACCGTCCAATCTGCCGAGGGCTGTTGACAAGCGGGGTGCACTCAGCCCTTGTGAGGCCAATTAAGCAGCTACTTGATTGGGAAGTAGTGTTTCCGGACATGAAAAGTGACATACGGCAGGGAGAGACGTGTGCTGACTACATGCCCCTCAATATACACATCCACGACGCCTGTGGGCTGAGGATAACACGGTGGTCGGTCGGTACCGTTGGGCTTTCAAGGCCTGTTTGGACCGAGATTAGTTTGTAATTACGTATTTCATGAAGCATGTTATGCGTGGTTGTGAACCCAGTACTTGGAATCATAGTTTGAAAAATTCGTTTCTGGATACTTTCGACAATTTAATGTTGGCTCTACTCAGTTATAACCAGTTTACTTTACTGAGGAGCCCGTTATACTTTGTATATAATCGATTTGAGTGTACGATGCTTTCCTGTTTGCGGACCATCTTGTTATTCCGTTTCATGTAAAGTAGTTGCTGAAGTGGGAGTCAGTTTGATGATAAAATTTGTGGTTACTGAGCCATGCTTAAGACGCATAGGTAATAAACAGATATTCTGTGTATCCAAGTTAGGTACATGAACTGAATGAGGTAAGGCTACGTATGCTGTGCTACCGGATGTTGTTATGAGACATGTAATTGTGCTGCCTCACTGAACTGTTACTACAACATGCACGGCAGAAAGTTAGAGTTCTGTTAAATGCTAATTCCGTTAGTTCACAGTTTTCGACATTTGATATTCATGAGAATAGAGTTGGGCAGACTACCTCGTTGCACTGCGGGACGCTACAAGCGAAAGGTTACCACACGTTCACATTACTCAGTATCACAGTATTAGCCCGCCCGGTTGGCTGTGCGGCCTAACGCACAGCTTTCCGGGCAGGAAGGAGCGCCGGTCCCCGGCACGAATCCGCCCGGCGGATTTGTGTCGAGGTCCGGTGAGCCGGCCAGTCTGTGGATGGTTTTTAGGCGGTTTTCCATCTGCCTTGGCAAATGCGGGCTGGTTCCCCTTATTCCGCCTCATCTACACTATGTCGGCGATTGCTGCGCAAACAAGTTCTCCACGTACGCGTTCACCACCATTACTCTACCACGCAAACATAGGGGTTACACTCGTCTGGTGTGAGACGTTCCCTGGGAGGTCCACCGGGGCCGAACCGCACAATAACCCTGGGTTCGGTGTGGGACGGTGGAGGGGCGAAGTGGGCTGCGATAGTCGTCGTGGGGTTGTGGTCCACTGCGGCTGCTGCAGGGACGGACCCTCTCCGTCGTTTCTAGGTCCCCGGTTAACATAACATAACATAACATCACACTATTCATTTATATACTACATGCAATATTAAGATGTGCTGGCCTGAATCCTATACAGTATGGAAGTCTGTGCTGTATGATTATCTTACATACCATTTCGAGTCAGATCACATTGCTAACTTTATACTCATGGGATTACATGTTTCTCCTCCATATCTTGAAAATAGATATGGTTTAAGGATACGGGGATCGGGGAGTGGAAGCGAGCGAGCTCACTCGCATAGAAAGAATTCTCAGTTGTGCTTAAGACAAACAGTTTACATGAGGCAGACGCTGGTAACCTCAGAACATTTAATTATGCAGTTAAGCATCTGTAAAATATTTGTTAAATTGAGTGAAGATGCCAATAATTAATTAAAGGTGCCAATAATGTGACATCAACAAAACTATTAAAAAGCGCCAACGAATAGGCCGAAGATCAATATAGGGTAAGACCACAAAAACATATAAAAATTACTTAAAAGAGCCAGCTACAAGACCTAAAATAGCCAAGTGCGCGAATGAGAATGAACAACCTCAATAACCACAGAGTTCGTATAACAAGATTTAGATCATAACGTGTAGTTTGTTTACAATACCAAAAAACAGGCGGTAACAGACAAAGAACGCCAAGACCTCATCCTGAAAAAACTTCGTTCAGAAGCTAGTATGAACATATTTACATTCGGCACAGGTCCCAAAAAGCCGACCCACCGGCTACAGGTACAAAAGGACAATTAGGCTTTAGAACTGTTTAAAAAAATCCAATACTACCAAAAGTACTGCAACATCTTAAAACAATTACGAAAGAAGATATTAAGGTAAGAACATAAATGGATTTATTAAAAATTTGTTCTAGTGCTGAAATAAGTACCTGCCCCATTTGGCCCAGTTGCACACGTTTAAACCAAGTGCCAGCTCAGGTGGTCCACCACAAGGTGTTTTATGGCAAGACAAATTTAAATAATCCACACAAGCTACCGCTGGTGCTTCCATTAAGATCTTAAATAATAGGAACACATAAATACGTCAGTATGGATCGCAGTGGACGATACCTAATTTGTCAATGGCCAATACAGTAACAGAAATGAAAATGGTGTAGGGCAGCCGAGCTCCCCTTAGAAGCAGATTAACTGGGGCGGGTCACATATCACTCGCCCTTGGCACAACAAAGCCCCTTGAAGATTAAGTACAGCAGACGGGAGCTCAACCACCAATTTCGGCTGTAAGATAATAATGACAGCCACAATGCCCTTGTGGAAGAATTAGGCTCTGGATTATTCAACGTGCGGAAAGACTCGAAACCAGCAATGGAAAGGCCACAAAGTACCCGACGAATTTGTACACGGGCAAGTCACATTAATGTGACCATTGGCAATTTCGACGTCAGGTTGCAATGAACGCTTACAGGTAGAAGATGGCAGCACTTCTAGTGTCAGTTTAAGCACAGTCATTTATAGTTTTTCTAAGGGTACGTTTTAAGGGCATATAGAGACTGTCGGTGGGACGGGGAAATCAGTGCAGTCGTTGTCGTAATGTGGAAACGGAGCGATTTTTCTGCCATTCAAAAGGACGCAGGTGTGGAAGCATTAGAGAAACAGCTTAGTTTGTGAAGTGTTCGCGTGCTGCCGTGGTTACAGTATGCTATGAGTGACAAAACGGTGCTATCGAAAACGGGCGTTGAGACAACTATGGTGCACTGAGACAGTCGTGCTGCATATGGGCCATAGATGACAGAAATGACCAAAGGCTGCGGAGATGTGCACGGGCGAGTATACGTGCTACTGCAGAGCGACTGACCGCCCAGTCGAATCAAGGAGCTATTAACAGTATCTCCTCAACGACCGTTCAGGAAACGTTGCTACGTACGGGCATTCCACCACATCAAGCACCTGGTTCATGAATCTCTGACTTCGCTGGAATTTGCACCCCAGCAGCTCAACTGGGTGTCCAGTGAATAGCGACAGATGACCTTTTCCGATGACGTCATGATTTGGGGAATGTTTTCGTGGCCTTCCCTAAGAGATGATGCAGATGTCGCGTCCTTCTTATTACTGGCTCGTGCAGATGTCGCATCCTCTCATAACGTGCCACACACATACACACCCATCTTGAGCTGTTTAAGCGTTAACCTGCCTGTTATCTGAGTGTTCTCTGTTACCTGCGCATGGTTTGCCTGCTGACCTGCAATAACTGGTTGCCGAGACGACGAGGTATGGTACAACTCCTCGCGGTTCCCGCCGACAGGCCGGCCGCTCGTCTGTTTGGACGGCCGACTTAATTGTGAGCGTGTGCCTAGCTAAAACATAGGATTATTTAAGTCATATGGTCCCGCAGCACTTGTCTTCATGTTCCGCCACCGCCGGTTTAGTATGTTGACAAAGCGGTATATATCGCTTGAGATTCGCAGTAAGTGTGTTATTGGTGTAGTAGTCTTGACTGCTCTATCACTAACGTCACACCAGTGATTTTCTGTTACTGTTCCACCTGGGTGCTCTTGAACTTATACTTCTTTGCCATAACTTTCTTTGTGGCACCCTTGCTGTAGACATTATTCCTGAACGTCGTTTGTAGTTTGCGGGGTTCACATTACAGGTTCACGGTATCGCTGATTCAGTGTGGTGTTATGTTTCATGTAGTGTTGAGACATGGCGTTCAGGTATTCGTTCGTGCTTATTGGCTTCTTTTGTCTAAGTTTCCTGCCCCTTATTCTATAGATCACCATGCCCAGAAAAGGATGTAAACCGCATCTTTTTAAATTTCGACCGTGTCCTATCAATCAATCCCTTCCTTCAAAAAAGATTTCGTAATATTTAAATATTATTCGATGTTAATACATTTCGCTTTTCAGAAAAGTTTTTCTCGTTATTTCCGGGCAGAATTCTACATCTTACGTATATTTTCATGTTGTTGGTTTATACGTTGCTGGATACCACTTAGTTTGTGTTCTCAGTCTGACGAAATGACTATTTCAACCACAGACCGGAACCAGCATTTAGCGCGCATGCGACAGGAGAGGAGTGTTATTTCTTCAAAAACTTCCATGACAGGTCAGAAACTGCAACAGCCGGGAGCCTGTTACCACGCCGTTTGTTCTCGAAACTTGCCTTTCCACTTGAAGGAAATAAGCGTTAGGTATAGCAGCATGGGGACACATTAAATGGCGCTGTAAGCTCCCGTAGAATATTCTCTGTGTCCCGTAATGCTCTGTTAGTGAACAAGCATTTGATATCGCAGCTCACCGCGAAGTCTGTGGGTGAAACGGATAGGAATTATAAGTACTCGAAGAAAATGAAAAAGCCGCGACATTGCGACAGTGTTCGTCGCACCAGATGTCACAGCTTGTTCGTAATTTTGACGCGATTACAAAACCAGAAGAATTTCATAGAAATGGACTCAGGCTGCAAAAATCTTTTACATAGTAGAGAATGTCTGTTAATAAAGTTGTTGTTGTGGTCTTCAGTCCTGAGACTGGTTTGATGCAGCTCTCCATGCTACCCTATCCTGTGCAAGCTTCTTCATCTCCCAGTATCTACTGCAACCTACATCCTTCTGAATCTGCTTAGTGTATTCATCTCTTGGTCTCCCTCTACGATTTTTACGCTCCACGCTGCCCTCCAGTACTAAATTGGTGATCCCTTGATGCCACAGAATATGTCCTACCGACCGATCTCTTCTTCTAGGCAGCTTGTGCCACAAACTCCTCTTCTCCCCAATTATATTCAATACCTCCTCATTAGTTATGTGATGTACCCATCTATAGCACCACATTTCGAAAGCTTCTATTCTCTTCTTGTCTAAACTATTTATCGTCCATGTTTCACTTCCATACATGGCTACACTCCATACAAATACTTTCAGAAACGACTTCCTGACACTTAAATCTATACTTGATGTTAACAAATTTCTCTTCTTCAGTAGCACTTTCCTTGCCATTGCCAGTCTAGATTTGATATCCTCTCTACTTCGACCATCATCAGTTATTTTGCTCCCCAAATAGCAAAACTCCTTTACTACCTTAAGTGTCTCATTTCCTAATCTAATTCCCTCAGCATCACCCGACTTAGTTCGACTAAATTCCATTATCCTCGTTTTGCTTTTGTTGATGTTCATCTTATATTCTCCTTTCAAGACACTATCCATTCCGTTCAACTGCTCTTCTAAGTCCTTTGCTGTCTCTGACACAATTACAATGTCATCGGCGAACCTTAAAGTTTTTATAACATCGGGGATAGGCTACAACCCTGTCTCACTCCCTTCCAAACCACTGCTTCCCTTTCATGCCGCTCGACTCTTATAACTGACATCTGGTTTCTGTACAAATCCTTTCATCGATTAAATTCAATATTTTTTCTGTTACCCAAGGATTTCTACAAGCCCTCGTCTTTTTAGCTACTAGATCCTCTGCTGCCGTCACTACTTCATCTCTCAAAGCTACCCATTCTTCTTCTACTGTGTTTCTTTCCCCCATTCCCTTATGCTCTCCCTGAAACTCTGTACAACCTCTGGTTTAGTCAATTTATCCAGGTCCCATCTCCTTAAATTCCCACCTTTTTGCAGTTTCTTCAGTTTTAATCTACAGGTCATAACCAATAGATTGTGGTCAGAGACCACATCTGCCCCTGGAAATGTCTTACAATTTAAAATCTGGTTCCTAAATCTCTGTCTTACCATTATATAATCTATCTGACACCTGTCAATATCTCCAGGCTTCTTCCATGTATACAACCTTCTTTTATGGTTCTTGAACCAATTGTGCAAAATTCTATCAGGAGGCTTCCTCTTTCATTTCTTAGCCCCAATCCATATTCACCTACTACGTTTCCTTCTCTCCCTTTTCCTACTACCAAATTCCAGTCACCCATGACTATTAAATTTTCGTCTCCCTTCACTATCTGAATAATTTCTTTTATTTCATCATACATTTTTTCAATTTATTCATCATCTGCAGAGCTAGTTGGCATATAAACTTGTACTACTGTAGTAGGTGTGGGCTTCGTGTCTATCTTGGCCACAATAATGCGCTCACTATGCTGTTTGTAGTAGCTTACCCGCACTCCTATTTTTCTATTCATTATTAAACCGACTCCTGCATTACCCCTATTTGACTTTGTATTTATAACCCTGTAGTCACCAGACCAGAAGTCTTGTTCCTCCTGTCACCGAACTTCACTAATTCCCACTATACCTAATTTCAACCTATCCATTTGCCTTTTTAAATTTTCTAACCTACCTGCCTGATTAAGGGATCTGACATTACACGCTCCGATCTATAGAACGCCAGTTTTCTTTCTCCTAATAACGACGTCCTCCTGAGTAGTCCCCGCCCGGAGATCCGAATGGGGGACTATTTTACGTCTGGAATATTTTACCCAAGAGGACGCCATCATCATTTAACCCTACAGTAGAGCTGCATGCCCTCGGAAAAAATTACGGGTGTAGTTTCCCCCTGCTCTCAGCCGTTCGCAGTACCAGCACAGGAAGGCCGTTTTGGTTAGTGTAACAAGGCCAGATCAGTCAAGCATCCAGACTGTTGCCCCTGCAACTACTGAAAATGCTGCTGCTCCTCTTCAGGAACCACACGTTTGTCTGGCCTCTCAACAGATACCCCTCCGTTGTGGTTGCACCTACGGTACGGCTATCTGTATCGCTGAGGCACGCAAGCCTCCCAACCAACGGCAAGGTCCATGGTTCGTGGGGGGGGGGGGGGGGTGTTAATAAAGAATAAGTACTAAAAAATCGAGTTTATAAACTTATAAACCAGATGCACAAAAAGTACAGTAACATCATTCAAATTAATTCTTTACATACACACACAAACACACACACACACACAAACACACACACACACACACACAGACACACACACACACACGGCCGCGCGGAGCCGTCGCGTGGTTTGAGGCGCCATGTCACAGACTGGTCCCCCTCCCGCCGGAGGTTCGAGTCCTCGGCCATGGGTGTGTGTGTTGTTCTTAGCATAAGTTAGTTTAAGTAGTGTACCAGTTTTCGTCGTAAATATACCACTGTATATTTATTACGTACGTACTGTGTTTCATGTCGACCATCACTGAAACCAAGTCTTCGTTCCGTAGCAATTCGCAAGCAGTGTACATACTTGGGTTTGGAAGTGATGAGCTTTGCAGCACAACCCCATAGTGTAGATAGCAATAATGCCATCTAGGTTCTGTATAAGAGTATAAGAGGATAGATTACGCATCGGGCTTCTGATTCAGAAATTGCACCTGAATGACGTTAGTTTGTGGGAAGATCATGGTATGCTTTGTGCAAGAAGGAAAAATGCTTACCAACATTTGCAGTATTTCACAGCTGCAGAATTGTGGCCGTACTGTTTCTCTTCGCGTCGTTTGGGATACCTCGACCGTCATCGAAGTATTCAGGAAGACCACAACCAACGACGTGCACGACGTTCAAGACCTCATTCGACTACTACCCCAGTGCACAGACATATTGTCCGCTTGGCCGCGCAGACACCTAGAGTGACGAAGGGGGCTTGGCTGCAGCAAGACAAATGTCGAGACGCACAGTGTAGTGACATCTGAAACACTACTGACTGTCAGGAAGGAGACCATTGGACGGGATACAGACGGGACATTCATCCTCTCGAGAGGCAGCGCCGTCGGCGCTCTTAACGAGGTGTCTAACGCGATTTCCGCTCCCAGCACTCTCCAGTGGCCGTTGCCGGCTTTGTCTGGCTGCAAACCACCTTGTTTCTTTACGAGAATGGACGCACGTAAAATAGCTGCTTTAGTTCTATTAGCGATTGTCGAAAAAGAGAGGAGAAAATTGCGAGGAAGATTCTGGACTCGTCGATGGTTTGAACAGTGAATTGCTGGTAGAGGAACATTACGTATTGCTGTCAAAAATCTGAGACAGATACTAGTAGATGTTACTCGTTAACTCTATTGCACATATAAGGTATAGTGTCTAATGTCACTTCGCGAATGCGTGATATCTATACTGTCGAAGTTACATTAACTACCAACACTCTGAAATGACGTTCTTCATCATCACATAGATATCAAGATCGAGATTCGTAATTTGATTCGAAAGGAAGAGGACATTTTTTCGAAGCTGCTCTCTATCACTGAGGAAGATATTTACCGGCAAGGTACAACCATGAACCTGTCCATACCCAGAGATGCAGATATATCAGAATCGTGGGAAAATGAGTTTGGAAGCAAATGTACACGAACTTCCGACTTTTCGCTTTATTGCTCAGAGCTCACGACGCTATCAGCTGCGCTACAGATTCAAAGGCAGCAATTCAGCCTCCGTATATGACATACACTGCTTAAAGACTGTTTCTACAAAGGAGGTTATTTGATATTTGAATATGCACATTGTACCGAAAAGACGAGCTATGGATATAGATCATCATTGTGCCGTAGCATTGAAACGGGATACTCTTATTGCACACAAGTTATAAACATCAAAAACATCAACTACGGGAAGCCTTTACCTACCGACTTGTAGTTTTCTGTCATTTGATTGTAAAAATCGTAGTAACAATAAAAACATGAACTACCGGAAGGCGTTACATACCGATATGTGGTTTTCTGTCATTTTCTTGTTACAAACCGCAAGTAAAGCGAAGCATCGTCAATTTGGTGATTCTTTGAAACAGCTTTTATTCGTAGCACGTGCTGTATGAGAAAAAAAGGACGGCTTCAGTGTCAAAACACTTACTCTTTCCAGTCGAGTCTTTGTTCTGCTTACGGCTTCACAATGGATGTGTGTGGAGACTTCAAGCAGACCGAAAGATTCCCAGTTGCATTTGTCATCATCATACAGGGAGGAGGACGAAGGTTCAACTCCATGTCCGGCCATCCTGATTTAGGTTTTCCGTGATTTGCCTAAATCGCTTCAGGCAAATGCCGGGATGGTTCCTTAGAATGGGCACGGCCGACTTGCTTCCCCATTCTTCCATAATCCGATGGCACCGATGACCTCGTTGTTTGGTGCCCTCACCCATATCAACCAACCAACCAACATACAGGGAAAAGCACTTGGCATGATGGGTTGCTGTGTCACTGAGCATCAACGCACTGACCTCTTGTTCATATAGACTGTAAACTGGACAGCAGCCGTTACATTTCTGATGGTGCGTGTGCCCTATTTTCGAGGTCTACCTGACATTATTTTTAAACAAGATAACTCAAGCCAGCACGCGCTCCCGACCTTCCACCCACCGAAAATATCTGGTTTTGTGTTGCCCTTAGACACCATTAATCACTAGCCACTGCGATTAATGAGTTCTGGCGTAGTGTTGAAGTAATAAGGTGTGACGTAGCCATATCTGTCATCCGAGCTCAGTTCAACTCGGGGGTCCGCATTCTTATAACCGCTGTTGCTGCTACAGCTAGCAGCTCTTTGTACTGAATTTCACATCCTGTTTACCGCCGAGCCATACAAATTTCAAATTTAAGCACGTATTTCTCTCACTACAATGTATACACACGCTAAGAAAAATTTCGTTGTTTCCTCTCGCACCTGGTGTTAGAATTTTCATGACCAACATTGTAGTACTGATGAATAATAAACAAATACGCTCTAAGAAAAAATAGGAAAAAGTGCTACGAAGGAATTATACAAATAGGACGGAGATCGATATATGTGATGTAAATGTACAGACAAACAAATGATTACATTTTCAGAAAACCTGGATTATTTATTGAAGAGAAAGAGCTTAACAAATTGATTAAGTCAATAACCCGTTGGTCTACTTCTGTCCCTTATTCAAGCACTTATTCGGCTTGGCATTGATTCACTTGATGGATGTCCTACAGCGGGATATCTTGTCAATTCTGTCCAATTGGCACGTTAGATCATAAAATCCCAAGATGGTTGGATGTTCCTGCCCATAATGGTCCCATTGTTCAAAAACTTAAACATGGTCGTAAAACAGCAACTGTGTAAATCCGAAGAGGTTGAAAAAGCAGCCAACTAGTTGCAAATAAAGCTTTATTAGCTCTTGACCTACGTTTCGGTATTTGTAAAAATATCTTTTCCAGAAGTAGAAGTAAGACGGCCCACTACTTCTGAAGGATGTGTTTTTACACATATCGAAACCTAGGTCAAGGGATAATAAACCTTTATTTGCAGTTGGTTGGCTGATTTTTCAATCTCTTCAGGTCCATAAGTTCTCAATCGGGGAGAAATCTTGCGATCTTGTCAGCCAAGGTAGGATCTGACAAGCAAGAAGACACGAAGAACCCCTCACCCTGTGTAGGCGGACAGTATGTAGCTGAACTGTAAGCCCAGGGTAGCTTGCCATGAAGGTTAACAAGTCAAATTGCTATTCCATTGCTGTCCAGGGGGTCACCAGACACGTCTTCGGGCTTGAATCTCATTTACTGGAGTGGAAATGTCTTCAGTGACGAGTGTCGCTTCGAACTGAGCCCTGACCACCAGCGAACACCAGCGAACTGAACCCTGACGACAGCGGCAGGATACCAACCGGAGTGTCACCAGCCATATGCTCCGACAGCCACAGGTGATGGTCTGGGTTGAGATTCCTTGTCACAGCAGGGCCCCTTCGGTTGTCGTCCGCCGCACCCTTATGCCATAGCGATACATCTACGACTTTCTACACCCCGTTTTGTTTTCCTTCATGATAAGCCATTCTGATCTTACACTTCAGCAAGATAATGCCATCGCGCATACGGCAAGAGTTGGTACTGCTTATCTTCGTGTTTTCCAACCGTATCTTGGCCGGCAAGTTCGCCAGATATCTCCCCAACAGAAAACTTTTGGAGCATTGTGGGGAGGGCCCTCCAAAAAGCTCGGGATCTTGACGATCTAAAGTGCCAATTGGACATAATCCATTAGCTCTATCAATCAATGCTAAGCCGAATAACTGCTTGCAAAAGGGCCGGAGGTGGACCAACACGTTATTAACTTCCTTAACTTGTGAAGTATTTTTCTGAAATTGTAATGGTTTGTTTGTCTGTACGTGTACGCCACAGCATTTATGTCCGATTGTGGATGTATTTTAAACTGAGTTTCACCCTGAAAATTCAAGTTGCACCGAGTAACGAAAATCTGAAATTCGTCACTTACATTAACTTCTCTGATCAAGTAAATGGTATATCGTAAAGTATAGTGACATGCGTACAATTAGATTAACATATATTATTAAATTACTCGCAGGTTAACAGGTAACAGAATATCTTCTAATACACAGTTGATGACAACAGTCAGTGATTCAAGTTTACGAATAAGTCACGTGTAGTTACTCACATTGAAATTCTAAGAATAGTAAGTTTATTTAATTAATTTGTAATATAGCTTACCTTATTTCAGTTTACTTGTGCTCGTTAGTTATTGCTGAGGACACAAGTGAGGTCATGAACCATGAGCATATAGAGTTTCTTTGGTAAAGTTTAAAGAGAGGAAACACGTATAGCACCTCCTAAGTTGCAATTCAGAAGTTACGTTTTCGACAAAAGTGGAAGACAAATAAAATGTTGTTCGGATGTAAATTCTTTGGCTGTCAGTCTGCGTCTGACTCAAACACCAGTGCTAAAGGCATATAAGGAATGTAAAGTCATACAATTACAGTTAATCTGCGTTGCCTTTCACTTGTCGGGGTATCTTTTTAACACTTAGTACTGTTTTCTCAAATGGTTGGTGGTCCCACTACTTGCATTATTTTGTACTAAAAGTAACAGTTTTATTACCTACGTGATTTCTATTTCGCAAAGTAAACTTGTAATGTTAAATTAACCCTATCAGTCTTTACTTCTTATTAACACCTAATTTATTCTTGGCACAGTGTAAAGTTACTCAGAGCATTAGTTATAGCAAAAATACAATGTTTTTTGACACTGGTGTAAAGTTAAAATGAATTACTGTACAGTGGCATTTTGGACCAATATTGAAACAGGAATTTTACTGCAAATAGTGCATAATTAGCGTATATTTCCACTTTCCCAGGTAATCGGCAACTATAGCAGTAAATTGTTATGATGACTCTTCCGTAACTTATTTTGTGTGCAATATTTTCCAAAAATGGAAACATTTGGTACGAAGTTATCCTAGCCGACTGTATATTAACGCAATGGGGAACCATGAAAAGGTGGTGTAAATTATAGAGACATTTTCTGTCTAATTTTGTATTGATTTTCTGTTTGTTTGTTATCGAATTCTGTAGCACACACGATTCAACGGAAAATGAAAATGAGGCTAACACGTCACCAGAGATAATTATACTTGTCACAAGAGGTTTTCGTGAAAAACGAAACACATTAGGGGCCTCTTGAAATTGAAAATTCTGCTGAAATTTATCATAATGCTGTTAATGAAAATAAAGAATGCATATTTCCACATTGATAATATTGTATTTATTATCACTGATCAAATAACGGAGTGGAATAAAAAGTTGTTGTGCCTTTAAGTGAAATTTACGAAACAAAGGACTGAGTTATTTTGTTTTACAGTGGTAAACGGGATGAACTGTGAACGGGATATTGTTTCACTGATGAAAAGTAGTTTGGAAAATTAATGAAATAAAATTGTCGAATATATGAGACCAGAATAATGAATATTGGAAATGAGTTTCTCTCAGCCAATTCAAATAAAAATTAAAATTTATCAGGGAGTTACCGTTATCTGATGCTGCAAACAGAATCAACGAAACATATAATTAAAAGCTTTGTGGCAAGCATATAATGCACGCATTTATAAAAATAACAAGGTGGAAGTAAAACGGAAAAGAGTAATTTACAACATCCACAAAATGGAACAGTTTGACCTGCAGATCAACGAGACGAAAGAAGTGAACACATACACTAATGAATACAACTGCGAACAGGAAGGATTCGCATTAAGAGTAAACGAAGGAAAGAAAAAGGACAAACTGAGCATATTTGAAATGTAGTTGGTTGAAAGGATAGTGGATATGAATAGAATAAAGTGAAGAAGCATTAACTGTAATATACACTCCTGGAAATTGAAATAAGAACACCGTGAATTCATTGTCCCAGGAAGGGGAAACTTTATTGACACATTCCTGGGGTCAGATACATCACATGATCACACTGACAGAACCACAGGCACATAGACACAGGCAACAGAGCATGCACAATGTCGGCACTAGTACAGTGTATATCCATCTTTCGCAGCAATGCAGGCTGCTATTCTCCCATGGAGACGATCGTAGAGATGCTGGATGTAGTCCTGTGGAACGGCTTGCCATGCCATTTCCACCCGGCGCCTCAGTTGGACCAGCGTACGTGCTGGACGTGCAGACCGCGTGAGACGACGCTTCATCCAGTCCCAAACATGCTCAATGGGGGACAGATCCGGAGATCTTGCTGGCCAGGGTAGTTGACTTACACCTTCTAGAGCACGTTGGGTGGCACGGGATACACGCGGACGTGCATTGTCCTGTTGGAACAGCAAGTTCCCTTGCCGGTCTAGGAATGGTAGAACGATGGGTTCGATGACGGTTTGGATGTACCGTGCACTATTCAGTGTCCCCTCGACGATCACCAGTGGTGTACGGCCAGTGTAGGAGATCGCTCCCCACACCATGATGCCGGGTGTTGGCCCTGTGTGTCTCGGTCGTATGCAGTCCTGATTGTGGCGCTCACCTGCACGGCGCCAAACACGCATACGACCATCATTGGCACCAAGGCAGAAGCGACTCTCATCGCTGAAGACGACACGTCTCCATTCGTCCCTCCATTCACGCCTGTCGCGACACCACTGGAGGCGGGCTGCACGATGTTGGGGCGTGAGCGGAAGACGGCCTAACGGTGTGCGGGACCGTAGCCCAGCTTCATGGAGACGGTTGCGAATGGTCCTCGCCGATACCCCAGGAGCAACAGTGTCCCTAATTTGCAGGGAAGTGGCGGTGCGGTCCCCTACGGCACTGCGTAGGATCCTACGGTCTTGGCGTGCATCCGTGCGTCGCTGCGGTCCGGTCCCAGGTCGACGGGCACGTGCACCTTCCGCCGACCACTGGCGACAACATCGATGTACTGTGGAGACCTCACGCCCCACGTGTTGAGCAATTCGGTGGCACGTCCACCCGGCCTCCCGCATGCCCACTATACGCCCTCGCTCAAAGTCCGTCAACTGCACATACGGTTCACGTCCACGCTGTCGCGGCATGCTACCAGTGTTAAAGACTGCGATGGAGCTCCGTATGCCACGGCAAACTGGCTGACACTGACGGCGGCGGTGCACAAATGCTGCGCAGCTAGCGCCATTCGACGGCCAACACCGCGGTTCCTGGTGTGTCCGCTGTGCCGTGCGTGTGATCATTGCTTGTACAGCCCTCTCGCAGTGTCCGGAGCAAGTATGGTGGGTCTGACACACCGGTGTCAATGTGTTCTTTTTTCCATTTCCAGGAGTGTAATTGCCCTCCATTTGATGAACAGCGTGATAGCTAGAAACCTGTAATGGAAAGTAATAATTGCCTATATAAATGTGATTTGGAAGTGCCATCTTATTGTGTGGATTCATAAAGAGATTATATTATTTAACATTTATGAATTGTGAATAATTGCAGCCACTCTGCAACTAAAACTGTCTATAATATGTATTAGGTTTTTATAAAATATCCCTTCCACTGACGGCCGTTCACAGAAGGGTTACTATTAATAAAACTGAGAATATGCATCCATAAAGTTGGTGGTATGTTTGATCGAAATTCAGGATATGGTGTACAGGGTGACAATTACTGAACTAAATGAAATAAAATCGTCGTAACATCTGAACGGTTTGCGTTGGGACATTCAAAGTGCACTACTGGCCACGGGGATGTGATGGGAATTCATTTGGATGGGTTCGTCACTAACCAACATTGGCGAATATGGGGGGCAGAGAATGCCTCAACGGGTGACTGTATGGTGTGCGAAGTCCAGTCACCGAATATTCAGTGCGATATTCCTTGATGGCATGGTCCCTACCGAACGGTACGTGAAGCTTTTGGAAGATGATTTCATCCCCATTATCCAAAGTGACCCTGATTTCGACAAAAGTGGTTCGTGCCAGACGGAGCTCGACCACATCGAAGCAGGAGAATGTTTGCTGTCCTGGAGGAGCACTTTGGGGACTGCATTCTGGCTTTGGGGTACCCAGATGCCACTGACATTGGTCTCGATTGGCCGCCATTTTCTCGGGATCTGAACAATTGCGACTCATTTTTGTGGGGCTATACTAAAGACATTAGTTAAGAAGAATCAATACTCAAAGAAGTGGGATACGGAAGTACTAAGGAATGGCGAGGTACACTTAAATTTCTCTAAGACTATAGATTCAGCAATAAGGAATAGCTCAGTAGGCAGTACAGTTGAAGAGAATGGACATCTCTAAGAAGGGCCATCATAGAACTTGGGAAGGCAAACATAGGTACAAAGACGGTAGCCGTGAAGAAACCATGGATAGCACAAAAAATACTTCAATTGATTGATGAAAGGAGCAAGTACAAAAATGTACGATGAAACTCAGGAAAACAGAAATACAAGCTGTTGAGGAATGAAATAAATAGGAAGTGCAAGGAAGCTAAGACGAACAGGCTGCAGGAAAAATGTGAAGACATCGAAAAAGAAGTGACTGTGTGAAGGACAGACTCAGCACACAAGAAAATCCAAACAGCCTTTGGTGACATTAAAAGCGAGGGTGGTAACATTAAGAGTGCAACGGGAATTCCACTGTTAAATGCAGAGGAGAGAGCGAGTAGGTGGAAAGAATACACTGAAAGCCTCTGTGAGGGGAAAGATTTTTCTGATGTGATAGAAGAAGAAGCAAGAGTCGATTTAGAAGAGATAGGGGATCCAGTATTAGAATCAGAATTTAAAAGAACATTGGAAGACTTAAGGACAAATAATGCAGAAGGGATAGATAACATTCCATCAGAATTTCAAAAATCATTGTGGGAAGCGGCAACAAAACGACTATTCACGTTGGTGTGTAGAATGTATGAGTCTGGTGACGTACCATCTGACTTTCGGTAAAGCATCATCCACACAATTCCGAAGACGGCAAGAGCTGACAAATACGAGAATTATTGCACAATCAGCTTAACAGCTCATGCATCCAAGTTGCTTACAAGAATAATACACAGAAGAATGGAAAAGAAAATTGAGGACGCTCTAGATGACGATCAATTTGGCTTTAGGAAAGGTAAAGGCACGAGAGAGGCAATTCTGTCGTTGCGGTTAATAATGGAAGCAAGACTAAAGAAAACTCAAGACACTTTCATAGGATCTGTTGACATGTAAAAAGCGTTCGACAATGTAAAATGGTGCAAGATGTTGGAAATTCTGAGAAAAATAGGGGTACGCTAAAGGGAGAAACGGGTCATACACAATATGTACAACAGTCAAGAGGGAATAATAAGAGTGGACGACCAAGAACCAAGTGGTCGTATTAAAAAGGGTGTATGACATGAGTGTAGCCTGTCGCCCCTATTGTTCAGTCTGTACATCGAGGAAGCAATGATGGAAATAAAAGAAAGCTTCAGGAGTGGAATTAAAATTCAAGGTGAAAGGATATCAATGATGCGATTCGCTGATGACATTGCTATCCTGAGTGAAAGTGAAGAAGAATTACATGATCTGCCGAACGGAATGAACAGAGTAATGAGTACATAGATAGGACTGAGAGTAAATCGAAGAAAGACGAAGGTAATGAGAAGTAGTAGAAATGAGAAAAGCGTGAAATTTAACATCAGCATTGATGGTCACTAGGTAGATGAAGTTTAGGAATTCTGCTACCTAGGCAGTAAAATGTCCAATGACTGACGGAGCAAGGTGGACATCAAAAACAGACTAGCTATGACAAAAAAAGGCATTCCTGGCCAAGAGAAGTCTACTAATATCAAATATCGGCCTTAATTTGAGGAAGATATTTCTGAGAATATACGCCTTGATTACAGCACTGTATGGTAGTGAAACATGGACTGTGGGAAAACCGGAATAGAAGAGAATCGAAGCATTTGAGATGTGGTGCTACAGACGATTGTTGAAAATTAGGTTGACTGATAAGGTAAGGAACGAGGGGGCTCTACGCAGAATCGGAGAGGAAAGGAATAAGGGGAAAACACTGATAAGGAAAAGGGACAGGATGATAGGACATCTGTTAAGACGTGAGGGAATGACTTCCATGACACTAGAGGGAGCTATAGAGGGCAAAAGCTGTAGTGGAAGACAGAAATTGGAATATATCCAGCAAATAACGGAGAACGTAGGTTGCAAGTGCTACTCTGAGATGAAGAGCCTAGCACAGGAGAAGAATTCGTGGCGAGCCGCATCAAACCAGTTAGAAGACTGATGGCAAAAAAAAAACTAAAGACAGGGTGTACATGAATAACCCCAAAACCATTCCTGAGCTAAAAACAGCAATCCAGGAGGCCATCAACAGCATTGATTTCTGGTATTTCAGCGGGTCAACAGAATTTTGTTATTCACATTACCGCCAATGATGGCAGGCTTATCGAACATGTCATAACCTAAATCCGAATATCTGTAGTGACGTTACATGTGGAATAAAGTATGTGCTCGTCGTAGCATGTTACTAATTTATTTTTTTCGTACAGTTCAATAATTGTCATCCTGTAAAATTTTCGCATTTATAGCAGACTTATTCACTTCTTCATCTTCTCCTTTGTTTGCATTGTGAACCAGGATGATAATATTATGAAAGACAGATTTCGAATAGACCAAGCATATATTACCGTGAAATATTTCTGAAACAGCAAAGAAATAACTGAAATTTCATAGCAATTTGTGAGCAGTGGCTGTTAATTAAATAAAATGTTTGTACGAATATGTTGAAACAAAACACCTTACAATATGGTCGGCGAGCGACACAGTTCCAGCCTTGTAAATTCGAAGCTGTATCGTAATTACACTATTGGCCATTAAAATTGCTACATCAAGAAGAAATGCAGATGATAAACGGGTATTCATTAGACAAATGTGTTATATTAGAACTGAGATGTGATTACATTTTCACGCAATTTGTGTGCATAGATCCTTAGAAAACAGTACCCAGAACAACCACCTCTGGCCTTAATGACGGCCTTGATACGGCTGGGCGTTGAGTCAAACAGAGCTTGGATGGCGTGCACAGGAACAGCTGCACATGCAGCATCAACGCGATACCACAGTTCACCAAGAGTAGTGACTGGCGTATTGTGACGAGCCAGTTGCTCGGCCATCATTGACCACACGTTTTCAGTTGGTGAGAGATCGGGAGAATTTGCTGGCCATGGCAGCAGTCGAACATTTTCTGTATCCAGAAAGGCCCGTACAGGACCTGCAACATGAGGTCGTGCGCCGGCCGCGGTGGCCGAGCGGTTCTAGGCGCCGCAGTCTGGTACAGCGCTGCTGCTACGGTCATAGGTTCGAATCCTGCCTCGGGCATGGATGTGTGTAATGTCCTTAGGTTGAAGTAGTTCTAAGTGTAGGGGACTGATAACCTCAGATGTTGAGTCCCATAGTGCTCAGAGCCATTTGAACCATGCGGTCGTGCATTATCCTGCTGAAATCTAGGGTTTCACAGGGATTGAATGAAGGGTAGATCCGCGGGTCGTAACACATCTGAAATGTAACGTCCACTGTTCAAAGTGCCGTCAATGCGAACAAGAGGGGACCGAGACGTGTAACCAATGGTCCCCCATACCATGACGCCGGGTGATACGCCAGTATTGCGATGACGAATACACGCTTTCCATCTGCGTTCACTGCGATGTCGCCAAACACGGATGCACCATCATGATGCTGTGAACATAACTTGGATTCATCCGAAAAATGACGTTTTTCCAACCGTGCACCCAGGTTCGTCGTTCAGTATACCATCGCAGGCGCTCCTGTCTGTGATGCCGGGTCAAGGGTAATCGCAGCCATGGTGTCCGAGCTGGTAGTTCATGCTGCTGCAAACGTCGCCAGACTGTTCGCGCAGATGGTTGTTGTCTTGCAAACTTCCCCATCTGTTGACTCAGGGATCTAGACGTGGCTGCACAATCCGTTACAGCCATTCGGATAAGATGCCTGTCATCTAGACTGGTAGTGATGTGAGGCTGTTGGGATCCACCACGGCGTTCCGTATTACCCTCCTGAACGCACCGATTCCATATTCTGCTAACAGTGATTGGATTTCGACCAACGCGAGCAGCAATGTCGCGATACGATAAACCGCAATCGCGATAGGCTACAATCCGACCTTTATCAAAGTCGGAAACGTGATGGTACGCGTTTCTCCTCCTTACACGAGGCATCACAACAACGTGTCACCAGGCAACGCCGGTCAACTGCTGTTTGTGTATGAGAAGTCGGTTGGAAACTTTCATCATGTCAGCACGTTGTAGGTGTCGTCACCTGGCGCCTACCTTGTTTGAATGCTCTGAAAAGCTAATCATTTGCATATCACAGCATCTTCTTTCTGTCGGTTTAATTTCGCGTTTGGAGCACTTCGTCCTCGTGGTGCAGCAGTTTTAATGGCCAGTAGTGTATCTGATGTAAACATTCATTTCTTGTGATTTTATTTTGCATTAAAAATTTTAATTTTGAACATTGCATTAAAAATCGAAAAATCTTTAAGAAGGTCGCCTAATTGGTCTACGAGATGCTGAATCTTTCTTTTGCAATACTGCAGAAAGACTTGGAAGAATTGTAGCCATTGGACGCGATTTCTGGCAGCGGTGTTTACGAGAATGTGCAGCCCCAAGATGACCGAGTTGTGGATGGCAACGTTGCACTACCAAGAGAGTAGATCATCCAATCAGCGTATAGCTCTGGCGCATTGTAGATCATCTGCAGCAGCAATCTGAGCAGGAGTCGGCACCGCTGTGACATAACGAACTGTTAGAAATCGGTTACTTCCAGGATAGCTCAGAGCCTAGTCATGTAGCATGCATTCCAGTGAACCCTTACCACGGCCATTTGGGGCTCCAGTTGTGTCAAAGCTACAGGTCATTATTCTACGGAAGGGTGGAGATCTGTTATGTTTTGTGGTGGAAACTGCTTGTGCCTCGGTGGCAATGACGGCCGTGTGTTGGTCGGAAGGAGGCCAGTTGAGGGCCAGCAACCAACCTGTCTGCGTGCTGTATACAGTGGACCTACATCTGGAGTTATGGTCCGGAGTGCGATTTCGCATGACAGCAGGAGCACGCTCCCTGACAGCAAAATTGTACGGCCATCTGGTGATTCGATCTGTTGTGCTCCCATTCATGGAGTGTTTTCTAACGGTGTACCGCTCATTTAACATACCGCTGTTGTAACCCAGCATGCTCTACAGAATGTCGACATGTTGCATTGGCCTCCTCGACCACCATATCTGTCTCCAATCGAGCGCATATGGGACACCATCGGACGATAACTCCAGCGTCATAGACAAATAGCAGTAACTATCCCTGTATTGGCCGACCAAGTGCATCAAACATAGAATTCCATCCCACAAACTGACATCCGGCACCTGTACGACACAATGCATAGACGTCTGCATGCTTGCTTTCATCATTCTGACGGTTACATTGGTTATTAATGAACCAGCATTTCATGTTTGCAATAGCTTATTTCCCGCTTACATTAATCCGTGATCTTGCAACGTTAATCACTAAAACACGTTGCCTTGGCAAACGTATCCCAAAAATTGCATTAAACAATTAATTTTTAGTGTGCGAATTTTTTGCGTGATTGTATATTTGTTTTTTAAAGAAATATGATCAAGAGAAGGATCTTATGACTAGATAAGTGTTGCTTCTTGACTATCTGTCTGACTGAAGGTTGTTAGTAATAAATAATTATGTAGCGCAGTTGCAGGCCACGAACCATGCTCGAGAAAGAGAGAGAGAGAGAGAGAGAGAGAGAGAGAGAGAGAGGCATATCGAGGGAGATATGGGAGGACAGGGTGAAAGTGTCATATACAGCAGTGATGCAATAAGTAAAAGTTAAATTGAAGAGGCAGAAGGGAGATTGTAGGGTACCGAATGTCTTTTGGAGTGTGCGTCAATGAGGAAATTCTCGTATGATTGAAAAATTTCACGTACCTCTCAGCACGTTAGGCGGTGTCGTATCCTCTACGTTACGAGTAGACTCTGGTGAGGGGTAAATCCTATTTCGTGTAGTTTGTATTTTTATTAATCTTTTGGTGGATTATCCTATCTGCTGATATCGTGCATTCGATATGATCAACCGGGTTCGGATATTTGCTGAATTCCTTTTCCAGGCGTTTCAGTTATTTTCAGTTTCAACCTTACTTATGCAATGAAATGGATATCATCTTACTTATTGGATTTCTGTAAAGTGAATTTTGTGCATAACTTAACTCTTCGAAAAATGTGTGGAGCTGTTTGATGGCAACTGATTCAGCTTGCGTCAATTGGCGCTACGCTCCTTTTGGGCTCTGTCTCGTCGATTACGTAGTCTCTAAGGCTTCTGTGAAGTTGTTGAGGGTAATGAAACGCGTTTCTCAGATAGATGGCACAACATTTTGCTCTGATGTTTACAAGTAGTACTCCTGTTTCATAGAACATTATAATGTGGGGAATTTTAAATGGTTCACCCTTCTGAAGAAAGCACCTAACAGCGAGTTCCATTCTAAGTGATGTTGCGACTGGAACTGGAAAAACGTAACCTAGATACTATAACTCACCCCTACATAAAACGTTGCTTACATCAGCGAAATAGAAAAACGCCTAAGACTGCTTTAAATTCATAAAAACTGATATGATATTGTTATTTAAAATTCTTCAGGTCGTTTCAGTGAAAATACAACTCTGTCTTTTAAATAAAACTTTCTCACGGCGCATAGTTTGTTAACGGATTTCCTAAATTAATTATCTTCTATTTCTTCTAGTTCGGTCCAAGCTGAAGTTACTGAATAATGTCTGTTCTGTGTGGCTGCGTTAAGAAGGCGTTGAAATGCGTAAAGAAATCTAGAAAATGTCGCCTATATACGAGGGCTATCCACAAAGTACATTACGTTTTGGAATTAAAAATAAATAAAGTATTAGAAATTTTTTTTATTATATGCAGATGAAAGCCACACTTAAATACTACTTTTCTACATAGTTGTTATTTAAATTAAGGCACTTATCGTAGCGATGGACGAGCTTGGAAATTCCTTCGTCGTAAAATTCGGCCGCCTGCGCCTTCAACCACGTGGTTACCGTGCGTCGTCATCAAAACGCTGCGTAGCCAACCACTTCTTCATTGCTGGGAATAAGTGGAAGTCGCTCGGTGCCAGGTCGGGACTGTACGGCGGATGAGGAAACAACTCGCACTTAAAAGATTCGAGAACTTCACGAGTGGCATTTGCCGTGTGGGCCCGGGCGTTGTCGTGAATCAGCAAGATCTTTGAGCCCAACTTTCCCCTACGCTTGTTTTGTATTGCTCTTCTGAGGTTGTGCAGAGTTTGGCAATACCTTTGAGAGTTTATTGTAGTGCCTCTTACCACGAAATCCACAAAAATCACACCTTTTCTGTCCCAGAAGAAGAGGTAACCACGTGGTTGAAGGCGCAGGCGGCCGAATTTTACGACGAAGGAATTTCCAAGCTTGTACATCGCTACGATAAGTGCCTTAATTTAAATGGCAACTATGTAGAAAAGTAGTATTTAAGTGTGGCTTTCATCTGTATATAATAAAAAAAATTCCAATACTTTATTTATTTTTAATTCCAAAACGTAATGTACTTTGTGGATAGCCCTCGTAAATATCGGACTTCGAAAGGTACTAACAAATACAGCAAATTCTTGTTTGCAGGTATTTAAACTACGATC
Organism: Schistocerca nitens; assembly: GCF_023898315.1. Lineage (NCBI taxonomy): Eukaryota > Metazoa > Arthropoda > Insecta > Orthoptera > Acrididae > Schistocerca > Schistocerca nitens. Next base: position 298,816,182 of record NC_064620.1, read on the forward strand.
GGTCGAGAATGCCGACCGATCGTCCAAACTTCAACACGAAGTGTCTGCTAGTACAATTAGTGAGGCCAAACCCATTGGTTAAAAATAAATTAAATTTGAAAGATAGCTTGAGGTGATAAAATCACTTGAATAAAAAATTAGATCCTTTTTATGATGATGTTATTGGAATAAAGAAGCTTACACTTACAGAACAAGTACATGTATCACGTCGAAGTGTCGAGAAGAAAGAGAGAGAGAGAGAGAGAGAGAGAGTGAGTGAGAGAGAGAGAGACATAAGTCAATTATCAACCATCGTTTTGTAATCATTGGATGAAAAACAAACTGGACACAGTGATAAACCTTACATAATAGTTTCATTGAATTGCAGTTCCTTGACAAATGACAATATTGATTAGACACTTCGACACAAGTAATTGCAAGCAACGGCTTAAAATACTAAACTCGTTAACATCAGCAAAATTATAGTCCTGATACTATACTATGGGCAGCACCCAATATTTTTAAAATAACTCTTATAGCTCCCAGCCTCAAATCTGCAGTTGACTGCGCTAGCTCTTCGCAGGAGTTTTCTGAAACGCGGACCTAGTATTTTAATAGTGTCGAGGCTCAAATCCAGTTAAAATGCTTTTTGCTCTGTGTACGTAAGTCTAGATTTTCGCGTGTTTATTGCTATGTTAGAGGTAGCTATCGGCTAGCTCCCGTGTCGTTCTGTATCTTCCTTTACTGATACTCATAGGTTGGCATCACATACATAAATGCACACTGCCCTCCTAGATACTGCGTCCCACAAGTCTTCCATTGAATAACTGCAAGCAAGGTCCCCATTGAGCAAGCGAATAAAGTTACTGACAACAGGCGCCCTATCTAACCAAGCGGATTGTTTTGATCGGTTTGCTTTTGATGCCACTGATTCGAATTCTTGACGAGGCTTTGTGCGTTACCTTAAAAAATCTACACATAACCCATTTGTATCAAGGTGTTATTTAGATAGTGATAATTCACAGGACCAAATGTTTTGCGAAAATCGCCGCGCGCGATTAGCCGAGCGATCTAAGGCGTTGCAGTCATGGACTGTGCGGCTGGTCCCGGCGGAGGTTCGAGTCCTCCCTCGGGCATGGGTGTGTGTGTTGGTCCTTCGGATAATTTAGATTAAGTAGTGTGTAAGCTTAGATACTGATGACCTTAGCAGTTAAGTCCCATAAGATTTCACACACATTTTTTGTGAAAGTCAGTCGGCAGAATTCCTGATTCGACTTTGACAGTACATAAAACTGATGCCTTTTGGTGACGTTGGTTAGAGTATGAACGGCAGATCATCCGCTATCGAAACAGGTCAACAAGTTTCTTTCTTCCCACAGTTATGCCTCTTTAGGGGTCATGACTCTTAATATGCAACACAACGGTGCTATATAATGTTTTAATACTCTAAATAGTAATTGATTGTTTCTTCTGTAAATTTTAAAATATCATTTGTAACTGAAAATGGCATAGGTTCTTTGTAATTAATGAAGATGTTGGACAAATCTAAATTACCTTTGTGAAATAATGTATTTTATGCAGGATCAATGTCCACGAGGAACCGATCTGGAATGTTAGGTAAAGTTTGCGTCGTTTGCAAAGGGTAAATTAAAATTCAAAATTCGTGTCTGACTGTTGCCAAGTGACGTCAGAGCGAGTGCGCAGCACTGCAGTGTTAGACACGCGAGTGTGTGTACGCGCGTGCTGCGTGTAGAGTGGCAGGGTAGATCCATGTGAGACCAATTTAGAAATTGGGAGACACACAACAGCGTGGGTAGTGTAAGTAGATGTACAAGGGTCGGGACACATGAAGATCCTGCCCCGTGACTGGTCATTGCTAATCGAAGTGTGTCCGTAACGTATGGACAACGAAGATATCGTCACAAACTCTCCGATGAACTGTAAGATTGTTATTTCCGTTCAAACTAAAAATATTGTAAGGCACACCTAGTGATTTCAAATGAACTATCTTCTAAATAATAATTGTTTGATGTTAAAAGTTTAGTCCCCGTCTCATCATTCACGTACGTTATTGTGACCTTGACTGGGGCGCTGTACTTTTCCTGCTATAGAAAATCAGCGGTATCGTTTATTAACAGAAGATAATAATGAAATGAGCAATTACTATTAATTCTGATTTCGTGTTGAAAATTATCAATAATGACACCTGAGCGTGTTAGCTATTCTGTTACACAATAATCAGAAACAATGCTCCTTATTACAATGTAACTGAAGTTATAATAAAATAAATTTAATTGAAGGGCTACTGGGAAACTGCGATTCTAATTACAACAATATAAACGTTACATATTTCAGTTTTTGTTGTTTATCAACTGTGTTATTTTTCTAGTGGCTTAAGTTCAAAAATGGTTCATATGGCTCTGAGCACTATGGGACTTAACATCTGTGGTCATCAGTCCCCTAGAACTTAGAACTACTTAAACCTAACTAACCTAAGGACATCACACATATCCATGCCCGAGGCAGGATTCGAACCTCCGACCGTAGCAGTCGCGCGGTTCCGGACTGCGCGCCTAGAACCGCTAGACCACCGCGGCCGGCAGTGGCTTAAGTGATTCGTACTCTAGCGTTACAATAATGTTGAAGGTTAATTATTATTTAGTCATTCAAATGACTTCAAAATTACTTAAGATTGGAAATTTCAATGTGTTTCACTTACAGTTTCCACGCTTTCTCACATGTAAGTAAATGTTACGTAATTGATGATATAATAGAAAGTTTTCGCCAGTCAGTCTTTTAGTAACGAGCATTTATGTATTATTCGAACTTAACAATTTAAAGCAACATTTTCTCACTGCTGTGTGTGTGTGTGTGTGTGTGTATTGTGAACCTCCTGCTGTCACACGTTTACTTAAAGAAACCCGTCATTATTAGTGTTACGGTTATCGTTTTAGTGGCCAACACGCATTGCCCATTGGCTTGTCAATCTTTTGATTATTTACAAATTATTTAATTTTATTTTGGTGTTGACTATTCGATATTTCGTGGTACACCATTTCGTTTCGTACTTTATTGTGTGTGTGAATGCACTGTTTTACATTCATTATTCAAAATCCAAGTAAGCAGGGAGTATACGATGTTATTTGCAAAAACAACTTGTTGTATACTTCTTCCGACTAGTTAGTTTCACATTCCGGAAATGATTGTCTTAAACATTTTCTTGTTACGGTTAGGTTCACGTGGTCACGGCAAATAATTTCACAATAACAAGTCAAGGGGGACGTTATAAGTCCTTGAATTACAGCAGGAATATAGCTCGTTTCTGTTTCTGAATTTTTCGCCAGTTCCCAATATTTCGCAATAAAGTTCTACAAGCGGTTCTTGGGACTCCTTGTAATGACATTAAACACCAATTTATCTTTCAGAAATGCATTTTTCTATTCTCAAAAATGTATATCAATTTTTCGGCTTTTTTGGGTATGCCCGTTCTTTTGTGTATAATATCGACCTATGTTCTTCCATTGTTGCCAATATTTCTCGCTGCGTCCTGATAGTTTTTCCACCAGCTGTTTCAATTTGAATTTGGAATGTTAATTTTCTCTTCGTATTACAACTTTCTTGGACTTGGTAGTAGATCATACACCTTCTCAGGGCGATTCACAACTTTGTTGGAAGGGCAACGCGACATGAAATTTAGTCCATATAAAGGAAGAACCTTTTCTTAAATCCTTTGGATTAAACTCAAATCACCGTTTCCGACATCTGATAAAATTATAAACATAATGAAGGCAATCAAGTGAGGATTACTTTTATATTAAGCAACTACACAAACATGATATGCAAATGCTCGAACAGTCCACGGGTATACTGCCGGTTCATAGTGTCCAACGGGCACAGTATTTCGGCGATCAGACATGTCGCCATCGTCAGGTGCGCTGACGAACTGAGCTCCTGAGGGCGGGCGGCCAATTTAAATCCCCTCCCTCCGCAGGCCGCTCTCTTCGCCGTCCGCGCCCGCGCGCCAGCGGTCGCGAAGACGTGGGCGTCGGAATCTGTCGTAGCGTCGATGTGCTTGCTACGTCCGCCCTGGTCGCCAGTTCGTACTTCTTGCTGAGAGTCTTCTTAATTACATTCAATGCCGGGTCCCAAGCCTTGCTGAGATTGTAGCCGCAATCTCGGTTGATAAGATCTTCCCTGGTGCGAATTTCGATAGGCTGCCTCTCTTGCTTACTCACATGAGTGTTCAGGTAATGTTTCACAGTTGCTGAATTCCATATGGTATGATAATAGTTTCAGCCATTGTGAACCTCGAGCTACTGAAATGCGCCTCTTCTTCCAGTGAATTTAAACATTCGCACGTCCATTATGTAACATGTCCGCCTCCAATCCGGTTCGGTGGACATCCTTCATATCTCCTTATGCTGCTCTAAACAGTTTGCCAGAGAGTACCTAACACTTTCGCAAAAGCGTTGTTATGAAGATCGTACGTGGCTTTCACGTAAATGAATGGTAAATGTTGACTGTATCCAGGATTAGTTACAGATCCCCAAACTTTTCCACACAGGTGTTACTCTCTTGAACGGCTGCTTCCACCATGGCACTTTCCTTCGTCATCTCGGAAGCTGACGTATCAGGCACCCACACTCAGTGTCCCCTCCTCTCACGCCTAACCGCTCTACTCAGTTCTACCATCGAACTCACCGCAATAATGATCCATCACTCTTGATGGCGTCATGTATAACACAACATTGTGCGCACTTTTGTCCATCTTACATCACCAAATTTCTCTAATTTACGTGGTATTCCTACCTATCTCATCACAACCCTTTCTCCCTTAGGATACATTACAGGCTTTACAGACATTAAACTACTAAGAGACCTCACAAAACTTCCGTATTTAAACTATACATAAGGTTCTCCTTATTATACTCTTCATAACTTTACGTCTGTTTTAACAGATCAACATCTATCCCCATTCTATACGTACAGTCATGCTCAAAAGTTCCGAACGACCTCAATTGCATTTCGCCTGATTCGCATACAACCCTCATAACGCAACTGTCTAGCAGGTCCTCTAATCGCTCCTCGGTACAGTCGTTTGACTATTGAAAATGGTTCCAACAAATCACCACTAGAAAACACTGTTCTGTATCGCAGTGACTCAAGATGTGAAGTAATATCACGATACTACAAATATCGAGGAACACCTTATCACAGATAAGACTGTCCTTAAGGCTTGTAAGCTCACATTTATTACAATAAATGACATACCTGAAATGTTACCACTCTCATTATTACGTCAGATAGGTAATGCACTTAGTAAGTTCGTCATATTAATGATTTCCTCTTCAAAGTAACACACTGTACTTATTATTTAACACAAAATGACATTAAAAATTTAAGTTATTCACGAGCTGCTAGTTGAGAATATGTATGAAATTCAAATGACACGACGAACCGTCTCGTTCTGCATAAGGATTCAAACCCAGGTCATGCAGTCTAAGGAAAGATTTCGTGACTGACAGAAACTAACAGTCATTGATGATTAGACATACAGAGAATGATATACCTCGATTTTAGACAGTATCAGTTAGGAAATATCAACTTTAAATTACATAACGTAAACATTTTTAACGGACGCGAATTCCTACCCAGCGTCTATTGTCCCTGTTAACAAACTACGATAGATGTTAAATATTGCTTTTTCACATGTAACTTACTTGAAATTCCGTGAGGTAAAGGTCTGTGTTGGTCAGGGATTCGAACCCGGAACCTAATCGGATTGTTATCGAAGATCAGTCAACTGTGACATGTCGGATTATCTCGGCAGTAGCCAGATATTTAACTGTAATGACGAGACGAAACATTCATTTTTTCCTTCCCAGGACTCCAACCCGGCGCCTATCGCTGTTATATTCTAGAGAAAACGAACGTTAAATATGGGTTTGTTCCACCAGCAGCGATATGTGAGCATGTTTGAACTAGAAATAATATGACGATGAGTTCAGTGCTGACTGGTAATCGAACCCCACACATATCGTTCTTGACTACACACACAGAGGCGTCAGCTACCGAATTTTTCTCCACCAACAGCTCGAAATAACATAATTGAACTTACAGTGATCTCGCAAATAGTTCTGTGTCTCCCTATGAGTCAAGAACGACACAAATCGTTAGTGTCGACTACTAATGAAAAGACTTTAAAAATCGAAATTATTATCCACGAGCAGATAGGTGTTCTCATGCTAGAGCTTGATAATACATAATGAAAAATTTAGTGCCGCACCAGCATTCGAACCCATTCACGCGCAATATGTGGAGATGTTGAGGAATCTGCAGTTTTGAACAAACAACAAACTCTATTCGAGCTGTATTGTCACGAAGGGACCAAATTCCGTGTAAAGGAAGTGAAAGGTCCCCTTTGAACAATTATACATGACTGTGCTTAAACTGACACACAATATTTTTTAGCGCAACGCAATCTGACTTTCAATAATCCCTACAAAAGAATGGCCCTGACTAACATTAAACTATACGTTTCACAAATCACTTACCTCACAAAAATCTTCGTTACTCAAGCTACTGCAATACAGCGAGCGCCACAACTGCCAGCTAAATAAAAGATTCAAACTACTGAAGGCACTAGCTACTGATAGGCATAGTTAGCAAATGAAAGATTTTGATAGAGAACAAACAATGTATTTACCTCAATAGTGTTCAAAATTCATAATGTATATAGCAGTTCATGACATCCAGTCTTACAAATTTCAAAACTCCGCCATTTCTCTCCCCACATCCACCACTGTTGGCGGCTCACCTCCAACTGCGCAACGCTACGCGCTGTTAACAGCCAACAGCCCAACACTACAATGGCGAGTATTACAACAATGCAAAGCAGCCACAGACTGCACACAGCACAGCCAGTGATTTTCATACAGAGCGCTACGTGGCGTTACCAATAAAAAAACCTAAACAGCCTACTTACATAGCCCCCATGCTCCCCACAAAAAATTTTACAAATTGTTTTGGGCAGTGCCCAATAATGATTTGATAAAATTTTTCATAATTACAATAACAAAGATATCAAATGCACACACTTATTGATACAATGTTGGTCAGAAGCTAAATTCTCTCACAGTCCATACAGACAGTCCTGATCATTCATCACAGTAAAATTGCAGGTTTTTTTTCACAAAGTCTCATTAGTAAAAGAAAATGCACATGGAAGTAGTGGATTTCCATGCAGTCTTGAAGAAGTAGTGCTGTCCTTCCAACGGAAAGACAGTGTTGACTCTTGACATGCAGACAGGTAATGGGCCACGACAGAGCAAACCCACTGCAGAGTCAGTTGAAGTATTGAAGAATATTGGTATGTAGGTCATCACAGAGCAGACCAACTATAGTCTTGGTAGAGAGTATGGTATTGGTGGGCCACCAGAGGTGCAGACCCACTGAAGTCCCTGTAGAGATGGCTAGCAGCCATCTGTTGCGACTGTGCAGGTGCACAATCACCATTGAAGAGTCTTGTGGAGAATATAGCAAGTCCATAAACCACCACTTGTGCACTCACAAAAATTTTTTTGAAATGCCCTTAGAACCAGCAATGCTGTTATCCAGTCCCTTGCTGAATTATCAACACATGTGCAAACACTAACAGTCCCAACTTCTCACATATTGTGCATTACTATGACCAACAGAAATGTATGCAGTGAAATGAATGCTTACAAGTTACTTAATTTGATGAACTGGTGTCAATTACAATATTATAACATGAGAATACAATAACAAAGGTACAAAATACATCATTAAAGAACATAACAATACAGATAACATTTGTAGTAATACAGGCTTTACAAAAGAATAGAAATATACATATACATCAGTGTTACAGGAATTATGACATAAGTACATACATAAAAGATCACAATAACTTTCGAAACATCAACATGAGCATTAAAACAAAACAGAACAAATTATGTCTAAACACCTTTACGAAAAAAAACATAGTATTTGAAAAATTCTACAACATAATTCTTATTAGCTAAACACATAAAGACAGGAAAAACACAAATATACAAGAGTACACAAACACATAGCAGAATAACACAGGGGGAAATGACAGGGTTTGTTTTCAGTGTAACATTTGGTACTGCAGTATTTTGCAAACAAAACCTTTTTTTTCTTGGAGATCTCCCTTCATTCATCATTATTCTCAAAAAGTCCAATCTATACCTGCTTTCTGTACTTTTCTCGTATAACTTCTAGATGCATTTCTTCGAATACATCGCAACTCATTCTCTTATATAGTCTACCCCCTCTTAAGCTAACTTAAATCTGCTGAGCTCAGATGGTAAACTAAGGGATGAGGCAATGCAGCAGCACAAAACAATTAATACAAACAGCAATGAAAAAAAATGGAAATTGTCAAAGGAAGCTACAGTAAATCTAAATTACCAAGCAATGCAACATTACAACTAATATGAGCCAATGTGCAGCACAAGAAAAATAAATCAGTAGTAAAACTAGCTTAACAGAGTAATACAAAGGGAAATTTAGTAGCACTATTCCTGGCAAACAGCAGCAGCAAATGTAATAACTTATATCTAAACATGACAAAGCTCAAGCAGAAAAATTATTACACTAAAAACAACAATCTAAATGTCTATGTAATTAAAGTGGTGCACCACAACTTAATCTACCATAAAAATTACCAAGTACTTGAAAAGTAAATTATGTATGCAGTTACTGTTATTAGTCCCTTCTTACTGTTCTTTCCATTGTAAGAGCTCCTTTTTCGAAGAATGTGGATCATAAAATAATTATTTAATAGATCTGTTGACAGAAAGTGTTCACACTAGCAAATGCACTTAATTTTGTTTTATAAAACCAATGCTGCAACACAGCTGGAGATCTGATATTAAACAAAATGAGAAATCTCTCAACTAGAAAGGCAGTAGATGTAAAATGTTTCACATCATTTCATTAGGCATTTTAGTAAATATCATAAATTAAGAGCTCCACAGTGTAATCATATGTTTTCAAGTTTGAGCGTGTCGTATTTGTGATGCTTTCGACAAAGAAATGTCAATAGCGAGGATAATGGCCTCTTTTTTTTTTCTCCACCTAATGGCGTTCCCTTGTCAGACGACTATCTGTCAGCTGAGCGCCCAAAACGCATTACGTCAAGGTCACTTACCTTTCTTACTGAAATATTTATGACAGCAGTTTCCGCTACAGTGACAGTCTCATATAAAAATATTTTCACAGGTTGACAATTTGCATTACAAATGTGTAGAAAATAAAATCCTATAAATATAACAGTGTCCAAAAAATTTCCGACAGCATTGTAATACATTCACGCATGTACACACATTTCATAATTCTTAAAGTACGATTCTTGGTTTCCAACATCCTTTTCCACAAATCAGAGTCCCTAACCACTACTCATTATTCCTTACCTTATTACACATATACATATTCGTCGACACTTCTTCAATATTTCATCACAACAAATACAAAGCATAATCAAATTCCTCATATAGCATCAGCTTATTGATCAGAAACATACCTTAGCAGCATAATACACATCGTTGCCGTAAAAATAACATCATAACACCTCATTCAAATCTCGAAAACGTCGTAGCTTTCTACAATAATTTCAAAACCTAAAAAAAATTCTCTGCTCATGTCAAAAGTATCATCTACTTCAAACGTACTTTAAAAATCATGATCGCATACCAAATACATCATTCAAAGCTCTCATAGTATCACAATGGTTCCGAAAAAATATGAACAGTTCACAAAGTACAGACAAAATACAATTTCATAAGTATGAAATTATCCAACTGTGTAATTGCGTAAACATGTGTCACTGATGTAGTAAAAAAAAATTTTTGTCTCTCTAAGTTAAATGATCAGATAGCTGTGTAATTTATGTGTTAGGGAAATATGGTACCGATGTGTAAAGTTGTATAAGCAAATACCACATTAGCTAGGGCTCCTTGTGCTTGCCAAACACATCGTACCCAAAGTAGGCGTGTACCCCCTGAGGATTAATGTAATTATACCCTCAGGTGTTACAGATTACAGCAATGGAATGAAATGTATCATGGAAAACTTTTTTTGTAATTCAAAAATCTTGAAAAGTAAATGGTTTAAGTACAAAATTAATCACTCAAATGCGTGTCCTGTAGCGCTAAATGTACGTCTTGCTGTAAGATAATTCTGTGGAAGTGTCGTAGTTATCGTTCTCTGTAAGCAAAGTTCTGCTGAAGTCAATGTACTTACCTCATCATAAACGAAAGTGAAATGCTTTGCGTATAGATATCGTAGTTATTAAGTACCTTACCGTGATCAAGAAAGTACTATAATGTAACGTATTGTTGTGCCACGAAAAAGGCTGTCTGATTGTAGCTATACCACAAAAGTTACTACTAAAACATGTTTTACTTTCCAGAATAATTCAGAAAAACTGTGCAGATATAAAACAGAAACACCGCAAAAGCAACAATGTAAATTGTGTCACACATCAGTAGCGTTGTGATATAATCGTGTAGCTTTCAAAGAAACCAAATACTAAGTCATCTTTAATCTCACAAAAACTACTTCAAATAAGGAATGTCTTTTCAAGTAAACCATAATGTTGCAATAAAATCTCATTAGCAGTATATGTTCCAAGTATGTAAGCCTTATAGTCGTTACGTAATCGTGCAACTAACAAGCAAGAATGTACACACATAGTAACACTGTGTCGTCTGTTCACTATAACAATGCATTTGTAAATACTATCTAAATATGTTCCCTAGGTTCTAGACTGGATAGTTAACTTCAAAACATTGTTGCATGTTAACAGTTTCTAAGTGTGATAAATTGTACTAGTAGTGTGAAGTGAAAAATTTTATTGGGAAGACTTAAGTTAAAAAGCAGATTATATTTCTATAAATGGTGTTACATGCGAAATGTGGTGCAAGCCTTTACTCTTCCTACAATGCAGACCTCCAGCTTCAACGGAATTATCATGTGGTATATGGTACATCGGTAAAGAATGCTCAAATTTTTCTCAAGGTTAGCGTCTATGTTATTTTTCTCTGAGCCAGCCGGCGCACGTGGCTGCCTGCGGTGCGAGTCATTGTCTGTCTCTTTGTTGGCGAGCGTCGTTATTGGGATTAGGAGACCTATCTTCTACAAATTCACCTTGCCGAGAAGGCCCTGCCCTGTTTGAAGCTCGCCAGTTCTGATGGAATTCAGGTCTGTCTCTTTGTCGGTAGTTTACATAGTTTCTTGTTTGAAGGTCATGTAGTGGAGAATTTCTCCCGGAATCGTAACTGCGTGGTGGCCCGTTGTGTCTGAAGTTATTCTGTCTCCATTGATAATAATTGTTTTTGTTCCCATATTGTCTGTTTCTACGGTAATCTCTGTTATATTCATTACTACGGAAATGCGATCTTTCTCTGTAACTATTATTACTCTGATAGTGGTTGTCATATGGGTGGTGTCTGTTTTGGTCACGATTTGCATTGTAAGAATAGACTTGTCGTGTTCAGTTATTGTTTCTGTCGTCACAGAATTGTGACGGATGTGACCTGTAGTGATTGTTTTCCTGTTTTCGCAACCCGTGACTGTTTGAGTAAATTTCTAATACTTGCAAGAGTCCCTGAAAAGCTTCAATGTCGTCTTTGCAACGTCCTACCAAAATAATATTTCTTAAATGTTCAGGCAATTTCATTAAGCAAATGCGGATGAGTTCTGAAGGGCTGTATGGGTTTGAAAGATATTGATTCTTATGCAACATGTCTTCAAAATATTTGACAAGACTGGAAAATTCAGATTGTTCAAAGTATTTTAAACATAGCTGCACAACAGCAACGGTTCCACGTAATAGAATTATAAACAGCCGACCAGTTCCAATGGGTAAAGAAATCTTTACCTAGGTTTCAACAAATTTAAATTTGGCTTCTTCAGAAGGTGGCAATTTTACATTAGTATGGACTGATGTATCATCGCCGTTTTTACAAATGTCTGCATAGATCCATTTGTCCAAATTAAAATATAGCCCTAAAAATAGGGTTTGTCATGTAAATATCAATTAGTACATGGATGTTGCAGAGCTCACAAGCGAGCATTCTCTGAAAATTATTTCCAGCAGTTATTTCATGAGCCCTCGCTAATAGTAAACGTTTATGAAAACACGCCTGACCTCTTGACAACAAATATTTCTGACTTAATAACGAGCATCAAAACCGATTCAGGGATTAGTGAACCCAGGGTTGTAGTAGCGAGACTGAATATTGTAATCCGCAAATTCTCCGAAAATAAGCGAAAAGTATACATATTCAATAGAGCAGATAAAAATTCACTTGACGCATTCCTGAGAGACAAGCTGCACTCATTCCAAATTAATAATACAAATGTATACCAGATGTGGCTTAAATTCAAAGAAATTGTACCGACAGCAATTGAGAGATTTATACCAAATAAATTGGTAGAACACTGTTGCAGAAACAACGAAACAAACATGCCAAATTTAAACAGGCGCAAAATCCCCAAGATTGTCGATGTTTTACAGAAGCTGGAAATTTAGCGCAGACTTCAATGCGAGATACTTATAACAGTTTCCACAACGAATCTTTGTCTCGAAATCTGGCGGAAAATCCAGAGAGATTCTGGTCGCATGCGAAGTATGTTATCGGCAAGAAACAATCATTGCCTTGTCTGCGCTATAGCAATGGAGATACTATCGAAGACAGTGCTGCGAAAGCAGAGTTAATAAACACAGCCTTCCGAAATGCCTTCACAAAAGAAGACGAAGTAAATATTCCAGAATTCGAATCGAGAACAGCTGCCAACATGACTAACGTAGAAGTAAATATCCTCGGAGTAGTGAACCAACTTAAATCACGTAATAAAAGCAAGTCTTCTGGTCCAGACTGTATACCAATTAGGTTCCTTTCGGAGTATGCTGATGCTTTAGCTCCATACTTAACAATCATATACAACCGTTCGCTCGGCGAAAGATCCGTACCCAAAGAATGGAAAGTTCCACAGGTCACACCAATATTAAAAAAAAGTTAATAGGAGTAATCCACTAAATTACAGGCTCCTCTCGTTAACGTCGAAATGCAGCAGGATTTTGGAACATATATTGTGTTAGAACATTATGAATTACCTCGAAGAAAGCGGTCTATTGACACACAGTCAACATGGGCTTAGAAAACATCGTTCCTGTGAAACACAACTAGCTCTTTATTCACATGAAGTGTTGAGCGCTGTTGACAAGGGATTTCAGATCGATTCCATATTTCTGGAATTCCGGAAGGCTTTTGACACTGTACCACACAAGCGGCTCGTAGTGAAATTGCGCGCTTATGGAATATCGTCTCAGTTATGTGGCTGGATCCGTGATTTCCTGTCACAGAGGTCACAGTTGGAAGTAATTGACGGAAGGTCATCGAGTAAAACAGAAGTGATTTCTGGCGTTCCCCAAGGCAGTGTTATAGGCCCTTTGCTTTTCCTTATCTATATAAACGATTTGGGAGACAATCTGAGCAGCCGTCTTCGGTTGCTTGCAGATGAGACTGTTGTTTATCGACTAATAAAGTCATCAGAAGATCAAAACAAACTGCAAAACGATTTAGAAAAGATATCTGAATGGTACGAAAAGTGGCAGTTGACCCTAAATAATGAAAAGTGTCATGTCGTTCACATGAGTGCTAAAAGGAACTCTTAACTTCGGTTGCAAGATAAATCAGTCTAACCATAAAGCCGTAAATTCAACTAAATACCTAGGTATTATAATTACGAACAACTTAAATTGGAAGGGACACATAGAAAACGTTGTGGGGAAGGCTAACCAAAGACTGCGTTTTATTGGCAGGACAATTAGAAAATGTAACAGACCTAGTAAGGAGACTGCCTACACAACTCGTGTCCGTCCTCTTTTAGAATACTGCTGCGCGGTGTGGGATCCTTACCAGATAGGACTGACGGAGTACATCGAAAAAGTTCAAAGAAAGGCTGCACGTTTTGTGTTATCGCGAAATATGGAAGAGAGTGTTACAGAAATGGTACAGGATTTGGGCTGGACATTATTAAAAGAAAGGCGTTTTACGTTGCGACGGAACCTTCTCAGAAAATTCCAGTCACCAACTTTTTCCTCCAAATGCGAAAATATTTTGTTGACACCGACTACATAGGGAGGAACGATCACCACGATGAAATAAGGGAAATCAGAGTCCTTACGGAAAGATATAGGTGTTCATTCTTTCCGCGCGCTATACGATTGGAATAATAGAGAATTGTGAAGGTGGTTCGATGAACCCTCTGCCAGGCACTTAAATGTGATTTGCAGAGTATCCATGTAGATGTAGATGTGGATATCAATTTTCCTTTGTGACTGGACTATTTCTGCTAATTATTCAGTACTGTATATTAGTGGCTCCCAAAATGAAAAATCTGCATCGAATTTAAAATGTAATACTGAATACATCTTTATCAAATCACACTTCATGTCTTTATTGTTTTGTAGACATCCCACCTGTTCCAGTGTCTTCGTACAACAATTTTCAGCAGAAACAGCTGCTGTAACGCAATATGTCTGCCGCTACCATAGTCATTGTGACAGTAGAGATTCTCTAGTGGTGTAACATTATCTCCGAGAAGTAAAAGAAGCAGCTGCTAGAGGAAGATAAGGTTTACAAGGAAGTAAGGACAAGAAAAGTCGGCTCGTATAATAATATGTTCTCTGGCTCTCATTTAGCGCCCATTTCTTTTTTAATTTTTGAAAAAGTTTAACCATTTTTCTCTTTATTTTCTTAATATCTTTCGAATCTATAGTTATAACCCTTGTTTAGTTGTATGATTTCCTCATAATGTGGATCAGAAATTATTTTGTGCTGTCTTCCATTCGCATACTCTAGTGGTATGCGTTGCGGCTTTCTGAGGTCAGCTTCGCGCAGTATACCCATCATTGCGTTATATTTTCCCTCCACAGTACGACGTATCTCACTGTATACGTGCACTGTGGCACTCATTTTATTCTTGTTCATAATCTGTTCCACTTAACTGTGTAAATAGTATAATAGTAACAGATAGATGGCAAACAGTTGTCGAGCAGTAATAATGGTAGACATCGCTAGATTTGGTAGTAGGTGTTGTTTTTGTTACTATCGGAAATAGTTATGGTGAGGGAAGTAGTATTGTATGTAATGATACGTACAGTATAATTAGTTACTGATGCATAGGAAAAATTGTTGGTGATAGTAATAATTCTTACAAGAATAACATAGAGTAATAAATGCATACGTGCTTGTTATTTAACGGCGATGTGTTTAGTTTTCACAAATTTCGACCGCTATAAATGTTCTGATGACGTGGATTTATTTTACAGTGGTGAGCACTGCGATCCGAGAAACATAGTTTCCAAGCTACTGTTACTGTCGATTTAGACAGTATGGCCTGGTACACGTCAATGTGTTCTGTTCTACTTGCTGATTGGTCTGTTATCGAATGTCTATCAGGGGTTGCTGACGTGACGTACCTTCCTGGTATCCCTTATAAACTGAATATTTCACTTTCATATCAATATTCCCTAGCTTTGTGAGGATCTATATCCTCCCACATTAGAGTATTTGCTATATTTGTGTTTTTTTGGAGCCTATTGCGTGGTATAACTTCAGAGTACATCTTATCACTGTAGTAGCGATGGGGAGGTGGGTAGTGTCTGTAGTTGTGTTGGGTGGCCGCGCTCGCTAATATATTTTAATTCTGCTTATTCACGCAGCGTTCTAACGGTCTTAAATTTTCAGTGATAAGTGGTTAATGTCATTTTGTGGCGTACGGAACGTTGAGTCTAGCTAAATTTGTTTTGAAATGAGCTATAACTTCCATAACAAGTTGTACAGTGTGCGATCCACCAATAACCGTTATCAATTGAACATTTCATTGTGTGGTTCCGAAAGATTACCAGCAAAAGAATATACATCACGAGATCTTTGAGGTGAAGAACAACGAGGCAACATCATTTAATACAAGCGCCACATTTTAATTTAGAGTTTTACGTTGAGGGACTCCGAATGATGGAGAAAAGATCGCAATTTTTTGTACAGCAAATACATGTTGGCGACTACACAGCGACAAAGGACGTCGTGTCCTGCAATAATCTTCGTTCCTGATCCCCGATTGCCTGTGTCAACGTATGGTGATTGAATTTGACATTTTTAGCGACGCCTCGATTTTTCAAGCAAAGTTAGACAGGAAAAGTTATAGACAGTATTCTATTGTTTTGAATATAAACTGCCTGCGCAGTTTACGTATTTGAATAGTGGCCAAGATAAAAGTGAGAATTGTGACCTAATTAAGAGGATCAGGATTGTTTTGAGACCGATGTTACTAATGAACTGGGACTAATTAACGGAAATTTTGGAAGCAATCGAAAATTCAAATTTCAATCTCCAGTCGTGGGGTGGATAGTACTGATTCTGATGATGCACAGAGGGACAGTTGGACAACGCAATTTGTACAAAAACTGAGCGGATATTTTAAAGCAAATAATAAGAATAAAAAATTAGACGATACTATGTAAGAACTGAAGACAGATGTGAACAAAATTAGATAATCATGAACATAAAATCATGTCAGATAATCAGCGGTTGAGTCAAGAATTGAAGGCAGATAATCAAAAGTTGAATGTAGATTCGATAAAAATGTTGGATCAAAAGTAACAACGGTTCGTAGTGGCATGCAAGAGTTATTCAAGGATTGGAGAAACGAAATTATAAGAGTGACGAAATCGAATATTCTGATCAATTTCAGGACAGTAACCTACACGATGAATAGGAAGAATCCGAGGTGGTTGAAGGTCAGTCTCAAATAGTCTCACAGTAACAAGAATTTCATCAGTCTATCGAAACGAGTGCAGTAATTCATGATGCACTTATTGACA
The DNA here is from genome assembly GCF_023898315.1 of Schistocerca nitens. Classification (NCBI taxonomy): domain Eukaryota; kingdom Metazoa; phylum Arthropoda; class Insecta; order Orthoptera; family Acrididae; genus Schistocerca; species Schistocerca nitens. Next base: position 298,833,100 of record NC_064620.1, read on the forward strand.
TTCTAAGCTCACGTCACAAAAAGAATTCAGATGCCAAGTTGACTTCTGATGTACGACTACAGTGTTACGACCTTGACGAGCTGGATCCATTTGTCAACTCCAGACATAGCTGCAATGCTGACCTGTATCGAAGTGAGGTAGGAGGGAGTACTGATCTGTTAATTCAAGGAAGCCACGATGATAAATGTTACTCCGACGAAATAATCGACAAATTTGCTACCAACGGATAATTTAAAGCTTAACGTTCACAAATTGTGAATGAAGGAGAAAAGATCGACATTTGTACACAGCAAATACTTATACGAGGGTCAATGCATAAGTCATGGTAACTATAGAATATCTTGCGACAATGCGGCAACATGGGAATTCCACGATCGCATTGAACTGGTGAGGCGGTATGTATCTCAATGCCAATATAAAACTGAGTTCAAATACAGGTCGCGGCAAAGGTTGAAATGGAAACACGTATTGGAACTCTGTGTAAATATATTGTGCACGAATTCAAATGAAATAAAAATGAATCAAAATCAAGTACTGTCCTACGAAGCAATCGTGTCCACACAACATTGTCGACGATGGGGAAGGCGTCGAATGCCATTGGCATTGCCATCATTGTATGCCATCTGTCGCTGAAATGCCATGAGGATATCCGCCCTGTTTGCAAAGTTCCTCCCACGCAATGGTATTCTCAGTCGAGGAATGAGGTCGAAGTTGCATGGAATAAGGTCTGTTGAGTAGTGCGGGTGCGGGAGGATCCATCTTGTATCGCAGCCAAGCTCACTCTCAGCGTTTCAGGCGCTCGTACAGAGTCATATTCGCATGCGGTTGCGATTTGTCGGTTGATGTCGGTAATATTTTCCGCGTACTTTCGAATATACTTACTGCGATTAAGGTGATGCCACAATATACCATAGCTGCGATGACTTATGGGGTGCCCCTCGTATATGTATTTACTGAGTTCAAATATCGATCGTTTCTCCCTCATTCGGAACTCGTGAACGTAAAACTTTAAATTGTCCGTTGGTAGCTAATTTGTCGATTCTCAGGTCGGGGTAATATTTATTATTGTAGCTCCCTTTTATTAACAGATCAGTACCTCTCGTGACGTGTAGTGGTCAATTCTGCATTGCATAGGGGTGTCCAGATAATTTTGATTAGCCAGTGTAATTTCGACTGTCATGGAAATGAGACAGAGATGGCTGGTCATGGAGGCGAATGAATGGGTTATAGATAGACAAAGTAAGATATTTGTAAGTTTCCAAGAGAGAAATAGACACAGTGACGTAATGGAAGGTGTGTAGCCATCACGAGAAAAAATAGAGAAGCAACGTGGAGGCAGCTAAAGACCATATTGCTTGGAAATATTGGAGGAAAACTTTATCCAACAGCGGATATCAAATGTCTCATGATGGCTACATACCTTTTACACTGAAAGTTCGGATAACACTGACCAACCGGAAACCACAAGCAGTTAATCAGGGTTAATAATAATGCTTTTGCCGAAGCCTTCATAACGGTAATGAGGTTAATTATTTGTTTCACTGTTACTGTTGTGTAACTAGCTGCCTCGTATGCTGATAAAAATGGAAAGTGTTGCATCAGGAACACCTTGATGGAATGTTACGAAGTTGATACTCCAGTATGTGTGTGCCTGTGCAGGTTGGTGTTTAAAGTCTCATCCTCAGTCGAGCCTGATTGTAATATTTTCGGTATACAGAAAATGGAATTCCTTCAGATGCAAGATGTGAACACATGTTTGCTACTATGTACGTATATAATACAACATGTGTCGGATAAAAAGTAGTGTCAGTACTGATATAATTATTTCCAGAGCATATTGGCAGTCGTTCAGTGTATTACGTGCCCATCATCTCAGTCACCTCCCCCCACACGCATGGAAGGCGTCGTCCACCTCTGTCGATGTCTTACAAGGGTCGCCGTATGGCATGGATGATGTCTCCTCGTCCATGGTAGCGCGTGCCACAAGGAGGTTCCCTTACTGCAGTGAACAGGAGGTAATCGCACAGACTCATATCGGGTGAATTCGGTGGATGATCTAGTATCTCTCACCCCCACGTACGCAGGAACTTCTGTACAGGTTTCAATGTGTGGCATCGTACACATTCGTGAACGACGGTGGGATGCAGTGCCAGAAGGTGCCGTCACTTTCTTCTCAGTAAAGGACGAATGTGATGGTAGGCTGCAGTGACTCTCTGCTCCTGCGGTCAGAGGGTTAGTCCATGAAGGGCAGACCATCACTGCCGCCTACTACGCAATATCTTGCGACTTTACCTTCATCCTGCATTGAGCAGTGAGCGACGTCACATTCTAGCATTACCTCGCACCATCCTTCATGAATGCCATGATGCCATACGCCGAAACACGTGCAGGAGCTTCTGCTTACCTGTGGATGGGAGATACTGGGACATAGGCCATATTTACCCAATATGAGTCCGTGCGATTACGACCTCTTCAACAAAATGATGTCCTCGTGGCATTCGCTACCGCACAAGAGACGACATCTTCCGTGCCATAGGGCGGATTTTAGGGAAAGGTGAGCGAATGCGGAGCCATTATAGTTGTTGTTGTTGTTGTTGTTGTGGTCTTCAGTCCTCAGACTGGTTTGATGCAGCTCTCCATGCTACTCTATCCTGTGCAGGCTTATTCATCTCCCAGTACCTACTGCAGCATGCATCCTTCTGAATGTGCTTAGTGTACTCATCTCTTGGTCTCCCTCGACGATTTTTACCCTCCACACCGCCCTCCAATACTAAATTGTTGATGCCTTGATGCCTCAGAACATGACCTACCAACCGATCCCTTCTTCTAGTCAAGTTGTGCCACAAACTCCTCTTCTCCCCAATTCTATTTCATACCTCCTCATAAGTTATGTGATCAACCCATATCATCTTCAGCATTCTTCTGCAGCACTACATTTCAAAAGTTTCTATTCTCTTCTTGTCTAAACTATTTATCGTCCACGTTTCACTTCCATACATGGCTACACTCCATACAAATACTTTCAGAAACGACTTCCTGACACTTAAATCTATACTCGAGGTTAACAAATTTCTCTTCTTCAGAAAAGCTTTCCTTGCCATTGCCAGTCTACATTTTATATCCTCTCTACTTCGACCATCATCAGTTATTTTTCTCCCCAAATAGCAAAACTCCTTTACTACTTTAAGTGTCTCATTTCCTAATCTCATTCCCTCAGCGCCACCCGACTTAATTCGACTACATTCCACTACCCTTGTTTTGCTTTTGTTGATGTTCATCTTATACTCTCCTTTCAAGACACTGTCCATTCCGTTCAACTGCTCTTCCAAGTCCTTGGCTGTTTCTGACAGAATTACAATGTCATCGGCGAACCTCAAAGTTTTTATTTCTTCTCCATGGATTTTAATACCTACTCCGAACTTTTCTTTTGGTACCTTCACTGCTTGCTCAATATACAGATTGAATAGCATCGGGGAGAGGCTACAACCCTGTCTCACTCCCTTCCCAACCACTTCTTCCCTTTCATGTCCCTCGACTCTTATAACTGCCATCTGGTTTCTGTACAAATTGTAAATAGCCTTTCGCTCCCTCTGTTGTACCCCTGCCACCTTCAGAATTTGAAATAGAGTATTGCAGTCAACATTGTCAAAAGCTTACTGTAAGTCTACAAATGCTAGAAACATAGGTTTGCCTTTCCTTAATCTTTCTTCTAAGATAAGTCGTAGGGTCAGTATTGCCTCACGTGTTCCAACATTTCTACGGAATTCAAACTGATCTTCCCCGAGGTCGGCTTCTACCAGTTTTTCAATTCGTCTGTAAAGAATTCGCGTTAGTATTTTGCAGCTGTGACGTATTAAACTGATAGTTCGGTAATTTTCACATATGTGAACACCTGCTTTCTTTGCGATTGGAATTATTATATTCTTCTTGAAGTCTGAGGGAATTTAGCCTGTCTCATACATCTTGCTCACCAGATGGTAGAGTTTTGTCAGGACTGGCTCTCCCAAGGCTGTCAGTAGTACTAATGGAATGTTATCTACTCCTGGGGCCTTCTTTCGACTTAGGTCTTTCAGTGCTCTGTCAAACTCTTCACGCAGTATCGTATCTCCCATTTCATCGTTATCTACATCCTCTTGCATTTCCATGATACTGTCCTTACGAACATCGCCCCTATATAGACCCTCCATATACTCCTTCCACATTTCTACTTTCCCTTCTCTGCTTAGAACTGGGGTTTTCATCTGAGATCTTGATATTCATGGAAGTGGTTCTCTTTTCTCGAAAGGTCTCTTTAATTTTTCTGTAGGCAGTACCTATCTTACCCCTCATGATATCAGCCCCTAAATCCTTACATTTGTCCTCTAGCCATCCCTGCTTAGCCATTTTGCACTTCCTGTCGATCTCATTTTTGATACTTTTTGCCTGCTTCACTTACTGCATTTTTGTATTTTCTCCTCTCATCAATTAAATTCAGTATCTCTTCCGTTACCCAAGGATTTCTACTAGCCCTCGTCTTTTTACCTACTTTATCCTCTGCTGCCTTCACTATTTCATTCCTCAAAGCTACCCATTCTTCTTCTACTGTATTTCGTTTCCCCATTCCTTTCGATTGTTCCTTTATGCTCTCCCTGAAACTCTGTACCACCTCTGGTTCTTTCAGTTTATCCAGGTCCCATCTTCTTAAATTCCCACCTTTTTGCAGTTTCTTCAGTTTTAACCAACAGTCATAACCAATAGATTGTGGTCAGAATCCACATCTGCCCCTGGAAATGTCTTACAATTTAAAACCTGGTTCCTAAATCTCTTTCTTACCATTATATAATCTATCTGAAACCTTTTAGAATCTCCAGGGTTCTTCCATGTATACAACCTTCTTTCATGATTCTTGAACCAAGTGTTAGCTATGATTAATTTATGCTCTGTGCAAAATTCTGCCAGGCGGCCACCTCTTTCATTTCTTACCCCCAATCCATATTCACCTACTACGTTTCCCTCTCTTCCTTTTCCTACTACCGAATTCCAGTCACCCATGACTATTAAATTTTCGTCTCCCTTCACTACCTGAATAATTTCTTTTATCTCATCATACATTTCATCAATTTCTTCATCATCTACAGAGCTAGTAGGCGTGAGCTTCGTGTCTATCTTGGCCACAATAATGCGTTCACTATGCTGTTTGTAGCAGCTTACCCACACTCCTATTTTTTATTCATTATTAAACCTACTCCTGCATTACCCCTAATTTATTTTGTCTTTACAACCCTGTATTCACCTGACCAAAAGTCTTGTTCCTCCTGCCACCGAACTTCACTAATTCCCACTATATCTAACTTTAATCTATGCATTTACCTTTTTAAATTTTCTAACCTACCTGCCCGATTAAGGGATCTGACATTCCACGCTCCGATCCGTAGAACGCCAGTTTTCTTTCTCCTGATGACTACGTCCTCCTGAGTAGTCCCCAATCGGAGATCAGAATGGAGGACTATTTTACCTCCGGAATATTTTACTCAAGAGTACGCCATCATCATTTAATCATACAGTAAAGCTGCATGCCCTCGGGAAAAGTTTCCCCTTGCTTTCAGCCGTTCGCAGTACCAGCACAGCAAGGCCGTTTTGGGTAGTGTTACAAGGCCGGATCAGTCAATGATCCAGACTGTTGCCCCTGCAACTACTGAAAAGGCTGCTGCCCCTCTTCAGGAAAAACACGTTTGTCTGGCCTCTCAACAGATACCCCTCCGTTGTCGTTGCACCTACGGTACGGCTATCTGTGCCGTTGAGGCACGCTAGCCTCCCTACCAACGGCAAGGTCCATGGTTCATGGGTAGTGAGGTCATATAATCTAGTGTCGATAAAATCGGTGTGAATTATAACAGTATTGCCAATACTTTTTATCCAAACCACAGGTATGTCTAACGTTATTGGAATTTATCATGTGCAGTTAACAACAGCGCAGCTTACCGCCATCTTTCGGGCATTGACGGCCGGGTCGTTGGCATAAGAGACTTGTTTATCAAAACTAGACATAATTGTCTGAATGGGAATTCCGCGATCGTTCATTAATAAAATATGGCGTTTCAGTCTTCGATCGCTATACTTTATTTTCAATTACCGGTTTCGGGCTAGCTGCTCATCTTCAGATCATATATTATAGTTACAGTGTAACCTGTCCGTACAGAACACTCGGTTCTGTACGGACAGGTTACTCTGTAACTACAATATATGATCTGAAGACGGGCAGCTAGCCCGAAACCGGTAGTTGAAAATAAAGTATAGCGATCGAAGACTGAAACGCCATATTTTATAAGAGACTTGGGTGCATCATACCGACACATTGAACAGATAGTTGACTGTAATGAAATGACTGCGGAACGGGTGGTGACGATATTGACTAAAGACAACAGAGTGGCAAGGTTTGTTGGTGTGTGTCATCCCAGAAGGTATACACCATGAGGAGATCGTTGGATTTTAGATTGGTAATGATGACAAGGAAGAATAAAAAAGCTGATACCCTGCCAGAGGTTACAATGAGAGTTATACCGCGAACCATTGGGATCTGGAAGGTGAGTAGATATCTCGAGTTACCAAGTATCGTTTGTTTCTGATATCATAGCACAGACAACGAATACTTGAGCCAGAGTAAGCTAGTACATTGAGGGATATTCTTCGATGTTCAATGATGAATCACGTTTCAGGTTGTGGCGGCCAGCGACCCGGCTAAAGGTCACATGAAACAGCGATTCTTGAGACCAATATTTCTACAAGTACTGGAATCATGGTGTGGAGAGCTATTTTATATGAACGCAGGACTGATCTGATTATTGTTATGGGAGGCTGAATGCTCGCCAGTATGTGGCATTAAAGGTAAATTCTATTGTCATACCCTTCATGACCAGAGAATAAAATGGCACATTACAGTACATAATGGAACCTAACATTTCAACTCACACCCCAGACACCTTGAGCAATGCACAGATACTTGAATCGTCTGCCGAGTTCCCTAATTTGCCATCCATATAGCATACCTGATATGTGGCGGGGAAGTGTATACTTTCATACCAACCTCCAACGAACAAACAAGAACTGACATTGCATATGTTTCAGTGTGTTGTATTTCAGGCTAAAATGTGTAAAAAGAAATTAATTTATTAGAATCGATATGTACTACCTGTATGTAAAGTTAAAATCTATCTTCTTTTAGATATATTTGAAGTTACGAAATATCTGGCATACTTAAAATTCATTGTAAAATGTAATGTTAATTATTAAATTTATTTCTGGATGCATTTATAATGATATAACTTACTGAGGAGTCTTCTTTGTCTAAAAAGTTTGTAAACTCTTTTGTTTTGTAAACCTTTTGGAATGTTTTAGTACTGTAGAATGATGTAGTAGTAGTAGGCATGCCTCTGATGGAATCGGACGTATTTTTATGATTGGCAATAACAACGTAATTTGTGGTGTTACAGAAGTGGAAATTGTAAAGAAGGTGTGATATTGAAAAAAATGTGACAAGAAACTAAAATTCAAGCGTGAGACAGGCAAATTTTTATCAGTTACCGTGTCAACTGGAACACACAAAGTTAAAAATAATTTCAGCCTCAAGAATCTACCCCTAGACCGACTGCAGCCAAAAACGAGAAAATGAATATAAGTAAAAATTAGTTTTTTGGTATATATTACGCCTCTCGAAGATTTCTAAACTTTTGAAGAGACTGAAAAACTTAAAGGTGATGTGTGGGAGGGTAAGATTACAATTTGGAGCTAGACGCATGGAACATTCAATTTCGGAAATCGTTAGGGAATTTAATATTCCGAGATCCACAATGTTAAGAGAGTGTTGAGAACAGCACTTTTCCAAATTTCAGGCATTACCTCTCATCACGGACAATGCAGTAGTAGACGGCCTTCACTTAACGATCGAGAGCAGTGGCGTTTACGTAGAGTTGTCAGTGCTAATAGACAAGCTACACTGCGTGAAATAACAGGAGAAATTAATATGGGACGTACGACGAACGTAGCCGTTACGACAGTGAAGCAAAATTTGACGTTAACGGGCTATGGCAACAAATGGCAGACGCGAGTTGCTAACAGCACGACATCGCCTGCAGCACCTGTCTTGAGCTCGTGACCGTATCGGTTGAACCCTAGACGACTGGAAAACGGTAGCCTGGTCAGACGAGTTCCGATTTCAGTTGGTAAGAGCGGGTGGTAGAGTTCAAGTCTTGCAAAGAGCCCACGGCACTGCGCAAGATGGTGGTGGCTCCATAATGGTGTGGGCTGTGGTTACATGGAATGGACTGAAGCCTCTGATCCAAATGAACCGATAATTGACTGAAAATGGTTGCTTTCGGCTACTTGGAGGATATTTTCAGCCATTCATGAACTTCACGTTCCCAAACAACAATGGAATTTTTATCGATGACAATGCGCAATGTCACTGGGCCACAATTGTTCGCGATTGGTTTGATGAACATTCCGGACCATTGGAGCAAATGATTTGGCCACCAAGATCGCCCGACGTAAATCCCATCGAGCATTTGTGGGACATATTCGAGAGTTCAGTTGTACATAAAACCCTGCACTGGCAGCACTTTCGCAATTATGGACGGTCTAGGGGCGGCATGATTCAGTATTTCTGCAGGGGTCTACCAACGAGTTTTTGAGTATATGTCACTTCTAGTTGCTTCACTACGCTGAGCAAAAGGGTTCCAACACGATATTAGAAGGTATCCTCTTTCGAGACCTCAATATATGACTCTACGTCACAGTTCATACAAGTATGTCCATGGGTGTCCACATCTCATGCTGACGATGATAGTGGATGTCAATTTCGAATGGAATGAAAGTTTAATCAGTCGTGCATGGTAGTAATATTTTCCACACAGCCGCACTTGAAAATACGATTTTACGGAGGTCATATCACGGAGTCTACAGATCACAGAGATAAAGGAGCAAGTGCTTTGGATAGCCCTTCGCCTATCGATCATTTGTATACATGTCGGAAGAAGGGGAATACTGTGGCTACCCTACTCTACACGGTCAAAATTTATACAATACGGACTTCCTCCAGCCCAAGCACATTGATCGAATAATTGATTTATTTGCGAGGTCTAGCGTGCGCCTTAGGTGGCTTATAAAAGCACCATTTGTTCGCAGCGGTTCTTGAGTAAACCCAAAAAATCATGATTGTGGGGATGGGCACTTCTATTCAGCGCAAATCGACGAAATATTTACCAAGTGTTCTTACGATGATCTTCTCGGAGATCTTCGAAACTTTTTCGATATCATTATCCGTTACCGAGTTACACAGGCTCAAAGTTACCCTGCTGACATAGAAACCAGCAAAAACCTTTTTTATCCGCTTTTGCATCGTGGGTTGCAACTATCTAAATAACTAACCGTACCAGGTCACTAAAATTTTGACTGTACTTTCTTCAGACATTTACCTACTAATTAATTTGCAGTTTTTGAAAATCAGTATCCGCTAGCAAGATACACCAGAAAACCATTACTTTCGTGCACCAAAAGTACCAATTGTGGGGACGGACACTTCTCTAATCTCTGTTCATGGCAAATTGTCGGAAGTTTAAGTATATGTTTCCAAAAGAATGTTCTCACGGACCCTTGAAACAATTTCGAAGTTATTATTCGTTGCTGAGATCCAGAGGTTCAAGCTGTCGTACTTACTCTCGTAAAATATGCAGGGAATATCCTTTGTGAAGCGTAAATGACGTTTTAACGATGTAGTGAACGCATTACAATGGTTCTGCTATCATCCGAAAGGGTTCTGATGTCATCAAACTATGTTTTTAATCGGCATTTTTTCACCAATAAAACTCTCTCCGCTTATAACTACGCCTACACAAATATGTCCAAAGTGGTACTGCAGTAACAAAAAAACTGGCTAAAAGTTCTTAATATGGCGGAAAAACTTCTTAAAATGACTGTCAAAAATAATGTAAAACAGAGAGGGCTGCAAGTTCGGTAAAATATTTCTAAAAACATTTTCACTCATTTTAAGGTTCAAGTCATAAGCCGGGCGTTTTCGACGAATTACGATCAATGAGCAAAGTACGAGAAAGAAAGAAAAGCAAAGGTATTCTTGTTAACCTTATATTGTTGTTGTTGTTTTTGTTGTGGTCTTCAGTCCTCAGACTGGTTTGATGCAGCTCTCCATGCTACTCTATCCTGTGCAATCTTCTTCATCTCCCAGTACCTACTGCAGCCTACATCCTTCTGAATCTGTTTAGTGTATTCATCTCTTGGTCTCCCTCGACGATTTTTACCCTCCACGCTGCCCTCCAATACTAAATTGGTGATGCCTTGATGCCTCAGAATATGTCTTACCAATCGATTCCTTCTTCTAGTCAAGTTGTGCCACAAACTTCTCTTCTCCCCAATCTTATCCAATACCTCCTCATTAGTTTCGTAATCTACCCATCTTATCTACAGCATTCTTCTGTAGCACCACATTTCGAAAGCTATTTATCGTACATGTTTCACTTCCATACATGGCTACACTCCATACAAATACTTTCAGAAACGACTTCCTGGCAATTAAGTCTATACTCGATGTTAACAAAATTTCTCTTCTTCATAAACGCTTTCCTTGCCACTGCCAGTCTACATTTATCCTTTCTACTTCGACCATCATCAGTTATTTTGCTCCCCAAATAGCAAAACTCCTTTACTACTTTAAGTGTCTCATTTCCTAATCTAATTCCCTCAGCGTCACCCGACTTAATTCGACTACATTCCATTATCCTCGTTTTGCTTTTATTGGTGTTTATCTTATATCTTCCTTTCAAGACACTGTCCATTCCGTTCAACTGTTCTTCCAAGTCCTTTGCTGTCTCTGACAGAATTACAATGTCATCGGCGAACCTCAAAGTTTTTATTTCTTCTCCATGGATTTTAATACCTACTCCGAATTTTTCTTTTGTTTCCTTCACTGCTTGCTCAATATACAGATTGAATAATATCGGGGATAGGCCACAACCCTGTCTCACACCCTTCCAACCACTGCTTCCCTTTCATGCCCCTCGACTCTTATAACTGCCATCTGGATTCTGCACAAATTGTAAGTAGCCTTTCGCTCCCTGTATTTTACCCCTGCCACCTTCAGAATTTGAAAGAGAGTATATTCCAGTCAGTATTGTCAAAAGCTTTCTCTAAGTTTACAAACGCTAGAGACGTAGGTTTGCCTTTCCTATTATGCATACTTGTTTGTTGTTCAAATGTTCAAATGTGTCAAAGTACGAGGTGTCGAAGTATATAACTACACTGTCGAATCTTTACTGACCTATAGAAATCGTTTTATGTAAGCAGCATTCTATGGTGTATCAGGCATAAGAAGGAACAAACGGGAATGTGCACCAATCGTAGCATAAAAAAGATGAATATATTACTCTTTTTTCTTGACAGAAAGGGGGGCAGCCGCTACTTCAGTCATTATGCTTTCCTCGCCAAAACTTTTGGCATTCGAACATATTTGAGATTTTTGTACTGAAAGAGAGGAGCAGAGAGATAGTGACGGTGGTAGAGAGAGGAGACAGTGCCAGTAGGAGAAAGAGTGGCAGTGAAAGAGACAGAGAGATCGAGGAAAACAATAGCAGTGACAGCCAAAGAGAGAAGATATTGATGGTCAGTGAGAGAGAGTGGCAGTAAAAGAGAAAGATGGATGGAGGCAGAAGCAGTGAGAACAAAACAGAGAGGAGATAGTGGTAATGAAAAAATATAGATGAGTGGAGCCATACGTTGGTTGGGGGGGGAGGGGGAGGGGGTCTGGGCCCTCCAAGACCGGCGAACTTCAACGATTAAGTACGGAAGAAGGTGCATTTTGGACCAAAATTTTAAACAAGGGGTACAGGGGAAAATATAAGATGGAGCACTAGAATTTTTGAGCTGCTAGGGCGTGGTGGGGACAGTGGCAGTGGGAAAGAAAGACAAAAGGAGACACCGTAACTGAGAGAGGTGACAGTGGCAGTGGTATACACTGAGAAAGGAGACAGTGAGGACAGACATATGTACATAATGGCAGCCAGAGGCAGATTCTGAGATCGAAGATTTAACTATAAACAAAGATTGGGTAAAGGGATGTAGAATGTTCTCACTCAAAAGAAAAAAAAATGGTTCAAATGGCTCTGAGCACTATGGGACTTAACATCTGAGATCATCAGTCCCCTAGAACTTAGAACTACTTAAACCTAACTAACCTAAGGACATCACACACATCCATCCCGGAGGCAGGATTCGAACCTGCTACCGTAGCGGTTTCGCGGTTCCAGACTGAAGCGCCTAGAACCTCTCGGCCAACGAGGCCGAACCCTGAAAAGAGCGCGAATACTTTCGCATGATAAAAGTTTTAGTGAAGAAGGCGTAAGGAGGCTTGAGGTGGTTGGTTGTTCACTTTCCTGTCAGTCACTTTTTAAAAGAGAACATATTCGCCTTTTTTTGTTCTCGACAGTAGAATTTTTCCTTTGGTTACCCAAAACTTACTCGTACTACGCTGTGAAAATATCAGTGTAGTACATCACAGGTAACACTTTCTATTTCCATCAGTGTAAATTTCTATCGAGGTGTTGTCTTTTTGCATTGCAATTTTGCAATTATTCCATCCTATTGTTGAAACCAGCAGAAACTTTCCTTTAACGGTAAGTTCTCCTGTATTCAGGTCCTTAATTTGACTTGTATTCCTACGCAAACCAACGTTCGATTTTGAAATTTGTAAATTCGACAGACTATTGGCGTTCAGGCTACAATTAAATTTTTTTGAATCGTGTGACTACACTGACATTCGTAGCAAACGTCACCGTTCGTGGTTTTACACTGTCACCTCGAATATGGTAACGACGTCTGTTATTATACAATCGCAGAGAGCAGTCTCAGTCAATCAGTACCTCACCGTTCCCACAGACAACGATGATAAAACGCCAGAGTTGTGCTAGCGCTATGGAAACATTTGTAGAGTGCGGGTGTCCTCTCTTACCGCGGAGAATGGCGAGGGGCAATTCAATGGTGAGAGCACGTGTTAACGAGAGACCGTTAACGACGTCAGATGACGCGCCAGTGCAACGCGGGTAGCCAAACAAAAGGCGCCGTAATTGCGGGGCAGCCACGAGGCAGGCAGCGGTCGGCTGCGATTTAATTCAGACTCTCCCCCCCCCCCCCCTTCGCGTCCCTTTTATTCATCCTTTCTCTCGTGTGTGACGATGGACAGCCCACTCCTCGCGTAAAATTCATGTTGACGGGGTAAAGCGGAACACGTCCCAACCGCTGACCGTCATGAATTACTCCTCTGCGTTCTACGAAATTTCTACATCGTGCCGGAACGGATAAAATCGCCCTGAAGAGCAGGAGATGTTTAAGCAACTGTTCACGGGTATACTCTCGTCGACTGTTCAAACTTTCGCTTTGTCTTGAGAAATCGAATGAATTGAGGTTCATGAAAATATCATAATTAAGAAATTATGCGGAGCAAACACCATTCAGCGATCACAGTTTCTGACGTTGTTCAGTATTTTGATACGATGGATTTGTAGTCCCCGTATCTCGCTTCCGAATAATTCTATTTCGTTTGAGTTCTCGCCCTAGTTTATGATTGTATCTGTATTGTACCGAAACCATCTGCTAGAAATGTCGGTGGCATGTGCTGTCTTGTGCAAACAAATTTCGGTCGTCGTTTAATTCATCGCACGATATTTCGACAGGTCACCTGCCATCGAAAACCGACGACGACTTGCTGCGCTGCACAGTGTATAGCGCGCTGCGAGAGTTCCAAGCATGGTCAAAATCGAGTTGACAGACGGCAGGCGGCAGACGGCAGCGTCCTCACTGAAGTAACGGTGGAACTCAGCTGAACTCTGCGTTACCGCTCACCGCTGCCGTTGGTGTACTCTGACGTCTTCAAATAGAACAAATGGTGGGGATGATGGAGTTCCATGCACTGTCCAACTGTTAGCCGTTACCACGGTTCAATGGCTTTCCCGCCAGGCGCATTTCCACTGGTTCTTAGTAATGGAGGCCCAAAAAGGTATTGTTGCGGTCACAATTCTATCGTACTCTTTTGTGTGACCGGTGGAAATGTAGTTCGGCAATAGCAGATTTGCTTGGCTGCAAAAGACGAGTGCAATGTTGATGTTGGATGCCCCAGAAAGCCATCATTCCTTCGTCTAACCAAGACGTTCAAGACAGATAGAAAACCATCTTTCTCTATTTCCATAAGTGACTCTAAATATAAGAGGATTGATTCAATCCTACAGGATGTGTGCAGCGGAAAACCTCTGCACACGTCCTGTAGGGTTATAATCAATCCTCGTACAGGTAGAGTAACTTGTGAAAATAGAGAAAACTGGTTTTCTGCATATCTCGGATGTGTTGGTTACACGAAGGAATGGTGGCTCTCTGGGGCATTCAATTTATTGTGAGCCCACTCCTACTGATTTGTATTTGCAAGCGTCAAGTCGCCATCACTCGTCCTAAAGTATGAGCGTGCTTAAAACACTCGTACACAGATTTCATAATGTATTCGATCTAGATAATTTGCACAAAGAGCTCATCCACCTAAAGACAGTGAGCGGAGAAAATAGATATTCCACTCAGCAGATTAACAGGCCACTGTCAGTTAAAAACAGACTAAGGAAGCGAATAACGAGAAAACGTTGGCAAAATCTCTGGCTTTCCTTCCTTTTGTGGTTTAAAATAAAAAGAATCCTCTGTGAATATGAGACAGATTTTCCGTCCACCATCTAAGACTGCAGATGTTTTGGGATCAGCGAAGGACGACTTGTTATAGCGGGAGGCCGGAATTCACAAAATACCTTGTCAATGTGGTACGGCTTATTCAGGACAGTGCACACGCACTGTGAAAGAATGCTGCGCTGGACATTAACTTTGCACCGGGCTTTTGGAACCAAGCAAGTCCGCTATTGCAGAACTTTGTATTTCCAATGGACATTCAACGGAGTATGATGGAGGTAAGATTCTGACCATGGAACGCGATCATTTCCACGATTCGTTCTAATCGAAGACGACAGAGTGCACCAACTGCCTCGGACAGCGGTAATGCAAAAGATAGCTGAGTTCCCTGGTTGCACCAGCGAGGCCGCTGGCACCGGGAAGTGTGGTCGTGTATCAGTCAGCTTGATATTTGACGCATGTGCGGAATACTCGCACCGCACTGTATATTGCCGAACGGAGCAAGTCTTCGTCTAGATCATGACACAAAAGTCACTCTGTTCAATAACACAAACACACACAAAGACAAAAATACAACACACACACTCCTCAAACACAAACAATATATTAATTTCTGCTTCAGACAACATCCTCAACGATGTCCCAGAAATAAATATGGTTCCAGTCCTCCGGTTTTCGGGAGGTTTCCCTTGGTTGCGAGGCGTACGCCGGAACTGGTTAGCCACTCCCATTTGTTCCGAATTGGAATCCACCATTTGCCCCACTATCAGCTTCTCTGATGATTGGTTGAAGAAAACCGCGACTCTTGATGGATGGGGTCTCGGACAGCCCACTCCACTCCTAGAAGTGGGGACACACAGCCGAGTGCACAGTGGCGCAGAAGATCGACAGTGGAGTGCGCGTCGACCCAGCTCCCTCTGCTGTGCAGGAGTCGGCCGTCACCGCCTCTCCACGTACGACGACCAGGACAAACGCGGGAGGACCTTCTAGCGTGACAACCCCGGCGACGTCAACGGTTTTTGAGAAGCCGACGACACAACTACCTACACCAGCATCAACGAAGGAACATGCGACCGACGCGGACGTGTAGACAACAGAGCCGCTAGCCATGGTTTCGTCGATCCAAACCTCTCCACGGCGTACTACAACACTATGCAATTCGACAACGACAGCAGAATGGACTTCACAGCAGAGGATAGGAGCGGTTCTGGCGCCATCCACCGAAGGAAACTGCGCGGTTCCATCTCGAAACCATATTCTGGGCCACCCTCTAGTCCTTAGAAGAGCAGCTGGAGGAGAAATCGTTCCTTGACTACGATCTCCGATCAGCACGACAGAAGGAATGGAGATACACAAACAGTTATCTGTCGACGATATAACATGCTTCCGAGAAGAAGCTGACTATTTTAGTACTGTCCAGTATAAGAAGCACCACAGGAAGATTGCAGAGAAACTGCAGACGACGTGTTGATGAGTTAGAGACGATAAACAGGTACTAAGCGATTGAGCCGCCAGAGGCTCCGCCCAGAAACGCCCAAGAAGCAGAGGCATCAGCAGCGACTGAAAGACAAGAAACTATAACCACTTCAAACTACCTGAGGTACCACCGGTGACCATTTACCACCAACAGGATTGCCTTGAACTCAATAAGACGCTCAGCTCGCTTCTAGACGGTTGTCTCAAAGTCGTCTATTAGCGGTGCAGAATAAAATACCATTTCGATACGTTCGGGACCAGCAACAAGCAATGTCCTTTTTCGACAACCACGACATCCATTTTCTCACTCAGCAATCTCTGCAGGATAAGGAGCTCAAAATAGTCATTAAACGACCAGAACAGATTCCTGCAAAAGATGCCGGCCGGGATGGCCGAGTGGTTCTAGGCGCTACAGTCTGAAACCGCGCGACCGCTACGGTCGCAGGTTCGAATCCTGCCTCGGGTATGGATGTGTGTGATGTCCTTAGGTTAGTTAGGTTTAAGTTGTTCTAAGTTCTAGGGGACTGATGACCTCAGAAGTTAAGTCCCATAGTGCTCAGAGCCATTTGAACCATTTTTGAACCTGAAAAAGAAGTGTTTCAAGCCCTTCGAGAAAATGGCTAAAATATCGCCAATGAACACCAGTACCACAAGAGAGACGAGAAAACAAAGGCACTCGTTCCGCAATAGGCGTATTCCGTACAGCTATTGAAGGGAAAGGATAACCATAAGATCTACTAGATGAAGTATCTCGTCTATACGAGAGCGCGTGTGGAAACCTATTTCCCCAAGAACGGACCATTACAGTGCATAATATGCCGACAGTGGGAACACACGGCCTGTTACTGCCTGGCATGGAGATGTGTCCGTGTGGTGTCCATCATAAATCAGTGGACTGCCAGGTCCCGAAAACAGAAAACCATAAAAGCACCATTTGAGGAAAAGACCATGCCGCAACGTTGCGCGGGCGCTAAACATGCCAAGCGTCTCTGAGGAAGTACAAAGTGAAGCACGCTCTTCGGCCACTACGACAGAAGACTTTTACTAAAAATACCAGGCAGGCGGAGCAACACGACAACGTACAGAGATAAGCCTCAACAGTGGCCGAAATGGCGAAACCGCACCGGGTTGCACAAATCACAACACCCCGGCTCGACTAGCGACCACAACAGCGTTCACGGACTTACGCCGACTTGGCGTCCCCACGTCTTCCACGACCCTCCAGAGAACCAATGACGTCAGCCAAGAACCCCATCACATCAGCCATGAAGGACATCATCTCACTACTGACCTCAATCGAACAAAAATCGACCACCATTAACTGGTAGAGAATCTTATCAAAGCATTCTTATCGTTCCAGAATAGGCCACAGACGCCCCACAACGACCTTAAGATTTGCATATGCAACTCAAATTCTGTCAAAACGATGAAGACAGAAACAAAAGCTTCCTGACGTGCCACAGAATTGAAGTTGCGCTCATTTCGGTGACGCGTGTAAGATCAGCACTGTTCCGCAAACGGAACAGGCACGTGTACCGTACAGATCGGGCCGGTCAAAAAGGAAATGGGGCTGCCGTCCTAGCCAAAAACGAAATTTGTCGTCAAGAGGAACAACTGAGGCTACGACAGCTGGAAGGTACGGCAGTCTTCATCACCACTGCCATAGGAAAAACCACGTGTGTTGCCGCATACTTCAGTCACAAAAAGCACTTATTACCTAAAGATCGATGCGACCTCATCGACCGTTTCGATAGGGAACTACTGGGAGGCGACTGTAACAGCAAGGACACTGCTTGGAACACGAGAAAAGGAATCCAAAGGGTCAACATTTATGGCCTAGAAGAGGACCTAACATTACTCTGATCAGTCCGAAAGACCCTTCGAGAGTGCCACTTATTTTTCACCAGCAAGTAGAAGTCCTTGATACAGCAGCGTCAGCGTCAGCGTCAGCCTACAGCTTTGGGTGATCAATGACTTTCTATTCAGATCACCAGCCAGTGAAAGGAATACCGGAGGGGCATGCACCCCAGTGCCGCACAAGGCAGACCGACTGGCCACAGTTTCAGCATTTTTTGGAAACCAATGTCCGGTCAACACAAGATATCGCATCGAGGACTGCCACCGACACAACGGTACAGACGCTAAAGGCCAAAATCCAAACAACACGAATTTTTTTAACAAGACGTCAACTTTGAGGCGTTTGCCCTACGTCTTCAAGCAATCAAAAGACAACAGAATTATTTCCAGATACGGTGCATCCGCTTTAGCGATACCGAGGAAAGAAGACAGATTTACCAGTTGAACAAGGAATTCCACAAATGTGTCGTTGGATGGCGTCAGGAAGTCTGGGAAACCAAGATGTCCGACTTCTTGCTTAGAACGCAGTGTGAGTAGCAAGTTGTGAAGACGCTGTGTTATCAAAAACCACCAAAACGTGCGGTACATGGTGGTCCGACATGTGACCCACTGGCACAAGATGACGAACTCCTACACTACGAAGAGCAGTTCCGGGCAGCACTTATGATCTTCCAGAATGCAGCAAAGCAGTTCCAGCTATAGTTTGCCACTCAGGCGAAAATTAAACAACTTATCCGTAAAACGGCCAATAGCTCGCCAGGATACAATTTCTTCACCAATGAAGACTTGAAACATCTTCTCACGAAGCTATTCGTCCTAATCACAAGAATTATCAACAGTTGTTCTACCATGGATACTTCCTAGGGGCGTGGATACCGGGTAGGACCTCTCACTTACGAACAGTCACCGCTCAGTCATTCTAACAATGTGGGGGAAGCCCCTCGAACGAGTTTTACTCAAGAGTGTACATGTTGGCTTGGGACAACGTGATCCGATCGGAACAGTCCGGTTTCCAAAGTGAACTCTCCTCCAAACTTCTGCTCCATGCCGAAACCGTACATGAAACTTTAATAAATGATAAAGCAGTATGCAACATTCATTATAATTTCCATTTGATGTGGAGAATACACCAATCACATCTTTGCATAGCACCAATTGAGGAAAAGACCATGCCGCAACGTAGAGCGTGCGCGAAACATGCCAAGCGTTTCTGAAGAGGTACAAAGTGAAGCCCGCTCTTCGGCCACCACGACAGAAGGCTTTTACTAAAAGTACCAGACAGGAGGAGCAACACGACAACGTACAGAGATAAGCCTCAATAGTAGCCGAAATGGCGAAACCGCACCAGGTTACACAAGTGACAACAACAGTCCTGAACTTTATGTATGTGATCTAGCGCTAAATTTATGTCTTGCTGACTACAGTTATTGTTGCCAACATCGGAATCGACCACCCTGTCACTGTTTCTTTGGTTACAAATTACCTGTATGAAATATAAATTGGATAGTTAGCAAAGGTTATTGAGAAAATCCCCAAGTTATGTCTCTAATATAAGTTTTATTAATTTCGGACTTTGGAAATTTTACTCTTAAGCCGTCTCAAGCATTCAATATTGCTCCGTTGTGCCTCGAGTTCTTTTTACCGATAGTGTTGACCGTCTGTTAACAGTGATGCACAGCAATACGGACAGGTTTATTGGTGAAGAGTTGACCGATATGCAGCTCTCGTATGTGTGCGCAGAATGTAATGCAAGAGCAGCACAACAACGTTATGCTGAAGTGTTCCCACAGGGGCGGAAACCACATCACAGTACCGTTGCATCTGCAAAATTTGAAACTCTTCTTTTGTAAACGTGTCCGTCCTGCTGTGCATCACTGTTAACGAGAAACTGATACTACCGATAAAACGAATCCGACACACAACCGAACAGTACTGAATCCACCTTTGAGGGCGAAGAGTAGCCGAGCCGTGTGTGGCTCGTGTTTGTGCCATGTCTTATTTAACATTCTGTTTTTGCCGTACTGCCACCTCGTTATGTTAGTTTCAATTACTTGTGTCACTGCAGTTGCTGTTTTGCCTGCCCGTGAGAGGCAGCAGCGGCGCTTCGATATAACCCCTGCCGTATCATCTTTGCTGGACTGCTATTACTTCCCGGTCGTTGTGTGTCGACCAGTTAGTTGGAACGTTCCAGCAGTTAGTTCGGACCTGGCAGTGTTTGAGTTGGCACGCGGCACAAGTTCAATGGGCGCGCGGCAGCAGTGAGGTCCGGACCGCCGTGACTCCCCCTACGGTTGCCGATACACATGATTGGAGTGGGGGCAACTTTGGTTGGTCGTCGGACGGTCGTCTTGCCGGACGACGTGTACTTGGCCGACGATCGCTTATGGGTTGGCTGTGTGTGCCGACTCGTGATTCGTCACTGTTATTGTACAGTCGCGGCCGTTAGCATTGTCTCGTTCTTCGTGCAAGTGTTCGTGCAATGTGTGTAGATTGTGTGATTTTGACTAACAAGTTATTTTAAAAGTTGTCGGCGTACTGGCTCTGAGGAGTCGGTCGGTTGGCGTGGTGCAGCGAGGAATTCTCGACGGGGCGTAGTTCCCATTGCTACGAGGTCCGTGGCTCACCGTCCCTGGACACGAAAGTTGAGTTTTGGTTTAACCTACCAGTAAATGAAAACTGTTCACAATGTGTCGTTTGCAGTTCGTTGTCGACTGTTGGGATATTCCCGCGAGCAACAAAGTGGTTTTCAAGTTGGAAAATTCTAGCCACCCTCCAGTAGAGTTTCACTGCATTTGGTTATTTGAATTGAAGTGCACCAGCGGAATCTTCTGCCTTGTGGCCGTTAACATTCCGGTTACCTGCCCTGGCCGTTGACGTAGATTTCAGGCAGTGTAGTTTCCTCGTCGTGTTGTTGCTGTCCAGCACAATGTGTAGTTTGACAGCTCCGTGTATGATTGGTTGTGGGCACCAATATCTTCTACGTTGTTGAGTTGAACTCCCTTTGTGCCCTGGTCCGGTTTAGTGCAAGTTATCTTGTCGGTGGGTCCGCTGACTGTCGGTCGGTTGGGTTGTTGTCGGATCGTGAAAGGTTGGCCCGATGCCTGTCTCACCTAAACGACCGTTAGGGTTTCAATTACAGGCCGACCCTCGAACATCTGGGCGCCCTTGTGTGTACTGCCTTATTTTTTAAATTTGTTCTTGTTGTTGGTACTTGTATGGCTTCTAGCCGGTTTTGTGTTTTAAATTAGAGTTGTTTTACTCTTAAGGTCTTCAGCCTGGTTTAAAGTACTATTTCACATAAGCCCTTCGGCATTTTAAATTTTTTTTTTAATTTTTAACCCTTCGCTCTTCAGCCGGCTTCAGTCGTAGTTGTTTGTTCTTAAGACCTTTCACCAAATGAAAGAACTGTTTCACGTCTTTGATATTGTTTTTCTTTTTTAAAAAATAATGTTGTAGTGGACTGTTAAGGCAGCCAGTCCACAGTGAAGTAGCCGAAAGGGCACGCGTCAACTCACGCCGTCTGGCGTTAAATTTGGAACAGGAGTCGTAATGAATGTGATACAGAAAAGAACGTAGCTACTAGAACACTTAACTTTTATATTGTCCTTTGGTATACAGCATTCTGGATGATACAAGTGAGACTCAGTAGATACATGAAGTTACTTATGGCGCCTTGCTAGGTCGTAGCCATTAACTTAGCTGAAGGCTATTCTAACTGTCTCTCGGCAAATGAGAGAAAGGCTTCGTCAGTGTAGTCGCTAGCAACGTCGTCGTACAACTGGGACGAGTGCTAGTCCGTCACTCGAGACCTGCCGTGTGGTGGCGCTTGGTCTGCGATCCTGACAGTGGTGACACGCGGGTCCGACATGTACTAATGGACCGCGGCCGATTTAAGCTACCACCTAGCAAGTGTGGTGTCTGGCGGTGACACCACATTCCTCCCCCGCAGATCGGCGAACGGTCGTGTGATAAGGCTTCCGCCCGCCGTGGGGAGGACCCCATGTTGACGTATGCGATGGGGTGGGGAGCCTAACAACAGGCGAGGCTGTGCCACCCGCACCCGGCCATTCGGTCCGAGGGGAGCTAGGAAACGCCTGAAAACCTAGTCCAGGGTGCCCGTCAACATGCGGTGTATGCGCCCGTAATGAGACAGGAGGGGCCGAAGGGTCGACCTCCATTGCGTCGGGGGATCCGACGCGCGATGACGCCCTGTGGTCCGGAGCGGGCAAGAGTTCCATGGCGGAGGACAGCTGGTCACGGGAAGCGGACGGCGGCGCGTGACCCAGGGAGGCGCTTGGTGGCTGCAGCGAAGCGTCCACTGCGGACGGCGCCGGCGGCGGCTGCGGCGGCTGCGGCGGCGGCGGCGGCGGCGGCGGCGGCGCGACGCCATGGAGCAAAATGGAAGGCATCGTCGGTAACACCTGGGGATGAGGCGAGCCAGTAGATGGGTCCCCAGGGCGCTGACCGGACGGCACCGTCGCTGAAAGCAGACGGGGAGCGGCAGAACCCAGGCGACGACAGAGGCGCAGCTGATTGAGATGCCGACGCACCTCACCAGAGGCCCCCAAAACCAAATACATCGCGTGGCCGAGGCAGCGAAGAATGCGCCCGGCGAGCCAACGCCGTGAACCTCGATAGTTGCGATAGAAGACAACGTCGCCAGGAGCAAAAGCAGGAGTCTGCCGCTGCACAGGAACCTGATGCGGCGGATGCAGCAAAGACATCAAGGTTCGATGAGGACGACCATGGAGCAACTCAGCCGGCGAGCGACCATCTCGGGGCTGAGAGCGATATGAGGACAAAAAGAGCAATAACGCGTCCTCCCTAGAATACGACTCTTTCAACTTCAACATCTGTGACTTGAAAGTCCGGACCAATCGTTCAGCGGCACCGTTTGACTGAGGCGAAAACGGCGCGGATGTCAGATGTTGAATACCATTGGCTTTGTAGAATGACTGAAATTCTGCAGACATGAATTGTGGGCCATTGTCGAAAACAATAGTCTGTGGAAGACCTTCAATGCAAAAAATAGCAGACAACGCTTGGATGGTGGCAGATGACGTCGTGGAAGACATCCGGACAACAAAAGGAAAATTACTGAAGGAATCCACCACAACCAACCATCGAGCGTTCCAGAATGGACCAGCAAAATCGATGTGCAAGCGTTGCCGAGGGGAAGTGGCTGTCGGCCATGCAAAGAATTTCCGCGGCGGGGCGGATTGTTGTTCGGCACACGCCACGCAAGAAGAGCACATATTCGTAATCGCAGTATCGATTCCGAACCAAGTACAGTGCTGACGAGCAAGTTGTTTTGTACGCACGATACCCCAATGTCCGAGGTGGAGAAGCTTTAAGACAGAGGACTGTAACGATCGTGGGACCACGACCCTAGACTGATCATTATCAGAACGCAACAACAAAACACCACGTCGTACAAAAAGTCTCTCCTTGTGAGCAAAAAATCGGCGAACCAGCGGATCCTTGATCCGTGACTTCGACAAGGGCCATTGCGTAGCAACAAAACGCAAAACAGTAGCAAGGACAGGGTCAGCAGCTGTGGCTGTAGCTACACGACGAAAATCAATCGGAAACGATTCGACCACATCATCGGTTTCCGAATCAATGAACATGCAAGCACGTTCGGAAGAATCGAATGCTTTATCCTCAGCAACAGGCAAACGGGACAACGCATCAGCGCTTCCGTGCCGAGCAGTGGACCGATACAAGACATCGTAGCGGTTGGCGACCTCATAACGCAATGCGTGGGGAACATTGCGCACCCTGAAAAATTTCGGTTGCCCGTTTACTTGCAGTTCCAAATGTGCTTCATAGTTCTTAGCGCAACCAAGGCCCGGTGCAAAAATGTCTGCAAATTCGTCACATAGACTAGAAACACTGGCTGAAGGCACAGTCTGAATCACTGATAGGACCCGATTTACTATAGACATGTTAAACAACTGAAATAAATCCAAACCAAACAAGTTCACTGCCGAAGAAGAACGAAGAACGTAAAAAGACACAAGTTTTGTTTGTCCCTTGTATGTTGCAAGAAGGCTGCACTGTCCTAACACATGGAGTTTCTGTCCTGTATAACTATTTAACTTAACATTTGCGGCACGCAACGGAGGTTTGCCCAGTTGTTTGTACGTGGCGTGATTGAGCAATGAAACTGCAGCTCCGGTGTCGAGCTGGAACGGTATCACTTGTCCGGCAAAGTCCAAATCTACAAAAAGTTTATTGTCCTGCTGACGACAAGAGCGACTGTTTTGTGCAACGTGAACAGTCACTGGTACAGAATCACGTGCGACGTGACGGGATTTGCGACGACGTCGACACACACTTTTTGTGGGACGAACACAGTCACTGTTAGCGAGAGGAACACTGGGCGGAGTGGCACTAACTACATGAATGTCCATGGGCGAAGGTTCACGAGCCTGATTGTCCTTGGTTCGATTCCGGCGCGAAGCAAAGGGCCTGGAATGGCTGTGATTGTCTGATCTGAGCTTTGTCTGGCAAACACTTTGAACATGTCCTTTCTTGTTACAGAAAAAGCAAATAGCCTGGCGTGACGGGCAATTCTCACGCGAATGTCTAGTTGCACACCGCGGGCATGATTTCACTGCATTTGCTTGCTTGCGCGGGACACGTGGCGGTGCGGACGTGCGCGAAGGCTGTTTACAGGTCCGCGCAGCGCGCCCGGCAGGCCGGTTAATGCGACACACTGCTGGCGAAGTTTCAAATGATTCCTGAGCAAAGTCAAGCGTGTCTTGCCTATCCAATATGTCTATCACTTGTTGAAGGGAGGGATTGACTAGTTTCAAAATCTGTTCCCATTTGCGAACATCAGAAACGTTCTGTGCTATGGCATCACGCACCATAGTATCAGAATAAGGACGTCCACAGTCACATTCAAATGCACACTCCCTAGTAAGTCCTTGCAAAGCAGCAACCCACTCCCTATTAGTTTGACCGGCCGTACGTTTTGTACGAAAGAACGTATACCTTTTTGCCACGACATTTACTGTTTCCTTGAAATAGGCATCTAAAGCAGACAAAATTTCTTCGTATGACAGAGTTGCTACGTCGCGTCGGGGAAACAATTTCACTATCACACGGTAGGTGGACACACCTACACACGAAAGCAAAAACGGCTGCCGCTCATTACCTTGAATTCTGTAGGCGGCGAGATGAAATCCAAATTGTCGGGACCATTCTGTCCATGTCTCGTTGGCCGCATCAAAACTACGGAAGGACTGCGCAACGGCGTGTTGTGGCTGCGGTAGCGATGAAGCGGCGGCGGCCGCATCGTTTTGCAGCGCACGTTGACCCTGGACGAGCTGTCCAAGGGCATCCAATAACGCCTGCGTCTGCTGATTCTGCAAGCGATAAAATTCGGACAGTACATCTGGAGAATGTGGCGAAGCCATGACACAAGTAAATGGAAGCAATGAGAAAGAACAAGATCCTGATTAATCCGCGTCGCCAATGTAGTGGACTGTTAAGGCAGCCAGTCCACAGTGAAGTAGCCGAAAGGGCATGCGTCAACTCACGCCGTCTGGCGTTAAGTCTGGAACAGGAGTCGTAATGAATGTGATAAAGAAAAGAACGTAGCTACTAGAACACTTAACTTTTATATTGTCCTTTGGTATACAGCATTCTGGATGATACAAGTGAGACTCAGTAGATACATGAAGTTACTTATGGCGCCTTGCTAGGTCGTAGCCATTAACTTAGCTGAAGGCTATTCTAACTGTCTCTCGGCAAATGAGAGAAAGGCTTCGTCAGTGTAGTCGCTAGCAACGTCGTCGTACAACTGGGACGAGTGCTAGTCCGTCTCTCGAGACCTGCCGTGTGGTGGCGCTCGGTCTGCGATCCTGACAGTGGCGACACGCGGGTCCGACATGTACTAATGGACCGCGGCCGATTTAAGCTACCACCTAGCAAGTGTGGTGTCTGGCGGTGACACCACAAATGTTTTGCAGTTTTAAGTTATTCGCCTTTAGCCGTCTTTAAATTAAGCTCCAAGGATTAAAGCTGTGTGTTTAAAAATTTTTTTGGGCTCTTGTAATGTGAGCCGTGGTAAAAATTGCTGTTTTGAAGAGCGCGCCGCAGCGCGTAGTGTGAAGCAGTCGCACTCCGTTTCTGGCGGTATCGCCGCTGTGGCAATCGCAGCTTTGGTCTCTCCCTCTGGTGGGAAAGGTTGCCTATACATATGCATGTAACGGGCGCTATGATCTCGCCAGTCGGGCAGTCTGTGTCAGTCTCTCGTCCGCATTTGTTAGGCAGTTAGTATCTGTCTGTCGTTCGGAGTGCTAGTATGTCTGTCGTTCGGATCAACCTCTAAAGCCGGCAAAATGAGAGTCTTTCCACTCCGCTAGTAAGAGAACTCAGCGAGTGGTCGCCCAGTCGGGGCTTAGTTCCTGCATCAGGGTCTGCGCATTAGGCCGCCAGTCTGCCCGAGTTTGCTCAGGCAATGGTCATTGGCGGTTGGATCGCTCGGTTGGTCGGTCGCACACTGAGACACAAGATGACTTGTCCGTCTTGAGCGTCGGCTCATGTGAGGTCGCCACGTGAGTCCAGTGGGCCGTGGCGTATAGCGAGGGGTAGTGACATTGCGGTCCATACGAAAGCAACAGGAGTCAACCCACGACATCAGTTTGGCCGGTGCGAGCTGCGCCGCTGTGAGACGGGGGATCGGCGCGCCTTCCTGCGTCCGTTGAAGCGGCTGGCAGCGGACGGTTCGGGAGAGCAATTTGGGGGTGCTGCGCCAGGTCTTCCCGTGAAATCGCAGTTTATTAGAGGTTAAGTGATTGGTGATATGTTGTTTGATTTACTCTTGTTAAATTCTACTTGTTTTCTTGGTGAGGTCATCAGCCGTTTTGCTTTGGGGTTGTCCCACCATTCTTCTCCATTTGCCCACCCGCGGAAAGGTGGTTATTTATAAATTGGGTGGTCCGTTTTTCCCTTGTGGAGTAGGGGCAGGTTAGAGCAACCTACGGTTCTGGTTGTTCGGTCATCTCCCTATCAATCTACCGTACGTTAGTAGCTGTCTCTGTGATGTTTGTCGGATTTAGTGTGTTAACGAATTTATTGCTTGGGGTGTAACGGCCTAATACCTGAAATATGTTTTGAACTTTGGAAACTTTGATACTATTGCATATGATCTTGAGCGGCGGTATATGTGTACTGTAGAGCATTTTAACTATTGTTTGGCCAACCTTGTAGAATTTTATATAAGATTGCATTTCATGGGCTTTTATTTAAATTATCATTTTAGTATATAAAGTTGCCACCCTTTCACTGTAAGACTTTTCTTAGAAGTTAAAATCAAGTTGCACCTTCGGTGGCAAGGTTAATATTTTAATTATTAGGGTTTTGTACCATTTAAATCCCTCCTACGGGGGTGCATAGTTTGTGTGCTTGAGTAAATTGTTAAAACTCTTAGTTTAAAGTTATCTGGTGTGTTGCAGATTTACACCAGTGCAGTATTTCAGAGGCTGTTGTGAGCGATCGTAACTACGGCCGTGTCAAAAGGGAGCAGCAAGTTTCTCTACCCGAAAGCTCATACAGTCAAAACTTGTTTCTCTCTGCCTCTGAATGAATTCTAACTTTGATATTTAGAGGGTGCTTTCTGATTATAATTTTAAACCTGTTTCTTATAAAAAAATGCTTTTAGGCACTATTAAAGTGAATAAAATTCGCATTTGTTAAAAGGAATTTGGTTATGATTTCATCAGTTACTGCCTGGCAACTACTTCCATGCTTACGCAGTGTGATTAAATGTGTTAATGTTCTTGATGAATCGGTAGTAAATAAAATAAATTCTTTTAAGAATATTCTTTGAAAATAAATCACGGTTCATAATGTTTGATCAAGTAATAAAGTTGTATGTTCGAGTGTAACTGACAGCCCCTTATTTTGGCCCCTTTATACAATTTATTCTATCTGTCCTGTCCTGCGGGTTAAGCAGGGCATACCAGTAGTATGGGAGTGTTCTTGGATCTCGAGAAAGCTTATGATAAAAAATGGTGTGAGAAATTAATTGTGAAGCTACACCAAGACACTATCAAACGATTGTTACGTAAAACTACTTGATAATTGGAAACTATGTGTGCTTACCGACGAAACGAACTCTGACTAGAAACGAGTCCATGCCGGTTTCCCATAGCCATCTGTAATCTGGCCAATACTTTTCAATTTGTATATCAACGACAGTTACAAACGTGTCAGCCTCTGTGTTGACGATACAGCGTTTTTAACACGAGAAAGAAAATTACATCAAGGTGTTACCAGACTGCAGTGACAGCTGGATCTAAAGGAGTGATGGGCACTAATTTACAAGATTACCATCAACCCAGATACAAAATTGGCCAATATTTTCATAAGACGCCGACGGGTCATCCGTACGAGGCTCCACTTTGGAAATCAACATGTTTGCTTCATTCCTGTTGGTAAAACACCTTGGCGTTTACCTGGGCACCCTTCAACTCTCACCTCGCAGAAAAGAAAAAAGCCGGAATAAGCTTGTGGAGACCTCTCGTTCCCTTCTTCAAGGGTAAGGATCCGAATGTTGATACGAAGATGATACCACATCGAGCCACGGTGGAGCCCACTGCTCCAAGGAGCGATCTCCTGGGCCACAACATGCGACACGAATTTCAGGAAGCACCAAGTCTTACAAAAGAAATGTCTCCGATGGGCCTTAACAGCGTACTGGAGGATAAGGACAACGGAGCTCCGATGCACTGCACGAAAAATATCAGCGACTAAAACTGCGGGGAAAGGCCCAAAAGCTATTTGACGAGATCAACGCTCTACGTCACTCTACTCATCAGTTAGCGACAGTGGGCCCAATTCTTCCTGAACGGTACCACAGATACAAGTACCACGCTCCATCCTAGCATACGATGAAGTGGCGCTTGAAGCCATTAAATAACCTCAATTCAAGTACGTCTCACAGTAAAAGAAAAGTACGCCCACCATCGCTACTGGAAAAAGGACCCATTTGTGTGCCCAACGCCTGTACACAAAGAGCAATAATACAGTCTGAA
This sequence comes from Schistocerca nitens, assembly GCF_023898315.1. NCBI lineage: Eukaryota > Metazoa > Arthropoda > Insecta > Orthoptera > Acrididae > Schistocerca > Schistocerca nitens. The sequence goes on from NC_064620.1 coordinate 298,862,184, forward strand.
ACCTCCTCTTACCTAACGCAGAGGCAACAAAATCGCCAAAGGAGATAAGGCTCCACCTCCACCACACACGTAATTAAAAAAGTCTTTGCCATTCTTCGATGACTCACGTGAAAATGATTGGCAGGTGCCCAGCCGAAATATCGTGCAATGAATCAAACGACGACCGGCTGCAAACCCGAAATTCATTCTAACATTCAGTTCCCCGGGAAAATGTTAAAATTCAGATGCGCTGTCTTCCTTCTTTGGAAACAAACTTGAGCCGGCCGAAGTGGCCGTGCGGTTAAAGGCGCTGCAGTCTGGAACCGCAAGACCGCTACGGTCGCAGGTTCGAATCCTGCCTCGGGCATGGTTGTTTGTGATGTCCTTAGGTTAGTTAGGTTTAACTAGTTCTAAGTTCTCGGGGACTAATGACCTCAGCAGTTGAGTCCCATAGTGCTCAGAGCCATTTGAACCATTTGAAACAAACTTGTTCCTTTTGATCACAATAACTCTTACTGAAATTAATAATTCCCGTACAATTCTTCGCCCTCACATGTGGATTCGATACTGTTCGATTCTGTCTCGGATTTGTTTTTCCGGTAGTGTCCGTTTCTCGTTAACAATGTTGCACAACAGGATGGACACGTTTACAGAAGAAGAGTTACAAAATTTGCAGATGCAGTCGTACTGCGACGTGGGTTCCGCTCCTGTGGGAACACTTCAGCATAACCCTGTTGGGCCGTTCTGTGAATATATACGAGAGCTGCATATCGGTCAACTCTTCACCAATAAACCTGTCCGTATTGCTGTGCATCACTGTTAACGGGCGGTCAATACTATCGGCAAAGATAGTGCCCAACGAGGCAGAACGGATCAATACTGAATGCTTGAAGGCTTTAAGAGTAAAATATCCGAAGTCTGAAATTTATAAATCTTATATTAAAGACATAACTTGAGGATTTTCTCAATAAGCTTTGCTATCTATCCAAGTTATATATCATACAGGTAAAAAAGGAAATGATCGTATGGCATTGTTGGCCGATTTGTAACCAAAGAAATTGTGACAGGGTGGTCGAATTTGAAGTTGTAAACTATAATTGCAGTCAGCGAGACACAAATTTAGCGCTGGATCACATAAATTAAGTGATATCCTGTTCTTCATAGAAGTGATTGGTGTATTCTCTATACCAAATGGAAATTAGAGTGGTTATAATAAGCGTTGCATACTGCTTTATTGTCAATACTGGATATAATAGGAAACAAAACAGATTTTTTTCTTTCGGGTACAGTTATAAGAAAAAAAAATATAAATAAGATAAACACATTTCCATTGGATAAATTAAAATCTTACAAACATTCCGTTGGGAACACTACAGCTTGTTACCACTGTCACCCTGCATAACACGTTGTGTATTAACGATCTGGCCCTGCTCGTGGTTGAAGACACTGTTGAATGCGGTTAAGAATACTCCTTACGAAATTTTACAGATAAATCTATGGGATATTCTCCCATTCATCCACAGCAGTCTCTATGATGTCTTGTAAGGTCTCTAGTGGGACAAGACGATTGCAAACCTTTCGTTTTAGCATGGCCGATGCACTCTCATTACAGGTGAGATTTGGAGAATATAAAATCCATTCCCTCTGGCTGATTCTGTAATTTACTAGGGAAGTCTCCACAAGATTATGACGATGACGGCGTTCATTATCGTCCATCAGCGTGAATCGCACTCCAATACGTTCACCAAATGGAGCCACAAGGCATACAAGGTTGTCTTCCCGACACTTCAAACCACTCAGCCTCCCACGTGTTGGTACAACACGTGTCCTGTGGCCACACATCATTCCACCCCAAAACGTGACTGCACCGCCTTCATAAGTGTGGTCGTTTGCGAATCAGTGAAGGTGTGAACGTTGTCCTTCTTGACTTCAGACATGAATACGAGTTTTGTGAGTGTAGAGACTGATACAGGTCTCATTAGAAGAAAAGCGTTGTTTCCTCTGCTACCTAGTCCATAAAGAGTGCTTTCTTGCCCATGCAACATGAGTCCCTCTCGGAAACCAATTCAGATGAGGAGCCTTAAAATGTCTTCCGGTACGTAGACCCTGAAGCCTATTTCGTTTATTTTGTGTTGGCACCTGAAGTCCTGTCACTACTTGGAACTGCCGCCGTAGACATGCGACACTATGTTGAGGTCTTCTGCTTACTGTTATGCGCAGATATGGGTCCTGCGCAACTGTTGTTTTTCTTCAGCAGCCACTTCTGTGACGACACTCAGTTGATCGTGTTACTAGAAACTTGATCCAGATTCTAGAGACATTCGCTGCGACGTCCACCTGTGTTATTTCCTACTAAATGGAGCCTCTGCTCATATGTTATTGTCGTCCGAACCACCCTGAAGCAACAGAACGCTCACGAATGTAAAATTAGAGAGATTCGGGCGCGCACGGAGGCTTTCAGACAGCCGTTCTTCCCGCGAACCATACGCGACTGGAACAGAAAAGGGAGGTAATGACAGTGGCACGTAAAGTGCCCTCCGCCACACACCGTTGGGTGGCTTGCGGAGTATAAATGTAGATGTAGATGTAGATGCTGCAATGCTTACAGGTGACGCGGTTGCCATAGAGTGCACATACTGCCCCCTCACGGTAGAAGCATGGATTGTTTCCGCTAGAGTCACATTAGAAAGAATTGGAAGATATCATAATATATTTCTGGAGTACATCGCTCAGTATTAGAGTTTCAGCACTGTGCTACATTTATTTTGACCACTGTATTACCTGACTTTACTTTCGGCTTGCGCTCCAAGCTGGATCTATTAATGAAATAGCACTCTAGCGTTTACGAGAAACTAGATGCTGCTAGAAAATTAGAGGCTTCTTTATGGGGATACTGATCGGTAAGTTTCACGTTGTTCCCCATAAGGTTACTGAATGAATAATTTAATTACTCACTTTTCAAATTTTGTCCAGTGAAAGTTTCGCATTGCTTTTCAAAATGGACTGTAATCAGTGGCTCTAGATTAGACTTGAGAAGCTGCACAACAATATTGTAATTTGTCTTGTTATCGGTGTAACTGTTACAACTAGGATTATTTTAGCCTCATTGTAAACGATCATTAATTACTTTGCTCATCTGATTTATGAACTTACGAGAGTATGATTAAAGTTTGAATAAATTTTATATTAATTTCTGAGCCAATCCCAGAAAATTCAGAAGGTTAATAATTGAAGTCTACACTAGTGTAGGTCGTTATTATTACTGATTTTTTAGTTTTAATGCTGTTGTAAGAGCGTGTGTGTGTGGCTGTGAATAACTTTTGAATTCTCTCATTATCTTTTTACTTTGCGTTTATTTATGTCTTTCTAAAAATCATTGTTAACTGTTACGTGCTGATCGCCAGGCAGTTAGCTAGTTGCAAGGCGTTTGATGTTTTTCGGGTCATTTTCTTGTCCAGCTTCTGTAATATTTTTTCTGATTTGCGTGTAACGTGCCTGCTGCACGAAGTAAAGGTGCAACCTCCGGATAACAGCCCATCCGTCGGGTTTACGATAATATTGGCCAGTTACATACCTACTACGCCCGTTTGATTGTTATGAAGGGAGAAGTTTTTCGGTGCAACGATCGGCGCTGATACATCTGTGGAAGAGTTCTCATTGTTCTCTCTCTCTCTCTCTCTCTCACGTGATAACCTTTTCTCTCACCCCATCAAATCAGTGATTACTTTGGACGCTTTCTTAAACTAAATGAGGCAGCTCCTGCGAGTACAAAACAAATGAATTTGATATTATGCGCATACTATATCGTGGTAGTAGGCCGCGACCCTAAATAAACGAGAACTTAGGCTGACCGAGGAGAGAGGGGCGGTGCAGGGTAATAAGCCCTTCGTACCTCTCGAAGGGCTGCATTCTATGTCGGCGTCATGTGTTCCCATGAAAGCAGGAATGACACAATGTCCATAAAGATCGCCCTGATTTCTTTTGTTATGGTGAAAGTCGCGTTCGGGCCCCTTTATGCACCAGGATTAGTCTCTTCGCTCGTTTAAAAACAACACAAAGCAAACTGGAGTACACAGTTTGGTAGTGGCTACAGAGTAACTCTTTCCTGCGGCTGGCAGTGGTGGATCAGGACCGACCTCTAGCGGAATCTTAGACAACCGTCGTTCAAAAGACCTCCCACCTAAAACTGCCGCGGTATAGTGTACCCACAATAGCTGCTCTAGTGTCTATCTATGTGCAATGTATTTGCATGTATTTTATTATAAATGATTTAACAGTTCCTCTAGGAATTGAATGTCGCAGATTTGTTGTAATATCTTGCTTTCTCGATAACATAAATACATTTCCATTTAGCAGATGGCAGGTCTTTTCCTTCACGCACCAGGATAACAGCTATTTTGGGGGTGAGAGTCTCAAGCTGATTGCATTGTCTTTCTTTCCTAATTATATCAATTACCGTTCATTGAGTAACCAGTACTTTTTATATGTTTTCCAGTGGCACATGAGATAATCACTAGAAGCGTGTTAACAACGCGTACTTCAAAAAAATGGTTCAAATGGCTCTGAGCACTATGGGACTCAACTTCTGAGGTCATTAGTCCCCTAGAACTTAGAACTAGGTAAACCTAACTAACCTAAGGACACCACAAACATCCATGCCCGAGGCAGGATTCGAACCTGCGACCGTAGTGGTCTTGCGGTTCCAGACTGCAGCGCCTTTAACCGCACGGCCACTTCGGCCGGCTAACGCGTACTTCGTCAAGATGGCTAACCTGCAGGTCCGTACATTAAGTCGTGAACAAGGCTGAAATTATCTAGCGAGAAAAAATTTGTTTTGCTAAAAGGTAATCGTAAGAGAGGCTTTTTATCAATCACATTAGAATGTATACGATGAACATATTGCTATGTGTTACTTTTCACGAATTTGATGCGGTTTACTTGGTTTATATTTTAACAGAACCTCCTTTTTCGCTGACAAGTTGTCAGCACCTCTGCAATATTCACATAGTAAGCAATTTGATATATTATATCACAATGTGCTGTGAGAGTACAGCCCCTGCTTTGCTGACAATGCTGTAAGGAAGATCGTGTCCTATCACGCTCCTTCGTTGTCTGTCTTTCTGTTCATGGAATGTAGGTAACAGTGATGAGTGGCTGCGAAGAATATCACTGGATCTGCTTTGTTTTGAGCGTGGGTGCAACCGAAACACAGGAAGGACCTACGGTCACGTATCTAGTCTCTCACGAACAGCACGAAACTTGTCACGCAGGTTGTCTGTTCGACAAACGGAACACAGTCAACGACGTTCTATCCTTTTATTGCGTAGGACTTCCTGAGGAGATCTGAAATTATCTTTGAGGACTGGCCGATAGTGTAGTCTTTTCTCTTCCTTTCATAGCTGAAAACTCTTCGAATAGCATAATTCGAAATATATCCGTGATGAAGTGCGACATGATGAAGTGTGAAATTCTATCGTTGGTGTGACTTTGGATTACACATGTATCGTGTCTGTATTCCTGACTGTGAATGCAATCTTGCGTCTAGGAATCAGATTGTCTTTTTTCTCATTCTCATGTCAGACGGCAGCACTGTTGTCTTTCCATGAGGTACGCTGCGAAGTTTCGGATATGAATATTTGATGACGTCGATATCTACGCGACCTCTCTTTAAATATGGAAAACTGTGCGTCCGCTTCCGGCCTCAAACCCAGCAGAAGGGCACAAAAACTCAGTGTGGTCACAGACTGATGTAAAAATTATTTTCCGGATACAAAGCGTGCTGGCGTCGTATATTTGTGGTGAAAATATTTCCTGGCGGGGTATGGGATTCGTGAACAGTTACGGAAAGACATATTTTTCACATTTGGTTGTATCATAAAAACTTTTTTACTTTAGGTTTCATGGCTGCTATGAAGGTCTTAAGATTAAAACGACAATCCTTTAGGAGCTGTAACTTTTGAGGATTTTGAAATTAGTTATTATATTTGCTGGGTGGAACCTAGAACATGTGTGGAACATAAAACTGTTTTAAAAAAATCCTAAAACCGCCTTTACCAAAAATTAACAATAAAAGATAATTATCACAATCAAAACTCAATAGCCGAAGGAAAGTAAGTACTAAACGAGTAAACATCAGAGTGCAATGAAACCGTATTTGCCACGATAGAAGAACTGTATAAATAACCACCATCCAAAAACTCTCTAAAATTAAATTTCGCTCTCCCCAATTCCACACCTCACTCTGCCTGAATATCCACAATGCCCTCTCTCTCTCTCTCTCTCTCTTCCCTCCCTCTCCCTGTCTTATACACACACACACACACACACACACACACACACACACACACACACACACACACACGCCCGCTTATGTGAACTAAACACGAAACACAAACGACAACAATACTTCAAGTCCGCAAGCCACATCCCGAACAGACATGCCACGAAAGAAATGAACATCATACAGCCATAACAACGTGTAAAGTTGGCAGGAAGTTTGTGCTTGGCGAAAAAGTCTTAGAAAATACATGTCTAATGACAGCAGCGAATGAAATAAGCGTGTTGCTTCGAAACAAAGGGAAAAACGCCACAACATTAAAAAAAGGAATTGTAAGTAACACGTTAAATGAAGCTATGTATGGCGATACTCAGCAGGAAATGCGTAATACAGAGAAAATAAGAATTCTGCTGTTTGCAGATGACAAGCTGTGAATTGTGTAATAGAAATAAAGCTCCTAGCATAAACAACCAGTAGCTTCATGCATACATCCACTCTGTATTTTGAAATTTACTACGAAACTACAACATTTAGACATACCGTAAATGAACAACTTACAATGCCTCAACTAACTGATACATGTCTCAGCTCTGTACTGTATGCAAGCTAATGTAAAATATATGACAATAATCGCTAATTTTACAAATTAAATTTTTTGTACTAAAAGTTTCTTTTGAGGTTAATGCGTAGCAATAATTTTGCAGAAAGAAACACGCTAAAGACAGCACAGAAACTGCTGTAACGAAATCATAAAACGGTGTTTTGCATAAAGTGGAATTCCTCTCTAATGTTTCTTAGCAAACACCGAAATAAGAAGAACTGCAACATTCACCGAATAAATGGGACTTCGAAATTACGAAACACAGCAACGATGTTAATCGAAGTACTCGACGATGTGAAACAAACGATAAACGGATGCAAAGTGAGCTTTTTGATCAATTCTTGATTTCATATTTTTCAGGACATGATGGAGGAAAGTAGTTTTTTTGTTACAGGTATGATATTTGTTTAATTGAGGAACAAATTGCTTAAACGTTACACAAGAGGGTATTCATTGTCATCTGATACATTAGATGCTCCAGTTATCCCGAAACTCAGATGGCATTTACAAAAAAGTATAGCAACGAGTCACCAAACATGCCCATCATAAAGTGTCTTTAGTTATCCCAGGAAAAAGGAATGTGGCAGAAGTAATCAAAAGTGGTTGACTGAAAATCCTGTCACCAGATAAGGTGGTTTGCAAGCTGCATATTATTTGAGTTACACTAAATCTACATGACGTAAATGTAGCTAATCTGTTCTCTCCGTTGACGTGCCCACTCGCGATTTGTGAAAATGTTTACAGATGCATTCATTCAGAATTCGTGTTGTTAATGAGTTGTCATCTGAAGACAAAGGAAAGAAGTGCAGCTTGCTGGCAGTGGTTCATGTCATATATAACACCAGATAAAGATCTGACGAAGCTTGATTCCTTATTGACTAGTATGTAAAATTACACATTCCACTGGAAAATCCATATCAGCCTGTAACACGCGCAAAACGTTGCTGTTTGTAATGTAAGGCCACGTGCGCAGATACTTTTTTACATTTTCATGTGAAAATGAACAGTGTGCACCACATAAAAATAGTGCAACATTTAGTTGTCACTGCATTTGACTACCGGCTACAATAGGAGTGAATTCAGCAGGACAATTGTACGACTCATACAGACAAACACACTGTAACATATATCTTACGGAATAACAGAAAATTCACGTTACCCCTGGATTTTGTTAGTTATTACGTAAAGGTGCAGAGAAATTGATAGCGCGAAATATGAATCCCTACTAGTACTGACATGATGCGTTGGTCAGTACAAAATAATACAAAAGCAATTACGGCCATTTTGAATTCCCACTCGTCCTGGTAGAGTGCAGTCTTTTTATACCAAAGATATTTGTAAGATTTGCAGAAGTGAAAATAATTGTATGTTACATCACAATAGCGTGTAGAATGTTCTTATACATTCCTTCCAGTTCATAAAAATATGTCAGTCAAAAGAACTGCTGCTTTTAAAGAATTTCAGGGTAACTATCAGAAACGAGGTACTCCTTACCTGGAATGGCAGTTACAATTCTCTGCTCAAATTAAACGCTGCAGAAAACGAACCTGCAGCCTCATTCGTCAGTTCAGACATTATTTTTCGATACAAAAATATTCAGAAGTTTTAATTTTTTGTTAGCCACCATATGGGTCAGGTGAATATAACATCAGTTATTTTATCTGTAACACGTATCCCACACTATAGCACCAAGGCATTCTTGGATCGCTGTTTTCACGAACGAGGGACTGTAAGGGGTTTGTAGCTAATTAAGTCTTCTGATTTATTCCTTCCGTAGGTTTTATTGTGAGTACCGCTTATAAAACTCACCCGCATATTATTCCCCTATAGCAGAAAGAAACTGAACAATACGTTTCAAGAACATGTGACGTCGTTTTCATTGTGAGTTGTATTACGGTGACCACTTTCAACTTCTTCTACACTACTGGCCATTAAAATTGCTACACCAAGAAGAAATGCAGATGATAAACGGGTATTCATTAGACAAGTATATTATACTAGAACTGACATGTGATGACATTTTCACGCAATTTTTGTGCATAGGTCCTGAGAAATCAGTACCTGAACAACCACCTCTGGCCGTAATAACGGCCTTGATACGCCTGGGCATTGAGTCAAACAGAGCTTGGATGGCGCGTACAGGTACAGCTGCCCATGCAGCTTCAACACGATACCACAGTTCATCAAGAGTAGTGACTGGCGTAATGTGACGAGCCAGTTGCTCGGCCACCATTGACCAGACGTATTCAGTTGGTGAGAGATCTGAAGTATGTGCTGGCCAGGGCAGTAGTAGAACATTTTCTGTATCCAGAAAGGCCCGTACAGGACCTGAAACATGCGGTCGTGCATTATCCTGCTGAAATGTAGGGTTTCACAGGAATCGAATGAAGGGTAGAGCCACGGGTCGTAACACATCTGAAATGTAACGTCCACTGTTCAAAGTGCCGTCAATGCGAACAAGAAGAGACCTAGACGTGTAACCAATGGCATCCCATACCATCACGCCGGGTGTTACGCCAGTATGGCGATGACCGATACACGGTTCCAATGTGCTTTCACCGCGATGTCGACAAACGCGGATGCGACCATAATGATGCTGTAAACAGAACCTGGAATCATCGGAACAAATGACGTTTTGCCATTCGTGCACCCAGTTTCGTCGTTGAGTACACCATCGCAGGCGTTCCTTTCTGTGATGCAGCGTCAAGGATAACGGCAGCCATGGCCTCCGAACTGATAGTCCATGCTGCTGCAAACGTCGTCGAACTGTTCGTGCAGATGGTTGTTGTCTTGCAAACGTCCCCATCTGTTGACTCAGGGATCGATACGTGGCTGCACGGTCCGTTAAAGCCAGGCGGATAAGATGCGTGTCATCTCGACTGTTAGTGATACGAAGCCGTTGGGATCCAGCACGGCGTTCCGTATTACCCTCGAGAACTCACCGATTCCATATTCTGCTAACAGTCATTGGATCTCGACCAACACTAGCAGCAAAGTCGCGATACGATAAACCGCAATCGCGATAGGCTACAATCCGACCTTTAAGTCGGAATCGTGATGGTACGCATTTCTCCTCCTTACACGAGGCATCACAAGAACGTTTCACCAGGCAACGCCGGTCAACTGCTGTTTGCGTATGAGAAATCGGCTGGGAAGTTTCCTCATGTCAGCACGTTGTAGGTGTCGCCACCGGCGCCAACCTTGTGTGAATGCTCTGAAAAGCTAATCATTTGCATATCACAGCATCTTCTTCCGGACGGTTAAATTTCGCGTTTGTAGCACGTCATCTTCGTGGTGTAGCAATTTTAATGGCCAGTAGTGTATAATTTTGTTATAATGTTGTTTTACTGCTTGCACACCTTGTATCAAGCAATTTGTGGAATGAAAAAATCATGATAGCTGAATGTGCTTTCGTGACTCCCCAGCACGCTTCACTTCAAAACCTGCTTGAACTGAGAGAAAACAAAAGCTGTATCTTTTGTCACTAGTGCAGTTTCGCTCTCGATACATCAAAACTGTCTTTCTCTTGTCCTACAGGAATGAGAATTTTCGTCTCATTACTAACATTCATCCACCTTTCCACGTACCAATATATTTTTCTATTTTTCTCTCGTCTTAATTGATTTTGTTGCCATCATGTCGTCCTCTGTCTTTCCATTATTATCTCTCACTCTCCTGCTGACCAGTTAACATATTTTCCAGTTCTTATTATTTCGAAACTGCTGCCAACTTTTTCTTGGTGATATCATTAGGCATTACAATGTTAATATGACTGAAACTATTGCAATAACCATGTGTACTACCATATTCATTTTTATGATAACCTTTTAAATCTTCTTACTGACTAATAGGTTCAGTCGCTCTTCTTCTGCAACGTAAGCTACTGTTTTCTTTTGCCAGAAATACAGGAATGTTTATCTCGTTAGCCAGTTCTCATTGGCTCAGTAGAGTTGTCCAAAGAAGATTAGTTGTTGCTTAGCCATTACTTTTAATATTTTCTGTGTGTTTTGGTACATGTCCTTATCACTTCTAATTTCCCAATCATCTGTAATTTGTATTACAGCCATTATTTTTCTGATAATCTGTGTGTCAAGAATCTCTGTTTTATGCGGGTTATAGTGCATTATTAAGCATTCACATGCATATAAACATCAGGGGCTTATCACTGGATTTTAGTATTTCAGTTTGATGTTTTTAGTGACGCAGGTCTTATTGACGCTTTTGGCTAGTACATATCCTCTATTCATTATTGTAATCCTGACATCTTTTGCAAATTTTTCCAGCCCTTTCTCCTGCCTGTTTTCTGCAAAACATTTGGATTTAGTAGCTCGTTACATCTTACTTATTTGTATTTCTTTGTATTTTGGTGAGTTTTTGTATTTGTTATGAATTCCTTACAGAAGATTTATTTTGGTTAGTAGTTCAGTCAGTTTCTGGAAATATTGTAAAACCATCCTCAAAGGCTAGGCAGTTTAAATTGATTGCATTTCATTTCCTACCTAGAATTAATGGTTCACTTTTGTGATTTTTAGCCCGAAATTGCATTTGTATTATTTTCTTCTGAATCAATTAAATGGTAATGCTATTAAGACATCCACTTGTCTTCGACATTTTTTATTTCAAATGACTGAGAGCTTTCTCACATAAATTTTACTTTAGGTATCGTACTGGTTAGAGTTTCGTAATTGTTCTTGCTAATTTTGTCAAATTCTCTAATAATTTTATCTGTAGGATCCCTGTGTACATGATCAAGTACTTGACTGAAATCAATAAATGGCGCTGTTATAGCTTTTTAGGTACTTCCCTTTCGAAAATTATGATCCTCTTTATAAAGATATTTATTGAGTGTGATTCATTTAATATGATCAAGGGTGCTGAAGGGAAGTGTGACAGGGCCGCCCTTTTTCTTTGTATACGTAAACGATCTGACAGATAGGGTGAGGAACAGTGTGCGACTGTTTGCCGACTTCACTTTAGTGTACGGGAGAGTGTCATCTTTGGGTGCGAACAGGATGTGATGTTGAATTACAATAATGACGTGGTGCTGCTTGACAGAATTACGCCGACTAAATCACTGGGCGTACCGCTACAAAGCGATATGAAATGGGGCCGGTACGTCAGTTCACTTATAGAGAAGGGGAATTGTCAGATTTGGTTTAATGGGAGAATTCTAGGAACCTGTAGCTCATTTGCAAAGGAGACCGCGTGCGGAGCACTTGTGCGATCCATTCTTTAATACTGTCGGAGTGTCTAGGATTCAAGTCAGGTCGATGTAAAGGAAGACATCTAAGCATTTCAGAGGCGTGCCGTTTGATTTGTTACCAGTAGGTTCGATCACCACGTATTAGGGTAATGTTCTGTAAAGTTACCTGAGATTCCCTGGAGAAAGGAGACTTCCTCTTCGCGAAACACTCCTGAGAAAGTTTAGAGAACCGATATTTATGACAGACTACAGAATGATTCCACTGCCATCAACGTAACTCTCATATAAGGACTGCGAAGACAATATAAATTAGGACACATTGGGAAGCATTTGGACAGTCGTTCTTCCCTCGCCCCAGTTACGAGTGGATAAAGTAATGGAATGTCTACGCTGGTACGAGATACTACGCTCTACATACATGAAAGAGACGTCCTGTGGTCATTAAATCAGCAACATAAATAAATGCATAAATGAAAAAAATTGCAAATCATATTGGCTTGAGTCGCCTTTCAGTTTCATACAAACAACTGTATTCATGGTAGGGTACCATCTCCTGTGCACACTAATTAGCCTGCTTAGTGTGGCGAACGTGAAACTGTAAGGAAAGAGTGGCAGAAGATCCGTCTAGTACGAAATCTGATCCGCGGTTTTTCTACGAATTCTAGGCGGAAAATTCTCACATGGCGTCAGTTATCCTGTCTTCAGGGGCAGCTAACGTATCTAATTTCTACCACCTCTTTGTAACAAGTATGCTCCTGGGCTCCTGGGCGATGTTTTCGACGAATGTGGTTGCTTTACAAGGCGCTGTCACTTTTATTAATAGGTATCCTTTTTCACAGGCATTATAGTTTTTATACCTTAGGCCTGATTGCACACATTTTTATTGTAATCCTTACGCGTAGGTGATTACTTTTTTTTCCAAAACAATCACAGTTAAATTTCAAGAATTAAAGAGACTGCCACCTGAATAGTCTTTATAGTGTACCTTGACAATAATTCGCTCAGTTTCAAAGAATATGTGACTGAATCAGAGTCCCAACTTCACTAGTCAATAACTGCAGGATTTTGGGGGCAGTCGATATCCATTCAAGGGGATTACGGTGCCCGACGAGACTTGACGTAAAAGTTCCCATAGTCGAAGCACTGGTCCAGAACACAACAGGTATCAATTAACTATCGGAAATGGACCCAAAGATCATCTTTGCTTTCGGACGATGCTACATTTCTTTGAACGGTGTTATTACTTCGGTCGACCTCTTGAGGACTTACATCATCTGGCAGCAACTCTCACGTGAGCTGAAAGTAGAGTGGATAGATGTGACGACAGTTGAATCTGATGCATAGCAGTCTGAATACAAAACATTCGCGTGTACTAAGGAGTGGATAGAGTCAGAGTGTTAAGAATATACTGAGTTTTAAACTTTTTAACTAAGTACAGTAAAGTGTTCGAACAGAAATATGTGTAATCTGCGGATATCAATGCCACTTAAATATATAATAACATAAAACCTTTGGTCACAGTTCCTATTCTGTATCATGGTTCAAAAGAGTTGCAGTAAACAAAGGAATTAAAAGAATGTTAATGTGAAGGATCACACTGAGCACAACACTCCTGGCATCAGCTACAGTAATATAAAGTGAAGAAATGTGTGTGTGGCAAAAATAATATTCATAGATTCTAGAGAGAAGCAAACCAGGGGCGAACTATTTAGTTTTACCTGAGTGCTACGGTAGTTATATTTTTGAATCTCTTGGTATTAATCTAATTTATTAGACACATTTCCTGCGTTTTCGTCAGGGTCTACAGTAGAGTTCTGTTGCGCAAGTCAATAGTTGTTTGTTTGTTTGTACTGAAAGCTCGTGACCGCTTGTTAGCGTTAGTACGCCAGTCAGGCAGCAGCAGCTGGCCGAGACAGGCGCAGCAACAAGGAAGTGCCCGTTTTTTGACTTTTATGAGTTCCTAACCAGGAGTGAATTGTATAATATCATTTATGTGCTTTAATAGTTACGTTTCTTGAGTTTCTGCGTGTTAATTTAATATCTAATAGCCACAGTTATCGCGTTTTCGTTTGCGTCCGAAAGTAAACCGATTTTGTGACATAAAACCAGTTCCTAATCAGGGGCGAATTATTTAGTCTCACCTGAGTGCTTCGGTAGTTAGGTTTTCGAATCTTTGCGTAGTAATCTAATTTATTAGACACATTTCCTGCGGTTTTTTTCAGCATCTACAGTAGCATCTACGTGGGGATAGTCCATTTGTCTGGGTACGTTAGTTTTCCACAGTGTTTAGTGTGGTTAGGGACTGTGATTGTTGTGTGACACTTCGCTCTCAGTTCCAGGCTGTGATTGCTTCGGTTACACAGCGTGAAGCTGCAGTGGATGGGCACCACTGTTGTGGCTCGGCCGTGGAGATCTAACAGATTGTCCAGCATGTCAGGGTCCTCCAAACTCTCCTCACTGGTGGCCAGCCCTCGCACTGAGGTTGAACCCTCACCTGAGGCCGAGTGGGAGGTCACCCCAGGGCGTAGCAGGCAGCGAAAGACTTCGAGGGGGCCGCACATATGGCCTCCCCAGTTAGTCTGACAAATAGGTTCCAGGTGCTGTCTATGGCTGACACTGTCACTGACCTAGATGCCGTCGCCTGTCCTGTTTCACAGGAAACCTCTCAGCCTGCAACATCTGGACAATCACAAAATGTGGGATTATTGACAGTTGGGAGCTCCAAAGTTAGGCGCGTTATGGGACCCCCTAGGGACATGGCTGCCAAGAAGGGGAAGAAAGACAATGGTCATTCTGTGTGCTTATGGGGTGGAGTCATTACAGAGGTGGAACAGGTTCTTCCGGATGCCATGAAGAGCACAGGGTGCAGCCAACTGCAGGTGATGGCCCACGTCAGTACCAATCACGTGTGGCACTTTGGATCGGGGGAGATTCTCTCTAGTTTCGAGTGGCTGACAGAAGTGGTAAAGGGTACCATCTTGCTTGCGAGATGAAAGCAGAGCTCACCATTTGGAGCATAATCGACAGGACCAGTTGTGGACCTCTGGTATAGGGCCAAGTGGAGGGTCTAAATCAGAGGCTCAGACGGTTCTACGACCGTGTAGGCTTCAGATTCCTTGTCTAGCTGCATAGGGTGTTTGGGTTTCAGGTTCCGCTGAAAAGGTCAGGTGTCCACTATACGCAGGAGGCGGCTACACTGATAGCAGGGACTGTGTGGCTTTTTAGGTTAGAGGGTCTCGGAAAAACACAAAAAGGGATTCAGTCACAAACAGTGCAGGCCGAACACAGGAAGAACGTAGATACAGGAACCATTGGTATAGCAGTTGTAAATTTTGGAATCTGTGTTGGGGAAGTATCATAGCTCCAAGCGCTAATAGAAAGCACCGATGTTCAAATCGTTATGGGCACTGAAAGCTGGCTAAAGCCAGAGATAAGTTAAGCCCAAATTTTTGCGAAGAACCTAACGGTGTTCCGAAGGGATGGGCTAAACACGGTTGGTGGTGACGTGTTTGTTGCTGTTAGAAGTAGGTTATTTAGTCGTGAAATTGAAGTAGTTAGTTCCTGTGAGTTGGTATGGGCAGAGTCCATTGTTGGCAACCAGAATAAAACAACAATTGGATGCTTTTATCGACCTCCCTATTCAGATGATACAATTGCTGAAAGGTTCAAAGAAAACTTGAGTTTGATTTCGAACATGTTACCGACTCATACAATTATAGTTGGTGGTTACTTTAATTTACTCCTGATATGTTGGCGAATTACATGTTTAATTCTGGAGGTGGCATAAAACGTCATGCGAAATTGTGCTAAACGCATTCTCTGTAAATTATTTCGAGCAGTTAGTTCATGAGCCCAAGCGATTAGTAAACGGTCGTGAAAACACACTTGACCTTTTAGCAACAAGTAATCCTGAGTTAATAACGAGCATCAAAACGGATACAGGGATCAGTGAACACAGGGTTGTCGTAGCAAGACTGAATATTCTAACCCCCAAATCCTCCAAAGATAAACGAAAAATTTACCTATTCAAAAAAAGCAGATAAAAATGCACTTGACACCTTCCTGATAGACAATCTCCACTCCTTCCAAATTAACAAAATAAATGTAGATCAGATGTGGTTAAATGCAAGGAAATAGTATTGGCAGCAATTGAGACATTTATACCAAATAAATTAACAAACAATTGTACAAAAAACGGGTCATAACACTGCTGCAGAAACAACGAAAAAACCATGACAAATTTAAATATATGCAAAATCTCCAAGACTGGCGATCTTTTACAGAAGCTTGAAATTTAGCACAGACATCAATACGAGATGCTCATAATAGTATCCACAACGAGACTTTCTCTCGAAACGTGGCAGAAAATCCAGAGATTCTGGTCGAATGTGAAGTATGCTAGTGGCAAGACACAATCAGTGCCTTCTCTGTGTGATAGCAATGGAGGTACTATCGAAGACAGTGCTGCCAAAGTGGAGTCATTAAACACAGTCTTCTGAAATGCATTCACAAAAGAAGACGAAGTAAATATTTCAGAATTCGAATCACGAACAGCTGCCAACATCAGTAACTTGGAAGTAGATATCTTAGGAGCAGTGAAGCAACTTAAATCACTTAATAAATGCAAGTCTTCTTGTCCTGACTGTATACTGTGAGGTAACGGGCGAGTTGTGGTGTCCTGGAAATTTATGTTTAGAGTTGGCAGTCACCGCTTAGGCCGCTCGGCAAGCAACGGCTCATCAGCAACTGCGTGATGCTGCACAATGGCCAGAACATGTGGTCCAGCCAACAGCATGGCTGTGAATTCCATGGTGACGCTGTGTCGATGAAGGAGACAGTCCGGGAGTGCCAAAGATGGCGGTCGTTGTAAAACCTTACTGGGAGACATTTCACAGTTTATATAGAAATTAATAGTAGCCAGATGAATATTGATACCTCAAAAAGAAACATGTACATTACCATTATTTGCTCGACGATTCTGATGGTGTAATCAGATTTTCAGTATCTTTGTTAGTTTAAAGTTTAGTATATGACTGTAAATTATACAAGTAACACCCAGCAACGAGTTTCTAAAATTTAAACGGTTCATCCGATTCTGTCGATTGTCTTTAGAAAGCTATTAATGTAAACCAAAATTGGTACGAATTACAGGCATGTAACTTGAATAGTACATGAGTTATTGGAGGCCAAAGTGGCTGATTACTATTAATCACGTAAGGTCATAAGTACTCCACAGTTACACGAAAAACTGTATCAGCATGCTTATAAATATATTTATTCATCTATGTCTTCGTTTATATCCGATATATACTATTCATGAAATTTGTCAATTATTTAGTGTGTTTTAGAAAGCACAGAGACATTAGGCTACTGGCTTACTTCTATTTCTTTGATATATGTTTATTTAATTTGTTTATGTGTTTAATAATGTATTTTAGAGCATGTTTATGGTCCAGCCATATGAATATTTATTTAATTACAAGTTATTTAAATGTAAATCCTGTATTTCGTATGTGTTTCGATATGTTTGTGAGTGTGCATTGGCTTGAAGACATGGCAGGAGAGCTCTAGCCAATCACAGCGCTCGTTAATGGGGAGAATGTATGGAGGTGGGCGAGTACGGCACAGGACAGAGGATTGCTAGACGAGAAGGAGCGAAGGACTTGTAGAGTGGAGCAGTTTGCGCGTGGTCGCGAGAGATAGAAATATTTCATAGTGCCAACCTGTGCAGTTGTGAGATTTCCGTGGCTTCTGCAGTGAAGACGTAATATGCATTTAGAGGCCACACAAACGTGTGGTTCCTGAAGAGGGGAAGCAGCCTTTTCAGTAGTTGCAGGGGCAACAGTCTGGATGATTGACTGATCTGGCCTTGTAACACTAACCAAAACGGCCTTGCTGTGCTGGTACTGCCAACGGCTGAAAGCAAGGGGAAACTATGGCCGTAATTTTTCCCGAGGGCATGCAGCTTTACTGTATGAATAAATGATGATGTCGTCCTCTTGGGTAAAATATTCCGGAGGTAAAATAGTCCCCCATTCGGATCTCCGGGCGGGGACTACTCAGGAGGACGTCGTTATCAGGAGAAAGAAAACTGGCGTTCTACGGATTGGAGCGTGGAATGTCAGATTCCTTAATCGGACAGGTAGGTTAGAAAATTTAAAAAGGGAAATGGATAGGTTAAAGTTGGATATAGTGGGAATTAGTGAAGTTCGGTGGCAGGAGGAACAAGACTTTTGGTCAGGTCAATACAGGGTTATAAGTACAAAATCAAATAGGGGTAATGCAGGAGTAGGTTTAATAATGAATAAAACAATAGGAATGCGGGTAAGCTACTACAAACAGCACAGCGAACGCATTGTTGTGGCCAAGATAGACACGAAGCCCACGCCTACGACAGTAGTACAAGTCTATATGCCAACTAGCTCTGCAGATGACGAAGAAATTGAAGAAATGTATGATGAAATAAAAGAAATTATTCAGATAGTGAAGGGAGACGAAAAATTAATAGTCATGGGTGACTGGAATTCGGTAGTAGGAAAATGGAGAGAAGGAAACGTAGTAGGTGAATATGGATTGGGGGTAAGAAATGAAAGAGGAAGCCGCCTGGTAGAATTTTGCGCAGAGCATGGCTTAATCATAAATAACACTTGGTTCAAGAATCATCAAAGAACGTTGTATGCATGGAAGAACCCTGGAGATATCAAACGGTATCAGATAGATTATATAATGGTAAGACAGAGATTTAGGAACCAGGTTTTAAATTGTAAGGCATTTCCAGGGGCAGATGTGGACTGTGACCAAAATCTATTGGTTATGAACTGTAGATTAAAACTGAAGAAACTGCAAAAAGGTGGGAATTTAACGGGATGGGACCTGGATAAACTGACTAAACCAGAGGTTGTACAGAGTTTCAGGGAGAGCATAAGGGAACAATTGACAGGAATGGGGGAAAGTAGTACAGTAGAAGAAGAATGGGTAGGTCTGAGGGATGAAGTAGTGAAGGCAGTAGAGGATGCAGTAGGTAAACAGACGAGGGCTAGTAGAAATCCTTGGGTAACAGAAGAAATATTGAATTTAATTAATGAAAGGAGAAAATATAAAAATGCAGTAAATGAAGCAGGCAAAAAGGAATACAATCGTCTCAAAAATGAGATCGACACGAAGTGGCTAAGCAGGGATGGCTAGAGGACAAATGTAAGGATGTAGAGGCTTATCTCACTAGGGGTAAGATAGATACTGACTACAGGAGAATTAAAGAGACCTTTGGAGAAAAGAGAACCACTTGTATGAATATCAAGAGCTCAGATGGAAACCCAGTTATAAGCAAAGAAGGGAAAGCACTAAGGTGGAATGAGTATATAGAGGGTCTATACAAGGGCGATGTACTTGAGGACAATATTATGGAAATGGAAGAGGATGTAGATGAAGATGAAATGGGAGTAACGATACTGCGTGAAGAGTTTGACAGAGCACTGAAAGACCTGAGTCGAAACAAGGCCCCGGGAGTAGACAACATTCCATTAGAACTACTGACGGCCTTTGGAGAGCCAGTCCTGACAAAACTCTACCATCTGGTGAGCAAGATGTATGAGACAGGCGAAATACCGTCAGACTTCAAGAAGAATATAATAATTCCAATCCCAATGAAAGCAGGCGTCGACAGATGAGAAAATCACCGAACTATCAATTTAATAAGTCACAGCTGCAAAATACAAACGCGAATTCTTTACAGACGAATGGAAAAACTGGTAGAAGCCGACCTTGGCGAAGATCAGTTTGGATTCCGTAGAAATATGGGGACACGTGAGGCAATACTGACCCTACGACTTATTTTAGAAGCTAGATTAAGGAAAGGCAAACCTACGTTTCTAGCATTTGTAGACTTAGAGAAAGCTTTTGACAATGTTGACTGGAATACTCTCTTTCAAATTCTGAAGGTGGCAGGAGTAAAATACAGGGAGCGAAAGGCTATTTACAATTTGTACAGAAACCAGATGGCAGTTATAAGAGTCGAGGGGCATGAAAGGGAAGCAGTGGTTGGGAAAGGAGTGAGACAGGGTTGTAGCCTCTCCCCGATGTTATTCAATCTGTATATTGAGCAAGCAGTAAAGGAAACAAAAGAAAAATTCGGAGTAGGTATTAAAATTCATGGAGAAGAAGTAAAAACTTTGAGGTTTGCCGATGACATTGTAATTCTGTCAGAGGCAGCAAAGGACTTGGAAGAGCAGTTGAACGGAATGGACAGTGTCTTGAAAGGAGGATATAAGATGAACATCAACAAAAGCAAAACGAGGATAATGGAATGTAGTCAAATTAAATCGGGTGATGCTGAGCGGATTACATTAGGAAATGAGACACTTAAAGTAGTAAAGGAGTTTTGCTGTTTAGGGAGTAAAATAACTGATGATGGTCGAAGTAGAGAGGATATAAAATGTAGACTGGCAATGGCTAGGAAAGCGTTTCTGAAGAAGAGAAATTTGTTAACATCGAGTATAGATTTAAGTGTCAGGAAGTCGTTTCTGAAAGTATTTGTATGGAGTGTAGCCATGTATGGAAGTGAAACATGGACGATAAATAGTTTGGACAAGAAGAGAACAGAAGCTTTCGAAATGTGGTGCTACAGAAGAATGCTGAAGATAAGGTGGGTAGATCGCGTAACTAATGAGGAAGTATTGAATAGGATTGGGGAGAAGAGAAGTTTGTGGCACAACTTGACTAGAAGAATGGATCGGTTGGTAGGACATGTTTTGAGGCATCAAGGGAGCACAAATTTAGCATTGGAGGGCAGCGTGGAGGGTAAAAATCGTAGAGGGAGACCAAGAGATCAATACACTAAGCAGATTCAGAAGGATGTAGGTTGCAGTAGGTACTGGGAGATGAAGAAGCTTGCACAGGATAGAGTAGCGTGGAGATCTGCATCAAACCAGTCTCAGGACTGAAGACCACAACGACAACAACAATAACAAGTGAATATCTCACGAGCTATATTATTACCCATAACTAATGATGTGAAGTATGAATCTATTGTTTCCCTGGTATTCAACTTTTATTTAACTGCCGGACCATTGACACCAATATGTTTTTTGCAGTAATAAAAGACATTCTTAAAGGTACTACCGCTATCGTATTCATCATTTAAAGTCGTTAAAATAGTACATGCAGAATTATATTTAATTGGAATGTTTCATTTATGAATTTTTGTGTCACATTCAAAATTCGAAATTGCCAAGTGATAGGAACCTTCGACTATTCGATTCATGTACATATTCATATTGTATACTGTAGACTCAGCAGTATATAGCTTGTAAAGTGGCAACTACATATCCCAGTCCCTAGACAACGAAACTAGCCAAAACTTTTAATATTTCAACTCTGAGTCTGAGGGTACGTAGATGAGGGCCTCTCATCACATTTGTCTATTTGAAAGCCCGCAATACCAATAAGGTTCCTTTCAGAATATGCTGATGTAATAGCCTCATACTTAAGAATAATTTACAACCATTCGTTCGACGAAAGATCTGTACTCAAAGATTGCAAAGATGCACGGGTCACACCAATATTCAAGAAAGGCAGTAGGAGTAATCCACTAAACTACTGGCCCATAACATTAACGCCGATTAGCAGCACGTTTTTGGAACATATATTGTGTTCGAACTTTATGGATTACCTCGAAGAAAACAGTCTATTCACACACAGTCAACGCGTATTTAGAAAACATCTTTCTTGTGAAACACAACTAGCTCTTTACTTGCATGAAGTGTTGAGTGCTATTGACAAGGGATCTCAGATTGATTCCGTATTTCTGGATTTCCGGATGGCTTTTGACATTATACCACACAAGCGACTTGTAGTGAAATTGCTTGCTTATGGAACATCGTCTCAGTTATGTGACTGGATTCGTGATTTACTGTCACAGATGTCACAGTTCGAAGTAATTGACGGAAAGTCATCGAGTAAAACAGAAGTGATTTCTAGCGTTCCGCAACGTAGTGTTATAGACCCTCTGCTGCTCCTTATCTATATAAACGATTTGGGAGACACTCTGAGCAGCCGTCTTAGAATGTTTGCAGTTGACGCTGTCGTTTATCGACTAGTAAAGTCATCAGACGATCAAAATAAATTGCAAAGCGATTTAGAAAAGATATCTGTATGGTGCGAAAATTGGCAATTGACCCTAAACAACGAAAAGTGTGAGGTCATCCACAGGAGTGCTACAAGGAATCCGTTAAACTTCGGTTGCACGATGAATCAGTGAAATTAAAGGCCGTAAATCAACTAAACAGCTAGGAATTACAACTTCGAACAACTTAAATTGGAAGGAACATATGGGAAATGTTATGGGCAAGGCTAACCAAAGACTGCGTTTTATTGGCAGGACTCTATGAAAATGTAACAGATCTACTAAGCAGACTGCCTACGCTACGCTTGTCCGTCCTCTTTTAGCATACTGCTGTGAGGTGTGGGATCCTTACCAGATAAGACTGACAAAGTACATCGAGAAGGGCAGCACCTTTTGTATTGTCACGAAATATGAGAGTTAGTGTCACTGAAGTGATAAAGGATTTGGGATGGACATCAAAAACAAAGGCGTTTTTCGTTGTGGAGGAATCTTCTCAGGAATTTCCAATCACAAACTTTTCCCTCCAAACGGGAAAATATTTTGTTGACTCCGACCTACATAGGGAGAAACGATCACCGTGATAAAATAAGGAAAATCAGAGCTCGCGCGGATAGATATAGGTGTTCGGTCTTTCCTCATGCTATACGAGATTGGAATAACAGAGCATTGTGAAAGTGGTTCGATGAACCCTCAGCCAGGCACTTAAATGTGATTTGCAGAGTATTCTTGTAGACGTAGATGTTTTATGTTTATAGAATAAGAATGCACACCTCATTGGGTGGACAGATTAGACTTATTGTGTATTTTTGTGTAAATAATGTTCTTTCACGCAGGAGTTGGTAGTGGTAATTTTCTATGTGCTTCTCAAGTAGTTAAATTATTAATTTGAATGTTGTGTACATAGTACCTTGCATTTCTGATTCATGAACACAAAACATGTTTTTGTAGACTTTAAGTATTCATGCAATATTAAAAAGTATGTCGACAAATGTGGCTAATAATTGTGTGAAATAGCTTAAGTTTAATAAAATTTTCATTCTCACTAGAAACGTGAAATCTAAACGAGAAAATTCAATATCCCGTGACTTTCTAGAGTTGTATAATCTTTCAGTTTACGAGTAGTCACATATGGATGATATTCTTTTGATATTTTGGGTGAGGGTTTATGTCATTGTAATGTCGTTATTAGACAGAACTTGGGAAAAGGGTTAGTAGCTTCATTGTGATTCAGTCAAGATGAAACTTCTCCATACCACTGAATATTCTTCCGCAAGAGGGTATGATTTGGCAGAATGTGAGACAAGTGTGTGAGCTGAAAAATATTTTAAGAGCAGAGATTGCAATGTGTTTATGATAGATTACACTGTGATCATATGTTTGAATGTTTCCGTTTTGAAGAGAGTCTCAGTTTATCGTAGCATGAATCCAGATGCGATTCAGCAGTAGTCCACTTTAAAACGAGTATGAAGCCAGAGACTTAACAGTGTGAACTCGGCTTACGCAAGAAAATATATGTAACGCGTGAGTAAAAAAATGCGAAAGACAAGTATGAACCAGACTATGACGCTCAATTGATCGTCGTGGATCCAATTGACTTACCTTATGCCAGTATGTGGACTCAGTCTCTTAAGTCTTATAGGTGATCAGTCAAGCTGAACGCAGAACACTAATGATTAAGTATCGTGGATCACTCGCCAGAATCAACACACACAAGAACGGCGTCTGTAATTGAGCCTAACCTAGCAGGTCTGCCTGCTGGCAGACTATGTTGTTACTACGGAAGCTGCATGAGTACGTTCTCGCTTGCGGGGATAAAAATCTATGAAAATAGAACAGGGTTATGTGTTACGCTTGGATGCTCAATGACTGAGTTAGTGGACTCAGGAACAGTTTTAAAAATTATGTGAGTGACACTTGGACTGCTTCCTTGTTGTGGAACCAACTGCCAAAGCACGAGTAATAACACTACTTAGAACAATTTAGTAAAATTGACACTGTTTGAAATGCGTTGCCTTCTCGTTCCTGAATTTCACCGGATTTTAGAATTAGCAACAAGAACAGAGTGATAGTTTTATTCTGTGCTCTGTTTGAATAAAGGCTTAACCCGATGTCTTTCATAAAGTTTTTGTTTTAAATTTTTTCTTACGCATTAATTCGAGTGTTTCATGAAACCCATCATCACCCTTAGTGGATGACGCCTGATAAGGGAAGTAAGGTCTATATCTGTCCAAGACGTCGCAACCCTTGACTGACACAAGAGATCTGCATCGACATTCCTCGCCGGCGTCGCGACGACGTTGTATCAACAATCAACAACTGATGTACAACATCAGAATTCCGTAAAATACTTTCCACACCGCTCAGTTAACGCTAATAATAGTTTTTGTGGAAGACTCTGATGTATTGCATTAATTCGTTCTGTCTGAAATCAAACAACGTACGACACATCAAAACAGTAAAAAACTTTTCTTGGCGTTTATTCCACGCTAACATCATCATAATACAAGTCGTAACTTTTGTTTGGAAAGCAAAGAAAACAAGAATACGTGTTTATGTAAATGACTGTCCATCCCAAAAATTTATTATGCAAATTTAAAATGCACAGGGGCATAATTCCAACTTGATAATGCTTGCCGATATAGAAACAAAAATTAACGTTTTTCAGTCATTTCAATCTTATTCATATCAGCCTGTGGATGTAAAAAATTTCTGATTTAAGGTTCATCTTCTCCAGATGGGATTTTCCCTGATTTTCATGAGGCGCTGTCCAAGCGGAAAAATACAATTGATGATAATCCAAGGAATGCAAAAATTTTTCTTTCAGTTCTACCTTGAGAGTGGCCATAGGATTGCTTAAAAGTTAACAAAGCTAAACCAACGCACTAAAGAAAATATAAGAAACCATAATACGAGCAAACAGATGCATAAGTACAATAATCATAGGATTATAATCTGATGAAAAATTTTAGCAGTAATTATCAGTCTATAACAAATAACTGTTATGATGAATTGTAGACCCCAGTACCGAAGGGAAGGAGAGGCATATGGAAGTCAGTCGCAATCGCATCAGGTTTTATTATGCTTGCAAATCTAGATTTCGGCTATAAATAGCCACGTTCAGTGCATTTTTGTTACAATTTAACAGACTCACTGCATTTGATGTCATCATATGTTTTTACAGGTATATAGGCAGTAGGACACGTTCATGTCACCGTATATGTTTTTACAGACACAACTGCCTCATTGTCCTCCTGCCTATACATCTGTAAAAACATATGGCGACATCAACCGCCGCGAGTCTATTGAATTGTAAAGAAAATGCACTGAGGATGGCTAAAACCGGGTAGTCAAGGAAGGCAGAATTCGGTTACAATTGTGGACGAGGCCGTAATTAGTTACTGTTGGTTCCCTTTAGCAATTACACACATTTATTTTGAAATGGTAATTCCAGACTCAGCAATAAATACAGATATCACACGTTATTATTGAAGGAATAAACAACGGTGTAATTAATAGTGCTTTCAGTTCGTTACAATTTACCAAATAAGCATAAAATACAGACAAAGCAAATAATGTTTTAAAAACAAGCCAATGTGATCCCAGTTAGCATTTCAAGGCAAGTAATCACCGTCACGGCTGAAGGCCTTTAACGCCAAGAACGGTATTATAAAAAAATTTAACAAACATACTGTGAAACAGCATTGCAATAGCAAGGTTATTTTAAAAAGCCAGGCAGCTGATCACCAAACAGGTGAGACAAAATGATGGTAAACGTGGGAGCACAACCACTTAAACCTGCTGTAACGCAAAGAATGGCGATTATATAAAAATTTAGAAACATACAATAAAACAGCAAATACAATAATAAAACACAAGGGCCAGTCACAGACGGTGCACCAGGAATCGACCACTGAGAAGGTTCGGCAAAAGAGCACTTTCGCGAGCGATGAGATAGGCAGCCAAGAGTTCCATTCACTTCACAAGATGGTAACTCAGACTAGTGGCAGTCTATCGAATGACTAATCATAATCTTGCTGGGGCTACCTGACGTCCAATAAACCAAATGCAAAGATGTAAACATACGCCAAACCAGAACTGGCAGTCTGGACTCCGCCCGAGAAGGGAATCACTACCACCAAAGTAGAAAAATCGCTAACCAACCTACAATCAAGAAAGCCATCAAAACTACACGCCTCACCGAACAGCAGCGGCAAGGCGAGGAAATGTACACTGTACTTACATACACTAATCCCCAGTTCAGGTAACTGGGGTGTTAGCAGCCATGAGGCAGGAAAAATACCGCTGGTTGAACTTAGCAAATAGTAACAAACTGAACGCAATAAATGGTAATTAGAAGTCCAGGAAAGTTAATCAGATCTGCCATCGTCAAGCACTCTACTCGCTGCTCTTAGCCTCAGCAACATTACGAGCAGGAACAAGAACTCAAGTCACTGGAGAATCGGACGTTTCTCTACGTGAATCCAAATTCACTCAACTTAAAACTTGCATGCTCTGGTTTACGACGTGTTCGTGCACCCTTGTGACCAGAGACCTTCGATCCGGCAGTCCATGCTCGCCGCCAGCGGTCCCGGCGTGTTCTCACACTGCGCGGACCTGGCTCCTCGTGAGTCCCCAACCGAACTGCACACAGACCCGTCCCGGAAGAACAAAGGCATCGCCCCAAAGATAGGGCCACAGTTACTACATATTGGTAACCACCGCTGCTGCCACTAGTGGATAGGCAACGCTTGTGAAACCAAGTGACGCCAGTCAACATGAGAAGAAGAAAAACAACTGCAACCATCTGATCTAAACGATACAGTCTGACCTCCAACAGAGGATGGAAACCTAAAAACAGCACCAATGTGAGCCGCAGCATGGCTCAGTGGCTATTTACAGTGTAAATCTAGATCTGCAAGAATAATAAAAACTAATGGGATTCCGATTGATTCCTATATGCCTCTTCTTCCATAGAATTTATGGTCGCTATGCACAACAGTTCCTGATGGAATCAAAATAGATCACAGTATTTGTATAGACGTATACTTGAAAATAAAATCCAACTTCAAATTGTTATTCTTAACTGTTGTTGTAGTTGTTGTGGTCTTCAGTCCCGAGACTGGTTTGATGCAGCTCTCCATGCTACTCTATCCTGTGCAAGCTTCTTCATCTGCCAGTACCTACTGCAACCTACATCCTTCTGAATCTGCTTAGTGTATTGATCTCTTGGTCTCCCTCTACGATTTTTACCCTCCACGCTGCCCTCCAATGCTAAATTTGTGATCCCTTGATGCCTCAAAACATGTCCTACCAACCGATCCCTTCTTCTGGTCAAGTTGTGCCACAAATTTCTCTTCTCCCCAATCCTATTCAGTACCTCCTCATTAGTTACGTGATCTACCCACCTTATCTTCAGCATTCTTCTGTAGCACCACATTTCGAAAGCTTCTATTCTCTTCTTGTCCATGTTTCACTTCCATACATGGCTACACTCCATACAAATACTTTCAGAAACGACTTCCTGACACTTAAATCAATACTCGATGTTAACAAATTTCTCTTCTTCAGAAACGCTTTCCTAGCCATTGCCAGTCTACATTTTATATCCTCTCTACTTCGACCATCATCAGTTATTTTGCTCCCCAAGTAGCAAAACTCATTTACTACTTTAAGTGTCTCATTTCCTAATCTAATCCCCTCAGCATCACCCGATTTAATTTGACTACATTCCATTATCCTCGTTTTGCTTTTGTTGATGTTCATCTTATATCCTCCTATCAAGACACTGTCCATTCCGTTCAACTGCTCTTCCAAGTCCTTTGCTGTCTCTGACAGAATTACAATGTCATCGGCGAACCTCAAAGTTTTTACTTCTTCTCCATGAATTTTAATACCTACTCCGAATTTTTCTTTTGTTTCCTTTACTGCTTGCTCAATATACAGATTGAATAACATCGGGGACAGGCTACAACCCTGTCTCACTCCTTTCCCAACCACTGCTTCCCTTTCATGCCCTTCGACTCTTATAACTGCCATCTGGTTTCTGTACAAATTGTAAATAGCCTTTCGCTCCCTGTATTTTACCCCTGCCACCTTCAGAATTTGAAAGAGAGTATTCCAGTTAACGGTGTCAAAAGCTTTCTCTAAGTCTACAAATGCTAGAAACGTAGGTTTGCCTTTTCTTAATCTTTCTTCTAAGATAAGTCGTAAGGTTAGTATTGCATCACGTGTTCCAACATTTCTACGGAATCCAAACTGATCTTCCCCGAGGTCCGCTTCTACCAGTTTTTCCATTCGTCTGTAAAGAATTCGCGATAGTATTTTGCAGCTGTGACTTATTAAACTGATAGTTCGGTAATTTTCACATCTGTCAACACCTGCTTTCTTTGGGATTGGAATTATTATATTCTTCTTTAAGTCTGTGGGTATTTCGCCTGTCTCATACATCTTGCTCACCAGATGGTAGAGTTTTGTCATGACTGGCTCTCCCAAGGCCATCAGTAGTTCTAATGGAATGTTGTCTACTCCCGGGGCCTTGTTTCGACTCAGGCCTTTCAGTGCTCTGTCAAACTCTTCACGCAGTATCTTATCTCCCATATCATCTTCATCTACATCCTCTTCCATTTCCATAATATTGTCCTCAAGTACATCGCCCTTGTATAAACCCTCTATATACTCCTTCCACCTTTCTGCCTTCCCTTCTTTGCTTAGA
This sequence comes from Schistocerca nitens, assembly GCF_023898315.1. Classification (NCBI taxonomy): domain Eukaryota; kingdom Metazoa; phylum Arthropoda; class Insecta; order Orthoptera; family Acrididae; genus Schistocerca; species Schistocerca nitens. Next base: position 298,891,076 of record NC_064620.1, read on the forward strand.
ACTGGGTTGCCATTTGAGCTCTTGATATTTATACATGTGGTTCTCTTCTCTCCAAAGGTCTCTTTAATTTTCCTGTAGGCAGTATCTATCTTACCCCTAGTGAGACAAGCCTCTACATCCTTACATTTTTTCTCTAGCCATCCCTGCTTAGCCATTTTGCACTTCCTGTCGATCTCATTTTTGAGACGTTTGTATTCCTTTTTTCCTGCTTCATTTACTGCATTTTTATATTTTCTCCTTTCATCAATTAAATTCAATATTTCTTCTGTTACCCAAGGATTTCTATTAGCCCTCGTCTTTTATCTACTTGATCCCCTGCTGCCTTCACTACTTCATCCCTCAGAGCTACCCATTCTTCTTCTACTGTATTTCTTTCCCCCATTCCTGTCAATTGTTCCCTTATGCTCTCCCTGAAACTCTGTACAGCCTCTGGTTTAGTCAGTTTATCCAGGTCCCATCTCCTTAAATTCCCATCTTTTTGCAGTTTCTTCAGTTTCAATCTGCAGTTCATAACCAATAGATTGTGGTCACAATTCACATCTGCCCCTGGAAATGTCTTACAATTTAAAACCTGGTTCCTAAATCTCTGTCTTACCATTATATAATCTATCTGATACCTTTTGGTATCTCCACGATTCTTCCAGGTATACAACCTTCTTTTATGATTCTTGAAGCAAGTGTTAGCTATGATTAAGTTATGCTCTGTGCAAAATTCTACAAGGCGGCTTCCTCTTTCACTTCTTCCCCCCAATCCATATTCACCTACTATGTTTCCTTCTCTCCCTTTTCCTACTGACGAATTCCAGTCACCCATGACTATTAAATTTTCGTCTCCCTTCACTACCTGAATAATTTCCTTTATCTCGTTATACATTTCATCAATTTCTTCATCATCTGCAGAGCTAGTTGGCATATAAACTTGTACTACTGTAGTAGGCATGGGCTTTGTGTCTATCTTGGCCACAATAATGCGTTCACTATGCTGTTTGTAGTAGCTAACCCGCACTCCTATTTTTTTATTCATTATTAAACCTACTCCTGCATTACCCCTATTTGATTTTGTATTTATAACCCTGTAATCACCTGACCAAAAGTCTTGTTCCTCCTGCCACCGAACTTCACTAATTCCTACTATATCTAACTTTAACCTATCCATTTCCCTTTTTAATTTTTCTAACCTACCTGCCCGATTAAGGGATCTGACATTCCACGCTCCGATCCGTAGAATGCCAGTTTTCCTTCTCCTGATAACGACGTCCTCTTGAGTAGTCCCCGCCCGGAGATCCGAATGGGGGACTATTTTACCTCCGGAATATTTTACCCAAGAGGACGCCATCATCATTTAATCATAAAGCTGCATGTCCTCGGGAAAAGTTCTTAACTGAAAGGACAAAATTTAATGTCAAGGATATCTAATTTTTCAGAAATGTGGTATCCTTAATTAGAAAGATATCTACATCTGCAATGATAGCACCATTATTTACTAGTAAAGATTTCTACTACCATTGGGAACTCTATAGTATACCTAGACGAATCGCCATGTTCAGCCATGTAATACAAAAAAAAGTTTAGCATCACCTCGTGAGCCATGTTGCGGCTCGCGTTGCTGCTGTTGGTAGGTTGGCATCGTGTAATAGGGATAGTGGCGCCTCGTTTCGTTCTTGCGTTCACTGGCGCCACTTTGTTTAATAGCATTGTCTGTCCACGAGTGGCAGCAGCAGCGGTTATCGATATCTAATACAGTGGTACTATCTTTGGAGGGACGCCAAGTGTTTTCCAGTTGAGGTTGTGTCGGGGAGTTCAGTTGGGACGGAGCAGCTCTGAGGTCCGGCATCGCCTGGTCATGCCGGGACCGCTGGTGGCACGCAGGCACTGCCTGATCGAGGGGCTGTAGTTGCAAGGGCCACAACCTTGTTGTCCACCAGACCCAGGACGTTTGAGCTGAGTGAACATCATCGCAGTAGTGGAACCTCCACTATTTTGAGATCACGCCATTTGTTCGTGTGTTGCTGTTCGCAGGGTCGCTGAGTCAAAGAGCAACGATTGGAGTGTTTGGAGTTGGCGCAATTAGTTATCCATCCTCCGCATCTTATTATTTATCATTGAATTCCTTATGTTATTATTGGTGAAGTTCAACCAGCGGTATTTTTCTGCCTAGTGGCCGCTAACGCCCCAGTTACCTGCCCTGGAGGTTAGCGTATTTTGCGGCAATGTACCTTTCCTCACCTTGCCACTGCTGTCCGGTAATGCGTGTAGTTCGACAGCCTCCTTGGCTGTGGTTCGGATATTTTGTTTCTTTTGGACTACTTTGGTCGTAGTGGTTCCTTCTGCTTCTGGATGTTCTAAACACTGGATTCTGAAGATGCAGTGCTGTGCACTGGTTCCGCCTTTCCTGGGTTACTCCATCATTGTTTGGTTATCAGACGTTAGGTAGGGTTTGGTAAGAGTGCTGGTCTGCGTTTAAACTGCCACTAGTTTGAGTAGTTTGTGTTGCCATCCGGTTAAGTGAATACAACTCTTGGCTGCCTGCCTCATCGTTTACAAAGTTGAGCGTTTTTCTCAGAACGATACTTGGAGCACTGTCTGTGTTGTGTCGATTCCCTAAGGTCTCGACACAATGAGTGGCTAGGTGCACGCGAAACTAACGCAGACGGGCGTAAATTCTGAAACAGGAGACTGGATGAAAAACTATAAAGAAAAGAACGTATTGGGTAGATTACTTAACTTTTAATGTAGTCTTGTTCTTGTTGAAATACATCTCTTGCATAGTAGTAAGCAATTAGCAATGATACACATGGCGCCTTGCTAGGTAGTAGCGATGGACTAGCTGAAGGCTATTTAATCTGTCTCTCGGCAAATGAGAGGAATACTTGGTAGGTCTAGTCGCAAGCTATGTCGTCCGTACAACTGGGGCGAGGTCAAGTCCGTGTCTTGTGACCTGCCCTGTGGTGGCGCTACGTTTGCGAATACACAGTGGCGACACGCGGGTCCGACATGTACTACAGGACCGCGGCCGATTTAAGTTACCACCTAGCAAGTGTGGTGTCTAGCGGTGACACCACATTCCTCCCCCGCAAATCGGCGAACGGTCGTGAGATAAGGCTTCCGCCCGCCGTGGGGAGGACCCCATGTTGACGTATGCGATGAGGTGGGGAGCCTAACAACAGGCGAGGCTGTGCCACCCGCACCCGGCCATTCGGTCCGAGGGGAGCTAGGAAACGCCTGCAAACCTAGTCCAGGGTGCACGTCAACATGAGGTGTTTGCGCACGGAATGATATAAGAGGAGCCGCGGGGTCGACCTCCATGTGGTCGGAGCACCCGACGGGCGAAGACGACATCTGGTCCGGAGCGGGCAAGAGGTCCATGGCGGAGGACGGCTGGTCACGGGAAGCAAGCGGCGGCGCGTGACCCAGGGAGGCGCGAGGCGGCTGCAGCGAAGCATCCGCTGCTGGCGGCGCCGGCGGCGGCTGCGGCGGCGCGACGCCATGAGGCAAAATGGAAGGCATCGTCGGTAACACCTGGGGATGAGGCGAGCCAGTAGATGGGTCCCCAAGGCGCTGACCGGACGGCTCCGTCGCTGAAAGCAGACGGGGAGCGGCAGAACCCAGGCGACGACAGAGGCGCAGCTGATTGAGATGCCGACGCACCTCACCAGAGGCCCCCAAAACCAAATACATCGCGCGGCCGAGGCAGCGAAGAATGCGCCCTGCGAGCCAACGCCGTGAACCGCGATAGTTGCGATAATAGACAACGTCGCCAGGAGCAAAAGCAGGAGTCTGCCGCTGCACAGGAACCTGATGTGGCGGATGCAGCAAAGACATCAGAGTTCGATGAGGACGACCATGGAGCAATTCAGCCGGCGAGCGACCATCGCGGGGCTGAGAGCGATAAGAAGACAAAAAGAGCAACAAAGCGTCCTCCCGAGAATGCGACTCTTTCAACTTCAACATCTGCGACTTGAAAGTCCGGACCAATCGTTCAGCGGCACCGTTTGACTGAGGCGAAAACGGCGCGGACGTCAGATGTTGAATACCATTGGCCTTGCAGAATGACTGAAATTCTGCGGACATGAATTGTGGGCCATTGTCGGAAACAATAGTCTGCGGAAGACCTTCAATGCAAAAGATAGCAGACAAGGCTTGGATTGTGGCAGAAGACGTCGTGGAAGACATCCGGACAACAAAAGGAAAATTACTGAAAGCATCGACCACAACCAACCATCGAGCATTCCAGAATGGACCAGCAAAATCGATGTGCAAGCGTTGCCAAGGGGAAGTGGCTTTCGGCCATGCAAAGAATTTCCGCGGCGGTGCGGATTGTTGTTCGGCACACGCCACGCAAGAGGAGCACATATTCGTAATCGCAGCATCGATTCCGAACCAAGTACAGTGCTGTCGAGCAAGTTGTTTCGTTCGCACTATACCCCAATGTCCTTGGTGAAGAAGCTTTAAGACAGAGGACTGTAACGAACGTGGGACCACGACTCGGGATTGATCATTATCGGAACGCAACAACAAAACACCACGTCGTACAAAAAGTCTCCCCTTGTGAGCAAAAAAACGGCGAACCAAAGGATCCTCGATCCGTGACTTTGACAAGGGCCATTGCGTAGCAACAAAACGCAAAACGGGAGCAAGGACAGGGTCAGCAGCTGTGGCAGTAGCTACACGACGAAAATCAATCGGAAACGATGCGACCACGTCATCGGCTTCCGAATCAATGAACATGCAAGCAAGTTCGGAAGAATCGAAGGCGTTATCCTCAGCAACAGGCAAACGGGACAACGCATCAGCGTTGGCGTGCTTAGCAGTGGACCGATACAAGATATCGTAGCGGTACTGCGAGAGAAAAAGTGACCAGCGAATGAATTTCTGCGCTGTACGTGGAGGTACAGGCTTGTTCGGATGAAAAAGCGATGTCAAAGGCTTGTGGTCCGTGATGATGGTAAAGTGACGACCATACAAGAAATCGTGAAACGTTGTTACACCAAACACAAGAGCCAAAGCTTCCTTCTCTATTTGTGAATAATTTCTTTGCGCAGATGAGAGCAATTTGGACGCAAAGGCAATAGGGCGATCATGCGAGCCATCCTTGTGCGCAAGCACAGCACCGATCCCGAAATCCGATGCATCAACCATCAACAAAAGGGGTTTTCGGGGATCGAATGGCGTAAGGCAAGTATTGGAAAGTAACGCCGATTTCAACTGGCGAAAGGCGCGTTCGCATTCCGTCGTCCAGACGAACGGAACACCTTTACGGCGTAAGCGATGAAGCGGAGCTGAAATAGAAGAAGCATTGCGCACAAACCGATGATAATAATTTACCTTACCCAGCACACTCTGTAGCTGTTTTAAGTTCTGCGGTGACGGCAAGTCCTGAATGGCACGAAGGTGCTCTGGACTCGGATGTATACCTTGGGCGTTAAGGACATGGCCCAGGTACGGTAAGTCACGAGCAAAAAACACACATTTGTCCTTCCTCAAGCGAAGACCATTCTGACGCAAGACCTGAAATAAGGTCCGGAGATTCTGCAAATGTTCGGCTTCTGTCTCTCCTGAGATCACAATATCGTCCAGATAGTTCGCAGCAGTAGGGACCGACGCACAAATAGTTTGTAAATATTGCTGAAATAAAGCAGGGGCGGATGCACACCCGAACGGCAGTCTTTTGAAGCGATACAAGCCAAGATGCGTGTTTACCACCAAGACGCGCTGGGATTCGTCGTCCACAGGTATTTGCAAGTACGCATCTGCTAGGTCCAATTTTGAAAAATATTTTCCCGGGCACAGTTTGTCAAAAAGATCTTCCGGGCGGGGCAAAGGAAAAGTAGCAGTCACTAGTTGTGGATTCACAGTTGCCTTGAAGTCCACGCAAAGTCTCAGTTTTCCGGAAGGTTTTGGCAAAATGACTAAGGGTGAGGCCCAGAGAGAAGCCTGCACACGTTCAATTACACCTTGAGATTCTAAATCGGCTAATGTTCTTGCGACCTCATCACGCAATGCGTGGGGAACATTGCGCGCTCTGAAAAATTTTGGTTGCGCGTTATCTTTCAGTTCCAAATGCGCTTCATAGTTCTTAGCGCAACCAAGGCCCGGTGCAAAAATGTCTGCAAATTCTTCACAAAGACTAGAAACACTGGCGGAAGGCACAGTCTGATTCACTGATAGGACCTGATTTACTATAGACAAATTAAACAATTGAAACAAATCTAAACCAAACAAGTTCACTGCACTAGAGGAACGAAGAACATAAAATGACACAAGTTTTGTCTGTCCCTTGTATGTGGCAAGAAGGCTGCACTGTCCTAACACAGGTATATGCTGTCCTGAGTAACTAGTTAACTTAACATTTGCGGCACGCAATGGCGGGGCGCCCAGTTGTTTGTACGTGTCGTGATTGAGCAATGAAACAGCAGCTCCGGTATCGAGCTGGAATGGGATCACTTTTCCTGCAAAGTCTAAGTCCACAAAAAGTTTATTGTCTTGTTGACGACAAGAGCGACTGTCTCGTGCAATTTGAACTGATACAGGTCCAGAAGCACTTGCAACTACATTTACTGTTTCTTTGAAATAGGCATTTAAAGCAGACAAAATTTCTTCGTAGGACAGAGTTGCTACGTCGCGTCGGGGAAACAATTTCACTATCACACGGTAGGTAGACACACCGACACAAGAAAGCAAAAACGGCTGCCGCTCTTTACCTTGAATTCCATAAGCAGTGAGGTGGAAGTTGAACTGATCGGCCCACTCAGTCCAGCTTTCGGTTGTGGCCTCGAAGGGCCTAAATGGCGGTGCGACAGCGTTGTGTGGCTGCGGTAGCGAAGAAGCGGCTGCCGCCGCATCGGTTTGCAGCGCACGTTGACCCTGGACGAGCTGTCCAAGGGCTTCCAATAACGCCTGCGTCTGCTGATTCTGCAAGCGAAAAAATTCGGACAGTACATCTGGAGAATGCGGCGAAGCCATGACACAAGCAAATTAGAGCAAGTATAACACAAAGACTGCAACGTGGGCGCGGCATCCCATCCTCGTCGCCAAAATATTGTTGTGTCGATTCCCTAAGGTCTCGACACAATGAGTGGCTAGGTGCACGCGAAACTAACGCAGACGGGCGTAAATTCTGAAACAGGAGACTGGATGAAAAACTATAAAGAAAAGAACGTATTGGGTAGATTACTTAACTTTTAATGTAGTCTTGTTCTTGTTGAAATACATCTCTTGCATAGTAGTAAGCAATTAGCAATGATACACATGGCGCCTTGCTAGGTAGTAGCGATGGACTAGCTGAAGGCTATTTAATCTGTCTCTCGGCAAATGAGAGGAATACTTGGTAGGTCTAGTCGCAAGCTATGTCGTCCGTACAACTGGGGCGAGGTCAAGTCCGTGTCTTGTGACCTGCCCTGTGGTGGCGCTACGTTTGCGAATACACAGTGGCGACACGCGGGTCCGACATGTACTACAGGACCGCGGCCGATTTAAGTTACCACCTAGCAAGTGTGGTGTCTAGCGGTGACACCACAGTCTGAGGCCCATTTCTCTCTTGATTTGGTCAGATTGTGATGATTTTTTTTTAGATATTCTGATTTTAAATTATTACTGCTTGGGTCTTCAGCCAACAAAGAGTTCGAATTTCTTGTTCATACGGCCTTCAGCCATGAGTGTAACTTGTCTTTAAAAATTTTTAATTAGGCAATATCATAACATTAAAATGTTGATGATTGTTCTTTAAATATCTCTCGAATAAATTTAATTGCTTCTCAAAAATTTGCTATCCAGGCCTTCATCTGCCCAACTGTTTTTAGAGTTATTGCTATAAGGGCCTTCATGCGACGAATAATTTGAATTTCCAGTGAATAAGGCCTTCAGCCATGAGTGCAACTTGCTTAAGGATTGTTTTAGTTAGGCATTGTGTCTTACCACTCAAATTTGATAATTGTTCTTTATTGTCAGCTTTATTTGCAATTGTTTCCAAATAAAGTGTGCGTGTTTAAAAAAAATACTGAACAACCAATAGTAACTGATTACGGTCCCGTGCACACCGAATTCTGCCTTTCCCCAAGCACCAGAACTCACCTCGGATCCGAGAGTTCCGCAACCTGTACAGAAAATTGGAGCAGAGATCAACATGACCATCATTTCCTCCCTTTTTATTGCTCATGAAAACCACACATTGCATGTTGTACCACCATACAGCGAGGCCTTCAGAGATGGTGGTCCAGACTGCTGTACAAACTAGTGCCTCTAATGCCCAGTAGTACGTCCTCTTGCATTGATAATACCTGTATTCGTCGTGTCATATTATCTACAAGTTCATCAAGGCATTGTTGGTCCAGATTGTCCCACTCCTCAACGACGACTCGGCGTAGATCCCTCAGACTGGTTGGCGGGTCACGTCGTCCATAAACAGCCCTTTTTAATCTATCCCAGGCATGTTCGATAGGGTTCATGTCTGGAGAACTTTCTCGCCACTCTAGTCGAGCGATTTCGTTATCCTGAAGGAAGTCATTCACAAGATGTGTACGATGGGGGGCGCGAATTATCGTTCATGAAAACGAATGCCTCGCCAATATGCTACAGATATCATTGCACTATCGGTCGGAGGATGGCATTCACGTATCGTATAGCCGTTACGGCGCCTTCCATGACCACCAGCGGCGTTCGTCGGCCCCACATAATGCCACCCCAGAACAGCAGGGGAACCTCCACCTTGCTGCACTTGCTGGACAGTGTGTCTCAGGCCTTCAGCCTGACTGGGTTGCCTCCAGACACGTCTCCGACGATTGTGTGGTTGAAAGCGTATGCGACACGCATCGGTGAAGAGCACGTGAGCGGTCCATTCGGCAGTTGTTCGTCCCGTCTGCACCGCGCTGGATGCTGTCGTGGTTGCAAACAAGGACCTCGCCATGGACGGCCGGAGTGAAGTTGCGCATCATGCAGTCTATTGGGCACAGTTTGAGTCGTAACACGACCAAGGTTCATAATCCGTATATAGCGGTCATCTACGGCAGTAGTAGCCCTTTGGCGGCCTGAGCGAGACATGTCATTGACCCTGTCTGTATCTCCTCCATGTCCGAACAACATCGCTTTGGCTCACTCCGAGACGCCTGGACTCTTCCCGTGTTGAGAGCCGTTCCTGGCATTATGTAACAGTGCGGACGCGATCGAAGTATGGTATTGACCGTGTAGGCATGGTTGAACTATAGATAACACCAGCCGTGTACCTCCTTCCTGGTGGAATGACTGGAACTGACCGACTGTCGGATCCCATCCGTCATATAGATGCTGCTCATGCATTGTTGTTTACATCTTTGGACGAGTTTAGCGACATCTCTGAACAGTGAAAGGGACTGTGTCTGTGATACAATATCCACAGTCAACGTCTGTGTTTAGGAGTTCTGGGAACCGGGGTGATGAAAAAGCTTTTTTTGATGTGTGTGCTTTCTGATCGTACTTCGCTCTGTGCGAGTTAGTGGTTAATATATTACGCGCCACGCCACCTAAAATAATCGTTACATCATTCCATTATTTCACTAGCATCATGTTAAAAGATGTACAAGGCGTGTTTTTTAAGTAAGCACCGTTTTGAAATTAAAAAAAGACGTGCTAAGATATCTCAATAATTTTATTTTTCATGAAAGCCTGTACCTTAATCTACTTTTCTACATAATTTCCGTCAATATTGATGCACTTGCCATAACGTTGTACCAGTTTTTGTATACCCTCCTCATAGAAGTCTGCCGCCTGACAACCACTGCATCACCACTGTTTTGACTTCGTCATCGTTTTGAAGACACTGACCGCCCAGGTGTGCACGTGCAGGAACAGATGATAGTCACAGGCCGCAAGATCGGGTTTGTACGGAGGATGATCTAGAGTTTCCCATCGAAAAGATGTGATGAGATCTTTGGTCTGATTCGCCACATGCGGACAGGCATTGTCTTGCAGCAAAACGATGCCCTTGCTCAATTTCCTTCAAGGACTTGTGAATCAGTGTGGAGTGGTATCGTTGTCAGCCCTTCGTCTGGCCGAACGTGGCCTGCAGCTTCGAATCAAGTTTTGAATTCTACTACTTTCTTAAAGAAAGCTTTACTTATTCTTGATAAAATGTTGTGCACCATTTCTTTGATTCTGGTGTGACGTAGGCGACCCATGTTTCATCGCCCATAACAATTTGGCTTAAGAAATCATCACCGTCGTTGTGGTACCGCTCAAGGAAAGTCAATGCACTGTCTAAACGTTTGGTTTTGTGCACATCCGTCAACATTTTCGGAACCCAACGTGCGCATTATTTTCGGTAATTCAAATGCTCGGTCACAGTGTCATACAAAACACTACGAGAAACATTAGGAAAGTCATCCCGCAAGGAGAAAATCGTAAAGCGTCTGTTTTCTCCCACCTTATTGTCCACTTCCTGCACCAAACTTTCATTAACGACCGAAGGACGCCGATTTCGTTGTTCATCATGCACATTTGTCGGCCATCTTTAAATGCTCTCAACCACTTTCTTACCATTCCACCACTCATAATGTTTTCACCGTAAACTGCACAGATCTCACGATGAATATCGATCGCTTTTGGGTCTTTATCACTAAGAAATCTTATAACAGCCCGTTCTTCACAGTCGGCGGGACTCACGATTATAGGAGGCATCTTAAACACTCAGCACACAACGTAAACAAGGAAGAATCAGACTGTAATGGCATCAGTGCGTAGATTAAGGTACAGGCTTTCATGTAAAAATAAAATTATTGAGATATCTTAGCACGTCTTTTTTTAAATTTCAAAACGGTACATACTTAAAAAAAGCGCCTCGTAATTATATTGTCTCTATTCTTCTTCATCCTCCGTCTAGTAAAGACGCCCTTAGGCATCCATTGTAATTACTCTTTTTTAAAAATAAATAAATAAATTAAATAATTGGGAAAAAATATTCAGTCATTCTGGTGAGAAACGTTAGTAGGTTTTCGAAGACCTAATTTTGCAATTAAACATTTACTGATAACTCATCATCTGTGTTTTTTCCTTCAAGGACTTGTGAATCAGTGTGGAGTGGTACCGTTATCAGCCCTTGGCCTGGCCGAACGTCGCCTGCAGCTTCGAATCAAGTTTTACTACTTTCTTAAAGAAAGGTTTACTTATTCTTCATAAAATGTTCTGCACCATTTCCTGAAAACGATCGCTACTCATAGAACTACAGTGTGCCTTCCACTAGCAGTTAATGTCTTGTGTGAGACATTTAAGCTCAATAATAAATGAGAACTTGTATCACTGTATTTAACTTCATTACAAATGGCATCCACAAATAACAGACGGTAAGTACATTATAAACAGAGATATATTTTTATAAAGAAATAATGTTATCAAGTGTTTTAAAATCTCACATATTCTGATAGATAGTTAGACGTTGAACTTTGGCGTGATAACATATGTTGTTGTTGTTGTGGTCTTCAGTCCTGAGACTGGTTTGATGCAGCTCTCCATGCTACCCTATCCTGTGCAAGCTGCTTCATCTCACAGTACTTACTGCAACCTACAACCTTCTGAATCTGCTTAGTGTATCCATCTCTTGGTCTCCTTCTACGATTTGTACCCTCCACGCTGCCCTCCAATGTTAAATTTGTGATCCCTTGATGCCTCAGAACATGTCCTACTAACCGGTCCCTTCTTTTTGTCAAGTTGTGGCACAGATTCCTCTTCTCCCCAATTCTATTCAACACTTCATCATTTGTTATGTGATCTACCCATCTAATCTTCAGCATTCGTCTGTAGCACCACATTTCGAAAGCTTCTATTCTCTTCTTGTCCAAACTATTTATCGTCCATGTTTCATTTCCATACATGGCTACACTCCATACAAATACTTTCAGAAACGACTTCCTGACACTTAAATCTGTACTCGATGTTAACAAATTCCTCTTCTTCAGAAGCGCTTTCCTTGCCATTGCCAGTCTACATTTTATATCCTCTCTACTTCGACCATCATCAGTTATTTTGCTCCCCAAGTAGCAAAACTCATTTACTACTTTAAGCGTCTCATTTCCTAATCTAATTCCCTCAGCATCACCCGACTTAATTCGACTACATTCCATTATCCTCGTTTTGCTTTTGTTGATGTTCATCTTATATCCTCCTTTCAAGACAATGTCCATTCCGTTCAACTGCTCTTCCAAGTCCTTTATTTCTTCTCCATGCATTTTAATACCTACTCCGAATTTTTCTTTTGTTTCCTTTACTGCTTGCTCAATATACAGATTGAATAACATCGGGGAGAGGCTACAACCCTGTCTCACTCCCTTCCCAACCACGCTTCCCTTTCATGCCTCACGACTCTTATAACTGCCATCTTGTTTCTGTACAAATTGTAAATAGCCTTTCGCTCCATGAATTTTGCCCCTGCCACCATTAGAATTTGAAAGAGAGTATTCCAGTCAACATTGTCAAAAGCTTTCTCTAAGTCTACAAATGCTAGAAACGTAGGTTTGCCTTTCCTTAATCTTTCTTCTAAGATAAGGCGTAAGGTCAGTATTGCCTCACGTGTTCCAGTATTTCTACGGAATCCAAACTGATCTTCCCCGAGGTCGGCTTCTACCAGTTTTTCCATTCGTCCGTAAAGAATTCGTGTTAGTACTTTGCAGCTGTGACTTATTAAACTGATAGTTCGGCAATTTTCACATCTGTCAACACCTGCTTTCTTTGGGATTGCAATTATTATATTCTTCTTGAAGTCTGAGGGTATTTCGCCGGTTTCATACATCTTACTCACCAGATGGTAGAGTTTTGTCAGGACTGGCTCTCCCAAGGCCGTCAGTAGTTCTAATGGAATGTTGTCTACTCCCGGGGCCTTGTTTCGACTCAGGCCTTTCAGTGCTCTGTCAAACTCTTCACGCAGTATCGTATCTCCCATTTCATCTTCATCTACATCCTCTTCCATTTCCATAATATTGTCCTCAAGTACATCGCCCTTGTATAGATCCTCTGTATACTCCTTCCACCTTTCTGCTTTCCCTTCTTTGCTTATAACTGAGTTTCCATCTGAGCTCTTGATATTCATACAAGTGGCTTCCTCTTTCATTTTTTAGCCCCAATCCATATTCACCTACTACGTTTCCTTCCCTTCCTTTTCCTACTTTCGATTTCCAATCACCCATGACTATATTAAATTTTCGTCTTCTTCACTACCTGAATAATTTCTTTTATCTCATCATACATTTCATCAATTTCTTCATCATCTGCAGAGCTAGTTGGCATATAAACTTGTAGTAGGCATGGGCTTCGTGTCTATCTTGGCCACAATAATGCGTTCACTATGCTGTTTGTAGTAGCTTACCCGCACTCCTATTTTTTATTCATTATTACACCTACTCCTGCATTACCCCTATTTGATTTTGTATTTACAACCCTGTATTCACCTGACTAAAAGTCTTGTTCCTCCTGCCACCGAACTTCACTAATTCCCACTATATCTAACTTTAACCTATCCATTTCCCTTTTTAAATTTTCTAAACTACCTGCCCGATTAAGGGATATGACATTCCACGCTCCGATCCTAGAACGCCAGTTTTCTTTTTCCTGATAATGACGTCCTCTTGAGTAGTCCCCTCCCGGAGATCCGAATGGGGGACTATTTTACCCCCGGAATATTTTACCCAAGAGGACGCCATCATCATTAACCATACAGTAAAGCTGCATGCCCTCGGGAAAAATTACGGCCGTAGTTTCCCCTTGCTTTCAGCCGTTCGCAGTACAATCACAGCAAGGCCGTTTTGGTTAGTGTTACAAGGCCAGATCAGTCAATCATCCAGACTGTTGCCCCTGCAACTACTGAAAAGGCTGCTGCCCCTCTTCAGGAACCACACGTTTGTCTGCCGTCTCAACAGATACCCCTCCGTTGTGGTTGCACCTACGGTACAGCTATCTGTATCGCTGAGGCACGCAAGTCTCCCCACCAACGGCAAGGTCCATGGTTCAAGGGGGGTGGGGGGGATATCGTATGAGTTGGTGTTAAATGCATACTCTTCAGTGGCAGTGGAAGCCAGTCGACTATGTTCGCTGTAGACTAAACCACACTTGTCTTACCTACAATCGCCGGCCGCGGTGGTCTAGCGGTTCTAGGCGCGCAGTCCGGAACCGCGCGACTGCTACGGTCGCAGGTTCGAATCCTGCCTCGGGCATGGATGTGTGTGATGTCCTTAGGTTAGTTAGGTTTAAGTAGTTCTAAGTTCTAGGGGACTGATGATCACAGTAGTTTAGTCCCATAGTGCTCAGAGCCATTTGAACCATTTACCTACAATCCAAAACATTAGAGCCAAAGATCAATTCATTGCAGTAAGTCAGTGGATACAACTGTTCCTTACAAGTGCACGGTGTCAGTAGCACTAGAAACGAGAGAGCAAGTGAACAATGACGCCAGTAAAATCCTGCCCAGCTTATTGAAAAGTAATCAACATGAGATTCGTGACTGAATAATACACGTAGACTGTATGACGATAGTATGGACTAAAATTATCATTCATGTCTGGATGTAATTGTTGTGAAATGATCATGTAATTTGAAGAATATAAAGTAAAACAGCTTAAATTATTCACCTGGACTGAGAATGGATTAAGTTCTGTTTGTAAAGTTGCAGGCATCAACACGAATACGTGTTCTTCATAAGAACATCTCATTTATTCTCAAATGCAGATATCTCATATCGTGTCAGCATATTAAGTTAGCCGCGCGGGGCAACCACGCTGTCTTAGGCCCCTTGGCAGTGTTCGCGCGGCTCTCCCCGTCCGAGGTTCGAGTCCCCGTCGGGCATAGGTGTGTGTGTTGTCCTTAGCGTGAGTTAGTTTAATTAGACTAAGCAGTGTGTAAGCCTAGGGACCGATGACCTCAGCAGTTTAGTCCCATAGGAACTTCCACCAACATGTTAAGTTTTCTGCCTAGCGAATTGCTGTTTTTGCACTTTCGGAAACTAGGCCTCTTGTGGATGCTTCCTCCATATCAGTGCTCGACGGTGTTATATAATACATGACATTGTAGCTACACTGAGAGGACTCATTATTATGCTACATTTAAAAGAATTACTTGTGCGAACCTAATGAATCTTGTTTTAATAAGAAGTCCCACAGTCGATTAGTAACGGATACTTGGACTTCTTATCCTTTCCGTGATATTCATCTATGATAACTCTACTTGTGTCATAAGTAAATGAAACACTGTTTCAATCTTTGGTAAGCCTTTGATGTACAGGGTGTTTCGCAAAGAATGACCTGATTTTGGACAATAATAATTAGGAAATATGGGACAGGACGGCAAGGAAATGTGTGCTGCTTGAATGGGTAAGCCTACAGTTTCAGAAATCGCCGTTAGAGGTCAGTCAGTGCGTCTTCTCTCTTTCGAATTAGAAGTAAGACGGTGTCCGCTCAGCAGAAGGCGTTTTGTGGCTGCAGTTGGCAAATAGTGAGTCACTGATTTCGGTCCAGCGTGCCTTTCGTCGGCGTTTTGGCATCGATCCGCCTGCACCCCGAAAATATTCGCCATTGATATCGCCAATTTGAAGAAACAGGATGCTTGTGCAAAGGAAAGAGTCCAGCACGACCTCACAGTTCTGACGACATGGTGGTAACAATTCGGCAAACTGGAGTCCACAAAAGCCTTCTTGTCGCGCAAGCAGAGAACTGGAAACGTCTCGTACAACTGTCTGGCGAGTGTTAACACATCGTTTGGCTTATGAACCACACAGGCTACAATTAGCGCTAGCTCTTCAGATTGGTGATAAAAGGTGAAAGGTAGACTGCAGCAATGCTCTGCTAGCGAACATGGAAGACAATACATATTTACCACGGTTAATTTTCAGTGATGAAGCAACATTTCATGTTAGGGATAAAGTAAATCGACATAACGTGCGCATATAGGTGTCTCCAGAGCCCTCATGACATTATTGTGTACTAGAGAGACTCACCTAAAGTGAACGTTTTTTTGTGCCACTTCTCGTGAAAAAGTGTATCGTCCTTTTTTTAGGAAAACACCGTGACCGGAATGAACTATCTTCAAGTGCAGCAGAAGTGGCTTTTTCCACAACTTTAAGAGGACTCCGATGATTTCATTTTCCAAAGGATGGAGCTCCACCACACCTGCACAACAACGTACGTCAGTTTCTCAGTGACACTGGACAGGGCGCATGGGACCTTGAGACACTGCCCTGCATTCTTTTCCTCCAGGATCGCCACACGTGAGCCCATGCAGTTTTTCTTGTGGTGATATCTGAGGGAAAGTGTGTGCATCTCCCCTTTACTCGTGGCATAGAAGAACAGGATAACATCCACCATAAATTCTGTAAAAGCAGATATATTGTGTAAAGTTTATCACTAATTTGGCTATCGTCTAGAAGTTGTTCATGCTGCTGCTGGTGGACACATAAAACAGTTTTAGCAACATAGTACTTTGTCATTCATCCCATGTTCATAGTATGTTTTCATCAATAAACATGGAGTTTTGAATTCAGGTCATTCTTTTTGAAACACCCTGTATATTAGGGAAGAACGTAGTACAAGTATGTAATTCAAAGGAATGTTCGATACCAAATTACGTGTTACATCGTAGCTCATTTACGTTCTGCACAGACAGCTTTCCCATAATACTGTGCCATACATTTGGGAAGGACTACGTCGAGGATTCTCCAACATCAGTCACAGCAAAGGTTTTATTCACTAACAGTTAAGCCGACTAATATGTCGCGGACAGTTCGAGACCATGGATAGTGTCAGAGTTGGGTTCGATAGTCGGCTGGTTGTTCTTTACTTTAGGGCTTTCCTACTGATGGTCTGACCCCGTAGCTGAGAGGTCAGCGTAGATGTTTGCCACGTGGAGGACCCGCATTAGATTCCCAGTACTAAAAAAGATTTCTCCTTGACTGGTATATGGTGCACTTAGCGTTGTGATGCCAACTGAGGAGCTACTTGAATGAGAAGTAGCGGATCCATGGTTTGGAGAGTCGAGGAGCTACTTGAATGAGAAGTAGTGGATCCACGGTTCGCAGAGTCGAGAAAACAGCTGGAGGAGTGGTGTGCTGACCACATGTTCCCCCTCCCCCCCCCCTTATAGCACATCCACATGGTGCCACATGGTAGAGGATAACACGGCGTTTGTCGACACCCTTTGGTCCCTCAAGAACTGGACGAGGAGCTCGTTTTTTGTGTCGCTTTCTCTCTCCCTCTATTTTGATGCCGTCACATGAATCTACTCATATTCTTACCTAGATTAGCTGACGGAGAATTTAGTCCTGCTTAGAATAGTAAATATTTCGTTCCTGGTATCTCTAAGCGACAGAATATTCCAACAGGGAAATGAGCACAGTCAGGATAATACAAAGGCAACAGTCTTGCGATATCTGTTAAATATTTGATAGAGAATGCAAAAGAAGGCTCAGCAGACAGTAGTGTAATAAATACCCTACAGCTATTATGGGACGTCGTCGATAGATCTTGTTTGGTGTCTTAATTCCACGTAAAAATGCCATGGCCATCTCCGCAGCGTTTGATTCGTCACAATGCACCAATGCTCTGGTGTTCCATTCACTTGCTGAGGAAGGATTTAACGTGTCGTCCATGGCGAATTAATTGGAGAGTTAAATTTCCGTGAAAACACACGATGGGTCGCTGATCAGTCAAGCTGGGGGATTCCAGCGTCGTGTTAAAATGCCGTCTGGCAAATATGTCTGTATTACAAATGTTTATCATGTGGGATGCACCAGTTTTTCTTGAGATCCGAAAAGAAAGAAAGAACTAGGTTCAATGCTCCGTCGACAAAGAGGCTATTGCAGGTGAACTGAGCTGTAAGTTGTACGTAGTTTATTGGCATTCATATGTTCATTTTTAGGAATAAACTACTGTCATTTTCCTGTGTGCCTCCACCCTCAAGTGAGAAGGTAAAGTGATGTGCAAAGTAAATAGATCTGTCTTTCATACGTTTACTGCAACTGACATTTTGCGCAGGAGCTAAATAAAAATTCCTTTATAAATAAAACCCATTTTTCGCGATGCAGTATTTATTAAAACTTTCTATCTCAAGCTACGGAACACTGCATACAGCAATTTAATAGTTTGTATGCTATGTGAATTTAACATTTTAAACAAATAATATTGCCTGCAGCTGAAACCTTTGAAGTAATTATTCACATTCCTTTTCAGTAGACTCCATATTAATCTGTTTCGGCATTTTACATTTCAATCAGTGATTGCTGAAAGCTCCCATAAATGCACAGGATGATCTAAAAAAAAAAACAAAAAAAAACATATTTGAAAGACAAGTTGATGCTACCAGAAGAATTATGTCTTTTATTTTGCAACCTTCTCTGCCTGGTGTATAAAAAATGTCTTTCAAGGACATAATATAGGATAACTAATATAGGATAACTATTGCCACCATGAATAACTCCGAAAGAATGATAGGAGCTGAAAGGTTTGTGGGACAAATGTTGCATGGGACAACGGAGTCAATTATATGACAGTGGCTTTTTGTTGCTAGCTGGGGTCGGCTCAGATATATGAAGGTTAATTTTCTTTTCTTTTCTTTTTTTTTATGGGATGCTATAGTTTGGTACTTATTTCCTGACAGTGGCTATCGAGACGAATCCAATGATGTGTAACCGTAAGGTCTTTGAAAATCAACGAAGGTCAAAAAGATGTCGTGAACGTCCAGTTACAGAAGGTGTTCGAAGTGATGATCATTGGTATCAATCTTCTTATCATCGATTGAGTGATATTCCTTATCACATCGGCACTTATCGAAGCACAGGCTCTGATAGTTCTCTCTCGCATATCTTCAGGTGTTGGTTGAATGTCTTTATAAACAATGTCTTTTACGAATCCCCACAATAAGAAATCCAGAGGCATCAAGTCTGACGAACGGGCCGGCCACGACACATCTCCGCGTTCAATCCACGATTTGAGAATTGTCTCTGCAACTCATTTCTAACCATCAGCGAAAAATATGCCGGACACCCATCGTGTTAATACCACATTCTATTCCTTGTTCCTAAAGGTACATCTTCCAATAACAGGCGTAATGTTTCTTGCAGGAATGTGGTGTACATCCTACCATTAAGATTTCCTTCGATGGAATAGGGGCCTATAATTCTGTCCTCCTGAATCCTACACCATACATTCACTGACCACGGTTTTTGGTGTGCGACTTGCAGCAGCCAATATGGATTTTCAGTTGCCCAATAATGCATGTTATGCAAGTTAACATTGGCATGGTTCATGAACGTAGCCTCGTCAATAAATAAAATCAAATTAATAAGGGTGTTATCCCTCTGAATCTGAAGTTGAGCCCATCGGCAGAATTCAATACAACTAATGGAATCCGTACCAGTTAATTCTTGGTGGAGACTGATATGGTAAAGATTATATTTATGGCGATGCAGAACACGAGTAACCCTACTCTGGCTCATGCCATATTCCCTTGTGATTTGACGCGAACTGACACAATGATCTCGAACCACAGTGGCAAGAGTACCAATTTCCGTTTCCTCGTTAGTAACTTTCCTTTGCCGGATATGTTTGGGATTTGCTAAAGATCCAGTTGTTGTCAACTTATCATACACATATTTAAATGTACGACGTATAGGGTGAGTACGTTGAGAATATCTATCAGCATATAAGTCTCTAGCTCTCACTGAATTTCGTTGGCATTCTCCGTAAATGAGAAGCATATCGAATTGTTCTTCGAAGGAATACATCATTCACATTCACTTTATCCGACATTACTAGTATTTCCGTTCCTATTAGTGTTGTATTGCAAAACCGTCGAATGAAGGTTACATGTCAATGGCACGTTAGATGGATACGCCATATTCGGCGACTATTTGCTCTTTGGACGATATACGAGAGAGAATTGTCAGAGCATGTGTTTCGATAAGTGCTGAATTCGTGATAAGAAAATTACAACACTGCAATGGTATCAATGACCGTCACTTCGAACACCTTCTGTAAATGGACGTTCATGCTACCTTTTTGACCTTCGTTGACCTTCAAAGACCTTACTATTAGACGTAATTGGATTCGTCTCGATAGCCGCTATCAGAAAATAAGTACCAAACTATAGCATCCCATTTATAAAAACGAAGTTGACCTTCATATCTCTGACGCGACACCACCTAGCAACAAAAAGCCCCCGTTGTCCCATGCAACATTTGTCCCACAAACTTTTCGGCTACTCTCATACTTTCGCAGTTATTCTACGTGGCAATAGTTAGTGTCTCACCCTTTGTATTTAAATAACCTGTTACGCTGCTATGAATACTATTTTTATTTGAACTATAGCCTTTTTAAGGTATACAGCCATCATCAGGTTACCTGAAATAGAATATCCTATAATTCCGGTGCATTTGTTGTGTTACATTTAAGTTATTTGGGAATAATATGATTTTATGCACGTTTTCATGGCTTGAATTTCATGTAATATCGTTGTTTTTGTTGCTGTCTATTTATTACTGATTATATTTTACATTAATGTAGCAATAATAATCAGTTCTGTAGTATGTTATGAATTTTCTCTTAGTAGTGGTCAGAAACAAGTCTTACTCTGTAGTTGACATTTAATGACAGCAGTTGTGACAGATGAACAGCAGTTTTGTTATTTCTTTTGCTGCCTGCCTGTTTACTGATTATATTCTTTTGTTGTTATTCTAGCAGTAATCAGTTATGTGTTACGCTCTGACATTTCACTATTAATGGTCAGAAATAAATTTAATTTCCAGCTGAAATTTTTTGACAGCAATTATGTCAGGTGATCAGCGATACAATGTGGTTATATATGCTTGTTGCCAATCCCAGCAGTGATGTGATTGGTTTGTATTGAATGTATATGCAATCGCAGTGGCGATTCAAAAGGAAGAAAGCTGTAAGCTTCCGAAGCTTGTGAAGTAAAGGCCTTTAGGGGAATGACATGAGAAATTTATTTTTTATGCACTCAGTACTTTAGGGTTTCTCTTTTTGAAAAGTGATATAAGCAGTAGAGCGTTGTAAGTTCATTAGGCTTTCACCATGCAGTGTTCTACGACTAGCGTATATTACTGCATCCTGGATGTACAATGCATCGACTAATATTTTAGACCATGACACTAGTCCTCTTCGGCAGGACCCGACAGTATATGTTTACAAAGCTGTCCTTATTTGTGTCGAATGTATTCAACAGCCATTTTGACCCCTGTTTTATTACATTTGTGTGGTACTCTTTCGTTGTACGTTGGACACTGAGAAATAGTCACATGGTTTGTTATTGGTAAACATAAGCCCAAAATGTGTTGCAAATGCTTACCAACGAATTGAGAGGAGATCATCGCATGTGGATTGTATGAGTTGTACATAGATTTTGAAGAACTAGCAAGACTGAATACTGTCTTCATGATTCATTTAGAAATTTGGTCACCACCTGTTAAAATGTAAAGTTTCCGCTCTATTCATCACGCGGATTTGAAATTTGTTGTTCCTAGGGTATGAGAAGGGGATTTACGACAGTAAATGAAAGTATTATTGGCCGCCTGTGTCAAAACCACCTGCTAGAGAGAGGAGTCTTCGGCTTACGATGTAGGTGTTCAACAAGTGAGTCGTATTTGGGTCAAACTACCGTATCAGGGTCATTTCGAGTAGACGAAAGCAGTGGCGAAGATGCCTTGTTAAGGAAATACCATGATTTCGAGCAATAAGGCCACGTATTGATGATCGATATGTCCGATATGCACGCAAGTGGCAGTATTTCACCCTAACGAAAACGAACTTTGCAATCCGCTGTACTCGTACAGTACGTGACGGAAGAGACTGTTTAAACACTAACGCCAGATTTATTTTTATTCTTTAACATACCTATGTACATACATACGTGAATACATACATACGTACATAAATACAGGATGACAATTATTGAACTACACTCCTGGAAATTGAAATAAGAACACCGTGAATTTATTGTCCCAGGAAGGGGAAACTTTATTGACACATTCCTGGGGTCAGATACATCACATGATCACACTGACAGAACCACAGGCACAGACACAGGCAACAGAGCATGCACAATGTCGGCACTAGTACAGTGTATATCCACCTTTCGCAGCAATGCAGGCTGCTATTCTCCCATGGAGACGATCGTAGAGATGCTGGATGTAGTCCTGTGGAACGGCTTGCCATGCCATTTCCACCTGGCGCCTCAGTTGGACCAGCGTTCGTGCTGGACGTGCAGACCGCGTGAGACGACGCTTCATCCAGTCCCAAACATGCTCAATGGGGGACAGATCCGGAGATCTTGCTGGCCAGGGTAGTTGACTTAGACTTCCAGAGCACGTTGGGTGGCACGGGATACATGCGGACGTGCATTGTCCTGTTGGAACAGCAAGTTCCCTTGCCGGTCTAGGAATGGTAGAACGATGGGTTCGATGACGGTTTGGATGTACCGTGCACTATTCAGTGTCCCCTCGACGATCACCAGTGGTGTACGGCCAGTGTAGGAAATCGCTACCCACACCATGATGCCGGGTGTTGGCCCTGTGTGCCTCGGTCGTATGCAGTCCTGATTGTGGCGCTCACCTGCACGGCGCCAAACACGCATACGACCACCATTGGCACCAAGGCAGAAGCGACTCTCATCGCTGAAGACGACACGTCTCCATTCGTCCCTCCATTCACGCCTGTCGCGACACAACTGGAGGCGGGCTGCACGATGTGGGGGCGTGAGCGGAAGACGGCCTAACGGTGTGCGGGACCGTAGCCCAGCTTCATGGAGACGGTTGCGAATGGTCCTCGCCGATACCCCAGGAGCAACAGTGTCCCTAATTTGCTGGGAAGTGGCGGTGCGGTCCCCTACGGCACTGCGTAGGATCCTACGGTCTTGGCGTGCATCCGTGCGTCGCTGCGGTCCGGTCCCAGGTCGACGGGCACGTGCACCTTCCGCCGACCACTGGCGACAACATCGATGTACTGTGGAGACCTCACGCCCCACGTGTTGAGCAATTCGGCGGTACGTCCACCCGGCCTCCCGCATGCCCACTATACGCCCTCGCTCAAAGTCCGTCAACTGCACATACGGTTCACGTCCACGCTGTCGCGGCATGCTACCAGTGTTAAAGACTGCGATGGAGCTCCGTATGCCACGGCAAACTGGCTGACACTGACGGCGGCGGTGCACAAATGCTGCGCAGCTAGCGCCATTCGACGGCCAACACCGCAGTTCCTGGTGTGTCCGCTGTGCCGTGCGTGTGATCATTGCTTGTACAGCCCTCTCGCAGTGTCCGGAGCAAGTATGGTGGGTCTGACACACCGGTGTCAATGTGTTCTTTTTTCCATTTCCAGGAGTGTATATGAAATAAAATCGTTATAGCTTCTGAACGGTTTGCGATAGGATGTTAAACTACACGGTTGGCCGCGGGGCATGATGGGAATTGGTATGCGGTTGCGTATTTTGGTTTAGCGACGAAGCCTATTTTCAATAAGCAAAATTCGCGCATTCTGGTGACTGAGAATCCGATTCACTCTAAGGAGTGACTGCGTGGTGTGCAGTGTTCAGTCACGGGATAATCGGTGCGGTATTCCTTGAGGTCACGGTGACTACCGAAAGGTACCTGAAGGTTTTGGAGGATGATTTCATACCCATTATCCAAAGTGACCATGATTTCGACAAAACGTGGTTCGTGCAATACGGAGCACGACCCCATCGAAGCAGCAGGAGAGTGAAGTACTGGAGGAGCACTCTGGGGACCGCATTCTGGCCCTGGGGTACCCGGAGGCCACGGGTATAGGCCCCGATTGGCCGTCAATTCTCCGTATCTGAACACATGCGACTCCTTTTTGTGGGGCTGTATTAAAG
The DNA here is from genome assembly GCF_023898315.1 of Schistocerca nitens. Classification (NCBI taxonomy): domain Eukaryota; kingdom Metazoa; phylum Arthropoda; class Insecta; order Orthoptera; family Acrididae; genus Schistocerca; species Schistocerca nitens. The sequence goes on from NC_064620.1 coordinate 298,914,917, forward strand.
GCAAGGTGTATAGTGATAACCCCAAAACAATTGCTGAGCTGAAAATAACCATTCAGGAGGTCTTTGAGAGCAGTTCAGAAACTTCAGCGGGTCATGCAGAATTTCGGCATTTTTCTGCGTCACATTGTCGCCAATGATGGCAGGCATATCGAACGTGTCATAACCCAAATCTGAATATCTGTAGTGACGTTTACATGTTGAATTAAGTGTGTGCACGCCGCAGTTTGTAACTAATTTACGTTTCTTTTCATGTAGTTCAATAATTGTCACCTTGTACATGTATATGTACGTAAATACATGCATAATTATACACACAAATATTACTTTCAATCATAGTCAGTAAGATATATCGTTTCTATAAATAAGGACTGTTTCTGGTAAAATGGTATTTCTGTAGTGGTGTATTTTGCTGCATCATATGCTTGTGTTCATATGTGATAATAAGGCCATATTACAAAATGTTCCGGACAGAGCTTTTGAGAGCAGTGTAAACAATTAATAACAGCACCGTCTTCACAGTGTTCGATATCACGATCACTGTTTCCTACTCATAACACTAATTACAAAATGTTATAGAAATTCGTCACCGTTTCCTCTGTCACCTATTCACAAGTCTGCCAGGCGTAAATGATCATGTCCATAAAAACTGGCAAAGACATGTAGCGATAAACAACTGAATAAAGTTGCATTATTAACAGTCTACTCGGTCGTGTAATGTGTATTGCAATGCCTCCTAAATCAATTTGTTTCTAATGCAGTCTTCAAGCCTGCAAACAATATTTATATTGCCTGAAAAATTGACTACAATGACTGGATGTATTTAATGGTTCACCGTGGGATTAATTTTGTGCGAATACATGTTCCTCACAAGGATTTCTTTAAACATAGCTCCATTGCTTTTCACAGTCCAAGACACAAGCAACAGTAAGATATTACCTTTTAAATCTAGAATGAAAACTTTTTCTAACCAACAGATAATACGGTATGGCGTGAGTTTATTAAAAGTGCTAGCATCAACTATATTAAAATACGTTTACTGATTGGCGACTCCATGGAGTGCTGTGTGCACAACGATCATATATGTTAAACTAAAAGGAAGGTCAGTGTTGGCCGTAATATTGATGGTTTATTGATAGCAAAATCGATTTTCAATCACATAGCGATCATATTCAGTGCTGTGGTGTACAAATTAAACTCAAAGGCACTGGTATCAAGCTATCAGTAACCAAAATTGAGAAACGGTCTCAGTTTTGGTTACTGTCTTTTTCGGCCCGTTCCCCGTAGAAACAAATCCTGTCTTTTTTGAGAACGAATGCGGTTTTCTTTTTTAAACCGGTATACAAAAGTTTTCTACGTACGGAACTTACAATTGAGTGTTTGGCATAAACAAAAGCCGAGTTTCGTAAACTACAATGATGGACAATCAGACCTCGAGTATTGTTTTCTTTAAATATTTCGAACATTTCCTTCTTTTATTAAAGAATAATGATATGATTTTGGAGGAGTTTCTGCAAAACAAAATCTTACCACTTTTTTAGCGACATCCGTTGCACAGATAAATCTCTTTGAGGTCGCTGACACGCATTTCCTATTACGGTTCTTTTTTAACTTTTCTGCTAATGCATACAGTTCGTTACATTTCTCTGCAGTGGTTTCTGTGAATTCGTTTCGTTTAGCTCTGTTATTCCTATTTTTAATTGTTGCGGCCCCATAAACATATTCATTCTCAAGGGTATTGTCATCGTCAACATCTAAGTGTCATTAACAGAGATGTTTCTCCAGACAACTTAATGTTAATGAGTTAGAGTAGTGTGTCCGTAAAAAAATGGTCTTCATTTCTATCTTCTGTCACACTACGACTCATTGTTGATTCTGCCACCTTGTTTTGTATAATGTGTACGACATGAACTGGATTAATATCATGCCTGTAGGCTGAAAAAAAGTTTTTAATATTAATGTGAAAACTCTTAACGAGAAGAATAAATGTGACAACAGTGCTATCATAAATACATCACTATTATATATTAACCACTCACGAAGCCAGAATGACCTAGGACATGCGGATACGTACTAGGGAACTACGGTTAGTTCGGTCTGCATGATAATAACAGTGGGAGCTGGTCAAAGAACACACTATAATGGCCTCATCTCGCAATGGCACAGAGCAAGCAGTGCAGTGGTTCCAAATGGTTCAAATGGCTCTGAGCACTATGGGACTTAATATCTGAGGTCATCAGTCCCTTAGAACTTAGAACTACTTAAACCTAACTAACCTAAAGACATCGCACACATCCATGCCCGAGGCAAGATTCGAACCTGCGACCGTAGCGGTCGTGCGGTTCCAGACTGGAGCGCCTAGAACAGCTCGGCCTCCAGGGCAGTGGTGTTGTCACGCGCTACAAAGACATGCAGTTCACAAATCAGTACATCTTTATAATTTGAAAACTACCACTGCTGTCAGTGACATACAACGAGCACAGTACATAAGTTTCATACAAATACGACATACGTGAATGAGACACATATTTGTTAAAAAGGAAAATAAATTAAAAATAATAAGAAAATAATTAACCCTTTTTACCAAAAAGTGTGAGGGAGGCTGATTTAGAAATGACAGATTGAGTTGTTTAATGACGGTGTTAGGAGGTATAAGATGGACGAGACGTTAAACCTACAATATGCATCTGTTCCAAAAGGTAATGACGTAGGAAGGCGTTCATCTAGGGCACACTCAAAGCCTGCGCTCCTCCTTTTCTCAAACAGCTAAACATTTGTGAAAACGAATAATATGCTACCCAACCACGGTATTATTGTACGTGGCTGCATGTTGCCGTTATCGGAAACACACGGTGTCCTTACAGTAAACGAAAACCGTAACTATTCTTTCGACTCTCGTATACTTGAGAGGTGGCATGAGCCCCCTCTCATATTTCTATCTTACGATTCTCCTCTCTAGTTGCATGCGGTGGAGGGTTGCTTTTCCTTAACACGCGTACTTCCCACGCAGCGTCTCTCGTCACCCGGGTGGGCCGGTGACAGGCGGGCTCTGTGGAACTGGAGAGAGTTAAGCCGACGTGTGTGAGGCAGTTGAGTGAATGCTTTTCAGACGCCGACATTGTCAAGAGACACGCCCGCTGGGGTGTGAAGTAGCGGCTGGGCTAGACGTTCCGTTACTTCAGAGAAACTTTGCGAAAACACTTTCTGGCGGGCTACCAGCGAGGCGTGGGAATGACTTGTGTACCCACGCAGTTGTGGCGGGAAAATTCCCGCACTTTCTGCAAAATCAGCACAGAAATTGGCGCCAAGAATCTCCATTGGTGGAATGGTAGTGCTCCGGCAATGGAGTGGAATTTCCGCCGGTTTTCGAGTTGCTGATTGGAACGTAACCACGGCCACTGTCGTGGGGGCGGGAATGTTCGGTGTTCGGCCTGTACGGGTGCTCTGGGTAGTCGGCAGTCGCCTTTCGGTCGAGGACGTCGGAGCAACCAGCCCTCGCCTGCGGTACGCCAGATCGTGTTCTGGGAGATAAGAAGACTGTTGGTAATGTACGTCCGCAGCACCGGCAGATAGGGATTTTCCTAGGTGATAATCAGAGCTCAGCAGAGCGCGCCTGTTCATCCTTTTCTAACTTTGTTCAGTTTCGAGTAGCAGCAATTACTATTGGGTTAGCTGTGTGTCTCTCTTGAGATTTGAGTGGAAAGGAATTGGCTCCACATACCACTTCGTCTTAAACCTCACGATCTAAGTTAGGGACAACTTCACCTTTACTGTGTTTGTATGAATCTCCAATTTTAGCCAATTTGATGTTTTATATTTCCTGTGTCTCTTTTACTATTCTGCGTTTAATCTTAATAAATCATATTGTTATTTTGGACAGAACTTTCTTTCTGTTAATCAATAGAGCAACCCTATCATTCCTCACTATGCTAATGAAACCTTTGTTTATTTAACTTATTTATCAAATTAAATTATTGCAGGTGCCAAACTCTCTTCTACTCCACTAGCAGGGTTGATTAGAGTCAGTTCGCGTATTTGTTTTATCCTTGTGCAACAGCAAAAGTCGGAGTTAGAATAGGGGGGGCTTAGAGCATGATTTACACATGTGGATTCTAGTAGAATTTAGTGATAAATACACTACTAGCCCTGGCACCTCGCATAATATGGCGACCCTGCCAGGATCTTTCCTGTGAATCTCTGATAAACAAACAGGATTCTTAGTAGGAACATTCAATTTTTTTTCTCTCTATTTTTTTTAATGATTAATACCCAAGTCTTTTTTGGTAGTTCCGCGTTTAGTTTTAAGTAGCGGCGCATGACTACAGTTTTTGTTTTCAGTGTATATATTTTTTGTTCATTGTTTTTTTTGTGTTTCGCTGATGTGGTGTCTGTACCGCATCGCACTTTGTCGGATTTGTGTGCGGTTTCTGTACCACATCAAATTGTGTTTGTGATTACAGCGTTGGAACAGCGTTGTTGAAATTTTATGTTTATATGTAAAAAATATATGGAGTAGATTAATTTTATTGTGCATTTTAGATGAATTTGTTTTTATGAATGATAACGAGAAGTAAGGCACGACTATTATCGGGCGAAGCTAAAACAAAAGAGGATAGCATAATGGATAAGGGGCAGTTTACTGACGGGAATAGGTTCGGAGATGAGATGGGCACATTTTTAGCAGGACAGGACGCCAGGGGCATTGATGAGGAAGGTGATTTGGACGCGATCTCAGAGCAGCGTTGCGGCCGTGATTATGATAGTGAAGTAGAGGATGAAACAGAGACAGGCACACAGGTCGAGACGGTAGCAGAAGTTTATAGTCAAACGAACGAGTGCAGACAGAGGCCAGCTCGGTCACGTCAGAGCTCTAGCGCCCAGGTGTCCAGAGTTACATCGCCCATGTTTGAAGAGGATCAAGAAGATGACGTAAACCCAATACTGAGCTTCCTACGATCAATGAAAGAAGAAGCTGACGAACAGCGTAAGAAGCAGGAAGAAGCTGACGAACAGCATTAGAGGGAGAAGGAAGAAGAGGAGAAACAACGTAAGAAGGAGAAGGAAGAAGCTGACGAACAGCGTAAGAGGGACACTGAGGCAATAATCTCGCATATAGGGGCAATTCGTGGGGAATTATTAACAATAAAGAAAGAATGTGGAGAAGCAAAACAAATGTCAATGGTAGCACAAAAAGTAGCAGGCCTAGCCAAAACTGCAGCAACAGGGGCAATGAAAATCGCAAGAGTAACTCTTAAACTCGCAGGGCGCTTGCGACGTGCGACACAAGTCCACTCGAAATCCCTAGCGGCCTTAAAGACTCAAGGTAATATTGCGGTTACGAACATCACGAAACGAATGAAAGAAGTAGAGAGTCGGATAGCAAAACTAGAGCGAAATGGGCACACGAGCACTGCGCGTTCGGATACCAATGATGGAGCACACAGGATTGTGTCTCCGAGGAAAAGCCCGCCGTGCTCTAGCCCAGTGACAGCGTGCGGAACAAACAATGCACACGCAGAAACAGCGAGTAATAGCTCCAATAATTGCAGCCCACTTAGAAGAGTGAATGCTGAATGCCACTTCCACTGTGATACAGACGTAGCACATCACAGTTATCAGCAAGATAGATCAGGACACTCAGCAGACGTGCAAGTATCGGAAACGTCTGACAACACCAGTGCGAGGATCGGACAGAATTTTGATCACAATCACTTCCTGTCGATACTCAAATTCCAGAAGTTCAAAGATAATGGAGGGTCGATGCATCCGAAGAGCTGGGTGATGCAATTTACTAATTCATTACCGTCGTCATGGCCAACCCAGGCCAAATTAGAATTCATGTGTGGACACATCGAAGGCCAAGCCGCGGAAAAGATGCGGGGCGTGGCAGCGACGTGTCGGACTTATCAGGAATTTGTTGGTGCATTCCTGCGGACCTACTGGTCAAAGGAAACGCAAGACAGGATTAAAGAGGAAATAATATTTTGTCCTGAACTGGAAGTGTCCGGGCATAAGAGCGCAACCAAATTTTTTGATGACTTACTCAAGAAGAATCAGTTTTTAGATAGTGCATACAGCAACGGAGAAATTATTAAATTTTGCTTTTCGAAATTGCCAGTTAGGTATCAACAGACACTTGTCGGGAAGTGTGGATCTGACATAGATGCATTCAAGAGTCTACTGCGCGAACTCGAAGTAGTCTTCGATAAACAAGACGCAAAGGACAGGAAGAAGGCGCAAAATAACAAATACCACGGGCCAGCAAGGGAAGACGACAACAGATCGCATAATCGTACTGGTCAGTTAGGAAACCAGGGTTACCGAGATCAAGGTTACGCTATTCAAGGTTATGGAAACCAGAGACACGGAAACCAGAACGTCAGGGAACAGGGTCAATCCAGACAAGCAATCTGGGACAGGAGGAATGACGAACGGCAAAGCGACCGTAATTGGAGGGAGCGAAATCAAGGACAACAGGAGAACCAGGAGATTGAAATTAGACCTCCAAATCCTAATGCACGTCAGAGGAGGGGGAGTCTAAGAAGGGCTTGACGCTAGTCCATAGGACTCCACCACTTCTCTCACATAAAGGAGTTCGTAGAATAGTAGTAGTGTAAGAAATGTACATAGTAGAATAGGCAAAGATATGAACCTTTTTTCGGGGAACAATAATCGTTACATTAATAGATTAAGATTGCTAAAGTATTAACACGCTGCGTTGTCTTGCATAAGAATTTACTGCTGCTATCCTCTTTTTGTTTATGTTCGCGATCTCCAATGTCGATGGAGTAGGAGACACTACCTTTTCATGAGCAATGTTTTTGTCCTTTCCTATCTGGTGTCCATGTTGAGGGATAAGGATGAGTGACGAGACGTCGCACAAACGGGCGCATACAAGAACGTGCTCTTAGAAGCGTTCTGAGAGGTCGTGATACGCTCCATAGCGGCCACAACCAGTTCGTGAGACGTTCATACCAATGCTTGCAGGCACGCGTCAGTGCACTGCACGATTGTGGTATATTGCGCGATTTCGAGGGTGAATATGGGCAGTATAGTTTTTGCAGAGCTGCGCCGGTATCGTTGTCTTGCAAGTCGGGGTGAACCTGTGAGCATTTGACTCTAATGGTGCCCTAGACGAGAGAAATGAGGGCATAAAAGCCTACCATGCTAATGTGCTGGTTGGGGATTTAGCGTGCTGCTCGTTTTTGTCACAGATGAATCACCAAGGAATTGTACTTGGATATTCGTGACATACTGTGTAGCTGGCGTGTGTTGGGTGTCTGAATCCTCAACAGGAACCAGTCCTGGCTTGGTCATATTACATTGCTTCTGGAAAGGTGTACTTCGATCGCGAAAACCGCTTCACATAGAGAAGGAAGTTGCAACTATAAATTTATTGTCGTGTATAGCCATGGCTAACCCAGTCTCTGGAGTTTCAGTGAGGCGTAATGAAAACTCGGAGGTCATGTCGTAAGGCGCGCACATCACTGTCGTCAATAGCGGCGAGCAGCAAGACATCTCAGCGTAACAGGAACTATGTAAGGGTATTGTATAAGGTAAATAAAAAAATAAATAAATAAATAAATAAATAAAATAAAATAAAATAAATAAATAAATAAAAGGGAAAGTACGATACTAGGATAAGTTAAACTGTAGGATTTAACAATAACTAGATTAATATTGTGGGGTTTTCTACCACAAGTGTGGCGCGCGCCTGTTGAGTTGCTATTTTTCAGGTCACCAAACCACAGACCCGAGATGGAGGGACGACGGGCGAGCGAAAGTAGCGTAGTTGCATGTTCTTTATAGCACAGTAAAACTTAGACCTGCATAACAACATAATTTAATTAAAAGACGTAGAATGTAGATCGTTGGGATATGGTAGTTAATTCTTGAAGCATGTCTACTGTCGATCTATATAATTAATAGTAATATTAGGGCGGGCCCGCACATTTAGTTGTTCATCCATTACAAAGCATCAGTTATCACACACCATGTACTTACTGAGATCGGTCTCTACACGTATATCAAAATAAATTATTTCCATGTCTAGATTAGATGTTATAATGATTGCCATAGATTAATAACTATAAAAGTAAAATAAGAGTGTCTGAAATGACAGACCATCAATGTTTCATTAGGTAAATTTATTATAACATAGAAGGTCATGGGAAAAAGTTAGGCATAAGACTTTTGTAAGAATTGTACAGATGACGAGGAACGTGGCAATGCAGAGGCCAGCCAGCGCAAAAACAAGAGGTCTTCGGCTACCTGCTAGAGGGCGAGCGTCCCGTCCTACACGCTGACAGTCACCCGGCTGCCTACCTGAGGGATTACACGGGACCCTTGCCCCGCCACAAGCGAAAGTGGGGCTGGCCGTTGACCCTGACACGCGACAGCCTGCTAGCTCTCCGGACGCGGCAGCCGCTTGGAGGGATTCCCTGCGGCAGACCACGTTGTCGTGAGTACACGAAGAAGATCACATATCGTGTCAGAACCTGCGCCTCATGTGCCTCAGGACAGAAAGGGACGCTCTATACTCACCTGTTTGGGTTTTTACAACTCACTAGCATTGGCCGATCTGCATACACAAAGCAGTATCGTGCCACACTAACAAATGTATGGTCTCATGTCTTACTTCTCCTCTCTATTAGAGAGCAGTTTTTAACAATAGTCGCTCCTAGTTCGATCCTGTATGGATGACCTCACACACTTGTGGAGTCACTCCACGTGCCATCATCCCTCGTCGAACTGCAATATTGGGAAATGTAAAGTTCTGTCCAGCGAGAGAAGAGACCTAGACTAGTGATGTATCCCAACAAGGAGATCTCAGAGACAATTAATCGACGTGAGGAGAACCTATCACTGTGTCTTCCTACCGTACTGCCGTGATCATATGCGTGGGTCTGACTACAATCTCAACAGCGTACTGCAGACACTCCAGAACTCCCTATTGCTGTTGCCACAACGTAGCAACTACAACCGACGTTTAGCCTTATGTGATGTCAGTACAGTGGAATCAGTGAAGTGCCACGGATATTTCTAACAATGTGATTTAGTGCCTCATTCTCAGCACAGTCGTGAACTTTGTGCAATGTGCACGCACAATTTGATGCCCCATGAACCTTGTTTTTTTTCTTAAATTTCTTTCTCTTATGTTGTTTTGGTAATGTATGTCATACCTTGTATGCGTTTGTGTTTTACACTGTAATTCTTATTACAGATTACTGTATTGTTCTCCACATCATGTTTTTTTTGTATTTTGTGTTTATTGTTGTGTGTATGCTAACAGTGTGCCTGAAGTCCCCATAAACTGAAGCAGATACCACCACTGTCATTGTGAATGGACCATCAGTTCAGGGAACATTTTGTAAAGGTTATTCTTGCTGCAGGGAGACAGAATGAATCGGAGGTTGTAACTAGATTCTGAAAACTCACAAAGAGATTGTTAACTTAAATATTATCATGTGTGAGTGAGGTCAGGTTAGTTTAATGATTAAAATTGTTGTAACATCTTGGGCATTTAATTGCGGAGCACTCCAACTCTGATTGTAAAGAATAAACTGCTCCATATTTGGCTCAGATGCCCGGGCCATATTTAGAGAGTGAATGTCTGCGTGAATCGGTGTTTGGGAAGGGGCTCCCTGGGTATGGATGTGTGATGTGAGTGTTAGTGTTCCATATTAAGAAGGTGAAGTTGGCTACATCATAAATAATCCTCCCTCTATGAGTTGCATTTTTCAGTTGCAATGATCTTTTTTATAGAGTGCGGTATGTGGAGTCACTTTGTAAGATTGTTCTTGGGCGATTGACTCACTACCTTGCTCCTAAGTGAGCCAACCGCTCACCAATTACAATCTAAAATGGCGTAGGGGCAATGAGAGGTGGCATGAGCCCCCTCTCATATTTCTATCTTACGATTCTCCTCTCTAGTTGCATGCGGTGGAGGGTTGCTTTTCCTTAACACGCGTACTTCCCACGCAGCGTCTCTCGTCACCCGGGTGGGCCGGTGACAGGCGGGCTCTGTGGAACTGGAGAGAGTTAAGCCGACGTGTGTGAGGCAGTCGAGTGAATGCTTTTCAGACGCCGACATTGTCAAGAGACACGCCCGCTGGGGTGTGAAGTAGCGGCTGGGCTAGACGTTCCGTTACTTCAGAGAAACTTTGCGAAAACACTTTCTGGCGGGCTACCAGCGAGGCGTGGGAATGACTTGTGTACCCACGCAGTTGTGGCGGGAAAATTCCCGCACTTTCTGCAAAATCAGCACAGAAATTGGCGCCAAGAATCTCCATTGGTGGAATGGTAGTGCTCCGGCAATGGAGTGGAATTTCCGCCGGTTTTCGAGTTGCTGATTGGAACGTAACCACGGCCACTGTCGTGGGGGCGGGAATGTTCGGTGTTCGGCCTGTACGGGTGCTCTGGGTAGTCGGCAGTCGCCTTTCGGTCGAGGACGTCGGAGCAACCAGCCCTCGCCTGCGGTACGCCAGATCGTGTTCTGGGAGATAAGAAGACTGTTGGTAATGTACGTCCGCAGCACCGGCAGATAGGGATTTTCCTAGGTGATAATCAGAGCTCAGCAGAGCGCGCCTGTTCATCCTTTTCTAACTTTGTTCAGTTTCGAGTAGCAGCAATTACTATTGGGTTAGCTGTGTGTCTCTCTTGAGATTTGAGTGGAAAGGAATTGGCTCCACATACCACTTCGTCTTAAACCTCACGATCTAAGTTAGGGACAACTTCACCTTTACTGTGTTTGTATGAATCTCCAATTTTAGCCAATTTGATGTTTTATATTTCCTGTGTCTCTTTTACTATTCTGCGTTTAATCTTAATAAATCATATTGTTATTTTGGACAGAACTTTCTTTCTGTTAATCAATAGAGCAACCCTATCATTCCTCACTATGCTAATGAAACCTTTGTTTATTTAACTTATTTATCAAATTAAATTATTGCAGGTGCCAAACTCTCTTCTACTCCACTAGCAGGGTTGATTAGAGTCAGTTCGCGTATTTGTTTTATCCTTGTGCAACAGCAAAAGTCGGAGTTAGAATAGGGGGGGCTTAGAGCATGATTTACACATGTGGATTCTAGTAGAATTTAGTGATAAATACACTACTAGCCCCGGCACCTCGCATACTCTGTGGAGGTCCAGATAGCTTCACGAACATGATTTCTAGTAGTTAGAACTAGGTCTGTTGGTAAAATGTCGATACATCGATTTTCTTTCCGAAATTTGACGATCGTATATCGGTGATACTTTTAGTGCCGATACATCGATACCAAAACGGCAATATTGACCATCAATATTTTTATTTTATATTTTTTCACAATTGTAGTAGAACATAATTTTACTTTCACCGTTTGAGGGAGTCTACTTTTTGAGCTTTCATCACGTCCAATCATTCTGTTTGACTGTGTGAAGCAAGTATATGTGACACAAAAGCAGTAGTCCCATTCTTCTGGCGGTAGGCGGTGTGAAAAAATAGCACACCAGTGGCGTTAAAAAAAAAAAAACTTTTAACGCAGCTAGTCTCCTTTTTCTTCAGAATGGCATTCTTCGAAAAAAAAAAAAACAGTCGCTAGAATGATGAACAAAAATCTAAATGACAAGATGGGTCTTTGCGGTGGGCGGAGACATGTGAGGGGAAATGCTGACGTAATCTGCGCTCTGCGCTACCAACAGAAACTGCAACGTTTAGCTTCGGCATGCAATTTCGGTGCTACTGCTGCAAAGTCGCTGGCTTTGGCAGAAATGAAAAAAACGGGGAAGTCGACGTGAAGTGTTCTGCACAAATCCGGTATGTGGCGAAACCTAACGACAGATCCGTCGGACTCTTTTGTTGTGCCACTTACACACAGCTACCATTATTAGCAAAGTGCTTACCGCTAAGCGTGATTTTGCATCGCTTTGCTTTCAATTCTTTCTCTAAGGGGGACAGGCGGGCTGCTATCTTTTAGATATGCAGAATATCTTATAATAAATCAATAACTTTTAAATGAACACACCACCATTTGACTGCATTGTTGTTTATTCAATTACGACTCAGGTTTCGGCCTTTTATGTTATTTTCAAGTGACTGAGTTTATGTCATTAACATGTACTGCAGGACATCAAGCTCACACAGCCGACACTTTTGTAGGCAGTTGCATCGATATTTTTTCATACGATTAATCGGTACATCGAATCCTTCGATACGTGAAGGGATGATAATGACGTTTTTTAAACATCGATATATCAGATTCACGATATTTTTAAAAATATTAACAGTGCTAGTTAGCACAGTAGAGCACATTCTGATAGACTCACTCCCTGATGTAATAATACTGTGGTCGACAGATGCAAGTCGTTGTTGCTCGTTTCGCTCGCAGCAGTTTATGCTGTCCTCTTAGGTCTGTGTTTAACCACATACTCGGAAATCGCCACATATTCCGAAATAAAAAGTCAAATATTTCATTCTTCGTTTCCTAGTCGGATAGAAATATAAGTAACGTTGAATACTGCAGAACATGCTTATTTTACGGTCATCAAAAAGTCCACAAATGATTTAACAACGCTAATCTGTAAAAAATAAAAAAATTAGTAAGCACATTGCCGGACGCAAACCTCATATTCCTATCTTCTTTGGCACTTTAATGCCCGATGTTACCCATTATACTTCGCGCTCAACACAGGATTTTTGTCTTTGTCTTGCGTGTAATACTTTCTGTTGAAGGCTTATATCGGTGATACGTCATCAACTGATATTTACTGATAAGGGTGACACGTGTGTGATATATCTTTAATGCGCCGTTACCTTGAAACTTCATACTGCAGCTATACATGCCAAAAGAATATGGGGTCTACCGTATCGTGTCACTTCCGTTTTCAGCAGTTGTTTGTTTTAGATTTAACGTCTCCAATAAGAGGATAGGCTTTCGAGTCCGAGATGTAGTATCGCTGTGTGTACTAATGAAACAGGAATTAATCTCAATGCCGACAGAGTTCATTGCGACTGATTATTTGGTGCTGAGTCGATGTCGTCGGTTACTGTGTAGCACACACTGTTCTTTCAAGTTAAGTGGACATCTGTAGTAGGGTATCAATTCTACACTGTCAGTTTGCCGGTGATACTAGCTCTATATACGTGAAGGTCAGTTATGTTGAAGTTCTCGTTGGATTTGCGTTCAAAGCTGTAATCTTCTGTTACAGATAAGATCACCGATTGGTTGGTAACATTTGACTGAAAAAAAAAAAGAAAAACATGAGAACACACGCTGTTGCCCGACTGGTAGTCCATAGTAGGGTGCAGTCAGTCACATGAGACCAGGCTACGAGAAAAATAAATAAATTTAATGCGATGATACATACACTTCAAATAACAGAAGTGGCTCTAAATGAAGTCCTCCAGAAAACGGATGATCCAACATTTTGTTTCTCTGTAGTATACATACTGAACGGAATGTGGCCCATCTAATTTCATAGTGCTTAGGTTTGAGGAATCAAGAAAAGCTTTTTTAAATCATTGTTTATTCTGCTGACTATTTTTCAAATCTTTTCAGGCTCATTTGCACATGGGGCACATGGAATTTACATTGCAAGGTGTTTATTTCTATAGCGTGATGCTGGACGTCTTGACCTGGTAACAACATTAGTAGGCTGTAGGGAAAACTGAATAAAACACAATGTGTAATAGAACCAAGATGATACAATAAGAGTGGAAAACCGAGGACGAAGCGCGCGGATTAAAACGGGAGAAAGCATGGTGACCTACTCTTTCGCTCCTGCTCTTCAGTCTATATGTCGAAGAAGGAGTTATGAAAAGGAAGGTCCAAGAGTCGGATTAAAATTCAGGGTGATAGGATATCGATAAGATTTGCTGATGATATTGCTATTCTCAGTGAGAGTGAAGAAGAATTATAAGACGTGTTGAATGGAACGAACAGTCTAACGAGTACAGAATATGGATTGAGAGCAAACCGAAGAAAAACGAAAGTGATGAAGAGTAGCAGAAATGAGATTTGCTACAAACATAACACAAAAATTGGAGATTCAAATAACGTGGGGCGAATGAAGGAAGGAGAACGTAAAAAGCAGATTAGCACAGGCAAAGAGGGCATTCGTGGTAGATCCAAACATAGGCCTTAACATGGGAAGAAACTCTGAGAGCACCCGTTTAGAGCACAGCATTGTGTGGTAGTGTAACATGGACTGTGGGAAAACCATAACGGAGGAGAAGCGAAACATCTGGGATGTGGTGCTGCAGAAGAATGTTGAAAATTACGTAGCTGAATTGGTAAGGTAAGAACTGAGGAGGTTATCCACAGATTGGAGGAGAAAGGAATGTATGGTGAACGCTGATAAGCAGATGGGACAGGTTTATAAGAAACAAGGGAATATTTCCCATGGTAGTAGAGGAAGCTGTAGAAGGTAAAAACTCTTGGGGAAGACAGAGCTTGGAATACACCCAACAAACAACGGGGAAGTGTTATGGTGAGATGAAGAGGGTTCTCCACATCAACTTGTACTTCGTATTCCGCAAGCCACCAAAGAGTGTGAGTGTATGATAGAGGGTGCTTCTGGTACCGCTAACTGTGGCCCCCTTCCCTGTTCCACTCGCGAATAAGGCGTGGGAAGAATGATTGTCGGTAAGACTCTGTATTAGCTCTAATTTCTCAATTTTTCTCGTCGTGTTTCCGAGATGTATAGTGAAGTAAATAATATGTTGTGCGACTCTTCCAGGAAAGTGCTCTCTCGAAATTTCAATAGTTAACCTCTCCGTGATGCACAACGCCTCACTGGTAACGTCTGCCAATGGAGTTTGTTGAGCATCTTTGTAATACTCTCGCGATGACTACACGATTCCCTGACGAAACGCCTCGCTCTTCGTTGGATCTACTATATCTCTTCTATTAAGCCTACCTGGTAAGGATTCTAAACTGACGAACAACACTCAAGAAGCACTCGAACAAGCGCATTGTAAGTCACTTCCTTCGAGAATAAGTTACAGATTCTTAAGCTTTATCCTATGAATCTCAGTCTGACATCTGCTTTTACTACTACTTGTTTTATGTGGTCATTCCGCTGAAGGTCGCTGTGGATAGTTACTCCTAGATACTTTATGGTAAACCACTATTTCCAATAATTTGTAACCAATAATGTAGTTTTGCACTAGTGTATTTCTTTTCATATGTATTCGCAATATATTACATTTATTTACATTCAAGACCAGCTGCCAGAGCGTGAACCGTTCATCAGTCCTCTGCAGGTCATTCTGTAAATATGGCGTTGCTACTTTCCTAAACACAGCCGCATCATCTGCGAACAGTTTTCTTTCTACTGACTCATGTATATGCACTACTGGGCATTAAAATTGCTACACCACGAAGATGACGTGCTACAGATGCGAAATTTAACCGACAGGAAGAAGATGCTGTGATATGCAAATGATTAGTTTTTCAGGGCATTCACACAAGGTTGGCGCCGGTGGCGACACCTACAACGTGCTGACATGAGGAAACTTTCCAACCGATTTGTCATTCACAAACAGCAGTTGACTGGCGTTGTCTGGTGAAACGTTGTTGTGATGCCTCGTGTAAGAATGCGCACCATCACGTTTCGGACTTTGATAAAGGTCGGATTGTAGCCTATTGCGATTGCGGTTTATCGTATCGCTACATTCCTACTCGCGTTGGTCGAGATCCAATGACTGATAGCAGAATATGGAATCGGTGGGTTCAGGAGGGTAATACGGAACGCCGTGCTGGATCCCAACGGCTTCGTATCACTAGCAGTCGAGATGACAGGCATCTTATCCGCATGGCTGTAACGGATCGTGCAGCCACGTCTCGATCCCTGAGTCAACAGATGGGGACGTTTGCAAGACAACAACCACCTGCACGAACAGTTCGACGACGTTTGCAGCAGCATGGACTATCAACTCGGAGACCGTGGCTGCGGTTACCCTTGACGCTGCATCACAGACAGGAACGCCTGCGATGGTGTACTCAACGACGAACATGAGTGCACCAATGGCAAAACGTCATTTTTTCGGATGAATCCAGGTTCTGTTTACAGCATCATGATGGTCGCATCCGTGTTTGGCGACGTCGCGGTGAACTAACATTGGAAGCGTGTATTCGTCATCGCCATACTGGCGTAACACCCGGCGTGATGGTATGGGGTGCCATTGGTTACACGTCTCGGTCTCTTCTTATTCGCATTGATGGCACTTTGAACAGTGGACGTTACATGTCAGATGTGTTACGACCCGTGGCTCTACCCTTCATTCGATCCCTGCGAAACCCTACATTTCAGCAGGATAATGCACGACTGCATGTTGCAGGTCCTGTACGGACCTTTCTGGATACAGAAAATGTTCGACTGCTGCCCTGGCCAGAAAATTCACCAGATCTCTCACCAACTGAAAACGTCCGGTCAGTGGTGGCCGAGCAACTGGCTCGTCACAATACGCCAGTCACTACTCTTGATGAACTGTGATATCGTGTTGAAGCTGCAAGGGCAGCTGTACCTGTACACGCCATCCAACCTCTGTTTGACTCAATGCCCAGGCGCATCAAGGCCGTTATTACGGCCAGAGGTGGTTGTTCTGGATACTGATTTCTCAGGATCTATGCACCCAAACTGCGTGAAAATGTAATCACATGTCAGTTCTAGTATAATATATTTTTCCAATGAATATCCGTTTATCATCTGCATTTCTTCCTGGTGTAGAAATTTTAATGGCCAGTAGTGTACTCGTAAACACTTCTTTCACGCTTCTTCGCGGTACTCCAGAAAGTGAAGAAACAGCGCATCAACATGAGGACTATTGTCTACATCTCGATGCGTCTCGTGGAGGAACAGAGCGAGCTGAGTTTCGTAAGATCTCTTTCTGCGGGATCAAAAAAAAAAAAAAAAAAAATATGGCTCTGAGGACTATGGGACTTAACATCTGTGGTCATCAGTCCCCTAGAACTTAGAACTACTTAAATCTAACTAACCTAAGGACATCACACACATCCATGCCCGAGGCAGGATTCGAACCTGCGACCGTAGCAATCGCGCGGTTCCGGGCTGAGCGCCTAGAACCGCGAGACCACCGCGGCCAGCTGCGGGATCCATGTTGATTGTTATACAAGAGATTTTCGTTCATCAAAAACTTCATAGCACTTGAAAATAAAACATATTTCATGATTTTACAACAGATTAACGTCGACGATATATGGCCCATAACTATGTGCGTCTGTCCTATGACCCTTCTTCAAAATGGGAGGTACCCTTCGTTGGTCAGGCGATCTACGATGAATTGCTGCTAGAAGGGGATAAATTTATGGGTATCTGGTGTGGTCCATATGCGTTTCCACTACTAAGCGATTGTAGTTTCTTTTCTATTCCGTGATCGGCTATCTGTATATCTGCCTTTTCCAGATTCGTCCGATAATTGAAAGGAGGCAACGTGCTACGATTTTCCGCGGTGAAGCAATTTCGGAAAACCGCATCGAGTATTTTTGCCTTCTCTCTGTTCTCTTCCTTTTCGTTGCCCGTGCGATCACTGAGTGAATGATTAGAGGATTTGGAACTGCTTGCTAATTTTACTTAAGACGAAAACCTGTTATGGTTTTTACTCAGATCGACTGACGAAATTTTATTTCCTTCAGCTTTTGTTTGCCAGGTAGGTTTTGAATTCTCTTGAATCTGTGATGCTCTCTTTATCTACGCAACAGTCTTCTAACATGGATCTTAAACCGCGGTGGGTCTTTCCCATCCGTTAAGACCTTGCCAGAAACGTACATGTCTAAGGCATACTGAACGATGCTTTTGAATTTATCAATTTGTGCTCCACATCTTCGGCCTCAGCGCTAAATATGCGATGTTGACTACTGAGATTCTCTGAAATTTGTATCCTGTCACTCTTGCTAAGCAAAAATATTTTTCTACCTTTCTTAACATTTCTTATAAGCCCCGTAATCAGATTTGCTGCCACAGCCTTATGATAGCTGATACCTTTAAAAGAGATCGGTCGTTTTGTCAAATGTGAGATTGCAGCAGCAGCAGTAATAGTAGTAGCAATAGAAGAGAAATTAAACAACGCTCCGCGACAGAATCAGTTAGTCAGCTCAAGATGGAAACCTTAGATTATTTATGCAAAGCATGTTGCATCTTTCCAACAGCTCCTCTGGTGGGAAGTGCAGTGTTGTAAATGGCTACTGACACGTACCAGTTGCCTATTCTGTCCTCGAATTACGGACTGAGATAACAGGCGACACCTCACAGAGGCGTGCCACGGCTGCTGCGCAAAAAATGTAAAAAGCGCATCTACAAGTTGGCCATACATGGTAAGTCCCTGTGCACTTTCTCACAGATGATATAAATAAGAGCTAACTGAACAGCCCCTCCAAAATAACGGTAATGGAAATATTTTAGAATTAATAAGGAAACATAAAGTGTAACGAATTTACATTCATTTTCCTTAAATGGTAAAAATGATAAAAATCACACAAAATACTGACGAAAAAGTGAATAATCATATCTGACGAAATAGTAGTTGGTAATTCGGGGAAAAAGGACAAGAAATGATCAGTTCCCCATCAAAAATTACAAACGGCTAACGCGGAAAATATATGTGACTGCTATCAGAAAAGGTTAAATACTATCTGAGACAAACAAAACGTTGGGCTAAACTGACCAGTTTGAATGAAAAGGAATCGTACAGGAAACCTGTTGGTACTGCAGCGTTCCTAATCGCAAAAGCGCCAAAGTATCTCACCAAAAACTGTAGTCTGGTGGTGGCAGGCAACAGCATCGCAGCTGTGTTGAACTGCTGCGTGAGCGCCGCGAGGCGGATCTGCAACGGCAGGAACGGCTGCCACACAGGGTTATAGACGGCCCACGGACGAATCGTTCAAGTAGAACCTCTCGCCACGGCGACTGCCACCCAGAATCGAACTCCTCGCTACGGTGGTCGCCACCCTAGCGTCCTTTCTTAGAGCGCAGACGCCTCACTCCGCTCCGCCTCTCTTCGGCCGCGGCACTTTTGTCTTCGCTCCACAAGCAAAAATCTGTCCAGTGCTCAAAAAGGCGTGCTAACGCAGTACCGATGGCAAAATTTCGCCTCAATATGCAAACTCCTACCAACATTTCAGTGACACACTGGACCCTGTAGCATCGCTGTCCACTACAACGACCAGAGCGTCCCTTTAAAATCAGCCGGCCTCTAGAGCGTCTGCTAGGTGTCAGCCCCACATCTGCATCTACATCTACGTAATTACTCTGCTATCCACAATAAGCCACCTTCAAGCTGTCTCTCCACCGTTCCACTCTCGAACGGCACGCGGCAAAAACGAGCACTTAAATTTTTCTGTGCGAGCCCTGATTTCTCTTATTTTAACGTGATGATCATTTCTCCCTATGTAGGTGGGTGCCAACAGAATATTTCCGCAATCGGAGGAGAAAACTGGTGATTGAAATTTCATGAGAAGACCCCGTCGCAACAAAATATGCCTTCGTTTTTATGATTGCCACTGTTATTCACGCATCATGTCTGTGACACTATCACCCCTATTTCACTATAATACAAAACGAGCTGCCCTTCTCTGTACTTCTTCGATGTCATCCGTCAGTCGCACCTGATGCGGATCCCACACAGAACAGCAATATTCCAGAATAGGGCGGAAAGCGGGCCGTAAGCAGTCTCTTTGGTAGACGTGTTGCACCTTCTAAGTGTTCTGCCAATCAGTCGCAGTCTTTGGTTTGCTCTACCCACAATATTATGTATGTGATCTTTCCAGTGTAGGTTATTTGTAATTGTAACCCCTAAGTATTTAGTTAAATTTACAGCCTTCATATTTGTGTGACTTATCGCGTAATCGAAATTTAGCTGATTTCTTTTAGTACTCATGTGAATAACTTCACACTTTTCTGTATTCAGGGTCAATTGCCACTTTTCGCACCATAGAGATATCTTATCTAAATCATTTTGCAAGTCGTTTTGATCATCTGATGACTTCACAAGACGGTAAATGACAGCATCATCTGCAAACAATCTAAGACGGCTGGTCAGATTGTCTCCTATGTCGTTAATGTAGATCAGGAACAATAGAGGGCCTATAACACTTCCTTGGGGAACGCCGGATATTACTTCTGTTTTACTCGATGACTTTCCGTCTGTTATTACGAACTGTGACCTTTGTGACGGGAAATCACGAATCCAATCACACAACTGAGGCACGCAGTTTGGATAGAAGACGCTTGTGAGGAACGGTGTCGAAAGCCTTCTGGAAATCTAAAAATATGGAATCAATTTGATATCTCCTGTCGGTAGCACTTATTACTTCATGAGCATGAAGATGTAGTTGTGTTTCACAAGAACGATATTTTCTGAAACCGTGCTGACTGTGTGTCAATAAATCGTTTTCTTCGAGGTACTTCATAATGTTCGAATACAGTATATGTTCCAAAACTCTACTGCAAATCGACGTTAGTGATATAGAGCTGTAATTATTTCTACTTCCCTTTTTGGGTGTTGGTGTGATTTGAGCAATTCTCCCTTATTTAGGTACGGATCTTTCTGTCAGCGAGTGGTTGTATATAATTGCTAAAAATGGAGCTATTTTATCAGCATACTTTGAGAGGAACCTGATTGGTATACAAGTTGGGCCGGAGGCCTTGCCTTTATTAAGTGATTTAAGTTGCTTCGTTACTCCGAGGATATCTACTTCTATGTTTCTTATCTTGGCAGTTGTTCTTGATTGGAATTCAGGAATATTTACTTCGTCTTCTCTGTTGGAGTTTCGGAAAACCGTGTTTAATGACTCTGCTTTAATGGCACTGTCATCAGTGACTTGACCATTGTTATCGCTCAGTGAAGGTATTGACTGCGTGGTGCCACTGGTGTGCTTTATGTACGACCAAAATCTCTTTGGGTTTTCTGCCAGATTTCGAGACAGAATTTTGTTGTTGAAATTATTAAAAGCATCCCGCATTGAAGTACGAGCCATATTTCGAACTTCTGTAAAACTTTGACAATCTTGGGGATTTTGCGTTCTTTTAAATTTGGCATGCTTTTTTCGTTGCTTCTGCAACAACGATCTGACCCGTTTTGTGTAATATGGGGGATCAGTACCATCACTTATTAATTTATGTGGTGTATATCTCTCAATTGCTGTCGATACAATCTCTTTGAAAACATTCCACAACTTTTTACACTTACATGATCAGATCGGAAGGAGTAGAGACTGTCTCTTAAAAAGGCGTTAAGAGTATTTTTATCAGCTTTTTTAAATAGGTATACTTTGCGTTTCTTTTTGATAGTTGTAGGTGTTACGGTATTCAGCCTAGCAGCAACTGCCTTGTGGTCGCTATTCCCTGTATTCGTCACAATACTCAGTATTTGTACAGGATTATTTGTTACTAAAAGGTCAAGTATGCTTTCGCAACCATTTACGCTTCGAGTGGGCTCATCAACTAATTGTTCAAAATAATTTTCTGAGAAACTATTCAGTACGATTTTGGATGACTTTTTATGCCTGCCGCCGGCTTTAAACGTATAATTTTTCCAGCATATCGAGGGTAGATTAAAGTCACCACCGAGTATAATTGTATGAGAGGGGTACTTATTTGAAATGAGACTCTAGTTTTCTTTGAACTGTTCAGCAACTGTATCTTCTGAGTCGGGATGACGGTAAAACGATCCAATTAATAGGTTAGTCCGATTGTCGGGTATAACCTCTACCCATACTATTTCACTCGAACCATCTACTTCAATTTCGCTACAAGGCAAACTACCTCGGACAGCAATAAATACTCCACCACCAACTGTATTTAATCTGTCCTTTATGAACACTGTTAGATCGTTTGAAAAAAATTCGGCTGAACTTATTTCCAGCTGTAGCCAGCTCTCTGTAGCTACAACTATTTGAGCTGACTTCCGTGCCTCGGCTACCGTTCACAGTCGCCCTAGAGTCCATAATTCTTCGAAAGCCGTCTGTGCCTCCTCTGCAACGGGGGCTCAGCCCGCAAGCACTTACAGTGAGAGGGCCCGGCCGCTGCCTTCTACACTCAGAATGAAGTTTCCAAATTATGTTAACTTTGTGATACCACTGTCGATTCAAATCACAGTAATGACAGATTGTCAATTACCGATACCGAGGTACACAACCCGAAATGATGTAAAAATAATATCAAACTCCCAATAAAATTAAGCAGACTGAAAGGAGAATTATTAAATAAAGCAGATCCCTTTCATCTTCCTCTGCGTTAACTGATTCAATAAGTTCAGGTCTGTTTGTTGATACGAGGTCTATGTTGTTACCTTCACGAGATGGTTTCCTAATTATCTGTTTGAAGTAATTTTCTAACAGAACATTCAGAATAACGTCACACGAATCCCTGTCTTGGCCATTATTTTTGATAGCATGACTGTCCCAACCTGTACCTGACAAGCTTAAGTCACCCCCTACTACAACGGCACGATCACGAAAATTACTAAAGATATTCAGCAAGAAAAAAAAGGAAAAATATTGAACAATTAATTCATCTTAAACATAACATTTCAAGAATTAAATCCTTCGAATAAAATCCAGCTAAAAGTGGTTCTTTAATGCGCTCTACCGCTACAGCTTCTGATTCAGGCGGTCTGTAAAATAATCCGATTACCATTTTAATTCACTCGCGGAATCCGTGATTACCTCGCTAAATATTCTCGTGCTCTTTACTGAAATAAATACGCCGCTACCATTGGCGACTAACGTATCCTTAGATAAATATTCCAATCTGACCTTATGATTTAGCTGCTACTCATTTCCGGTTTCAACTAAGTTTCTGTTCCTATCTGGGCATTATAAACTACAGTAAGCGATATTCACTTTGGAATCTTTCCCTGGATGGTCCTGCAGTTTATTAATATCGTATTAACCTTTTCTATACCCGATCTATGACGACGAGCATTCACTGTTAGCACTGTGGCTGACGTATGTTGCATTTCGGAACCCAGTTAGTCTCTGATCCCAAGGAGTGCACACGTACTCCGCCACCCTTTTACACGCTTCCTGTATGTAATGCACGCCGGACCTATTAAGGCGAACTCTAGAATTCTTCACCCGATCGCAAAGGCCAAGAAATTCGCATCCGATAGTGTCTCAGTGTCGTCTGAGCCTCTTGTTTAGACCTTCCACTCTTATCCAAACCAGAGGACTGCGATCGATCCTGGATTCTGTACTACAAGTGGTCAGCCTGCACCCGACGTTCGATGTTAGTTGCCTTCACAAATCAGCCATCCGCCGAAAGGAACCGAGCATGGCCTCAGAACCCAAGAGACAGGTGTCATTCATGTCGCCATGAGCCACAATTTCCAACCGGTTGCATCCAGTGCTCTCGCTAGCCGCTGCAGAGCCTCTTCCACGTCATGGATGAGATCCCCCAGTAGACACACCGAGTGTACAGAGTGCACAATAACATTTCTTCCCGCCCTGCGTGCTACTTTAGGGACGCGCTCCGTTACCCACCTAACGTTGGAGCTCTCAATGACTAGCATATCCGCCCTCTGCACTTGGCCAGTCTGCCGCCGGCCCAACAGGAGAGACGTCACGTGCTGTCTCAGAAATATTATCAGCCCATGGTAGGACCTCGTACCTGTTTCTAAGGCGTAAGGAGCCAGCTGTGCGGCCCGTCCCCTTTTTTGTCTTCCACCCAATGACACGCAAACCAGCCAATATCTACTACTCACTTTCTAGTGAAGACGAACTCATCAGATGTTGCGTACCGGAAACGTAATCCTGGTCACCAGGGGATTGCAACGGCACCAAGGGTACTGCAGGTCTCATCACCAGCGCCATGATACTACTGCAGCTCTTAGCAGTAGCTAGAAGCCTGTCGACCATGGCCAACGCAGTCTCCAGCTGTTTATGGACAGCAACCACTTCTCTTTATTTCTGCTCACAAGCACGGTCCCTATCCTTATAGTACTGCGTAAAAGAAAACTGAATAAGATGTGAAAAATACAAAGCAGTGAGGAGTAACTGAGAAGCAAGAACAGGCACCCGAGAAAAAAAATTATCTGATTGTGGCGCATCTGAATGGAAGGTACGCAAAATGCAAACGAGGTGAGTAAAAATACACTGAAATCTGCTATGCAGAGTTCTCACTACAGCCTAAGATCACAACGTCTGCTAGCTCATAAAACAGAAATAAAATTCTCTTCAGAAAATGGATGTATCAACAGTCTGCGTAGTAAAATACACACAGTTCACTTACTCTCTCAAATTCGTGAGGAACACAAACTAAACAAAATCACTGTTTATCAAACAAACTAGTATAGCTCAGACACATCGTCTCTGTTCCACAACTACTTCTACAAGTAAGGCACTAGAACAGAATTTAGGGTGGTCTGCATCAAACCAGTCAGAAGAATGATGAAAAAGATTGCTGCATGCATATTGGCTTGCAACAGTGTGGACATCTTTGTTATTTGTATCTACCTGGCAGCTTCTGTTGTGATTGCCAATTCGACACAGATCACGCACTTCTCAGTGTGAATATGTGTCTATACCGGTTGTTATGATAAACCTGCCACATCCAGCATGTGCAATATGACTAGTGCATTTTACAAAGATTCATGAAGCTTCACTGACAAAAGATGATAATTCCTTATGAAGCAACATTCAAATATTACACTCTAGGTAAAAAGAAGCCATTTATGTGTCTTGTGGTATAATCTATAAGTTCTACAATTACATCATGTCTGCTATGTTTCCTGTAGTTTTGTTGGAAGCCACCACTTTTGAATTACTACAAGAATATGAAAATAAATGCCACCCTCCCTGAACCATAGATATTGATTTTGGTGGAGTGGCTTGCATGCCTCACTGATACTGAAGGCTGTACTGAGCTGCAGCCACAATGGAGGGGTACCTATTGAGAGGACAGACAAAAATGTGACTCCTAAAGAGGGACAGCGGCCCTTACTGTTTTGCAGGGGTGACAGTAGTAGTAGTAGGGTAATGGCGGCACCACTCCACTCTGCGTTGTCGCCAAATTTATTCAAGAGAGAATGGTGGCAACATCCACTCTGCATAGTTGCCAAATTTATAATGTCCGTTGGTCTATTGTTCTGTTACATGGTGTTTCAAGTCACCCCCAGCCTTCCTCCCACCCAGAAACACTCCACAACTTTCAATATAATATTAATTGACTAATTAATTAAACTGATCAAGATATAGTGGGAAATAGCTCGCATACAATTATGACATCATGGGTCTTCTTTGCACAGTTAGGTCAAAATCCTTACTACATCCAATGGGATTTGATCCCACACCTCCTCAGTTAACAATCCCTTTTGGAACGACTGACACGATTTTGATTGATAGAAATATTTCATCAAATTATTGAAGTGTGGAGAATATTGCTTACTTAAACAAATTGCAGGATCCAAAGCAGTTTGTGGATTATTCAAACAATTTGCAGCGGTCTTTTTTCATAGTTTCACAAGGAATATTCTAATCATAGAACACTCACTACATGAAACTGCATTGTGGTCGTTTTCTTCTGCAAGGAAGAAGTCATGTGCTGCAGCTGCGGCATAAGACTGGAAGCGTCATCTGTTGTAGCCATACCACCAATGGGAAGGTGAGACATACAGGTGCATTGAAAACACGTCGAGAGCTGCACTGTGCATCGCTATAGGGGCCTCGCCACTAGAGCCATGTGTTTAGTTTACGCCACTGGCCAGGGGCCCGACCATCGCAGCAACTGCTGAACTGCACTAACCCCCCAAACAAAAGCATGTTTGATACCAGACTCACTTCCTATCTCTCTCTCTCTCTCCTTCTCCTCCCTCTCTCCCTCCCATCTCTTTCTCTCAAGTGGTTACTTCCACTTTGTGTTAACCCTCTATTGCACTGTGTATATTTAAATATACATATTTTCAGAACTCTGTACTGGCTCATGTGATGTAACTGTGCCACTGACGTGCACTGTATACTCAGATATGCTGCGAAAAAAATTATCAAAAATACCAATTGAAGAACACCTTGCAGTGGACGAACAAACTGTGCCATTCAAAGGTCACAGTAGCTTGAAACAGTATAATCCCAAGAAACCAAAAAAGTGGGGCTACAAAATATATTGCATAGCAGGTGCCAGTGGTATTATTTATGATTTTGAAATCTATTCTGGACCCGTCAATCAACCCAGTCATCTTCCTAATGTAAACGCCAGTGGAAATGTAGTGCTCAGATTGGCTGAAAGAATACCAAAGTACAAAAATCATAAACTGTTCCATGATAACTGGTTCTGCAGTCCAGAGCTTCAAGTTGAGCTGGTAAAATGTGGTATTCACAGTCTGGGAACAGTACAGTTGAATAGAGTGAGAAACAATAAGATGCCATCTGATGCTGAAATGAAAAAGCAGGGAAGAGGCACATCTGTTGAATCCACTGCATCTGTTTCTGGATATGACCTGATTCTTGTGAAATGGCAAGACAACAGGTGTGTCAGCCTTCTGGGCACCTTTTCAGGCACTCACCCAGAAAGCCAGGTTGCAAGATATGACAAAAAAACAAAGCAACATATCGAAATAAAATGCCCAAAGATTGTGAAGGAGTACAACAAGTTTGTGGGAGGTGTTGACACTATTGACTCCTTATTAGCTCTGTACAGAACGAAAATCAGGTCAAAGAAATATTACATGAGACTGTTCTTCCATTTATTGGACATGAGTTGTGTTGTTGCTTGGCTACTTTACAAGAGAGCCTGTCATGAAAATAGTATTGAAGAGAAAACCCAGATGGCTTTGTTTGATTTCAAGCTTGATATTGCTGAATCCTTATGCTGGTCAGGAAAACCATCCAAGAGACAATCGCTGGATAGCTCACCAGGCAGTGGCACCAAAAAGAGAAGGCAGCCAAATACAGCAAATGCTGACATCAGGAAGGACAGAATCGATCACTGGCCTAACTACTGTGAAAAATCTGCCAGATGTAAATATAATAAATGTCAAAAAATAACAAAAGTAATGTGTACCAAATGTAACACCTATTTGTGTTTTGTACCAGATAGAAATTGTTTCTACAATATTCACAATGTATAAATTCTGGAAATATGTAACTGCATAGTAGTGACATTTTGCTAACTGATGTATACCCAACTTTTATAATGTTTTTTATTTTCGTTTTTTAAATAAAATTTAATTTAAAGTCTTAATTTGTCGATGTACCATAAATTTTGAACTCTGTTCTTCAAAAATGTAGTACCTTATACGAACTAATATGTACGTGCTCATTACATCCGTATTTGCGCAGTGTATATTTGAACATACAGAGTGATATTTTCCAAAATATATACACTAGAAAGTTTATCATCATCTATTTTTCACTCATGCGCACTATGAAGTATAAATCCAAAGTTGTTATTGGAAAATTCTTAGTTTTACTGTTCTTGTGCAATAGAGGGTTAACCCACATATGCATACACACACAGACCATGATGTTCCTGCACCCTTCCCAACAATCCTCTATTTCATCCCCCTCCCTGCCCCCTCACCACTCGTGCAGATGTGGTGTTGGTAGTTAGTATATCCCTTTGTTCTCACACTTCTCGTGCTATGGAAACCTGTAGCAGATGAAACAAACACATGTCAGAAGAACTAGGTAGTGTCTGTTGCGTGCCACCAGAAACTGTTCTAATCCCTCCTTTGTCCTGAACAGGGTAGAGGATGAGAAGACACCTAGGAAACCACAGTCCTTCCAAAAATGCTGGGCTGTGGATTTCTTGGAAATATTCCATTTGTACAACCCTCCCACTCTGTCAGAATGATTGACTAATTAATTAAATCGATACCCTATGTGTGGATATAGTTTTATTTGCATCCTATTGGTAGATGCTAGATCTGGTATATGTGGCAAGAAATTGTGGAATTCGATCCCTCAACTGCCCAGCTTTCAAACCACCCTCCTGCATTTTTTCTCTGCCTGCGATTGATGGATACTGACATAGTTAGGTCGTTTGACAGCGAGTCCATTACGTATGAGGTAGATGAGAATTTCAAATTTCAGCTCAATTACGCCATGTCTTTGAACAATTTGCAAGAGGGGTTAGATGAATGCATTCTCACAATACCACTATGAGAAACAATAAATTCATCAGTTGGGAATTTGGCATCTCTATTGGACGTGGTGCTGTACAAAAT
This sequence comes from Schistocerca nitens, assembly GCF_023898315.1. NCBI lineage: Eukaryota > Metazoa > Arthropoda > Insecta > Orthoptera > Acrididae > Schistocerca > Schistocerca nitens. The sequence continues at coordinate 298,943,073 of NC_064620.1, forward strand.
AATTGCTTTTTTGCCACTGTACAATCAGTAAGTTGGTACTCTGTGGAGAAGAAGAAGGAGGAGGAAGTGTGTACTGCACGTTAGGGTACTACCAACAACAAATCCCACTGCAAGGCAGAGTCCACCGGTCTCTATTGAGAAGCACTAAACACATGCACTCAAACTATGATCCACTCCATAGTAGCTGTCATAGTTAGATGTCTGAGATCTCGGAAATTTCCGTAGGCCACCGTTACACATTGGTCACTCTGCCACCTGCATGCTCATCTGCTAGCATTCGCCCACCGGCGATTGTGGGCGCTCAGAGGTGGTAGAGAGTGCTGCTGTGAACAACCAGCCGTTAGTCAGTCAGTCTACATGGTGGAGGTAATCGTCCAGCGTAAACACTCGCTCAATTGAATCTTCTCAGATTTCCACATAAAAGCTGAAGAATACCTGCAACACTCGAGATCGCGACGGCTGCACAATGAATACTGAGTATTAGTTCGCTATTCACCCGCCAAGAGGACACAGCGAGCGCGGTCACAAGTTACATTTTTTGCGGCTGCACGACCGCCAATTCGTCCTACAGCCGCAGGGCGGCAGTGATTGCAAACCGGAAGTCTCGCTAATCCCTGAACAAAGCATCAGCCACTGGCTACCTCTGCCACGTGCCCAGAGACAAAGAGGAGTCTTCTTAGGAAATAAGTTTCTGTTTATCAATGCAATTACAACAGAACGGCAGTTTGACAACGAGCAAAGCGCCTGAAACGCCTCCTCGTGACGACCGTGCCTCTGCGAATGTCATTTTCCCCGTAAATTGATAACTTGCTTTTGATTGTACATAATTTCCGGTCTAAAATCTCTCATATTCCTTACGGCTACGTATCGATATTGCGATTATCCACGTGAAATACATACCTCCCTTAGAACCAGAAATAGCTTCACCCACGTAGATTTTCTTTCGGAACACTGACCACAGAAACTTTACACTGAAACAGCATAACATTTCCGATTATTATTTATAGGTGTACAGCGTGCGAAAAATTATGGTATATCCATACTCGCACACACCAGCTAGGTCTCTCGATTATCCTCGGTTCTAGGAAATTATTTAATATTTATGTCTTCCAGCCAATTAGATTAGAGAATAGACTGAAGATATTTTGAGTCAGCGCTTCCGGAAGGTGCTGCATCCCTCCAAGACTCTCTTAAACAAGTGTTGTAAAGCATAGGCGTCCAGCACTATGTGATAATCAACAGTTCTACCTGGACGAATGAGTTAGAAAGACATCACCATTACGGGTTGGTGCACTATAGTAAAAAGTGTAGTCGATAGAGCGACAGAGAACATGTGAGGATCTGCTTAGAAGAGCCGATGAGAGGACTTTCCGAGTATCCATGGTGTTAAAGCCGTAATGCCTGATCTGTTTGTACATTACAGCAGATCCAGTTGAACCCCTGCGTTGGTATATTGTGCAGGTGTTTACAAAATGAATCTATCATCTGTTACGGTCGGATATACTCGTCAATGCTTTGAAATCACAATTCCCCATGCCAAATCAATCCTCCACTTACAACTATACATACGTAATTTTTTACAGCAGTAGTAGTCTGATCACTTCCCACATGCGGTATCATATGTCGGAAGACTAACCACAGTAATGTTACGCTCCAGCATGATAACATTTACTGCAAGTTGCATGATTATCATTTATAGGTGTACAGCGTCCGAAAAATTATGGTACGTCCACATTCACACCAGCTGGGTGTCGTTTTGCATGGTCTGCCATAGCTTTCCAGTAGCAAAACCCTCCCGCAATATCACCGTTAACACATATTTGTCGAGGAATAAAGGGCGTAATTACAATTAAAAAGCCTTCGCGTCTTTCATTTATGTCACATACGTTACTGCATGATAGTAGGCTTTTGCCAGAGCAGGAATGACCGATACACTTAGTCAACTGACTGAGCCTTGCTAATTCTCTCGAAATCACGTTCTGTCAGCGCTGTCCCATACTTAGAAGGCCATCAGGTAATTCACCATTTTCTGACTACATACAGAGCTATAAAAATGAGAAATATAGCACAGTAACTTACAGGAGGAAATTCACAACCATGCAGTGTGTACGCGGACTGCACAAAGAAAGTCAGAAGCGTAAAACCAACAATTCATCGATATCGAATGACAGTCTATAAATATCACCTGTACAAATCCTTATCTCCTTTATCATATTCCTATGATTACTACGCTTTAAATACGACAGGGAAATAGTGGCTGAGTCTTCGTTGACCGCACAGTTTCTTTCTCTCTCTCTCTCTCTCTCTCTGTCTCTCTCCCGCATCGTTAATTTTATAACATCCTAAACTTTGCTAACGTCCCCTGGCAGAGAACTCAATAATATTTTAGCACATCTCACTCTTCCGATGTATCGGAAACAAATACCGTATGCGTGTTGACCTGTACTGGAGGAAGACCACATCCCACAGACTATCAGTCCCACGGAGAGGGTTCTTGCGCTGATGCTTCTCAAGCAGTTTGATAAATTGTCTTTTCTGTAACACATCGAAGCAGAGTAAGACTCCAGCTATGTACGCAGCCATACATTTTGTTTTTCTGCCACGATTTCGAGGTCTGTGTCAGGTGCTAAATCGACTTTAACACGTTTCGATCCATTGGCTCCCACAGAAAGCTGGACATCGCATTGTGTGAACTATGCTGCTCTCACAACACATAGGATGGTTGAAATAAAAGACAACAATGTGGAAGATATATCACAACATACGGAAACTGGAAGGGTTTGCGGCATTGTGGAATGTTTCCAAACGGCTGTCTGACGGGGATGACCTCTATATTTAATCTCATCTTTCACAGTGACAGGGTATCAGATGTCTCGGTATGCCTTTTTCGAAGAGACCTAGAACAATGGTTCCTTATATTGTTGGTGTATATTGCACCCAGTTGTATGATCTGTTTCGGTGTCCTAGTGGGTAGTCATCCTGACTTCCAAATCTTTGGACAGTGCACCTTTCAGGTTTATGACTTACAATACATAACCACATGTGGAACACGGGGGGTATCCTGCAGGACTGAAACCCATAGAGCCCATATAGTATACACGGTCAGTTGTGAGCCAACAAGTGGAGGACTGGAATGATTTTCAAACACCCAGGCAAGCATGTAGGTACCCTCATCCCCCCACATGTTTATCATATTGTCATCACTTTTATGTATTCTCCATGAATTTAGCAATTTTACTATGTTTACCGTTTTTCAAACAGTTGTCTTAGTGTGAATATGTGGATATAGTGGGAATACGATAAAGATATCTGCAGCCTGTTCGTCGATTTTCAACGTGCATATGACAGCATCCACAGGAATAGCCTATACAATGCAATGCGTGACTTCAGAGTCCCTGAGAAGCTAGTGAGAACGGTGGAAGCTTGTATGGAAGGGTCAAAGGCAGCAGTACGTTTCTGAGGAGCCATATCAGAAAGATTCGAGATTGAGACAGGCCTCAGACAAGGGGATGCTCTCTCATGTGTTCTGTTCAAGAGAAAGTAATAAAAGAGTGTAAGCAAGAGGAGTGGGCTGGAGTACAGATGGACGATAACTTCAATTGACTCGCATATGCAGATGACATAGTAATACTAAGTAAATCAAGGCATGAGTTGGAAGGAATGCTCCAGAAAATGGACAATTGTGCGTAGAAGGTACGGTTCAAAGTGAGGCAAGACAAACCAGAGTTCATGCAGTTAGGAAGAAGACGAGAGCAGGAAGAATTTCTTGAGATAGATGGCAAAAAGTTCAAGAGAGTACACCAGTTCAAATACTTGGGATCTTGGTTTACCACGGACAACAACATAAAACTGGACATCAAGGAAAGAACAGCAATGGGAATGAAATGCATGCAGTCCCTTAGAGAGACGCTCGCCTCTAAACCGATCTCAGTGAACACTAAGATGAAAATCAACACCTGCGTTAGCGTTCTCGCTTCCCACGCCCGGGTTCCCGGGTTCGATTCCCGGCGGGGTCAGGGATTTTCTCTGCCTCGTGATGACTGAGTGTTGTGTGCTGTCCTTAGGTTAGTTAGGTTTAAGTAGTTCTAAGTTCTAGGGGACTGATGACCATTGCTGTTAAGTCCCATAGTGCTCAGAGCCATTTGAACCATTTGAAAATCAACACAGTGATGTACCCAGCAGTAATGTACGGTTCACAAACCTTGAGCATGACTAAGCGAGAAAAGGAAAAACTATTAATATATGAAAGAAGATTAATGAGGAAGCTATGGTGACCAGTTTTAGCTAACGGTGAATGGAGAAGGAGGAAAAACGAGGAAATCTACTTTCTCATGCGACAACCAACCATCCTACAGAAGATAAACAGCAAAAGAATACAATAGGTGGGCCATGTAGCCCGTATGCCAGATGGAAGACAGGCGAAGATGGCACTAGAGGGAAACCAAACACGAAACGCCCCAATGGACGACCAAGGCAGCGCTGGATGGACGACCTGGCGAAGCACCTAGCAGCCGTGGGGATCTGAAGACACCTGGAGGAACCGGGCACAAAACAGGAAGCAATGGAGGCAGTTTATGGAAGCAGCGCGTGGTCTGCAGGGCCTGTGATCGCTGGATATCTACCTAACTATGTTTACCGTGATTTCGACACATTTTACCCAATTACTCAAGATCCAAACGACCACTCTCGATGAATTGTTTCACGTCATCAAAACGTCTCATTGCCTCGATTCCATGATGCCCCCCCCCCCATGTGGAACCGGGACGGCACACACACATACAGAAAAAATAAGGCACTAGCGCTAGGTGTTGACAACTGAACTACATTTACAAGCAATTTTAGAATATGGGCGGGAAGTGATGTTATGATCATATGAGCGAAAGTGACATAAAATCGGTAAAATTTCGTAAAGCGACGGAAAATATCAATAAATTGAGGGAAAATACGCCAAAATGCGGAGAAATTGAGGGAGTACTTATATGTCTGATCGGTGGAGAAAAATTATTGTAGATGGGAACGAGTATGTGACAGCAAGAGGAATACGAGAAAAAGTTGTCATGGAAGCACCAGAAACAAGGGAAATAATCGTTTTTCGTGGACAGCGATTAGTCGACTGGCATAGATTGTTTAACGTGAATGACGATCAAACGTACGGTAATAAATTTCCATATGTCAGATCGCACGCCCAGGTATGAGCCAAAAGGTATCGGCAACCAGCTTATAGATTTTTATAAAGTGTCTTCAGCTAAAGAGCATCGTATTACCAGCTTGGGGACTGCAATATACAACTACAGTATGCATCACAAATTTGGCACTGTTCTAGACTGTTTATGGGTTTAAAACTCTAACAAAGAGTATTTACAATCTGCTTCTCTGTACTCTCTACCAACCACAACCACCTACCCTCAGCTAACAAATACCTTACAGAACAGTTGCTGCACGGTTTATAACAACACTCTACCGTATTTCTGTTGAGGTACTAGGGATACATACAAGTTCACTGTTCTGCTTTCCTGGAAAAGAGAACCACCTGTCTCTACACTGACATGATCTGCGTTAAAGGAAGGTAGAAAGTAGATGGAGTAATAGTTTGTAGGGGTTGTTACGAAGTATGATTTTATAGACTGATGATGCATTGTAGACAGATGGAGATGTTTCCGCAGGTCATTTATCACTCTTTTAACCATTTTTTTCCTTTGTGCTCTCGGAATATGTCAGTTGTGTGGTATAACCTGTGATCAACTCGTACAAAATCCTGTGTGCGACTTAGAGCGGTATCTACCTCTAATCGTTAACAGCAAACCTCTCCATACCACAGTCAGAAGGGAGCTTCCAACGCCTGTGTGATAAATAATGTCCACCAAACCGATAGAAAACCTATTTTGGCATCCTCCTCTAGACGAACGAAGATGTTTGCGATGTACTCCACTTCCCTGTCACATCTTGGATATAGTTCGACAATCCAGTTTCGTGTATTGAAGAGACTGTTCACAGAGTTTGTGCAGCATGCTGTGTAATTTCACAAGTCAGACACCTCTCCTGTGCTTTTATCTATTTTCTCCTAAGATTTCGTTGTTTCAAGCATTTTCAGTTTCTGACAATCATTTTATAGGACTGATAAGAGCAGAGCGTAATTTCCGAATTATAATCGGATGTGAACAGTGGGCACTATATGCCTCTGGAAAGATATATAGTGCACGTGTCACAGAGAATCTATGTTTTTTTTTTTCCTTTGGTGTAGAAGGTAGTAGTTTTATCATCTTGAAGTTTCTCACAATAGCGAGTGGGAGAGAAAACTCAAAGTGTGGATGTATGCCAGGAGTTGTAAATATATTTCCTGCGTTGGAGGATTAACAGTGTTTCATTCTACATGATTAATATATCGCAAATCAAACTGCTTTAACATTACAGCATGCTTAAGGGCAGAACCCTGTAGCCTTAGGGGTGTGTGTTTATGATCTATGATCATTAATCTGTTCCCAGTACCTCCCTGGTATGGAATCCAACACCACAACAGTACAACAGAATTAATAACACAAGTGATTTATGTGAAATGTTTCTAACTCTTTCCATCTGAAGCAATATCATGCATAAACTATACTTTCTTATTCTTCTTTTTAATCATCTGTCATATCACCACCCATTTATGATTAATTTAATTAATTAGTCATTTAATTTGACATCAAAAGTGGTGCAGAGTTTCCAGGAGGGAGGAACGATGAGTATGTCAAAGAGGGGGAGGGACTGACATCGAAAACCACTTAGCAGTCCAATAGGTTAAGGATGATTATAAATTCGGGAACTATAAAGAGTGGGCTGAGAAATGAACGAGAGGTTAAGGGGAGGGGGAGGAGGTGATTCGGAAATGTCTTAACAGTACTACGTGTTAAGGTGAATTATAAATTTGGCAACCATGCTTAGTGGGACGGTGTCCCCAATCTATCTTGAATAAATTTGGACACAATGCAGAGTGGAGTGTTGCCGCCTTTACTGTACTACTAACAGTCTGTGTGATTGACTGATATGACCTTGTTACATCAACGAAAACGACCTTGCTGTGTTAGTACTGCGAACAGTTGAAAGCAAGGCGAAACTACAGCCATAATTTTTCCCAAAGGTGTGCAGCTCTACTATATCGTCAAATGGTGACATCCTCGTGATTAAAATATTATTGAGGGGAAATAGTCTCCAGGTGCGAACTGCTGACAGGAGACACAGAACTGGCGCTCCACGGATCAGAGACTGGAATGTTATATCTATCAATCTTGCAGGCAGTTTAGAATATTTAAAAAGGGAAATGATAGATATATGTTAAGACAAAAAATTATTTAGTAGTTGAGGGAGCCGAAAAATAAATTGTGATGGGGCCCTGGATTTCGATAGCACAAAAAGAAAGAGAAGGAAAAACAGTAGGTAAACGCGGACTGGGGGAAAGGGACGAAAGAGGAAGCCGCCTGATAGAGTTTTGGACAGAGTATACATAATTAAATCATAGCTAACTCTTGGTTTAAGAGTCATGAAAGAAGGTCGTATTCATGGAAGACTCGGACACACGAGAAGGTTTCAGATTAATTATGTAATGGTAACACAGAGATTTCTGAACCATATTGTAAATTGTAAGACATTTCCAGGGGCAGATGTGGACTCTGACCAGAATTATTGGATTTGAATTGTAGATTAAAAGTAAAGGAATTTGCAGAAAAAGTAGGAAATTAAGGAGATGGAGCCTGGATAGGTTGAAAGAACCAGAGGTTATTGAGAGTTCCAGAGGGAGCTTTAGGAACGACTGATTAGAATGGGGAAAAGGAACACAGCTGAAAAAGGAATACAGTAGAAGACGAATGGGTAGCTTTGAGAGATGAAATAGTGTAGGCAGCTAAAGACCAAGTAAATAAAAATACAATAGAAATCCTTGGATACTATAGAAATACTGAATTTAACTAATAAAAGGAGAACATATAAAAATACTGCAAATGAAGAAGGCGGAAGGAAACGTAAACGTCTAAAGAATGGGATTGACAGAAAGTACAAACGGCAAGACAGGAATTAATAGAGGAAACATGCAACGAGTTAGAAGGATATTTCACTAGGAGAAAGATATATACCGCCTACAGTAAAATTAAAGGGGATTCTGGAGAAAAGAGAAGCAGGTGTATGAATATCAAGAGTTCAGATGAAAAATCAATCCTAAGCAAAGAAGGAAGACCTGAAAGGTGGAAGGAGTATATAGAGTGTCTGTACAAGGAAGATGAACTTGAAGGCAATATTTTGGAAGTGAAGAGGACGTATATGGATGTGACATGGGAGATATGATACTGCGAGAAGAATTTGACAGAGCACTGAAAGATCTAATTGGCAATAACGCCCCTGGAGTAGGCGACATTCCGTTAAAATTACTGATAGCCTTGTGAGAGCTAGCCATGACAGTATTATTACACCTCGTACAAGATGTGTGCGACCGGCGAAATACCCTCAAACTTTAGGAGGACTGTTATAATTCCAATTCCAAATAAAGCAGATGCTCACAGGTGTGAATATTACCGAATTATCAGTTTAATAAGTCACGTCTGCAAAATAAAAGCACGAATAATTTACAGAATAATCTATAAACTGATAGAAGCCGACATCGAGGAACATCAATTTGGATTTACAAAGAAATATTGGAATATGCGAGGCAACACTGACCACACGACTTATTTTAGAAAATATGTTAAAGAAAAGCAATCCTACGTTTATAGAATTTTTGTACTTAGGGAAAGTTTTTGAAAATGTTTACTGGAATAGACTGAAATTTTGTAGGTAGCAGGAGTTAAATACAGATAGCGAAAGGATATTCACTACTTGTACAGAATCCAGATGGCATTTGAGGAGTGAGTGTGTTAGGTTTTTAGCCTATCACCACGTTATCCAATATGTACAATGAGTAAACAGTAAAGGAAACCAAAGAAAAGTTTGGAGAAGGAATTAAAGTACTGCTAGAGGTAATAAGAACTCTGTTGTTTACCAATAGCATTGTAATTGTGTCAGAGACAGCAAACGACTTGCAAGACCAGCTGAACAGCATGGGCAGTGTCTCGAAAGAGAGTACAAGATGAACATCCAGAAACTATAAACAAGACTAACGGAACGTAGCCGAATTAAATCAGGCGGTACTGAGGGAATTATATTAGGAAACGAGACACTTAAAGTAGTAGGTGAGTTTTGCTCTTTGGGCAGCAAAATAACCGATGGTGGCTGAAGTTAAGTGGGTATAAAATGTAGACTTGCAAACGCGAGGGAGGCGTTTCTGAAGAAGATAAGTTTGTTAACATCAAATATTCATTTGAGAGTTAGGTAGTCTTTTTCTGAAGAGAAGTATGTCTTCAGCCTCGTATGGAAGTGAAACCTTGACGATAAACAGTTCAGAGAATAAGAGAATAGAAGCTTTTAAAATGTGGTGCACAGAAGAATACTGAAGATGAAATTCATAGATCATATAAGTAGTGAGGAGATACTGAAGATAACTGGAGAGGAAAGAAATTTGCGGCAGATTTTGACTTAACGAACTACTGCACAAGATAACTGCATCTGTCACATGGAATTAGAACAGTACACAGGATGGTACAGCAAAACTTGTTTACTTTGTTCTCTTCAGGTCATTGATGTCATGCGGGATAATACTCAGCAGTGAATATTTGACAGATAGAATACATTTAGGTGAGCACTAACTGTACGAGATATACGTAATGTTGATTCATGAAGCTAATGATATACGAGTGTGAAGGAGTATGCAGAAGAAAGTCCTATTCCACAATAGCGCATTTTCAGCTACTGCATGTTACATGTTTTGTTAAATTGAACGACAAGTACATAAACACAATAGACGAAGCGATTTATATAGTAAACAGCATTTTTAGCGATGTACATGGAACTTCTGGTTACCAGCATGTGGTGTACTCGAAAACATAAGAGACACAATAGATGACGTGAACAGACTAATACTTAGTAATGTGAGGGTTATCACTTCCTTCTGCTGATCACTTCATACTTATAGCTAGTTGGCAGCTGTTACGTTGACACGGCTGTACATGTAGTACTATCCGACAACGATATTATTGCACTCAGCCTCCCGGTATCGTCATAGGAAAAACGTGGTGACGTGACACTAGTACAGTGGTGACTAAGGAAGACGCATCGCACTTTGATTAACTTTAAGACATATGTGGAAATACCATCAAATGGTTTAGCCTGTTCTCGCGAAGTATCATGATAAAAATTCACGATAAACTGACTGAAGCGCGCTCTCTCCCAGGTGCAATAATATTATCGTCGACTAATAGCTCATTCGTTTTGAAACTGACTACATGTACATATATGAAAGAATCAGCTGCTCCGTTGAATGAACAAAAGATAGAGAATCTGTCTTTATGTTATGTACTGAGCTATTAGAAGTGTCGATTCTTGACACACTGCTGGTGCATGTACAGAGACCAAAATTGGATTTCATCATTTGATTTGTTTTTTCGCCCCCAGCTGGCGAAACGGCGCCGAGCCGACAACATTCAAGCAGATTTGGCATTTGAGTATAACAAGACCATTGTTGCGCCATTTTGTTTTTAGCTTCTAAGGTAAGCAAAGAACTTTGTCAAAGCAAATGTTATAATTATTCCCCGAGCAGTAACCGTGAATAAGTAATGGCTGGGCCTGAGGACAAGTGTGTTAATGAACTTTAAGGTTAGTTTATGAAAGATTAGCTGTGAAGTGGGTGTTTGCGTATGTATTCGACGCAACACGTTACAAAGTAATTTATCTCGACTCGTATTCAACGATCAATTGCCATGTAGCACACTTCGGCATTTATTTTAGCTACTTCAAAGCATGATGCCATTTTCAACACAGTAAGCTAAACGGAACGTTGAAACGACAGTTAGCCCAAGTGGCTGTCTTTGACAGTCACAAGACAATTTTTCCAAACTCCCCGTGTTGAGCATCAGTACGAAACGTAAAGATATTATACTGATTGTCATTTCCGTTCTATTCCATTAACTAAAATTCGTATACGTGTTTAGCACTCTGAATCATAGATTTTCGATAGACTACAATGAGAATCGAAGATCTTTAGTGACAAGTTGCAGGTTATCAACGTAAGTCAAAAGCTTTCTCTTGGGAAACGTCTTCTGTTCAGTGAAGGAATTTATATATCTGTCTAATTGCTGATTCAAGTGCAATTCATTAGAGTAAATTGAATTTAGCGAAATACTATTGAAAATGATTTGCCTTGCCGTTTATTTTATTCTGTTGTCGTGATAATATGTTAACGACAGTCACTGGAAAATGCAAAGAGGAAGTAAGGCTGTTTACGTAATGCAGCCATTCAGATTTGAGCTCGGTGTGATTTTTATAATAATCCCAGGCGAATGCAGAAATAATTCCCGCCTTGCCCATTCATAAAGATGAAGGAAAATCTTATTTCGTGTATTTATTATTGTTCAAGTGTTATTATTATTCTAGAATTTATGAACTGCATGTTATATTAATACGTTTTACTCTCTTTAAATATGTGGTATCGTAATTTCTACTATAGGATATGATATGCAAAAGAATGAAACTCAAGTAAACAAATAATTAAATTCGAACGAATCGGAAGGAACAGTTTCACAGGAGAAACCGGGCGCAAACAGATAGCACACGAGTGTCCATGAGCTGAAATGGATTTACTCCGAGAAGGTAGCTGGCTCCTGTGTTGTCTACAAACGCTGGCCGGAGTGGCCGAGCGGTTCTAGGCGCTACAGTCTGGATCCGCGCGACCGCTACGGTCGCAGGTTCGAATCCTGCCTCGGGCATGGATGTGTGTGATGTCCTTAGGTTAGTTAGGTTTAAGTAGTTCTAAGTTCTAGGGGACTGATGACCTCAGCAGTTAAGTCCCATAGTGCTCAGAGCCATTTTTTGTCCACAAACCAAAGTGGATCGAAAGGCCTTTTGTCGGAGTACAATAACGACGGCTCTTGCCGACAGGCGTGAAAAGACACAAGAATACGCTCGCGAACTGAATGGGATGCAGAAGGGTGAACTTGTGAAAATGTCGCACAGCACGCAGCAAGCTGCGACTACAATAAACGTATTCTTCCCTTACGCAACAGAAAACGCTGCGTATTGCGGTACAGAATGCCACAGGTGATAGGAGTGTGCGAAAGAAGTAGGGTTCGTACTCCGGTGTGCTGATAATAACTGGGTCGCTAACGATCCGAGTGAGATCGTCGACAACATATATCACATCGTAAAGACAGCTGTAGCACGTTGTGCGAAATTGCTACAGAAATTTAAAGTAAACCTATACGTTCGCGTACAATAACTACACGAAAGCCAATGAATTTTTAAAAAAAGCTAGTTAAAATAGTAGTCAATGTAACAGTAAGGTTATTCAAAATTTTTATGTGAGAAATCGTTTTTCCACGAGTAAATAGATATTTCCATTTAAGCCATTTTTGTATTGTTAGTTTTATTTAGGAAAACACATTAGTAATATTACAAAGCTATCGCTGTAGCGGCCTAGGATTCTGTGACAGTAATGTGATGGGTTTGTACAGAGTATAGCAGGATTCAATAGATGTACTTTGAGATGATAGTACGGACCATATTGAAGCAAAGGCATCTCGCTATCAAACGGGTTCCATTCTCAACTGCGTTCGCGATTTGGGTATTTGAAACTGTGAGGAGTAGAAACGAATGAGATGAGAGCAATATAAATTACTATTTGTTGTGCTTTGATGTCAATTTCTGTTTACAACAAGGGTTGAATGAATTATAATGAATCCTTTCCTTGTTGTAGAATGGATTTTGACCTGTTTCTGCGTGGTCAACAAAGTCATCCGGCCGTTTGCCACTAGATTATTATGTGCAGGGCTCGTAAAAAATCTAAATCTACAGTAATAAATGACAAAACCGCGAGAAATTCCTTATTGATGTTTGGACTCTCCGTGAATAAATTGAAGAATGCAAACTCCAGTTCTGATTAGCGAAACATCTGTTTAGCGGAGTCGCAAAACGCACTGTAATTGGCGACCGCATTGTGGAATATGAGTTATAGTAAAAAACTGCCAATGAAACACAACAAGTAACGATTTGATAATGTACTGTCACCCTTCCAGCTGCCAGTGTTTGTAGATTGAAATATCTGTATCGTTGACGCCATTGGTGGTAAAGCATTCTTTTTTTAAATTATAAACAGAAGATTATTACTATAAAGGAATTTGTATCCTTGAAATCATTGATGGTATAGCATATAATTAAATTATAAAAATCAGAATGATTAAGATACAAGTATTGAATTACAGTTAGATACCTTAATTCGTTTTTTGTGCCAGACACTTAATTATGCAAATATCTCCTATGCATTTGTTTCCCAAAACATAAATACACGCCGGCCGCGGTGGTCTCGCGGTTCTAGGCGCGCAGTCCGGAACCGTGCGACTGCTACGGTCGCAGGTTCGAATCCTGCCTCGGGCATGGATGTGTGTGATGTCCTTAGGTTAGTTAGGTTTAACTAGTTCTAAGTTCTAGGGGACTAATGACCACAGCAGTTGAGTCCCATAGTGCTCAGAGCCATTTGAACCATTTGAAGCATAAATACACAAAATACCATCAAGTAAAAGGAAGAACGATCTTAAATGCTTTTAAACAGAGTATACAAATGTCTGGCAAAAGGAAGCGATTTCCATCACGAATCTATCTAATACAAAGTTGATATTACGATGATATTAAATAAAAATTAATAAAAGGTTAAGTGATACTTTCGCATATTTATATTGAATGTAAGACCGTAGTTTAATCAAGAGGGATATCTAATATTTCTGGGATAAAAAGTCAGCAACGAGATGGACCCACGAAGTAAGAAAGGATCTAGGGAAAAAGTAATGAAAAAGCTGAAGAAACAAGTGACAGGGAACTGTTCAGGAGGAAACTTTTGAATGTGAAAGGATTCCAAGGCAGGAAAATGACAAAAATAAAAAAAATACTGGTCTGAAGAGGTCAGAAGACAGGAAGAAAGTACATTGTGAACGGATGAAAAAGTAGCGGAAGAAGAGAAAAGAACGACGAATAAGGAATATAATCAGACACGTGGTTCTTAGTGGCCCCGTCCCTGATGTAATATACGGGATTGCTTCTGGTTTTTAGAGGACTGAAAAATGAAATAATAGCAGATATTCATAATATTAACAAGGAAAGTAGTCTAAAATCTGATCTGAGTTAGTAACACTTCATACGTAAGCAATAAACGAAATTGAGAAAAGCTCTCAAATTTCCAGCAGGTGACAGTGCTAAAATATCGCAGCGTTTCGAAGAGTGAAATACACACCACCTTCTGACCCCATGAGGTGATGATATACCATCGTATACGCCGAGAAAGTCCTCATTGTCCGCAGCTCGTGGTCGTGCTGTAGCGTTCTCGCTTCCCACGCCCGGGTTCCCGGGTTCGATTCCCGGCGGGGTCAGGGATTTTCTCTGCCTCGTGATGGCTGGGTGTTGTGTGATGTCCTTAGGTTAGTTAGGTTTAAGTAGTTCTAAGTTCTAGGGGACTGATGTCCATAGATGTTAAGTCCCATAGTGCTCAGAGCCAAAAAGTCCTCATTCTTACAATAAAAGAAGATGTATGCAGTGTTTACAAACATGTGCTTGCTAATGTACCTCTTGAATGAAGTGATATGCTTGAAAACGATGGAGGAAAAAACTTATGCTGTTACTAAAACGTTAAAAACGCTTTCTTGGATTATTTGGAATATGCATTTCATCTCATTCAAAGAACAAATAAATCAGTATTAAGACGAATTACACCTAAAGATGGATCCACAGAGTCCGAAATGCATCGGGTACTGAATAAAACATCAAAAATTGTGACTGAAGGTGTTTTTTAATTCATACCTCGAGTGTATTGAGTACAGTCACATTTGAAGCTGCAAAATATGGATAAAATTAAATTAAAAATAAAAGAAGTCATACACAGTTGGTACCCATCATACGATAAATATCTAAGCACGTTACAGGCAGCGTAATGAATGACAGTAATTAGAAAAGCGTAATAAATCTGGTGTAGTCATGTGTAAATTCAGAGGGATTATATTTAAAGAAGTAGGAAGCAGAGAACTGTGTAATTCTCTGTCGTAGCGTAATATGTTTATACGCCAGTACCATAAATCATCATGTTAGAAAATATGGAGAAAAACAAATTACATAATAATGCATCAAAGCTGGAGCTGAGTTAGTGTCACTTCTGTCTGTATTCGATTTGAAGGATTTAATATACGTACTTCAATAACTATGAAAACATTACTTTCAAAAGAAGGAAGGTGCGCCCTCATAGTATACTTACACGGAACGAAGTCAGAATGTGTACTAATTAGATACCCGTGACCATCAAGTACATCATAAGTAAATGTTGGAGCCACACATTAAGAATAATCCAGTCAGCACATGCGCTGGTGATTGGGATGGTCACCAAATAGAGAGCAGTTATACTTTCACTGAAAATCATATAGTAATCAACACAATGGTCCTACCAATTTGTCTTGAATTTTGTCTCATAATGGAGTTTGAGGGCAGAACTTCTCGAGTGCTAACTAAAATAATGTCTGACGCACATGAAGAGTGGAAGGAATTTTCCGATGTACTGCGTTACATGCCAGTGTTTTGTAGCTGTAAAAAGCTCTGTCAATAAGAAGAATGTCCAGTCTCAAAGGTCTATGGAAGTACTTAGGCGAGGGAAAACCAGACGAAATAAGTAAAGTTATAAGGAGAGGGAGGGAGCGATAAAAATAAAAACTAAAAGGTGTGCAGTTTGGTAATGGAAGTGGAACTGTTTCTGGTCCAAACCGAATTTTACTCTTCTTCGCCAGTCTTAATTTATTGTTGAGTACTTTGACAACTGCCTTCATTATGCTGATTACGTAATAGCTCTACAAGAGGTGCAATACAATAAATTTCAGAATGGGATTTTCACTTTGCAGTGGAGTGTGCGCTGATATGAAACTTCGAAGCAGATTAAAACTGTGCGCCAGACAGAGACTCGATCTCGTGACCTTTGCCTTTCGCGGGCAAATACTGTACCAACGGAGCTACCCAAGCGCGAATCACGACCCGTTCTCACAGCTTCAGTTCTGTCAGTATCTCGTCTCCTACGTTCCAAACTTCACACAAGCTCTTCTGCGAACCTTGCAGAACTAGCACTTCTGGAATAAAAGATATCGCGGAGACATGGCTTAGCCACAGCCTGGGGGAAGTTTCCAGAATGAGATTTTCGCTCTGTAGCGGAGTGTGCGCTGTTACGAAACTTCCTGGCAGATTACTACTGTGCGCCAGACCGAGACTCGAAGTCGGACTCTTTGCCTTTCGCGGGCACTTCCCGAGTTCGAGGGTCGGTCCGGCTTAAAGTTTGAATACGCCAGGAAGTTACATTAAATTTCGTGATACCTGCCTGCGACAGTAGTTGAGTACCGTAGTGTACTGTGATGTGCACTGCAGCCCTTGTTCCTGCGGCATTGTGGAACCTCGCTTCTAACAGAGGATTTGACTTACGACGAGCAAACCGAGCCAGCGGATTGTAAGTAGGAAACTGCTATTGCAGTAAGGGAAGAAATACACCACTTATGATTTGGATTTCCTTACAGTCACCAGCGTTCGAAAATTTATGAAATTCACACATGACTGATTAAAAGATACATAATGATGAAGTCGCTGGTCTTCAAAATGACGTTTTATGCAATGCTATACACGTCAAAGCAATCACTGGCTAAATCTGCATGTAGTTAAATTGTTTCAGTTACGAAGCCAATTTCATCACACCAAGTGGTGATATGAGCAAATTAGTGATCACACACGTAGGCTTAGAATTATCTCGATCGAGATATAGAGCATGTGTTTCGAAATTAACAATGAGACGATCCAATAAGCATTAGCTACATGTGGTAAACTGTACAATATCCAGCAGGAGCATTCACACAACAACCACAATTTCAGCTTCGATAGTGAGCCCCGTGTTTTGAGAAGCAAATTAAAGAAATATATTGCCTGATCCTTCATTATCATCTCTACACCCTCTGAATCAGCGGCCCAGACGGGATGACGCGAGTTTTATACGTGGTTCATGACCTGCAGACACCGATAGTCTTGGGTCGTGATTTTAATTGCATTTTTAGAGGCAAGGATCATACAGTGATTATTTGCGATGCGTCATAGATTTTGCTCAGAGACCTTAACTTTATTGATATTTGGAGACAAACCTATACAGACGTCCCAGCATATACGTTTATTACCACCAATGTGGAGTCCAGAATAGGTAGGGAAATGACCAATAGTATTTGTCGTCCAAATTAGTAAATAGTTACCACACGATACTCAGTCACAAGTCGCAAAAGTCTATCGAGGAAGTGGAGTGTTGCAACACAGGTGCCATCTCGTAGAAAATATCGCTCTTGAAAGTGTATTGGAACATCACACCACACCGGTTCAAGTTGTAAGTAGGCTGTTTAGGTTTCTATGTTGGTGACGCCACGTAGCGCTCCGTATGAAAATCGCTGAGTGCGCTGTGTGCAGTCTGTGGCTGGTTGGACTCATTATTGGAATATTCGCCAGTGTAGTGTTGGGCAGCTGGATGTGAACAGCCAGTAGTGTTGGGCTGTTGGAGGTGAGTCGCCAGCAGTGGTGGAGGTGGGGAGAGAGATGCCAGAATTTTGAGAGGTTACTATGAGTGGACGATCTGGAAGTGTGTCCATCAGAAAAAGGAAATTTTCTTAATTGGATATTACAAAATTATATACACTCCTGGAAATTGAAATAAGAACACCGTGAATTCATTGTCCCAGGAAGGGGAAACTTTATTGACACATTCCTGGGGTCAGATACATCACATAATCACACTGACAGAACCACAGGCACATAGACACAGGCAACAGAGCATGCACAATGTCGGCACTAGTACAGTGTATATCCACCTTTCGCAGCAATGCAGGCTGCTATTCTCCCATGGAGACGGTCGTAGAGATGCTGGATGTAGTCCTGTGGAACGGCTTGCCATGCCATTTCCACCTGGCGCCTCAGTTGGACCAGCGTTCGTGCTGGACGTGCAGACCGCGTGAGACGACGCTTCATCCAGTCCCAAACATGCTCAATGGGGGACAGATCCGGAGATCTTGCTGGCCAGGGTAGTTGACTTACACCTTCTAGAGCACGTTGGGTGGCACGGGATACATGCGGACGTGCATTGTCCTGTTGGAACAGCAAGTTCCCTTGCCGGTCTAGGAATGGTAGAACGATGGGTTCGATGACGGTTTGTATGTACCGTGCACTATTCAGTGTCCCCTCGACGATCACCAGTGGTGTACGGCCAGTGTAGGAGATCGCTCCCCACACCATGATGCCAGGTGTTGGCCCTGTGTGCCTCGGTCGTATGCAGTCCTGATTGTGGCGCTCACCTGCACGGCGCCAAACACGCATACGACCATCATTGGCACCAAGGCAGAAGCGACTCTCATCGCTGAAGACGACACGTCTCCATTCGTCCCTCCATTCACGCCTGTCGCGACACCACTGGAGGCGGGCTGCACGATGTTGGGGCGTGAGCGGAAGACGGCCTAACGGTGTGCGGGACCGTAGCCCAGCTTCATGGAGACGGTTGCGAATGGTCCTCGCCCATACCCCAGGAGCAACAGTGTCCCTAATTTGCTGGGAAGTGGCGGTGCGGTCCCCTACGGCACTGCGTAGGATCCTACGGTCTTGGCGTGCATCCGTGCGTTGCTGCGGTCCGGTCCCAGGTCGACGGGCACGTGCACCTTCCGCCGACCACTGGCGACAACATCGATGTACTGTGGAGACCTCACGCCCCACGTGTTGAGCAATTCGGCGGTACGTCCACCCGGCCTCCCGCGTGCCCACTATACGCCCTCGCTCAAAGTCCGTCAACTGCACATACGGTTCACGTCCACGCTGTCGTGGCATGCTACCAGTGTTAAAGACTGCGATGGAGCTCCGTATGCCACGGCAAACTGGCTGACACTGACGGCGGCGGTGCACAAATGCTGCGCAGCTAGCGCCATTCGACGGCCACCACCGCGGTTCCTGGTGTGTCCACTGTGCCGTGCGTGTGATCATTGCTTGTACAGCCCTCTCGCAGTGTCCGGAGCAAGTGTGGTGGGTCTGACACACCGGTGTCAATGTGTTCTTTTTTCCATTTCCAGGAGTGTATAATGACTTTTGAACGCTATTAAGGAAAATACACTGTTTGTTCTCTATCAAAACCTTTTATTTGCTAACTATGCCTATCAGTAGTTAGTGCCTTCAGTAGTTAGAATCTTTTATTTAGCTGGCAGTATTGGCGCTCGCTGTATTGCAGTAGTTCAGGTAACGAAGATTTTTGTGAGATAAGTGATTCATGAAAGGTATAGTTTACTGTTAGTCAGGGCCATTGTTTTGTGAGATTATTGAAAGTCAGATTGCGTTGCGCTAAAAATATTGTGTGTCAGTTTAGTGATGATCAGAATAAGTAAAGACAGAACTGTCTGAGTAAGTTCAGTTTTCTTAGCTGTTTGGAAATCAAATAACGTGAGACTTTTTTCCAGCACTGTGATTCTTAATTTTCTAAGGGGACGTTTCATAAAGTATCATTAGGGCTACCCGACGTGCCAAGAACAAGTGTATCATTGAAATCTTGTGCCGGAATTGAAGCACATTAGTGCAATAAGAGTGAGGAGTATTACTTCTATGTCAACAACAAGTTTCCAACGATAGTGAAAACTTGTCGATTAACATCGCTGTTGTCAGGAATTAGTCATAGATCAAATCAGAACTCCTTCAGCAGTTGGTAACACAATACGAGCCTGAAATTCAATCCACCGATTGTAGGAGAACACGACCTTTCGCCATACAATTTGAGAAATTCGATGAGCATTTACCTAACTGATACCATACCCATCTTGGGATTGAAGCTTACTCTTGTGTCCGTGTTGCTTACATTCTCTTTGCTTTTGAATAGTTTCAATTTGAGCAAACACATTTTTTAAGAACTGGGTTGTTTTGGAAATCAGCCTTATTCAAACACAATTAGTTTAATTTTATATTCACCCAGACATGTTTCGACACCAATGTTTCATCTTCTGTGGGTCAAATTTTTTTTTCTGTAAATTACAATATCACATTTGTAATAATGTAACTGCTGTAGGCCTAAGAAATACAGTATTTGCAACTTGATTCGTTTGGTTTAGACACTCACCTTAAAATTACTAACACTAACCGCCAACTGAATTGTATTATTATACATCAGTTTTAGTGCTCGTTTTCATCGTTGTTTGATAGCGTGTCATCTGCAAACTAGCCATGAAGAAAATTATCGCGTATTTGTGGAGAGCTGTTTCGAGGGTAGAGGTTATGTACGTTTTTGTACTTACATTTTTCGTCCTGTTTCGGTCCCTGGTTGGTGTGTCAATCAACTGCTATTTTGTGCATTTTTTCACTCCGTTTTTCACAAATTTCGGCTCACTATTTCACGTCACATGCACGTACACAAAATGTGGTTAAATGTGATCTGAGCAGACACTTCTGACAACACACTCAATGACAGACGTTATGTTATTGTCGTTGCACACTTGTTCATCGTTGGTCTTGTGTTTGTTATGGCGCTGATTTTGAATGTGTGTGTGTGTGTGTATGTGTTTATGAGAGAGAGAGAGAGAGAGAGATGATAAGAGGGGTGGGGAGGGAACTAAAGAAAACAGAAGGTTCCTTTTTCCTTTTTTTACTGGTAGGTTATCCATAAATACGCAATAATTTTCTTCATGGCTAGTTTGCATCCTGTTAAAAAAATGACGGAAACGGGAACTAAAATTGATGTATAATAATACAATTCAGTTAGCGATGTAATTTTAAGCTCAGTGTGTAAATCAAACGAAGCAAATTGCAAATATTATTCTTCCTAGGCCTACAGCAGTTAAATCATTACAAATGTGATACTGTACTTTACAGAAATAAAAATTTGACCCACAGAAGATGACATATTGGTGCCTAAACATGTCTGGGTAAATATAAAAATAAACTAATTGTGTTTGCATAAGGCTGATTTCCAAAACAACACAGTTTTTGAATCGCAAACGCGGAAGAACGAAAAGAGGAGCTTCAAACCTTTGTAAAATAAAAAATTTTTAAGTTACAGCATTATCAGCGTTTTTTAAAATAATTAACATAAGGACATTTCACTTTTCAAGAAGAGTACGCACACATTTGAAAACAAAGTTTTTTTATAATTATAAACCTTTCTACGACGTTCTGTGTCAAACCTCTTGCATGCAAGGAGCGGGAGGCGGTACGTTGTCAGGGTACAAAGAATAACACTTAACCCAAAAAAAGATAAATTGATTTTATTTAAGAAATTGTGGGAAACAGTTACTATGAAATTATTTTTTCTACATGAAATCTGACAAAGTCAAATGAATCTTGTCCAAGGATATCAGTAATAAACATCTTGAATTTGAGATTTGAGCAGAATTAATTTGAGATTTCAAATTACGACTTCACGTATGAAAAAGGGCAAAGCATCGTTTAATTCAAGCATTGTATAATTATGCAAATTAGCCACATTTTACATGCAAAGTAGAGTCAATTCGATATAGAAGTCGATTGCTTTTCAAGTTGCGTGCAATGGAAATAGAGAAGTTTGCAAAAGACGATTTTTGCATACTGTGCCAGCCACAGAGGAACAATGGCGATTCAAAAAAGTGCTGTCACCCCCCCCCCCCCGCCGCCCCACTTCCCCCAGATCTGCTGGCAGAGAGGAAGGCACTGGCCTCCAGTGACAGACTTAAGGACGGAGAGGATGCATGCTGGAGTTAGCTCTGCTCTGTGTCTGCTTCCTGGGGAGACCTTCTCAGCCCTGGGCACGCTGCAACATTTTGCTGCTCAGGGCATGTGGTAGAAAAGTAATTTGGTAAATTACATTGCCAGTTTTTAAACCGTTCTTAGGGAGATACCGATCTCGAAAGCTTTGTAAGAGGCATAGCCAATCCGTGGGAATGATTCTGACATGGTTTGGCTGCCTAATCGCCATCCAGCACCTACATTTTTCCATTTCCTCTACTCTTTCGCTTTTTATGATCCCGCGCTAACAAACTGCTTGCAAAAGGCGGAAAATATAAAATGGCTGGATTGGCTGCAGTGTTGTGACCTAAAATTTTTGGACATAAGAGGGATTTAAGTACACTTAATTGGTTGGGCCATATTTTTCCTACGGTGATGAGAGTACAGCGGCGTCTGCTTTAACTTCTTTTTTTTGTGGAACAAAAACATTACTTTCTTATTGGCAATTGTTGCTTGAGGAACGTTAAACGTCCGCAAACTGACGCGATGTGCACTTTTAACTTCAGTTCGAATACTGCTCTGAGTAGAGCGACTTCTGTCTCTGCTGGCAGCACAGTCACTTCGTGTTTTACATTCGGTAGAGACGCTTCGGGTTCCGCGTTTGGCTGAGACGATTTTAGTCAGGGCACTCCAGACACAGAAAACGTCGGCCAGCAGACTTCTCAGCGATGCAAAAGTGGCGCACGCACAGATGTGCTTTGTGCACCTTCGGCACCCGCAATGGCGGGATTTATCTGTAGCACCGGACGTATAATTTATGACGAGTTTAATAACTTCAATAATTTCACAGTTAGGCTCTGCCTGTCCTCTGGAGCTGGCACAGTTGCACAACAATTTTATCTGTATTCCAGGTATGAATGCAGTCGCTTTTGTCGATTCGCGGTATGAATAAGTAAAAATTTAATTTGTTAGGGAGATGGACTTAGCATAGTGCTTCGCTTTCTGAACTTTCTAAACCATAAACCACTTCAATTTTATCTTGTTTTGTATGCATTGTTGTTTTCGTTGCAGCTGGATGAATTATGTGGCACAGTTTTAAACGAAGTCAACCCATGCTAATAAACTCAGGACTTTATCGTACCTTTGAATTTCATTTCATAGTTAGTCTTCCATGTGCATAACTAAGCCGGCTATGTGATTACCCCAGCCATTTATCCATTGCTGGACCGAAAATTAGCGAGCATCAACTTTGCTGCGCACAGCTTATCATTTCTCACTCTTTTTAATGGCCGAGGGGGATTTCGCATAAATTGGTAACTCTGCCAGGATTTCGGGTATTTCTATGATCTTCTGCGAGGCAGTGAAGTTACAAGCATTCAGCTGACAATATGGATTTAATAGTAACCAGTTAACATGGTTTTCATTGCAGATTATTTGAGATACATTAGAACCACGTTAATGCAACTTTAGATTATATTGTTGGCTCAAATACTTAAGTGATGCACTCTTCTTACTGTTTTTCCCTTGTTTTGTGCATTCTGCTCCACATTGTCTGTATATTAACACCGAGAACAGCGTTGTAGCTTTTGATGATGGTAATGTTTGGTTTGTGGGGCGGTCAGTTGTACGGTCATCAGCGCCCATACAAAGTCCCTATTTTTGCACAGTACAACTTTTTCTATCCAATCCAGCCACTGTCACAAATGATGATTATGATGATGAAATGTTGAGAACAATACAAACACCGTCCCCGGGCAGGGAATATCCCCAACCCGGCCGGGAATCGAGCCCGGAAACCTGGAATCCAGAGGTAACAACGCTAATTGTGGCTTTTGGATGGGTTCATTCATGTATAATCGACATTGTCTTTATTTGCATTTTTTTGTGGTAGGTTTTTCAAACATATTTGTGCAGTTTGTGCTTTGAAGGAAAACGAGATACCAAATGAGGCTAGCAAGGGACCAGGCTAAAGTTACTCTAGTAACAAACAGGATCAGGCTAAAGTCAATCTAGTACAAACGTGGAGCAAAGTCCGAAAAGGGAAGGGAGAGATACTCGGTAGTAGAAGAAGACATTTCTCATGGAACAGGCAGGTCATAGCACATCCGAAAATAAAACAGGGCGAGAAGAAAGCATGGAGTTATCAGGCGCTCTGGGTTATGATAGCGAGGTAGAGATCACTGTCACGTCTTGGCATTGATGCTACAGTAAAAATCAGCTGTTATAAGGTGGAGGAGAATGACCAGGCCAGGAACGCCGCCACAGATGCTTACAAGATTGAATTCGTGTGCATCTACTCAAAGTCGAACAGATTTGCGGGTAGGCACCAGTTTTACTGCATTAGAATTTTAAGTAAAATAGATGAGAAGATCAGTGGGGCTTGGAAAGCAGTGGTCAAGAAGTTGACACAAAAATTAGAACAGTGCAGGAAAGCAATAATGGAAACAGTAAAAAAGGCAAGGGAGGAAGCCAAGCCAGAAGGAAAAAAAATTAGGAGAGCAGCACAAGGATCCAGAAAAGTGGCAGGAGAGGCACGAAAAGTGGCCAGTGAGGCGAGAAAGGAAGCAGAAAGACCGAAAGAAATGAAGTCAAGATTAAATAAAGAAAGAAGTGAGAGAGAAGCTAAAGCGTTCACAGAAGAAATGGAGGAAAACTGGGTAATAACAGCAGAAACGAAAGAGGTCAGAAGAAAAGCTGTAACACAATAGATCTAATGCTGTACTGATTTATTTTGCCTTTTGTTTGATGTTCAATGTTATAACGTTGAGTTTCTGTAAATGTTTTGATTGCATTGATAACACAAGAGTGTTCGCTTTTTTCCTTTGTAAAAACTTGATGTCACGGTTTGATTCTATGCTATGTGGTGTATCTATCATTTAAATTCTTTGTCTCATTTGGAGGGAACAAAACTTAATGTGTATAACTGTAATTTTGTTTAAATAATTTTTTCTAGAAATGCCAATATACGCATATGTTCTGTTTTGTTTAATATGTTTGGTTACTGTTATGTAAACCGCTGACCTCCAATTAGGGTCTTTAGTTATTTTGTACGTAAAAGGCGTTGAGGTTCCTCTATGGAACGGAACTTTGTAGCGCGCGCAAAATATGGTTGTCATAGATAAAAAGGTGGAATCAGGAGCCAGTCGGGGACGAGCTACCAAACTATCAATTGCTCATGTAAAAGTTGTGTGTTGTGCTGGTTCCTAAAGATGATTTTCCTGATGTTTTCCAATGCCTCGGAAGGATGGATAAAGAGCTGGAACTATTCTGGAATTGGTATCTATCATCGCCGCCAAGAAATGACGGATTCCAGCAATTCTACTTGCAAATCCACCTACCAACATGCAATCGCCACCACACTGCGCGATCACTGTAATGGAACAGAACCATAGTAATATACAGTGAAGGATCAGTTCATAGGATGTTATACAGGGTGTACCCAAATATAATGTAAAATTTGACTGAACTCTTGTACCTACCGTGATTTATCCTCAGTCACATATCCACTTAGGGTCCGTCCCACGCTGAAGTGTTTACCGAGTGTCCCTTATTGAAGGTATTTTAAAATTAATATGGCAATAGAGTGTGCTAAAATTAATATTGTTGAAAGGATCTTACAAATATCTCAATTTTGTGTTTCACTGCAGTAAAAGTTCAGAACTGCAACTGTTGAGAGTTATATATTGATGCTTGCCTAAGTTACTTGTTTCTCTAGTGTATTGAAAGTGTGTTTAGTTTGCTCTGCTACAGTGGTCAAGATTAAGGGCCCCCCTCCATTGAAAGTAGTTAAAATGCACAAGGTTACTTAATTATAAAAAGTTTTAATTACTCTTGCTATTCAAATCAAATTCTGTACAATATTGGGTTCCTCTTGTGTATTAAAAGCGCATATTAATGGTGTAACACGATCCACAGTTTGTCTATTATGCTCATGCTAGATAACGATTAATAGAAAGGCCAATATCCATGAAAACAGTAACTTCTTTATTCAAAGGAGAGTGAGAAGTAAATTTATTGCATTCCATTTAATTTTCATTCTAAGTAGAATGGTGTTTAGTAGTGAGAGACTTAATCTATGCACAATAACTAATTTTGCTGTGAACCGTATCCATATTTCATGTCAGATAGGAATATGTTTGAAAAGTAATACTGAACCTATGTCCAATTTACGATTCTATAGTGAATATGAATAGTAACATTATTGAGACCATTCAGTCTGACTAAGTCCTCAAGGTAATAGTGTGTTTCGTTATCTGTTATATTTATGCAAATAGTTTGTTCAGCTCTGTCAGCTCCAACTTTAACGTGAACACACTGTATGCAGGTGCCAGAGTTCATTGCACTCTCGTGTGACAAAGTATAGGCTGTCATTGCCCATTGAAGTTACTTATTTTCAGTTTCTTGAACAAGAATGTTACTCATTCTTATGCCTAATTACGCTGGCGACCGTTGTTATTATCGTTTGGACACTGTGAATAGGTAAATTATTGTTTGTTACTATACCTCCGATAGGTATATCACGGTCAACACAACTTAATTCCTTTCAGAGGGTAACACTGCTCTGCTTCTTTATACTGCAATTGCTTTAATAAAAATAATTCATTCATACGAACTACCTCCAGATTTGTGGTTATGGTATAACAGTGGCAGGCAGTAGTGTTATAGAGCTAATGAAGCAAAAGCTGTCGCAAAAGAGGCTAGGAAAGATGCGAAAGCGACTGAAGTACACCTAGGGAGACTAGAATGGTGCAGGTTGATGAAATTAATGTTGAGTTGGAACAACTTCCATTCCTAGAGCAAGACCTTCAGAAGATTAGCGACAAGCAGGAAGAACAGGGGAAACGAATAGGTAAGACAGAAGAGCGAATATATTATATAGAAGATTGTTTCATCAGCACACAAGATGAAACGATGGTACAGCTGGAGTCGTATGATCAAAAAAAGAAACAAGAATGCACAAGAAAGGTCTGGGATCGTACAGCTAAAATATAGATTCGGCTGCAACATGAGAAGAAGCTGAAGCTCTACTACAATTAAAAAAACACCCAAGAGAGAGAAAACCAATGGTTTGATAGATGAAGAGAAATAATAACGCAATTGTTGGGTTTAGAGGCAACCACGAGAGGAAAACAAAATTGTGTGCCACTAAGGAGGACATACATAGGAATAATGAATGACTTCAACGTAAGGGCAAGGAATTCACAATGTATGTAAGATGGGAAGTCGTGAATAGAGAGACACCAGTAGCAACTAGAACGTGCAACAGAGAGCAAGGGGCGTTTGATTTCAAACACTTCCTTTGCATGCGTAAATTTCAGGTGTACAAGGATGGTGGAAATTCGCTTCACCCCAAGGTGTGGATTTCTCATTCGATTTGTCATTACAACCATCGTGGCCACTACAGTATACATTAAGCTTCTAATGAACACATTTAGAAGGTGACACAGAGGTGAGGGAGAGGACTATCACACTAACTTGCACATCTTACAGGGATTTTAGGGACACTTTCCTTGTGATATACAGCTCAAAGCAAGCAGAGGAACGGATTACGCAAAAAATGGCAATATGAAGGGATCTGGAGGTTTCAGGACAGAGGAATTCTGTGAAATTTTTCGGTGCGTTACAGAGAAAGAACAAGTTCCAAGATGGGTCTTTTACTGCTTGTGAAACATCACCTGCTATACGAAGTTACCTGTTAGATACCAACAAGTTCTGGCAGGTAAATACAGTGAAGACGTCAAAGTGTTCAAGAACGTGTTACACGAATTAGAATTCACATTTGATGAGCGGCAAGTGTGCGAGAGAAGAGGAGAACGAGAGAATGATTATGCTCACAGTAACTTTTACGGACTGGCCTGAAGGGATAATGACAGAAGGAGCAATAGGAAGATACAGTCAGAAGGGTGCACTCCATTTAATCCTTATCCAGTTAATGGAGAGGCAGGCAATAATTATCAAGCAAATAATGGAATACATTTCATAGCAAACTGGAATAGGTCACAGGTGGAAATAGTTGAAATTAGACCACCAAATCCTACGATTTATACATCCGTCACAGCAATGACTGGTAGCAGACGTGGGAACAGCTGTAAGATAACGCACAGAAGAAATCAGACAGAAAAAAATCAGAGCCGAGGCGACGTAATAGGACATGTAAATAGAATGGAAATATGCATTGGAAGGAGAAGAAAGATGTTGACATCAAGGCACCAAATCAAAATAGTACTGTTATGGAATATGAGTAAATTAGAGAATATGGATTATTTAATTATTTGTACGCTAGGTCACATGGCAGAGAAAGTGAAATGAAAGGTCAGAGTGGAAACGAAGAGGACGATTGTGATTGGGAGTCCATTTTGGGCAAAGATACTGAAGAAGAGGAAATAGCAACCTTTCCTCATTTCAGACATTCGCACAAAGCTGAGTGCTAGACAGTCTAGAATATGGCAGACAAAGCAAAAAGATAAAAAGAATTTGAAATACAAGTGTGAGGTAATTATTTTGTGTATACGGGTAGGAATGTGAGGAACAGTGTGATATCAATTTAGCTGAATTGTTTGTTGTGGTAGATCAGCATATTTTTGTTTGTCACCTCAAACTTCACGATAAGGTAATTAATGTATGTACAGATGCCTTTGTAATAGTGTTAAGTGATCGTTAGTTTTGTTTTCTGTAGAAATGCTTTATCATGTCATAATATTATGTATGTATGAGATCATATTTACGTTCTGTCTCCACAAAAACCTGCTGTCAGTATTTAAGAAGAGTGATGAAAATGAGAGAAGTGGTACTGGATTTAGTGCTATGTAAGGAGGCGAACAGATATCATGAAAGGGATGTATGTATTATGGGGATTCCACCAGGTGAGTGCCAAACTGAGGAGCAACTCAAGAATAATGTACTGTTAAAATTTACAAATTTTATGAGAATTACATGTGACATGCGGAAGTCTCTGCTGCTCAACATATCGTGAGCTATGCATAATCAATGTTTTTCTGATTGGTTCTCGATGGCAGAAAAGGTGGAATAACTTAATGTAGAGTAAATGGTGTTCCTGCCATGGCAGCGTTTGGATGAAGGTGATTAAGGAGGGTTTATGTATGTGTACAGTTTGCCAACGCAGTGTATCTGCTTGGTAGAAATTGTTTGGTGTCCATTCCATGCATGCGTTTGGACGAGGGGTTTTGATGAAGCCAAATGTGTGCTTTTTTTGTCCACGTCAAAGACGTCAGGACTATAAGTATTGGGTAATGCTGTTCGTATTTGGGGTGTTTAACATAGGATACCTGCACCTATACTAGAATAAAGTTGCGGACGTTTCTCTCTGTGTATTTTTGTTTAAGGGGCATGGAAGGTGCAACAAGATGGGAATTGAAAGGTTATCTTGAAACGGCGATTGCGTGAGGTGAGCAGCTGAGAGTATGTCGCTCACCAGTCGACAGTCGTAATTCAAAGACACTAGGAAAGTAACGGTGTATAAGAAGCCACTTGTCGTCATATTTTATTTTACTTATATATTACGATGCCAGCAAAAGAGAAGGAGGACTAGTTTCAGAATACTATGGATACAACAAAGAGGATAAATCAAGAGGGAAACTGCATGAAGGGATTCAAAATCATTCTAACGAAAACTGAAACACAATAACATAAGTGCGGGTAATGATGAAGATTTACATCAGTCCGAAGATAAAAAATATTTTCTTACACAGGTATTGATAACAATGACTATGTCATACTTATTTTTTTATGACACTATCGACAGTTTCGAGCTTTGTGCTGATGGAGCAGAAGGCCGGAAAGATAAACTAATGATTCATAGGACAATGATAAGGTGGACAGGTTCTACAACTGATAAGTATGGGATGATGCATGAGATGAGAGAAAAAAACAGAGGAAGACACATTCTATATAGTGTGCTCTATATGGTGGAAGTTTCCTGTTCTTGTAGTGACTAGATTAAGGATAATTAGTATAGTTTAAGGTATGAATTGTTCGAACGCTAAAGGCATGAACTGCATGATATGAAGCACTTACATAAACTTAAAAACATCCCATGGCAAAAAACAAAACGATGATCCACGATTATTAAAAAGATAAATAAGAGTATCCACTAACTTCCCAACAGTTACATATATGTTAATTGAATATTGTGTAAATCGATAGCACATCACTTTCACCATGTGGACTCTGAGAAGTAAAATCCCCCCTTTCTCATGAAAACATATCAGAAAGATTTTTTTTCGATAAAGAAGTACTGCTTATTGTGAAATATCTGGAATTTGTCAAGTATGACCAACGTCAGGCCACGGTAAGAGAAAAGTAACCGACAAGCTTGCTGCCCTGACCCACTTTCACCAGCAACAGGAGGAGTGGACAGAGCGACGGAGAACCAGACGGCAGCAGTGGCCACCACCAGTCGCCTGGTGAGTCTGAGGCAGCCAAAACAGGGGAGATCCTCAGCAGCTGAATTTCAAGATCTACGTTGCACTACTGAGTGGACGACTTGTGATGGCCTTACTTGTGTTACCGAGATGCAGAAAATGGACATTTTCTTTTTGAGAATCTACATGAAATGGCTGGAACAGCCAATGAAAACGAGAGCTGATACAGGACGTGGTTTGAAAGCGACTACATGGAAAGCCTGAGCCACATGAAAAGTTGCACATAAAAAGGTCAATTCGAAATACTGAACACATTTGTTTTTACCACACCTTGCATGCCATACTGTGAAGGAGGGATGAAACAGTATGTCCTCACTCGACTATTCTTGCACCATGTAGCCGCCCTCCGTCGATCTGCCGTCGTCGGTTTGTCTGACGTAAGATATTGATGTTGCTATCTGCTGTATATGCCCGATTTTTCGTTAGATCTACCTATCAGATGGAGCTGCCACAAACATCTTCATTGTATCGGCGGCTAAATTTCAGGTTTTAATAATAATAATTAATGCTGACCTTTTGCACAGTCCATCACCCTTAATTTGTTACTACGTTACCGAAGACAAGATAGTTAATAACGTCTCTGGATGTTAGATATTATTTCACGTTCCTAATTCCGACGTTACTACTTATCCGCACTGTTTACGATTTTATATTATTTCTGTCTGATAGGAAATACAATGTTAAATATTTTCTAAGTCATAATTCACGCATTGTAATATTTCATAATCGAACCTTCCGTCATTCAGAGATACTGTTTGTAGCTTGCATATGATTATCGTTGACTAATTAATACACACGCTATTGTCGAAATCAGTTTCGTTTTTTATTAACAACGTTTAATAATAGTTAAATGATCATGAATGATTGTGTTTTGTACGTAGGAAAAATGTGGTTTGATCCTACAGTTACTCTCAGCAATTATAGCAAC
Source organism: Schistocerca nitens (assembly GCF_023898315.1). Taxonomy (NCBI): domain Eukaryota; kingdom Metazoa; phylum Arthropoda; class Insecta; order Orthoptera; family Acrididae; genus Schistocerca; species Schistocerca nitens. The sequence continues at coordinate 298,974,255 of NC_064620.1, forward strand.
TAAAATGTCCGTAATTTTCGTAGTTCGTCACCCAAACATATTACAGCAAGCACTATGGTCCATTACTATACTTCGATACACTCATTCAAACTCCGTAGGCTTTTACTTTAAGAAAGTTAAGTGTCCAATTCCATTCTTATATTCAATTTAACGTCCATTCGTGTAGTCCACAGATCCTGGTATCGGTTATTCGGCATATAATAGAATTTAATACTGAGCACTAATTGTTCCCGTACACACAATTCCTCAGATATTCTTAGTCCGGGGCCTTTTGGCAAAAGTCTATCCTGTATAAATTAACTACCGTCAATTTTCTTGCAGTTTAACAAAGGTGCCCTGATCTCTTCCATAACATATCACACGGAAACGCCTGCTATATCGCATGTCGCAGCCACGTAGACTTATCCAGAGCGCAGAAAACAAGACAAGAGAACTAACAATACCCGCGCATGGTTTAAATAGTAGAATTTAGAAAGAAAAGTAGCCATGTTAAACCCTCCATGATTTTCCTAAAGCGCTACCTTGTTGTGGGCGCTGTTCTGATGAGAGATTATATACAGATAATTTTAATTGAAACTTTTTCAATCCTGTTTATTTTTTCCGATGTTATCGATTACCTCTCCCCTATATGAGAATAAGCCTGATAATATTGTTCTCGATCAAAAGAGCGGTTACAACCAACACGCCTGATGAGACTACCCAGAATCTATGGCACGATAGAAATTTGGAATAAATACTCTCTTTGTACCACTAATAACAGCATTTTTTTTTTTGTAATTGTTGTGTTCTCTATCCAGCGCAGATAATACGGGGGGCTTTCAGTAAATACTGCAACAAATTTTCTCACGGCTAATTTCCGCTGAAAAAAGAAAAGCGAATTTTGTTGTGAGACATCGTGAAATATTCTCGCTTCAGCGCCTATAGTTTTATGATGCTCCGATAAGTGGCAGCGCTACATATAGCCTTCAAAATAGCTTCTGTAACGGAAGTGTGTTCGAAACAGAGAGCTGTCACTGAGATTATTTGGCGGAAAACCAGAGCATCGTAGATGTTCATAGGCGTTTATAGAATGTCAACGGAGATTTGGCAGTTAACAAAAGCACGGTGAGGCATTGAACGAGGCGTCTGTCATCATCGCAACAAGGTCACTCAAACCTGTCCGATCTCCTGTGTGCCAGCCAGCTGCACAGCTCTGACTCCTGAACGTTGGAGCATGTGGCTACTGCCAATCAACGTGATCGACGAATCATAATGAAACACCTCGCTGCTCAACAGGACGTCTCTGATGCTAGTGTTGATGTACTCTTCCAAGAGCTGAGGTTCTCTAAGGCGTGTTCCTGCTGGGTTCCTCGCCACCTAACGAAAGATGATGTAGACCAACGAGTTTTGCCCAATGAAGGATGCAATACGTGGGAAGCAGTATGTGGATGCTGTGCAGGTCACTGATGCAGCAAGACGTTGGATCCACGTCGATTGGCAGAGTGGCACTGTTTGGGCATACAGGCCCTCACAGTAAGCAGGCGTAAGGCCGTCGCATTGAATGGAGATTATGTTGAAAAATAGGAGTTTGTAGCCAAATGGAGGGGAACAATATGGTGTACTGGAATCCTGAACAAAACCAGTCTACTCTCATAAGAAAATGTGTATTCCAAAGTCGTTTTGTGCAGACAGATCCACAGAGTAGGAATTGAAAAGTCTCCATGTTCTGTCAACTGCAAACATTCGAAAACATGTTATCTGATAGGTTCTCATACTTTCCTTTCTCTCATGAATTGTTCTCTGATCTAAGTGGCATGTATGTTTGGACCTTATATCAACTTTATTTCTTGTGGGCTTGTTTCTAAGTTAGCCACCCAGAATTTTTGAGAAGAATGGTTAGCTAATATTTATATGTAAATATGCACACTTACATAAGTTAAAATATGACAATTTCTGTGGTCGCCAAGCTAATCGAATTTTAACTACCGGCATTTTCAACGTTGATGTTCTTTGCCATTAATTGATAATTCTGCACACTGAATATAACGTCTTATTAACAGTCTTATGTGGTATGGTCAGCTACAGTATGAGGAGGATGACCGTTCCCACTGGCAAATGTGTGTTAACATTTCGTTTTTTTAATTTTTTATAATCTATATGTTGGCGAGATGTACCTTTCATTCCCATCACTATCTTTCAGCTCATTGTAAGGGGAATGGTTTCGCCAAACACGGTAGCTACCGACCAGAAAAAAATTTTTAGCCCTGGACCCACTAGGTTTCAAAAGAATGTCATCGACCGCACAAAATTTTTGAAACAGAAGGTGGTGAAAAGTGCTTCGCCGCTTTTCATTACGGCGATACTTTATTGTGCAAATTGGCCACGTTTATATATACAAATCAGGCTCAATTTGATATGTAAATCAATTATATTTCATGTTGAATACGGTCAAAATCGGGGAGACAGTGGAAATTGCGTTTGTTTTCAATTACAATATGACAACAGTGATTGTGTGCACGATTTCTTCCTTTTCTTCCATCTAGAGGCTTCTAGATGTTTCATTGCATGTACTGGGTGTGGGCTAAGACCATTTCTACGTACACTGCCAGCCACAGAGGAACATGTGCAATTCAACAGAAGAACTGTCCGCCCCCCTTTCCCCCTCCTCCCCTCCCCCTCCCCCTACCCAGGTCTGCTGGCAGAGAGGAAGGGATTGACCTCCAGTGACAGACTTAGGGAGGGGGAGTTCTATTTCGACCACGAACGCAGTCGCTGTTGTAGAGTCGCGGATATGAATCAATTAAAATTTAATATGTTGGAGAGCTGAACTTACCATCGTGCTTCGGTTCCTGAACTTTTCCAACCACAAAACACTTCAATTTTGTCTTGTTTTGTGTGTACTACTATAGTCATTGCGTCTGGAGTAACTTTTACTGAATCACTTGGCAATGTTTATAACGAAGTTAACTTGTGCTGGTTACTAAGGAATTCACAGTACCTTTGAATTGTAGTTCACAGCTGTACCCTGATCAGAATAACAAAGTTATTGAGAGGGAAGCACACTTGAGCGTGTAAGGGGGCGATGTTGTCGGTTTTCCGGTGCGTGGGTGCACACTATGGCTGTATCAACAACAGTTGTGCATTTCTTTACTGGGTAACTTCTCAAGCTGCCTTGTAATGTGCGGTACTGAGTTCGCATTTCAGGATCATAATATCATAATATCCTTCTGGCTTAACAAACACACTCCTGTGTATAAAATGATGTGTTGTTCCTATTACGAGTATTTGTATGTCTCAATAAAAGCAAAAGAAGCGTAATGTCTTCTTCAATAATCAGAACGAATCACGTTCAGCTGTCGTATCCGATAAAAATGATCTCAATCGTCCATTTAAATACATTAACTAACAAATGTTCAAATGACTCCGAGCATTATGGGATTTAACACCTCAGGCCATCAGTCCCCTAGAACTTAGAACTACTTAAACCTAACTAACCTAAGGACATCACACACATCCGTGCCCGAGGCAGGATTCGAACCTGCGTCCGTAGCGGTCGCGCGGTTCCAGGCTGAAGCGCCTAGAACCGCTCGGCCACCATCGGCCGGCATTTAACTAACAACATTAAAATAATATAAACTGCTTGAGTACAGTCACTGTAATACGCATGTAGACTGTCATACTTACGGAGACGACTATTCCTTAATAATGAGATGAGACATACTGTGCAAAAGCGGTACACACCATTCGGTCAAAAATACGAAATACGAACAAAACAAAGATCGCTTTTGGCAAGGGGTAAACGCCACTTAGTTCAGAATCGCGTTCTTCTTCGACACTGTCGTTATCTGAGCTCTGGTCCATGAAACAGTCACTGGGGTTTCCCAGGCATATAATTATATTTTCAATAATACTTTCTATATTGACTTCACTTTTTTATTTTTCCTTAAGAACCCTTTCTGTGTGGTAAACAATATTACTCGACTTCTATGGCGTTATTTGTGCCACTACTCCCTCTAACAGTCTTCGAATTACTGCTTCAGTGAAGATTTTGTTATTTATTGTCACGAAATATTTAATCTATGCCCAAATCATTTCGATGGTGGAGAAGTGGCAATGGCATGGTGAAAGCCTAAGAACCGTGTGGCCATGTTCTTTACCTACATCGTCCACAACACACTGTTGAAATGGTGGCTTTTTTTCATAATTTACATGAGCTCCACCTTACATATGTCGTACTGAACTCTCACATTGTGGCGTTTCGTCTTTTATCGTTACCATCGTTGAAGCTTTACCGATAATAGTTGAATGGTATGTGGCATTATCCATTACAACTACAGACGGCCGATTTATATTTTCAATAGTTGCCCCCTGAACCACTTCAGAAAACTATTGTGGTTCATTCCTCGTGGTATCGCTTGTTTTCTTTGATTTGCAACAGTTAGGTACGATACCAGATGCAATTCTTGCATGACAGATAATAAACCGTGCGCCCTTTCCCGTGGGAACAGCAGAATTTCCAGATACGTTTCCATCTGTCCCGGTTTTACTGAAGGAATGACCGGCGTTGAGCCATATTTTGTCTAGACACACAATGTTTTCAAAAGACACTTAACGGTATTTCTTAAAAATCAACAGTGCCACACCATGATGTCACTTCTCTCCGCTATAATTTTCCGTCCATTAATTTTTTTTGGACCGAAAACCGACGGCTGTGACAACCATGAACTAAAACGTCTTGTCACCACTGAATAACACTGCCTCGCGAAGAGTAACTCACAGCTTGTTTATAGTTGTATGTTATTTTCTTTGTAATATGCAGGTGAACTAAAACTTTTCCCACCCACTATTCGCGAGTGGAACACGGTTGGACGGATCAGATTGTGGCACCGAAAGTACCCTCCGCCAGACACCATTTGGTGGCTTGCGGCGTATGATGTAGATGTAGATCGATATATGTGGTGATGAAAACGTTCTGTTGAAAAGAGTCCAAGTTTGTTACATGTGGTTCTGTCCTCCTCATCTTTCTGAGTGTCCGCAGTTTGGATGAACCAGGCATTTCCCCTCCTGCACAGAATTTCTCCTTACAAACTTTGAAGGCAAAATTTTTTTGTATCTTCAAAGTGTCTGCAGGTCTTTCGACTACCTTCGCTAGAGGCAATAGAGTTGCACCATTCTCTCTCCTTCTCGAAATATTCCCACTCAGAGCACAGAAACCCATGCATGACATGAACACATCGCTGAACATTCCGTTTAGTACCCATACTTCTTTGGACACTTCCGCTACAAGCTTCAGACACTCTGTTGCTCAAAATAAACTCGCCGCACAGAGAAACAAGAAGACAACGAAACGGATCTCAACTGTTTACGCTGGCGGCCACGAGCGTCATCTGCAAATGGCTACGGTAGCCATTATTTGCAGTTAAAGAGAGATTTGACGACGGTGAACGGAACATGTGGCGAAACAAGCACTGTATCATCTGAGAAATACAGAGGCGAGCGAGTACACCGGGACTTACTCCAGTTCACTGCCAATAGCGCCACATCATTATAACGCACCTGTGCCTAGTATTCAAGTATTGCACCACAATCTCAGGATGAAATTAAAAATTGAAGTTGATTTTCCTAACATTGTCGACATGTGCTCAGTATCTGAATGTTTAAATTGTTAAATCTCAAAGTGATCAGATGAATATGTTTCCCTAAATACATCATTTAAATAAAGAAAAAGCAAGGGGAACTAAATAATAAATCCAGAGAGCCAAAAATTGTTCAGGATATGCAAATATATGCCACAATCAACTGTTACATGTTTCAACTTGATCAGAACAAACAATGTTTTGGTCAAAATCGGCGTTTCTACGAAAAATTAAAGGCGATAGCTATTAGAATCAGAAAGATTAAAATTGCTTCAATTTGCTATAAAACCATTAACTACGCGACCCCATTAAGCTGATAGTTTTCAAGTAATTGGCTAAAAACTAAATCTGGAACAAAAACTTACTTATTTGTAATAGATTACCATTTATATTAATGATAGAAAGTTCTGATTACAGCACTTGATTACATCCATTAAATAATAAACCTATAATAAATTTCAAGGCTTTGATGTAAACACCAGTCAATACAAGGTCTCTTAAGGATGTAGTTCAGAGTCATGTTGTGTTGTCGATTCCGTTCTTAAAATTCTAGCCAGCCGAGTTTAAATGCAAGTGATCTAAAACTTTCCTGTAATTAAAGCAAGCTGTACTCAATTCAAATAAAAATTACGAAGACTGTAAATTGATAAACAACAGTGTTATTAAATAATATTTATCCGATAAATTGACCATCTAGATGCTGCTACCTGGGCATACAGCAGATGTCCCCTTCGGTCGTTCGCTGCGCCTATGCATAAATACGGCCTGAGAGGCATTGATTGGTTGTTTTGGGGAAGGAGACATCGAGGTCATCAGCCTCATCGGATTAGGGAAGGACGGGGAAGGAAGTCGGCCGTGGCCTTTGAAAGGAACCATCACAGCATTTGCCTGGAGCGATTTACTGAAATCACGGAAAACCTAAATCAGGGTGGCCGGACGCGGGATTGAACCGTCGTCCTCCCGAAGGCGAGTCCAGTGAGAGGCAGTGACCACACTTCGCCCCGAGATATCACTCTGTCCACGTCAGTCAAAAGCTGGCTTAAACACTGCCTCGTGTGACGTCACAACCAGGCCGCTACTAAACGCGTCGGGTATAGCCGCTACAGTCTGGCACCGCGTGACCGCTACGGTCGCAGGTTCGAATCCTGCCTCGGGCATGGATGTGTGTGATGTCCTTAGGTTAGTTAGGTTTAAGTAGTTCTAAGTTCTAGGGGGTTGATGACCACAGCAGTTAAGTCCCATAGTGCTCAGAGCAATTTGAATCGTTTTTTACTAAACGCGTGTTTTCGATACAAACAGCAACTGAACTCTCGAGGGCTGTACACCGTCCTGGATAGCTTAGATTTCGCGGAAGTAACTGTTTGTGTGCCGTAACGTTAACTACACGTAATGTTAACTACACCGCGTGGCAATGGTGAGACTATTTTCCACTTTTGTAACGAGCAACTAACCTTGATTATTAAAAGTCAGGGCGAAAGACCATTTAATGGGATCTTACCATAGAGGTCGCCTCTGAACTGTTTATGATAGAGACATCATTATTATTATTTTTATCAGGAATATTACTACGTTGTGCTTGTGAAATTTTAGCAAATATATCCATCAGCTAGAACTCAAAAGCCGGCCGTAGTGGCCGTGCGGTTCTAGGCGCTACAGTATGGAGCCGAGAGACCAAGCGGTCGCAGGTTCGAATCCTGCCTCGGGCATGGATGTGTGTGATGTCCTTAGGTTTGTTAGGTTTAATTAGTTCTAAGTTCTAGGCGACTGATGACCTCAGAAGTTAATTCGCATAGTGCTCAGAGCATTTGAACCATTTTTAGAACTCAAAACTTTCATTTATAATCATAGTTCCTGATCCCGTTGAGTAAATAGAGAGTAGTAACATTTCTTTCAGTGATTACAAGAAGAATATGGACTTTCAGACTAGAAATTGTGGTCAGTATGTACTCAATTGGTTTCTGGCTGACCGCAAAAATAGTTTTCAGGCTCTTGTAAAAAATACGGCCAACAAAAATAATTAAATCAGTTTTATTATCTATCCGGCACACCACAAACAGGAGTCGCAACCAAGCGCGGTCTTTGATTGGCTGTTGCAATGGTAGCAGTCCTGTGAACCGCTAAACGTCAATCACTTTTTCTTATATAGACTTCCCGGTGCATAATTAGGGAAACTATTTCATTAGCTCAACTCATTGATCTATGACTGTGCAAAAACCAGCACTAAATAACTGTGTTGGAGACAGTTTAATTAGCTGGAGCTCAATGGGGAAGAGATATAGACAGATAACTAACTAGCATCATTTCTCATTCACTTTAGCAGTGAGAAGCGATTCCACACACAGAGCTTGACGTTAGGTGGTTCTCGTCACAATTTAATAAAACACAGCACGAATTATTGAGGTACTACTATGATAACACAAGAATACATTGATTAACAAAAGTTCCAGAATAAGAAATCAAGTATCGATAAACGTATACTTAGTACTTCAGTTGACATATATAAGGACACAGTATCACAACGGGCAATGCACAACTACAAACGGTTAACATTGACATATATGAGATAAATATTATTTAAACTCTCATAAATAGGTAGTAATTGTCTCATTAAGACACAAAGTGTTAATGAGAAAGTAGACTAAATTCCAAGGCTGTCTGCCACCATATCCGAGCAGTATGCTTCTTAGTAAAGTAAGTGGATGAATTAGAAAACCACACATCGAGTCAAAGCCAAATTCGACTTTGGCATATGCTCATAGCATCCACGTACCACATGAGTTACCGCCTCTCTGTTATCCTACACTTATCAGTGGTAACGACTGATTACAAGCTCACGTGCAATGCTGTTAAGTCAGCATGGTGGAACATGCATACCTCCTGATAGGATATGAAGAAGGCTGTTGCTTACCTACACAAGTAAAGAGGTTACACTGCGCTTTCGAGTTCATACTGAAGCACCTCAGGCTAGCTACTGTTTTTGTGGTTTTCTGTATTTTGTATTATGACTGACTTAGCTGTGCTCATCTGCAGCCATAAATCTTATTGTACAAAGTTAGATACATCGAAATTTTGCGACTGGAAATGTTGCAATTAACATTATTTTATTCTGTACAGTAAATTTTGTGTGTATGTGTGTGTGTGTGTGTGTGTGTGTGTGTGTGTGTGCACGTATGCAATAAGTTTCCACCTCCATTTTATAGTTTCCTCATGACCTTCACTGTGAAAGGTGCACCTTAAAACCTGTACTGTGTCACTGCTTACGAGAAACGAATGTGTCCTGGGCAGGAGTTTGGAATCTTGTTTTCGACTTAGGCTTCCAGAAGTGTATAAGGCAATGTGTGTGTGTGTGTGTGTGTGTGTGTGTGTGTGTATGTGTGAGTGTGGGTGAAAGAGACAGAGAGACAAAGCGAGAGAGCGACAGAGATAGATAGATAGATATAGATAGATAGATAAAGAGAGAGAGATTGATAGATGGAGAGAGAGAGAGAGAAAGTGTGTATGAGAGTGAGTGTGTGGAGTTTCTTTTTATGTGTGTTTACGGGTTTGGATCGTTTGAATGTTCTTTGATGGCAGAGATAAGAGTTCCATTGGAGAGAGATTTGTATTCGCCTATTGTTTGTTTTCCTTCAACTAGTGGCTTCCTCTATTTGGGACGTTTCCTCAATTACTGGTTTTTGTGGCGCGTCTAATGCTGCATTTTACAATTCTTATGTCGATGTTCGTCTGTGGCCCATATCCATTTCGGCTCTGCGAATGTAGAATGACAGCTGTTACTTTTTCGTGCTTCGGTGTATTCAACGTACCTAACATAGAAATGTCTCCTTTTCTCTCCAATATAATTTGAACTGCAGTCCTGACATGTCAGTTGATAAATACCAAACGTGTTGCATTTATCTGTGCTGGTCTAGGTTGTCTTAGTTTTCTCTGTAATGAGTTATCTGTTGTTCAAGGTTTTTTAGTGTTTTTCTATGTTGCCTATCCTATGAGCTTTGTTGTTGTATGTAGGAGTGTAGCATTTGTTTGTTGTTGTGAGTCTTTCCTGTTCATGTGTGTGTTCTATTTGTTTGTGTTCTGTGTTCTTGTGTACTGTGTGTTTTATGACGAACTGCAAACGGTCATAAATAAAATAGATAACTGATACCAGGTTCTCATCTGTGGAGATTTAAATGCTAGAGTAGGCAACACATCCATCTCTGGATTTGTGGATACATTCTGGAAAACAACACAACAGCGAAAATTGTGAAGAACTTAGTTTACAAATGGTTCAAATGGCTCTGAGCACTATGGGACTTAACATCTGTGGTCATAAGTCCCCTAGAACTTAGAACTACTTAAACCTAACTAACCTAATGACATCACACTCATCCATGCCCGAGGCAGGATTCGAACCCGCGATCGTAGCAGTCGCGCGGTTCCGGACTGCGCGCCTAGAACCGCTAGACCACCGCGGCCGGCCTTAGTTTACAACCTTTGTCCAAAATCACTAACAAATTTTTAGGAAAAAAAGATTTAAGTAAGTTTACAAGGAGCGCTAGAGCTTATAGTTCGTGTTCGGCGTATGGCTCTGGCACATCATATTGTATCTGCAGCACCCATTTGAGCAGTAATTGGCTCCACAATGACACAACGAATTGTTAAAGTCGGTTACTTAAGGGCAGCTCCGAGCCAGCAGTGATGGAGGGTACATTCTACTGACTCTAAACCACGACATTTGCGACTTCAGTGCTGTCAAGCGTGAGCTCACTGGGGGGCAGTGTGGAGGTCTCTTGCGTTTTGTGATGAGCCCTGGTTATGCTTCATTGCTAGTTATAGCGGTGTCTTGGTTAGAAGGAGGCCAGTTAAGAGCCTGCAACCAACCTGTCTGCGTGCTGGACTCACTGGACCTTCACTTGCAGTTACGGTCTGGCGTGCGATTTCGTACGACAGCAGAAGCACTCCCGTGATTATCCCATGCACCCTGAATGCAAATTTTTCAGTCTCGTGATTCGACCTCTTGTCATGAACAGTATTCCATGGGCTGTTTACCACCACGGTAACACTCGTCCGCATACTGTTGTTGTAGCCTACCATGCTCTACGAAGTGTCGGCATGTTACCTTGGCCTGCTAAGTCACCAGATCTGTCTCCAGCGTCTTCCACAAGCAGTATTAACCGTCCCTGCATCGACCGACCAAATGTAACAAGCACGAAATTCCATACCACAAACTGACATACGGCATAATGCGTTCACGTTTTCATGTTTGTCTTCAACCTTCTGGCGGTTACACGGATTATTACCGTACCAGCATTTTACATGTTCAGTGGCATATCTCGCGCCTGCATGATCTATGGCCGCGCGGGATTAGCCGAGCGGTCTGAGGCGCTACAGTCATGGACTGTGCGCCTGGTCCCGGCGGAGGTTCGAGCCCTCCCTCGGGCATGGGTGTGTGTGTTTGTCCTTAGGATAATTTAGGTTACGTAGTGTGTAAGCTTAGGGACTGATGACCTTAGTAGTTAAGTCCTATAAGATTTCACACACATTTGAACATTTTTGAACATAATCTATGATATAGCAATGTTAATCACTTACATATTTTACCGAGACTGATGTATTCCCGAAATTTCATTACTCTACATTAATTAACAAATTTCTTTTTGTGTTGCAATTTTTTCTGTCCATGTAATTTCTGCCAGTTTTACTTATGTTTCCTTTTGAAACGCGCATTATTTTAAAATTTGGAGCCAATCAATTAGAAATAAAGACACGTGTGCATTCAACACCGTTGATGTTTATCAGCGCCTGTATTTCATTGTAATTTCATTCAACATTATGAAGTTCTCGTCAAATCACCCTTACATAAATGACACGAAATCATTGTCTCCTGTGAAATGTATCTGAGACTTACGATCCAGTACTGAGTTCTTGTGTTAATTGTTTCGCGCACTGAGGCAGTGTTGTGGAAAGTTCTTCGTTTTCACTTCCTGGTAGACAGAGCACCATGACGTGATGGTAAACAGTTCTTTCTTCCCCCTTTCTTTTTTCCAGTAATCCCGTTGTGGGAGCATGCCTGTAACATGAAGACTGTATAATATGTCAGTGACGTGTCGCCTTTCTGCTGTCGCCGTGATCCGCTCAGCAGCAGCACACGCTAAGCTGGCTCATTGCGGCTGTGAGGGGCTGAGGCGCTGAGGCAGTTCGCCTCGACTTACCGACTTCTTCTCCTCCTGTTTCCCTGCACAATGCCGGCTACAGGGAGCGCTTCTGGAGGCTAATAAATTTCGGATTCCACTCGACATCTCCCCAGCTTGCGCCTCATTGTGCGGACTAAAATTGTTCTCAGATTACGACGAGGGATTCCTTACGGCGCTGCCCAGCGCAGCATTAACCGTCTCCAGTACTACAAGTCTTTAAAGTAACGTCTACCTGTATGGGCGAAGTTTGATGCCTTGAAAAATTTGTGGAGCTCACTGTAGAGTTTTAGAGACTGGATTCAAAGGCTGATCCTTTAACAATGATAGTGATCATTCAGAACTTGATCAAATCTGCCGAAATGCATTCACGGGAATATGGTACACAGTCGTTGTAATACGGTCTGAACCTCGACAAATGGGCAGATATGGGACGAAGTTTCTCGCAACGATAGTAGTAAAACTGTGGTGTAGCAAAAAGGCTGGTGATATTTTATCCTATTTATGAATTTCCTAATATATTAGAGCCCCTATAATTTGACAATAGATGATGTTTCTGAGAAATGATCAGTAGTTGCATTCCCATAAACAAAGCACATTTAGGAGACAAAGTAAGTAGTTTAATAAAGACAGAATATGCAGCTGATTCCCTTTATGTGATCCTTGTCTTGTGTTAACGTCCAGAGAAAAGTGAAGCATTGAATAAAACACACACACACACACACACACGTGTGTGTTTGTGTGTGTGTGTGTGTGTGTGTGTGTGTGTGTGTGTGTGCGTGCGTGTGCGTGTGAGAGTTCAAATGTGTGTGAAATCTTATGGGACTTAACTGTTAAGGTCACCAGTCCCTAAGCTTACACACTATTTAACCTAAATTATCCTAAAGACAAACACACACCCATGCCCGAGGGAGGACTCGAACATCCGCCGGGACCAGCCGCACAGTCCATGACTGCAGCGCCGAAGACCGCTCGGCTACTCCCGCGCGGCACTGAGAGAGAGAGAGAGAGAGAGAGAGAGAGTGTGTGTGTGTGTCTGAATATAATTTCATACATGTACACAACACTACAGTACGATTCGATACATAAACGATCAGAGTTGAAAGTCTGTGACAGAACAGCCGCCAGAGTGAATCGGTTTTGTTCGTGCTTAGTGTGTTTCCAGTCCTGGTATCATATATGAAGGGTGTAAAGCATCTTACAGGGTGTTAAAGGGACAGCATTGTGGGTCTGTGTTTGGTTGGTTGGTCGAATGGTGCAATATCTAGATTTGTATGCATTCGCACGTATCAATGACCCAATGTTGGACTGCATGGATATGTGAGTGCAGGTGTGCCGGTTGTCAAAGTTACAGTCAGTCACATCTGACTACAGCCAGGGTGGACCGCCATATTGTAAACAAAGTACCCCTTCACCTCTCCACATGCCACTGGAGAACAAGTAATGCAATCTTTGCAACATGATGTATCATCTCGCAGTAGCCGGGTTATGGAATTACCGTCCCATACAGTTAACAACACAGTACAAACGTCTGCGTTTGTAGTTGTGCTGTGAGTGGGAAACGTGGGCTGCTACAAACACAGACACATTCTGTACGGCAAAGAATCACGCCTCAGGACTACCTCTTGCTGGCAAGTATGACGGCGATTTGGACAGGGTCCCATTCTTCTTAGAGAGACACAGCGATGTTACATGTGGCGTCGTAGCGTGGGAAGGCATGGGATACGGCTGGTGGAGAGTGACGAAACTCCAATGGCACAACGATAGGTTGCAGCCATCCTGTGTCCTCACGTGTTCCCTCTCATTTTGTGATGCCAGTTTTGAACAGGACAATACTCATCTTGACATGGTACATCTCTCTACAAACTGCCTGCGTTGACCAGGAAGATCCCCAGACTGGTTGAGAGACCAGCTCTGATGGCAACTCCGTCCCAGTGACACTACCTATGATGCTGTGACCTCCCCTTTTTGGCCATCTCTTTCTCTTCTTCTCTCTCTTCTCCTCTTCCTTCTTCCTTCGCCATACTGCGGCTATGTATCAGGTTTTTCAACACAAAAACGGAGGGAGAAAAGGTCACATGTGTGTGGTTGATCACGATGACGTACTGCTATGTGTGTTACCCTTATCTCCGTTCTGAGAAGATTGATGACTGAAGCAGAAACATTCCTCTAAAAGAAAAATGTAAGTGCTCTCTTTTTGAAAAACAAGGTAAATAGTTGTGTAGACTATGTCTATCGTTCTCCAAACTGAAGGAACACGACACAGTTCGTAAGGTTTCAACTTCGGATGAGGTTTATTGATCCCAAGGAGCTGAAACAAAACTCATCCGTTCCAAATGTCATTCATAACGAAAGTAGTTAGTTTCTGGTGTGTGTGTAGTGGTCACTAATGATTGAAACGATAGTTCCGGTAATTCTATCACAATCTGTTTGTGGGTTGCTAAGCAACGTAACAACTAGCTGACTATTCCGTGATTAATATCTGTCATATTCAAACAGTAAATCAACACTTACTATACCTTCCGATAATTCTTTGATAACTATTATTAAGTTAATGTTAATAAGTCACGGTCAGTGTCACTTAATCCTTTACGCGACTATAACGCGCGATAGCCTGCCGCGTATCTCAAACTTCGCGCCTATATTCCAAAGCTCGCGCGCCATTTGTTTGTAACAAAGTTTGGCCGTGGTTCCCGAGAATATTTTCCAAACCAACTCCTGGCTGTGAATTATTAGTTCTATGTCCACCCATAACAATTACAGAGGACTCGCACTCGATTACGAGTTGTCCGCGCACTCGAACAACTCAGAAGGTATCATACTTCTCAAAGAGAAGAAATATCACGCATAACGCAGCATTGTGATATGCTATGACAAAACACATTTATATCTATCTCATAAAGACTCATTGCCTATTGATCCTAAAACATATTGTACGTAATTGAATTCCTTACTCCATAAATAACTAATAAAATTTAGAAATGATTTACATGTATACTGTGTTAATCACTCAGCAAAGATTTCACAACAAAAAAATCTCGACTTGTGATGATGTCATTGGTTACTACCTGTTTCACTCTCCTACTCTTACGTGACACAAGGTATATTTGACTGTAATGGACATCCCCACAAGATTATTGCTTAAAGAATTCGAGGGGTACACGGACGATTACCCGTGTGATGCTACACCGCCCCCCAAACTTTAATATCTTTGACAAGGTCACAGACATTGGAGGTTTCTCTGAACGATCGGAATATGGTGTTGTGTACTGTTGTTTTTCAACCAGTCATTTCCGGACTCATATTACAAGTTATGAACATTGTACATCGATCTTTGCAGCATTGATGAAATGTTGGGCCTAACAAGATTTTCCCATTAAATAAACCACTAACGTCATGAAACTTTTCCGAATTTTTTAGGTCCTTTTTCATAATAAAATACCACACTTTTACTTCACTGCACTAATTTCACAACACTATTAGTTGAGAAGCCGTTCTTTAACTGACCGCACAAAGGAGGGATTGCCACCAGTTCCGTTTGAAATATGACCAAGGCAGCGGCTGCCACCGAGCTGTTCATGCTACTAAAGACAGCTCGGTCAACTACTTTGGCTCTACGGAGTTCGAAGATGCTGATACTATTGCTCGTTGATCAGTGAGTCCAAATTTTAAATAAAGCCGCTAATAACGCCGGATTATCTAATAGTTCAGCTGATAGGTTCATCTCTGTTTCCAAATATTGCGTCTTCCGACCAACCTTGGTGTCAGCATTGTATCTTTAGCACTTATTGTTTATCAACAAGTCGTTGCATGTAATTAAGTAATCAGTTCTAACTTTCCTTTACAGTTATGCGATGAATGATTTCCAAAATTAATTTAATAAAAGATCTCATCTTCATTTATGCATTTCAGCACTGCACTTTCAAAAATATTTATTTATTTGGTGCGTGTTTACTATACTCCATTTGTTCATTGTTGAGTGAAGACTTCATTATCGTGTGATATGTTCTAAGAATCGGTTGTGAGTTCTCTTCGATTGTGAATTGATTTATCCTTCATATATACAGTGAGTATATTTATTGTGTTTTTGCTTGGAAGTCATTTTTACATTGTGTTATATCTTTCGTCCCTTTTATATTAAATTCCTTTCCAATCTGCTGTTGTTTCTAAATTACTTCTGCTGCGGACCGTTAGTGGTCGAACCCAGGACTCCAGCTGGCAGTACTGAAGCCACGGCCCACCGCGCCGTTTCTCGTCAGGAGGCCGAGCAAGTTCAGTAGCGTCAAGGGGCAGTGCAGAGTGATACAGCGGTATTCGGAAGTATTCCTTTAATGAGTTAGTTTACAGAAGCATAACGTCATCAAGGCCGCCCGACGATGGAAGTCAGCCTCGCTCGTCCGGTCGCCCCTCGACGAAGTGTAACGACTGGCACCATTCTACTGCCCGCGATTCCGGAGACTGTTACAGTCCCCGTCCCCACCGCCCTCCGCGCCGTTTGGCCAGCTCTGTCCGACCATGGGACGAAGGTGGTTCTACTGGTCACCCGTGGCTCTCGGCCGCTGCTGCTCCTAGAACAGGACAGGACTCGAACCCGCGCCCTCCTGGACGCTTTGCCGCAACTTTCCGTTAGTTGTGCTTGCCAGATGGCAGCACTCGCCGCCGTTCCTAACGCTGTTTCACCACTGCTACGCCTCCCGCAACGTACGCCTCAACCGGATCCCGGTACGCCAGGTGGGAAGCGAACGTGGCTCGTCCTGGACCCGCTGCAGACCACTGTCACTGGCCCTTCTTCGGGCAGACGGTGCAATCTCCAAGTACCCAGCTACCGTTCTGTCCCTCCGTGGTGCTGTGTCCGTGGAGGCGGAATACAGCCTGAACAAGTACATAGAAACCACGTACAGGTTTACACAGAATATTTACAATATCGCTGCCAGACTGGCGCCTATAAGTGTAGACCAGCACAGGTCAGACCCGACTCTCGACTGACCTGGCACACCCCTCAAGCTAAAGGTGCCTGACAATTGGTATTGCTTTTTCCCTCACTTCTGACATAGTGTCAGAGAGAAACAGAAACTATGGCAGGGGTAAAGTCCCATATGTCAGCCACTTACACATTGCCACTCCCGTCTCTGACCTTATGCCTTGCCTCATACATCGCAATTACTTAAAGCAACGCTGCAGTTCCCTGCCTCACTGTTGCTCCACTCCAAACAAGTCGTACGTGCAATATGCTGCTGCAGCTCAGCGCCATGTTTACCCTGCCTGGCCTACTGGCTGCTGACTATTACCACACACTGCCAGCGGCACCAGACTTCATCGTCCAACCGCGCCTTTACTGAATTTTTAACAAAATTCCCCTTTCCTATGACTAAGACTAATACTAGCGCAGTACTTTGGTGAACCATTTCAAAATTTCCATCATTCCCATATTTACACGAGGTTCATCCATTTCGTACCTTACTGATGATTATTTTACGATAATAGTCATAAAATTATCTTAACGTATTTTGTGTCCATATTCACTGTAGTTGACAATGAATTCTCCGATGTGATCTTTCGCAGGTCATCTTCTCGTCGATATCCTTTCCTTTTTCCATACACTTGTACCCTCTTATCATTCCTGTCCTATTCTCCTTATAACCATTACACACACGTATGAAATTATTTTTCATCTTAATACTGTTATCAACAACACATTCTTCACAACGCATAAAAAATGTAAGAAAATATTTACAGATTTTAACTCAATTCTTCATTCCTCCGAATAACACTCTTGAAAGCCGTAATAATTTCCTCTCTTTTTAACGGAAAATCTGTTATCCAATTACTTTTCCAATTCAGATACCCTTTTTGCTTCCTATTACTTTCTTCATTCCATATATATATATTTGGCCCGGTCACTATCAATGGACCACCCTATATATATATATATATATATATATATATATATATATATATATAGGGTGGTCCATTGATCGTGACCGGGCCAAATATCTCACGAAATAAGCATCAAACGAAAAAACTACAAAGAACGAAACTTGTCTAGCTTGATGGGGGAAACCAGATGGCGCCACTTCCCTAACCAATCTTGAAATTGGTTTCTTCCATGCATTATTTGATTCAGTGAATGTCCAGTAGAAACATGTGGTACGTCATTGTAGATCCTCTAGAAATCTGGCAACCAATTAATCCATTGGTATTGTCACTGTTGTGTATGTGCTCGCAGAAATCGGTTTAATACCCGGAAGAGTCTCTCAAAAGGATTACCACAATGATAAAATCGGAATATGTATATATTCTTGATATTGTGTTCCTTCATAGCCCCTTTCCACAATTCACTAGTAAAATGTGCTGCATTATCAGTCAGAATCACTTTTGGTTTTCCATAGTCAGTAATGAAGTTAATGATGAACTTCCTTAACATTGGCCGGACATGTAGACTTCGTAAAGGACATAATTTGACATATTTTGAAAAAATGTCTTAACAGGCCAGTATATATTTAAATCTCCCTTGTGTAGTCGGACATGGACCACACACATCGCAATCTATTAGCGTTAAAGTTTGGTGAGGTATTAAGGGATGTAGCTCGATTCTTCTACAATAGTTTATGGGTTTGGTCTGTTGACATTGGTCTGTTGACATATTTTGTATTTCTTCAGAATACTATTCGCTAGTCGTTTTAGGTTCGGATAATAGCAATATTCACCCAACTTGGCTTTGCATTTAGAATGTCCAAAGTGTCCCCATTTCAAATGAGTATGCCAAAGTAATGGTTCTATATAATCCTTTGGGATACAAACTTTCCAGCTATCATTGTTGTTTTCTTTCCTAAATAATACCTCAGATTGTAAAGTATAATGATATTTAGTATTAGTACGGTCTTTGTGTGTGACTTTATACCTAATATGTTTCCAACTTAGGTTTTCGTCTTGCAAATGTGACCGTTTTTGACATGGCAGTTTTTGACACAGTTCTGCAACTTGTACTTCTTAATAATTTATTGATATATCCATTACTTTAAAATTTAAAGATAGCCCATGATCTTCTTCATTAGTTCTTCCGTTTGGTAGTCGAGGTAAAGCAACAGAAATTACGTTGTCCTTTCCTCTTGTGTATTGCACCGAAATGTTGTATTCTTGTAACAACAAAGCGTATCGGGTTAACCGTGAATGAAAAAGCCTTATGGTCACAGTATATCGTAATCCTCTTACCATAAACAAAATAGCTGAAATTCTTGAGTTCCCATATTACAGCTAAATCCTCTAATTCAGTGGTGCAGTATGTTCTCTCGCATTTTGTGGTCTGCTTGTAAACCCTATAATTTTAATGGTGTTCACGTCATGCGGATCATTTATTTGAGACAATGTGGCGCCTAAGCCTGTTTCTGAGGCATCTGTTGCAATACAAAAGTCTTGTACAAGTTTCGGATGGTGCAGGAGTTGCGCATTAGTCAAAGCATACCGGATTTAATCAAATGCTTGGCTGCAGTCCTGGGTCCATTTCCAAGTAACGTTGTTTCGCAGTAGTTGTAATTAGCAATCTTAGCTAATTATTTGGTCAGGTAGAAATCGACGGAAGAATGAAGCAAGGCCCAAAAAATACTTTAATTCTTTTTTACTCCGAGGATACCGACATTCTTTGATGGCATTCATCTTCTTGGGGTCGAGCGTAATTCCGTTCGGCCTAATTAAATGTCCGAGGAACTTTATTTGATTCTTGGCGAATTTTGACTTCGTCAGATTCACTGTCACTCCGTATTCTGAGAACGTCATGAATACTTTCTCTAACAAATCGAGATGCTCCTTCCACGTCGTAGTTGCGATCAAAAGGTCGTTTACATACAAAGTAACTTTGTCAAGGATATCTCGTCCTAGAACGATATCTAATGTGGAAATAAATACTCCTCGGCTGAAGTTTACGCCGAATATCATAGCTTCTCACAAGAAAGATAAAATCAGCGTACTTCCGTGATTCAGGTGATATCCTCGTCTGCCAATAGGAACTCCTCATATCTAGGGATGTCAAAAACCGGGCACCATTAAACTTCTGAATAAGTTCTTCTAAATACTCTGGTCTCGTTTGTACTCGAATAATAATTTTGTTAATTTCCCTAGCGTCAAGAAACAGTCTTACATCGCCATTCGATTTTAGGACAGCCAAGAGAGGGCTCGAATATTGAGAATTAGAAGGTTCTATTATTCTCCACTCTAACACCTTAGTGATTTCTGTTTTCATTGCCTCTCTCTTAGACCACAGAATAGGGTATGAAGTGCAACAAAAGGCTTCATGAGGATATGTCTGAATATCAAACTCGAACTCCTTGATTATTCCTGTGCGTTTACTAAATACTAGTGCATAATTAGTTAACAAACATAGTAAGTCTTCCCACTGATCTGACGTCAGATATTCGGATTCGAAGACTTTGTTTCGTATTGCGTCTTCATCTATCTCTTCTTCAGGAGATTCGATAAAATAAATTTCATTTGATGAATCGCACTTAACACTAATATAGCTAACCATTAGCTTTATACAACATCGCTCCGGGACTACTCGGCCTTTCAACACAGGAATTTTCACAACCTCGCTTCCGAAGTACACGTTCCATCTTTCAAATTAATTACTGCTCCAGCTCCGCTCAAAAAACCAAGACCCTAAACACAAGGTACGGCCATTTTCGAAACAATCAGGAAGGTACTTTCTATAGAAGCCCCATGCATTATAATATCGACTCGTGCCTGTTTTGAGATTCTCTCTGCTTTCGCAACAAATGCGCCGGAACAGTGGATCCAGTAAGAGGAAACGTTAATACTCTCCCTCCTCCGCTGATCTGTTCTAACAATCTTGTGTCATTGCGCTAATGGTCGTGCCTGTATCGATCAAGATCTCAATATCAGTACCATTTATTACTATTTGCATGATAGCTTGTAAAATTCGTCCACATTTATTGGAAATATTCGGCACTTCTTCACTCAACTCTTCCTTTTAGTCTAAATCATTATTATATCTCAATACATCTATTGAAAAATGATGCCTGCCCTCCTTTCCATCCCCGGTCGTACTAGGAAGGCTTTTGGAGGCCGTTTATAGTTTAACCTTTCGGTGGATGTCTTCATCGATGGTTCGTCAACTTCAACTACACGAATGTTGTATTCAGAGTTCGGTAATGGTTTGTCATTCGTTGGTATCGGTCCTTGCGGTTGTGATGCTGGTGCGATACCTTGCGGATAATCTACCCACGGTTGTATCCTATCAGGATCTTCTTCCGGATACCTATCATATCTGCGTTTACGATTAAGCCTTCCCGTGTTGACATAAATTATGCCGGCCGCGGTGGTCGTGCGGTTCTAGGCGCTCCAGTCCGGAGCCGCGCTGCTGCTATGGTCGCAGGTTCGAATCCTGCCTCGGGCATGGATGTGTGTGATGTCCTTAGGTTAGTTAGGTTTAATTAGTTCTAAGTTCTAGGGGACTGATGACCACAGCAGTTGAGTCCCATAGTGCTCAGAGCCATTTGAACCATTTTTTGAACATAATTTATGCGATTTCCATTATTCCCATGGGTTTTCTTAATATAATAAGCAGCGCGTTTATATTGATCATTTTCATTGTTAGTTTTATTGTAGTCATAAGACGTCGTTTGCTTTCCTTCTGGTAGTGTAGACTTAGCATTCTTATCCCTGTTGTCGTCATTACGACCACCACCACGATTATTAATACCCCCATCATTACGCTTTGCAATAGACCATTTGTGGGGCGGCGAGTTTGAATTGGAAATTACTCGTTTGCTGTATAAATGTTTGTTTGTTGAATCAGTTTCTGGCTATTAGAATGTTGTTAATGCTGTCTTTCGCCGTTCTCAACACTGGCGCTCTAGTTACTTTTTAGGCCCCCAGAAAGTGATTTAACAAAACGTGAAGCCTGTAATTAGAGTTCCTAGTGCGCACTTCATCCGAGAATCCCATTATAGATGCAGCTTATAGCCCTGAGGAATTAGGAGATTGTCTGGGATTTCTAATCAAAAACGATTTTCCAAAATAGTTGAGTATATTCTCAAAGTCACAAATAAAAACACAAGTATACCTACAACCTAACTAACAGAGCAGTTCAGAGTCTAATGCGCTGATGCAACTATAAATGTCCGAATTAAATGTTAAAAAAGAATGCTCGCCATAATTTGATGAGATTATTTCATCAAACGCCACGCTAAATATTTGGTAGAATGTCTGTCCCGCGACGGCACGTGAAAATACGACAATACGCACACTGAAGCTAGATAATGAAAATCACTTGAAATGATTTCATGGTTACGCGCATCTCGAGTAACTGAATACGGCATCCGAGGCTGTTAGTAGCAGTGATACCGACGCGACGCGACGCGACTGCCGACACAGATGGCGTGTTATTCAGCGTCTGGAGAGAACTGGGGCCTTGCTTCCTCGCGCAGCGTTCTTATATATAAAGCCGCGGTGCAGACGGCTAAGGGAACGCCTGATCAAATCGGCTCTCCCGACTAGCCGCTGGGCTAGTAACGCACCACTTTAAGTTACATAATAAATTATAGCTTCTTTTGCTGATGGCCGATGAAGCTCTTAATTTAACTGTGCATTCAGCACGCAGGTAAGTATTGATAATAAAATTTTGACGTGGCTAAGTTAAGTATTTTGGGCGAGAGAATTAATTTAATTGCCCTGCACGCAGCAGATGAGCTCTGAACTGTCCCTTTTGAGATCCGCTATCGCTATAATTTTATAGGTATTCAAAAGAAACTTTTCACATCTTCATAGTCATAGCGGACCTCCAACCTATTTAAGTCTAAACATCCTAGCCTTATTTACTAGCCTACTTAATCTATCTTGCTTCCTTCAGTTTTGAGACGAAAACCAGAAAATCATGAATTTCCACTAAAATCTTTATTTGTGAAATCCAAAGTACTGTTTTTATTAAATCATTATGAAAGATGAATCTAAATATAAATTTTGAAGTCTCTAGCTCTTTTCTGTTGCGCCCATGATTTTTACAGAAAAACGTCCAAATTCCGGAAATGGCTTAAGTTATCGAACTGATATTCAACACACATTAATTTAGTATTATTTCTGACATTCTAGAAAAGTTTTAGGTCATTTGCTTGATTTTTAAGGTATTGCGCAACATTTATGACATCAGAGCTAGTTACAGCAGACTGGCTGGCACACAATGGAAACTGATGTGAATTTACTACAGCGTGAGTAGGCTGCTTCCCTACACATTGATTATTATTCCAAACTCTGGCATCTTCCATAATCATATCAATAGAATCAACTACAGACAAAAATTGTTCCACATCACAATCAAGGACATTTATCAGTTTTTCGCGAATATGAATTGGCAATCTTCCCTTTAGAATGCGCATTACTTCCCGATGTGTGATGGGCTCGCTCCAGTACCTCGTTTTGTTAAGGTATTTTTCGAAATGCTGTCGCAGCGAGCCTCGTTTACTGTTATAATATTCGGGCTGGTACACTTCCTTGCTCTTGGACCAGTATTTTGACAGGAAAAGTTGCTCAAATTCTGCACAAGTACTACAGTTCTTGCTTGCTTCTGCAGCCCACAATGCTGCTTCACCTGTGATTTTGGATACGATGAACTGAAGCTTATCTTGTTCCTACCAACTATGAGGAAAAATACGCTTGAAGTTATTTATGAAAATTTTTGGATGGATGTTGTCTTTTTATGACCAAAAGATCGGAAATTGCCTGCTTTTAAATATGATAGTTTCAACTTTTAGTGACGATAGATATCCTCTCTGTACAAGCGGATGATGTTGATCCTCGTAACCTTCATAGGATTTGTCAGGTACCCTGGCACCGTTGTTACACTTACTCTCACTACAGTGTTTACTGTTTTTCGATTTGTCTGCTGAATGATTATCGTCAGTCAAAACATTTTGTGATGACTTCCGACCTAACTCAGACATTCTAAAATTAGTGTCCCTTTGCCTCCCTTTCTTTAATTGCCTGAAATTCATCAGTAAACAATTTGACAAGTTCGTCGTGTTCCGACTGTTTCCTTTCCACACGTTCGGACCGTTTCACTTCGAGAGCGTTATTAAATTTCTCCTCAACCTCCTTATTTTTAACCTCAATCCATTCGTTAAGATCTTCCTCCATTTTTGAAGTTTGTTCCTTTAAATACTTATCAGTACCCTTTCAAGTATCTTTTTCGAAATCTGTCGTTTTGCGGACAGATCCTCGATCTGCACACCGGTTTTCAAACAATTACTTTCGCAACTACTGACTCTGTATGATAAATCGATATGCCCTTGTAAAATAATATCACATTTATTATCTACTTCATTTATTTTTCCTTTACGTTCAGAATGTAAATCATTGGTATCCTTAGGTACCTTTGATTCTAACTCTTCGAACTTAGCATTTAATTGTTCTTCCCAGTTAAGTTGCAATTTCTCAAACTTTTCACTTAGGGAACCCAGGAGAGGACACAACAGCTTCGTGGCGCCTTCTCACACCTGGATCAGTGCTTGCATGCAGGCCACAGGAGATGAGTGATAGTCATAACTGGGCTCAAGCTGCAAGTTTCGTGACCTGATTTTGTAATTGCTGAAATAACGTCAGATATACCCCCTACCTGTTAAGTGCTGTATCGTTTTCTCCTCTCCTTCCTGGTGCCTCATATTTTTGTCAAGAAGTTTATCTTTTGGCTACAGGAGAGGCATCTCGTCGTCCTCTACCAGTATCATTGCCAAATCAAACAATTGACATATGGCTAGGATAAAGAAGAAGAAAAGAAGATATACACCTTTTCAGGATGCTGGCCTGACTGTGATTATCGGTTGTGATTGCGTTTCTTTGGTGTTAAAACCTTGACAGACGAATGAGTTATAGTTGGTGTTTCGTAACGTGGAAAAGAGACAATGGTGTATTCAAAAATCGAAACAGAAAATGCAGTTTTACATTTAGCTGTTCTCAACATGGAAATTAATTGATTAATCTCATACTATATTTGCATGGATTTCTGGATTATTTTCCAAAGAGAAAAAGAAGTTACATGCTTAATTTGGCACATATTAAGGTACCAGCGATCACTATATTAGTACCTATACCTCCAATACACTCACAGGATGTAACAGTTATAAGTGCAGACTTTTTTTATATGTTGTACCTTAACATGTACACATGTACGTGAATGTATTGTTTTTCCTCTGCATCAAACCGTCTCCCACAAACACGTCACTAATTTTATGACCTGAAAGACCTGATGTTTTCTGCACTGCCGTAACTGGACCCCTAAGTAGACTACAACCGTCAGGATAGACTGCCCATTTTGTGTCCATGTGTCCACTTTTCAACACCTCATCCTCTGCCCAGGGGAAATCAAGCATGAATGGTTTGTTCTTGCCATATGTACTTGGAGGTACCAAGCTAAAAACATATTACTCGTGATGACGTAAATACTGAAGTAATGTAGTTCAGTACATAGTTCTGCGTCATAAATAGAAATATCTGCACTTAAAACTGTTACACACATCACTGAACCTAAAACTAAAAAATATCATTTTCTGTCTGTCATTTTGAATTCACAACTCTCTCTTAGCCACATGTTACAAAATATCAGTAACGGTTCACTGGTTCGCAAGAAATGAGCATCATAACATTTGAACCACAGCGGTAATAAGACATTCAGCGTTTCATCTTTCGAAGATAAATATACATACAATAAAATAGATGAAGTGGTTAAAATAGCAATGGATCTATTACAACACAATACTAAAATCACTTTTGCTCAGAGAGTTTTCAGCTTAAGTGTGCACTCAGTCCACCTGTTACGATGCTTTTATATTCTATGCTGAAGACATTGACTCTTCTGGGATTACAGGGACGGCTTCACGCGAGACACACTAAGTCCCTGCAGTGGGAGGGCCTTTAAGTCACCTGGTGTAACTACAGGCCTACACAGCCGCTCCGGAGGATATTGCAGTGTTTGTACACGAAACCTTCAGTAAACTAAATTTCAATATTATCTTGCAAAGCGAACTGAGAACGTTTCTGTAAGCCTGAGAAACAGAGGGGAGGTAGTAATAGCGTATAGTTTTAACGATCCTTCTTGAGGCATCAATTACCTGTCGTCGCATATATGAATACCTATGCAATTAATAAAAATGATTGTTTGTCTACATCTACATCTACATCTACATCTACATTTATACTCCGCAAGCCACCCAA
The DNA here is from genome assembly GCF_023898315.1 of Schistocerca nitens. Classification (NCBI taxonomy): domain Eukaryota; kingdom Metazoa; phylum Arthropoda; class Insecta; order Orthoptera; family Acrididae; genus Schistocerca; species Schistocerca nitens. Next base: position 299,000,254 of record NC_064620.1, read on the forward strand.
CGGTGTGTGGCGGAGGGCACTTTACGTGCCACTGTCATTACCTCCCTTTCCTGTTCCAGTCGCGTATGGTTCGCGGGAAGAACGACTGTCTGAAAGCCTCCGTGCGCGCTCTAATCTCTCTAATTTTACATTCGTGATCTCCTCGGGAGGTATAAGTAGGGGAAAGCAATATATTCGATACCTCATCCAGAAACGCACCCTCTCGAAACCTGGCGAGCAAGCTACACCGCGATGCAGAGCGCCTCTCTTGCAGAGTCTGCCACTTGAGTTTATTAAACATCTCCGTAACGCTATCACGGTTACCAACTAACCCTGTGACGAAACGCGCCGCTCTTCTTTGGATCTTCTCTATCTCCTCCGTCAACCTGATCTGGTACGGATCCCACACTGATGAGCAATACTCAAGTATAGGTCGAACGAGTGTTTTGTAAGTCACCTCCTTTGTTGATGGACTACATTTTCTAAGGACTCTCCCAATGAATCTCAACCTGGTACCCGCCTTACCAACAATTAATTTTATATGATCATTCCACTTCAAATCGTACCGCACGCATACTCCCAGATATTTTACAGAAGTAACTGCTACCAGTCTTTGTTCCGCTATCATATAATCATACAATAAAGGATCCTTCTTTCTATGTATTCGCAATACATTACATTTGTCTGTGTTAAGGGGCAGTTGCCACTCCCTGCACCAAGTGCCTATCCGCTGCAGATCTTCCTGCATTTCGCTACAATTTTCTAATGCTGCAACTTCTCTGTTTACTACAGCATCATCCGCGAAAAGCCGCATGGAACTTCCGACACCATCTACTAGGTCATTTATATATATATATTGTGGAAAGCAATGGTCCCATAACACTCCCCTGTGGCACGCCAGAGGTTACTTTAACGTCTGTAGACGTCTCTCCATTGATAACAACATGCTGTGTTCTGTTTGCTAAAAACTCTTCAATCCAGCCACATGGCTGGTCTGATATTCCGTAGGCTCTTACTTTGTTTATCAGGCGACAGTGCGGAACTGTATCGAACGCCCTCCGGAAGTCAAGAAAAATAGCATCTACCTGGGAGCCTGTATCTAATATTTTCTGGGTCTCATGAACAAATAAAGCGAGTTGGGTCTCACACGATCGCTGTTTCCGGAATCCATGTTGATTCCTACATAGTAGATTCTGGGTTTCCAAAAACGACATGATACTCGAGCAAAAAACATGTTCTAAAATTCTACAACAGATCGACGTCAGAGATATAGGTCTATAGTTTTGCGCATCTGCTCGACGACCCTTCTTGAAGACTGGGACTACCTGTGCTCTTTTCCAATTAATTGGAACCTTCCGTTCCTCTAGAGACTTGCGGTACATGGCTGTTAGAAGGGGGGCAAGTTCTTTCGCTTACTCTGTATAGAATCGAATTGGTATCCCGTCAGGTCCAGTGGACTTTCCTCTGTTGAGTGATTCCAGTTGCTTTTCTATTCCTTGGACACTTATTTCGATGTCAGCCATTTTTTCGTTTGTGCGAGGACTTAGAGAAGGAACTGCAGTGCGGTCTTCCACTGTGAAACAGCTTTGGAAAAAGGTGTTTAGTATTTCAGCTTTACGCGTGTCATCCTCTGTTTCAGGGCCATCATCATCCCGGAGTGTCTGGATATGCTGTTTCGAGCCACTTACTTATTTAACGTAAGACCGGAACTTCCTAGGATTTTCTGTCAAGTCGGTACATAGAATTTTACTTTCAAATTCACTGAACGCTTCACGCATAGCCCTCCTTACGCTAACTTTGACATCGTTTAGCTTCTGGTTGTCTGAGAGGTTTTGGGTGCGTTTAAACTTGGAGTGAAGCTCTCTTTGCTTTCGCAGTAGTTTCCTAACTTCGTTGTTGTACCACGGTGGGTTTTTCCCGTCCCTCACAGTTTTACTCGGCACGTACCTGTCTAAAACGCATTTTACGATTGCCTTGAACTTTTTCCATAAACACTCAACATTGTCAGTGTCGGAACAGAAATTTTCGTTTTGATCTGTTAGGTAGTCTGAAATCTGCCTTCTATTACTCTTGCTAAACAGATAAACCTTCCTCCCTTTTTTTATATTCCTATTAACTTCCATATTCAGGGATGCTGAAACGGCCTTATGATCACTGATTCCCTGTTCTGCACGTACAGAGTCGAAAAGTTCGGGTCTGTTTGTTATCAATAGGTCCAAGATGTTATCTCCACGAGTCGGTTCTCTGTTTAATTGCTCGAGGCAATTTTCGGATAGTGCACTCAGTATAATGTCACTCGATGCTCTGTCCCTACCACCCGTCCTAAACATCTGAGTGTCCCAGTCTGTATCTGGTAAATTGAAATCTCCACCTAAAACTATTACATGCTGAGAAAATTTATGTAAAATGTATTCCAAATTTTCTCTCAGTTGTTCTACCACTAATGCTGCTGAGTCGGGAGGTCGGTAAAAGGAGCCAATTATTAACCTAGCTCGGTTGTTGAGTGTAACCTCCACCCATAATAATTCACAGGAACTATCCACTTCTACTTCACTACAGGATAAACTACTACTAACAGCGACGAACACTCCACCTCCGGTTTCATGCAATCTATCCTTTCTAAACACCGTCTGTACCTTTGTAAAAATTTCGGCAGAATTTATCTCTGGCTTCAGCCAGCTTTCTGTACCTATAACGATTTCAGCTTCAGTGCTTTCTATCAGCGCTTGAAGTTCCAGTACTTTACCAACGCAGCTTCGACAGTTGACAATTACAATACCGATTGCTGCTTGGTCCCCGCATGTCCTGACTTTGCCCCGCACCCGTTGAGGCTGTTGCCCTTTCTGTACTTGCCCAAGGCCATCTAACCTAAAAAACCACGCAGCCCATGCCACACAACCCCTGCTACCCGTGTAGCCGCTTGTTGCTTGTAGTGGACTCCTGACCTATCCAGCGGAACTCGAAACCCCACCACCCTATGGCGCAAATCGAGGAATCTGCACCCACACGGTCGCAGAACCGTCTCAGCCTCTGATTCAGACCCTCCACTCGGCTCTGTACCAAAGGTCCGCAGTCAGTCCTGTCGACGATGTTGCAGATGGTGAGCTCTGCTTTCATCCCGCTAGCGAGACTGGCAGTCTTCACCAAATCAGATAGCCACCGGAAGCCAGAGAGGATTTCCTCCGATCCATAGCGACACACATCATTGGTGCCGACATGAGCGACCACCTGCAGATGGGTGCACCCTGTACCCTTCATGGCATCCGGAAGGACCCTTTCCACATCTGGAATGACTCCCCCGGTATGCACACGGAGTGCACATTGGTTTTCTTCCCCTCTCTTGCTGCCATATCCCTAAAGGGCCCATTACGCGACTGACGTTGTAGCTCCCAACTACCAGTAAGCCCACCCTCTGCGACCGCCCGGATCTTGCAGACTGAGGGGCAACCTCTGGAACAGGACAAGCAGCTATGTCAGGCCGAAGATCAGTATCATCCTGAGACAGAGCCTGAAACCGATTCGTCAGACAACCTGGAGAGGCCTTTCGTTCAGCCCTCCGGAATGTCTTTCGCCCCCTGCCACACCTTGAGACGACCTCCCACTCTACCACAGGTGAGGGATCAGCCTCAATACGGGCAGTATCCCGGGCAACCACAGTCGTAGTCCGATCGGGGGATGCGTGGGACGAGCTGGCCGTCCCCGACAAACCCCCATCCGGACCCCCACAGTGATGCCCATTGGCAACAGCCTCAAGCTGTGTGACCGAAGCCAACACTGCCTGAAGCTGGGAGCGAAGGGATGCCAACTCAGCCTGCATCCAAACACAGCAGTTGCAGTCCCTATCCATGCTAAAAACTGTTGTGCAAAGAACGTCTGAACTAATTTACAGAGAGCGCAAACAAATCGACACAAAATTTAAACGGTTATTAAAATACAAGATTGCCTAGTAAATGCAGTAATGCTGCTACTTGCGCACTGCTGACACACTGCTCGGCGGCGGAAGGAGACTACGCGATTTTACACTATTCAGGTACTAAAACGCGATGCTACAACTCTCAAATACTATAATACGCCCGAAATTTATGAATTAAACAATGCAAGTACCAAAAACACGCAAAGAAATTAAGATTTAACTATGTAACAAATGAGTGAGCTAGGAGTATACGACTTGCTGCTGCAGCTGCTTATCCAACGGCGGCAGGGAGCACACTGACTGTGACCAACCGACACTGGCCGTTCAAAACAAAAACAGAAGACAAACGACTACGCGAATTTACACTATTCAGGTACTAAAACGCGATGCTACAACTCTCAAATACTATAATACGCCAGAAATTTATGAATTAAACAATGCAAGTACCAAAAACACGCAAAGAAATTAAGAATCAAACTATGTAACAAATGAGTGAGCTAGGAGTATACGACTTGCTGCTGCAGCTGCTTATCCAACGGCGGCAGGGAGCACACTTATAGTGTTGATCCATGAAAGGAGAACTTGCATATGTGTAACTGTTATTGTATCTGTTGTGGACTGTTAAGGCAGCCAGTCCACAGTGAAGTAGCCGAAAGGGCACGCGTCAACTCACGCCGTCTGGCGTTAAGTCTGGAACAGGATTCGTAATGAATGTGATAAAGAAAAGAACGTAGCTACTAGAACACTTAAATTTTATATTGTCCTTTGGTATACAGCATTCTGGATGATACAAGTGAGACTCTATCTTGAGGTACATTCAACGTTACAAATGGTTAATGGCTCCTTGCTAGGTCGTAGCCATGGACTTAGCTGAAGGCTATTCTAACTGTCTCTCGGCAAATGAGAGAAAGGCTTCGATCAGTGTAGTCGCTAGCAATGTCGTCGTACAACTGGGGCGAGTGCTAGTACGTCTCTCGAGACCTGCCGTGTGGTGGCGCTCGGTCTGCGATCACTGACAGTGGCGACACGCGGGTCCGACATGTACTAATGGACCGCGGCCGATTTAAGCTACCACCTAGCACCTGGCGGTGACACCACAGTATCTGAAATTTCATCTGTAAACGGCCGGATTTGCTCGTTTATCCGAGAGAGGTGGGGAGTCGTTTACTAATGGTCCAGAGATGGCGGCAGAGAGGTGCCATCTAGCAGTTGTGCCAACAACCCGTGAACGATGTTCTGACTCAAGGTGCAAATAAAATAAATGGTGAAACGATCTAATCCATTGCCGGCCGCTGGTGGCCGAGCGGTTCTGGCGCTACAGTCTGGAACCGCGCGACCGCTACGGTCGCAGGTTCGAATCCTGCCTCGGGCATGGATGTGTGTGTTGTCCTTAGGTTAGTTAGGTTTAAGTAGTTTTAAGTTGTAGGGGACTTATGACCTCAGCAGTTGAGTCCCATAGTGCTCAGAGCCATTTGAACCATCTAATCCATTAGTCATCTATCTTGACAGTCACGACTATAATTGTCGATCTTCATATTCTCATGGCGTATTACAGGTAAGTGATGTATAAAATTATGGGAATTCAGCCATAATCACACTTCGCTGCAAATACGTTTCGGCTGCGATCGGTCCAGCCGACTTTGCAGAAAGTCGGTCAGTCGGACGCAAAGGTTCCTTTTTGTTTCTTCAGTTATTGTAGTTTCATACCGCAATGCGGTAGAGGGCTGGCAGCAGGTAAGTAGCCGCTCTACGGCCAACAAATGGTTCAAATGGCTCCGAGCACTATGGGACTTAACATCTGAGATCATCAGTCCCCTAGAACTTAGAACTACTTAAACCTAACTAACCTAAGGACATCACACACATCCATGCCAGAGGCAGCATTTGAACCTGCAGCAGCGCGGTTCGGGACTGAAGAGCCTAGAACCGCTCGGCCACAGTGGCCGGCTCTACGGCTAACAGTTTGTAAAACACAAGATTGGGAGGACTTGTCTGATGACTTTATGGAAGAAGAAACGAGAAACGGGAGTCGACAGAAAAGAGATAGGGGATCCAATATTAGAATCAGAATTTAAAAGAGATTTGAAGGACTTAGGATCAAATTAGGCGGAAGATAACAGTCCATCGAGTTACTAAAATCATTGACAGAAATGACAATAAAACGGCTAGTCACGTTGATGTGTATATTGTGTGAGGCTGGCGGTATACCATCTGACTTTCGGAAAAATGTCATTCATACCATTCCGAAGACTGAAAGAGTTATTGGACAACCAGCTTAACAGTTCGTGCTGACAAGAACAATTTACAGATGAATGGAATACAAAAATGAGGATCTGTTAGATGACGATCAGTTTAGCTTTAGCAAAGGTAAGGACACTAGGAAGGCAGTTCTCACGTTGCGGTTGATAATGGATTCATGGCTGAAGAAAATTCAAGAGACTTTCATAGGATTTGTTGACCTGGAAAAAAGTTCGACAATGCCAAATGGTGCAAGATGTTCGAAACTCAGAAACAGTAGGTGTGAGCTGTAGGAAAAGAGGGGTAATATACAAAATGTCAAGAACCGAGACGGACCAATAAGAGTGGAAGGGCAAGAACTAAGTGCTCGGATTAAAAAGGGCGTAAGACATAGTTTCAGTGTTTCGCCACTACTATTCAATCTGTACATCAAAGAAGCAATGACGGAAGTAAAAAAAAATCTCAAGAAAAGACGCAAAGGTAAAAAGATATAAATGGAAAGATTCACAGATAACGTTGCTATCCTCAGTGAAAGTGAAGGGGAATTACAATATATGTTGAATGGATTCAAATGTCTAATGAGTACAGAATATGGATTAAGAGGAAATCAAAGAAAGACGAAAGTAATGAGAAGTGGCAAAAATGACAACAGCAGTAACTTAATATCAGAATTGGGATCACAAAGTAGACGACTTCAACGAATTCTGTTAGCTAGGCAGACCTAGGCTACAAAGTGACCCATTACGTAAAGAGTAAGTAGAGCATAAAAAGCAGACTAGCACTGGCAAAACGATCATTCCTGACCAAGCGAAGTCTACTAACAGCCAACATAGGCCTTAATTTGAGAAGAAATTTCTGAAAATGTACGTTTGGAGCACAGCATCGTATGGTAGTGAATCAAGGACTGTGGGAAAACCGGAGCAGAAGAAAATCTAAACATTAGAGATGTAGTGCTGAACAGCCATGGTGACTTGATGGAGGCGCTCAGTTGGGTTGATGTTTTGAACAACAGTACAAATGAATCGAGTGATGTTTTTAGTAAGGGATGGGGGAAGATGGATTTCAGATGAAGTTGTGTGTCGGTGGGGCGAATTGGAAAGATCAGTTCAGGTTCGGTTTGAGAGGTTTTAGGTTTACATTTGTAGGTTTGTAGGATTAGCTAGGATACGATTGCTTGCAGGTGTTACAGAGGGTTGGTGGCTTAATGTCACAGGAGTTTTCGTACAGGTGGGTTTGTGAAATCAGGATTTATATGGTCATCGCAAAATGAGAAATTTTTGTAAACAATAGACTTGGGCTTCTACTTTGTGTTTACAATTTTTTATGTAGGCTTCGTTCTGTAAGAGGTGATCTATAGCGAATGGATCTTTAGAGAAAATATGGGAGAGGAATTTGGGCTCAGAATGGTGGCGAATACAGGAGACTTTTCGAACTTGGGATTTGGGATTTGAATTTAGATCCGATTCATGTTTAATTCCATTGATCAGAGTCTGAGACGTTGGGAGGGCAGTGTTGCCAACTTAAGGGTTTTCACCCCAAATTTAGGGGGAAGGTAGATGGAAAGGGTTTTTTGTATGGGCTTCATTTTTACGTAGGGAGTTTTGGGGGGATTCTGAGAGAAAGACAGAAAGCGCTCGCGAACTACAGCGGTTGATATAACTGCGTAAGCTTCCGCCGCCAGATTCAGTCGACACAAAAGTTTTCTGGGTTTGGTACCGCGTCATAATGTAAAAACTAGTTTTTACATTATGACGCGGTACCAAACCCAGAAAACTTTTATGTCGACTGACAGCGGTTGAGATCATGGAGACTAGGGCAAAGGAGTACGCCCAGCGTGCTTCAGCAGTGGACACGAAATCCGTACCTCTTGTGGCGGCGCTGCTGTCGGCAACATCTAAGACGTACATATATGTAGACGGGGCTATGATGGGAATGGTTTACTCTAGTCCCCAAGGCAACGGGAAGAGGTTTGTACAGCGCGAGCGCTTAACGGTATTGTACTGCTATTGGTGGATGTTGCGCATCTTCGCGCCGCTGGCGGTAGAACACAGAACTATCGAAAGAATGGATTTCCAGTACGCTGGTATTACGTATTCTGCTATCTTGTGCACACTCTTTCACTCTGTTCTCCATGGATGAGATTCTAATGTCGCCAGGTACTTGATGGCCTGTGTAGCAGCGTATTCTACTCTTTAAAATTACACACTAAGCTATAATCGTCTTTCTGAAGTACCACGAAATGAACAAGAACATCAATGAATAACGATTGGTGATTATTTTCATTCTAGAATGACAAAAGAAAACACGAAGCGGCATCAACAAAAATATGCGAAATGTTGGGAGACTGATCCAGAACTCAAAGGTTTGTAGCCAAGCTTTTTTTAATTCGTATAAAATTTGTGCTTAATATATCGCATCCTAGTGAAATTTTATATTCTCCTTATCATGCTCTGTTCGAGAAAAAAAATAACCGAATGTGATTCACGGAAAACCTAAATTGGAAAGTAAAATGAGGTTAGGGAGATAACCTAATTTCCGCAGTCAGATTCTTTCCATCGGTCATTGTTTTGCAGCATTACATAATGGATAATCATGTAAATGTTGATTCTTTCGATAAATATTTATTATGCAAGAATTTCTTCTACACCAGGAGACAAGCCAAGATTTTCACAACATTTGCTTAAAAAAGGTAAAATAGGTTAAGTATGTCAGTTGTCTGTGTGTTTCAATTCAGTTCGTGGAATGCCTTTGAACAGGAACTTGATTTGGCAGTGATTGACTATTACTTCCAGATACATTAATTTTGTTCAATTTACATGTACTTGCTTTCTTGTTTTTCTACGTGAGTTCGTTAATCTGTCTAGCGTACGAATCAATTGTGGGGATATTTCTATCGGCACGGCATTTTGAATATTTTAATGCTTGCACTCGTGACGTTTGATATGGAGGTGCTGTGAAAGTTCTTTTTAACTAATATTTTTACATACATTCCGTTTCCCAGGCGGCTGATGTGGTCTTTGCAACTCATTAAAAAATTGTCTATAACTTTTCAGTCTGGTTTAATTTGCACTGATAAATACCGTTATATATTATTGAGTAACGTATTATTTGTACTACAAGTTGGATAGGACCTGATCCAACTGATTCATGCTCCGCGACTTGCAAGTGATGTCGAATTACGTTGGAAGACTGAAAAACATAAGGAGGCTGTAGCATTCGACAGATCTGTAAAGTCATGCAAAACTTTGATTTCAACGTTCAAACCAGTTTTGTCAGAGACAACCAAGATCGCTGGATTGAAAATTGCTGCATTCATCGCAGAGAACAGTTCATTACAGACTGTGGACAACATGATCGATATACTACCACAGCTAGACCCTTCGCCGCCTGCGATTTCGTACTAAATGTTCGATGTTAATTAAAAATGTGCTCGGTCCGTGAATGCTTCAGGATTTGATAGAAGCAATTGGTGATGGTCCGTATTCGATCACAATCGATAAAAGCACTGGTCTTCCGACGCAAAAAGTTTTGTGTATGATGCTGGAATCTTTCTGTGCAAAGAAAAAGGCACTGATCACAACTTTTTACAGACTGATAGCAATTCTTGATGCTGATGCAAAAAGTATGCACGGTGCCATTAAAGCTCAATTAGAAGAAGATGGTTTGAGAGTTGAAAATGTGTCCTGAAAGTCCCTTCGGGTTCCCTGCTGGATCCTAAAGTCAACTCGATTCGACATTTCGGCGATCCAACTAGTCGCCACCTTCAGGAGAATTCAGGAGGATTACCACGTCAACTGGAATTCTTAGTACTGGAAAAGCATAACTGGTTTTTCTACAGCCCTAAACGATCAGAAAAGTATAAGATACTGTACGAAACTATGAATGGTACTGGAAAACCAAAAAAAAAAAAACTCAAGGCCTTAGTGGAACACGTCGCCTTGCACGGTCCGAGGCAATTAACACAATATTAGATCAGTGGGATGAACTACAACTGCTATTTTCAATTGCTAAATCGGAAGGTAAATGTTTTATGGTTGAACAGTTTTACGATATTATGACAAGATTACCGTTCAAAGCTTTCCTGGTCTTCTTAAAATTTGAGCTGAAAACTATAACGCAACTGAATTTACTTTTCCAAAGTGACCACATGGAACCTACAAAGTTGCTCGAAGATCTATTTTTGATGTTCAAAAGTTTACTGCAAAAACTTGTTTTACCATCGAGCATACAGAAAGTGAGTGACAGCGAATTAGCGAATTTTGATTTCGAGTTCCATCTAATGCAAACATCGGCAGTGTATTTTGTCTATGAGTTTCGTTCCATTGCACAAAATATCGAAGTAAAAGACTTACCAGTTGTCAAAGAATGGTGCAAGAAATTTCTCTGTTCTGTGGGGAGAGAAATTCAAAAAGGATTGCCGGATAATTTCTCTATTCTGAAGACGATGGCCAATCTTCACCCTCAAGTTGCATTGTCTCAAATAAAACCGAGTGTGTCTGGTATTTTCACTAAAATTTACAGAACTCACTTATACGGCGACAAGAATGAAACAGAATCGGAATGGTATCAGTTGCAAAATAAGTTGGTCGAATGTAACCAACTCCGTTGAATTTTATACCGAAGTATTTCAAGATTGTGACTCCGCTGGAGAAAAGCGTTTTGGAAATATAGCCAAATTTTCAATGGAACTACTCACGCTACCAATATCAACTGCAAGTGTCAAACGTGCTTTTTCGACGTACAGTGTAATTAAAAGTCAAAGCATCATGATGGTAAGATTTACATTGCAAAGGGACAGCGGTCCGTGTGTCAAATTCGTTCCATCCACTCGTATGCCCGAATTATTCAACGCCAGTTTGTATGGTCACAAACGCGCAGGCAATAGTAAAACACAACACGATACTCAAGCCTTTGACGAAATATGCTGTGTTTTGTAAGTCGAAATCGGAGCACATTTTTATCATTCCGAAATATTTTTGTTTCATGTTAAATTAGAAGTATTCGTACTGTGCGTTTCTTCCCATTATCATTATTGTCTAACTTTCAGATTTACTAACCTCAAATTTAGTTAACAAACAACATTACTACGTTTTTCAACTAATGAATGAAACATCCTTACATAAAAATGTCTATTTTTATATCAATTAACATCATGACAACGCTTAAGAATTAGTTGAAAAAATTCGCCAGTGTCTGTTTATCATATGGGTATTTAGATAATAAGTTGCATTGTATAAAATTCAACTATGTAAATAAAATCATCATTTCTTCCTACCCGTATGTTTTTTATTAATAGTTCAATGTTTCTATCAAACACAGATGTCTATTCGGAATTTTAGGGTGTTCGAAGAAAAATTTACGGGGATTTAGAATTGATCCTAGGGAGAACATTTTTTTAGGATTTGGCAACCCTATGGGAGGGCTCGGTTTGTCTTGGACGTGGTGGGCTAAGGAATTACACGGGTGCATGAGGACCGAAAGCTTGTTTGTCCAGCAAGTGGGGGTGGTAATAAAGGTTAGAGGATATGATGATAATATAGTCTTTGTGAGACATGAGCCGTGATATGCTGAGGTTTGGAGAGTACTTTCATATTTCGAGGAACCAGGTGATAGAGTAGAATCTGATGGAGAAGTGGTAGCTGACGTGGAAACAACGGTTGCAAATGGACCTGGTGTGGGTTTGATTACGGCTACATAAGTTGTGGCTCGTGGTCCTGTTTCCATGCTCAATCGTGTGAGAGTAGCGACGGCAGAAGAGCAGCAGTAAGCAGTGGTGATTCTACTTACTGATGCAGTTCTGACGATGATGGTGATGGTGGCGATTGGCGATGGTCGTGGTGGCGACGGTAGTGATTCTGGTGGCAGTGATATTCATGTCACAAGGTACACTGGACGGATATTGTCTTAAAGTGAGAAGAATAAGAAGTGAAGCGAGAACTTTTTATTCAAGATCTCCATCGGGGAAAACGTCGTAGCCAAAAGAGTGTTAAAGTAGGAAGACTGATGGACTCACTCGAGAAGCAGAAAGGACATGAAAGGGAGGTGGTGAAATCGGATAGGGGGTAAGGGAATAAGTGGAGGTAGGACTGGAGTGCTTATAGATAATTGTGGACATAAGAGGGCGGCGACAATGAATTTGGAAAATGAAAGCCCCACAGCGTCATCACGGCAAACAGGCCACGAAACGATGGCGAAGACTATGTTGTCACGACAGAAGCTAGGAACTGCAGATACTTGTGGCTATTTAGTCGCCGATCAATAAGATATTGATCATTGACGCCGTTCTTGACAAATCCGCATCACACGTATACAGGCCAAGGTCGTTGCTGAACCACTGGTCTCAGCAAACACGGATTTAAGATCGTCCAGTAGTGCATATTACAAAGACTTATTTACCCATGGTTTGGTGGTTTGTAATGTGTCCTTTATCCGCATACAAAATCTTTCGTAGAAAAGCTGAATAATTTTGCAGGTTTCGTAGCCGTTGTTTGAAGAACTGCTTGAAAATCATGGCCAGTAATATGTTAATAGAGCGAAATGTGAATAGGATGGAAGGTGGTTCAATAAAAACACGGGAGAACTGCCGGATGCCAGTAACGTCCTACCACGATATTTCGGCGCAGAGTCTTCTGGCCATCTTCAGGTGAGTACCACTGTAGTAGTAGTACTGGCGAGTACACCTTATACAAAGGCGGGCTGGCAGCAGCACAATACGCCGCTCTTCAGCCTTGAGGTCGACAACAAGTAATACATAAAGGTGGCACAGAGTAGACAGTAAAAACGGTGGGCAAAAAATGTAGACACTAAAAATCGAAAAAAACATGGAGCCGTGCACGCTGGACGAGAAACATCACTAACACTAGGTGACACGGTGCACAAAACATGGATGATGGCGACGGCACGTGAACGGTGGTGGCGTGACGGCGAACAACACTACACACAAACGAAGGCACACACACGAAACACTGACGGCGATGATCTCCGGCGCGCGAATGTTCACTGAGCGTGTACGAGTCCGGGGACCTGCCAAGAGAGGAGGAGGAGGAAAGGGAGTGGGAGAGCGAGAGGGGAGAGCAGAGATGCCATGGGCAGGGGAGAGAAGGGGAGGGAGGAAGGGGGAGGGGAAGCCCGGGGGAAGAGGGGTCGAGGGAGGGGATGGGGGAAAAGGAAAGAGAAGGAAGGGAAGAGAAGGGAGGGAGGGTGCCTAAAGGAAAGGACACCGGAAGTGGGGGGTGGGGCAGGGTCAAAGTTGATAGGAGGGGTAGATGGAGGGGAGGAGGACATCATCAGGGAGGGGGAGCTGGCGGAAGCCACCTTGGGAGAGGGTAAGGAGGGTGGAGAGATGGAGACTGGGTGGGACCTGGGAATACAGGCGCGGCAGCGGGCGGGGGTGGGAGAGGATCGGGGAGACTAGTGGGTGGGGAGGATCGAGTTTGCGGGAGGTGTACAGGATCTGTATCCTTTCAAGGAAAAGGAGGAGGTGGGGGAAGGGGATGAGATCGTACAGGATCCGCGTGGGGGAGGGGAGACGGATGCGATATTCGAGGCGGAGAGCATGGCGTTCAAGGATTTGGAGGGGAGGCGGAGATCCAAGCCGGATGGGCATAAGAAAGGATAGGGCGGATGGGAGATTTATAGGTGTGGAGGATGGTGGAGGGGTCCAGACCCCACGTACGGCCGGAGAGGAGTTTGAGGAGACTGAGTCGGGAGCGAGCCTTGGCTTGGATTGTCCGGAGGTGGGGAGTCCAGGAGAGGCGACGGTCGAGGGTGACGCCAAGGTACTTAAGGGTGGGAGTGAGGGCGATGGGACGGCCATAGATGGTGAGATAGAAATCAAGGAGGCGGAAGGAAGGGGTGGTTTTGCCTACAATGATCGCCTGGCGAGTACGCGTTGAGCTCTGCTATTTAAAGCCATACTGAGGTGACATTGCGCATGCACATGCGCCGCTCAGTGTTCAGTGTTCATAACAACTCCGTGCGCTGCGCCTCGCGCCCTCCACAGTGAAAGCTTGGCGTGTCGATATCAGGTCGATTTTCATCTTTATGCAAGTAACTGCGTCGACTACGAAGTTTCTCTATAGCAGGATCGCTATCTCGATTGACGAGAGTCTCGTTGTCAGACAATCTTATTTCCACAGATTCATTGATAATCGAGCTCCAAAAGTTTGATGTATGGGACAATATTTTTGTGTCGTTGTAATTCATGGAATTGTCTGTGGAAATACAATGTTCGGCGATTGCGGACTTGATGGGTTGGAGAAGGCGAGTATGCCGTTGGTGTTCCACAATGCGTTCCTGCACAGTTCGTGTTGTTTGCCCTATATATGATTTGCTGCATTCACACGGAATCTTGTAAACACCTGATTTACGCAGGCCCAGGTCGTCTTTAACGGATCCCACCAGTGATGAAATTTTGGAAGGAGGGCGAAAGATGACTCTCACTTGATACTTTCTCAATATTCTGCCTATCTGTGAAGAAATATTTCCAATAAATGGTAGATAAGCAGTCGACCTGAAGGCCGCTTCCTCTTCCTTGTTCCGTCGTTTGTAGGTCTGCATCACTCTGTTCACTTGCCTGGTTGAAAAGCCATTCTTCAGAAATACTTTTTGCAGGTGTTCCAATTCCACTTGAAGACTGTCGGCGTCAGAGATGGTATGGGCACGGTGGATCAAGGTTTTGAGAACGCCCATTGTTTGTGCTGGATGGTGGCAACTAGTAGCTTGTAGATGCAGGTCTGTATGAGTGGGCTTTCTGTACACCGAGTGACCAAGTGTGCCATGTTCCACATACATTTGGAATTGGCAGGAAACACGTTCATAATTGACAACTAATAAATTTACAGATAGATGCCCTCTCTCCAAATGTCTTATCAATTTACTCACTGTCGTTTCGAAACAACATTTGACGCCAAATATCGCACTGTGAACTTACGTTACTTTCCACTCATGGAGAACAATATCCCGACAACTAGATTTCTCCCTTTTAATCACTGTTGACAGCAACACATAAACTTAATTTCCTCTCGGTCATCCTGGTTCATGGTTCATTGCTCAAGATCCACGTTACAGCTTGCCTGTATAACGGTTTCCAGGGCAACAAAAATATTTCGCAATATCAATGACCGAATTTTAAAAATTTAAAATTCTGTCTTAACTAAATTTTAAGAGATACAATATTATGTCATCTTACTCACCACCACCATCATCTCCTTCCAAGATTTAGGTTTTGTAGTCACTTGTTTCGTTCTCTATCATCCATCTCTTACGAAGTTCAAATGGCTCTGAGCACTATGGGACTTAACAGCTATGGCCATCAGTGCCCTAGAACTTAGAACTACTTAAACCTAACTAACCTAAAGACATCACACAACACCCAGTCATCACGAGGCAGAGAACATTCCTGACCCCGCCGGGAATCGAACCCGGGAACCCGGGCGCGTGAAGCGAGAACGCTACCGCACGACCACGAGCTGCGGACTCTCTTACGAAGTCTACCTAGTTATTTCTTTTAGTCTGTCATTCTATCAAAATGATCCTTCCACTTCATTCCGTTCTCGTCTACCTTGCCATTTACTGGAAAGATCTTTAAAACTGATCTTATAATTTCATTCCTTACTTTATCCATTTTATCAGAGCCCCTTCATATCTCATAGTCATCTCTACTGCCCGTATACTTGATTCTTCTTTTTTTTTTGTTACTGCCTGTCATTCGGATTCATTTACAAGATATAAGAGTAGGTACGGTCATAGCTTTATAGAATTTTATTTGTGTTTCCTTTCTTGCCTTTCTTCCCAAAGATCTTCCAATTGTTCCGCAGGTAGCTTGATATTTATTAACCTTCGTCTCAACACCTTTGTCATCGTTGAAATAAATATCACACCCTAGATAGCTGAAGTGTGATATTTTTTCTTAAATTTTCACTCTTATTATTACAGTAAGCCAGACTGGATTCTTTCCTTTTAAAGCCACTATCTTTTTGGTTCAATCCGTATGCTGCTCTTTGTAAATTAAATCTTCTCCCTCCTGTTGTTACAACCCACCAAGCTCAGGTGTTGTACTAAGTCAGAATGACCGAGAGGTATGGTTGGGGAGAGAGAGGTATGACTCACGCCGAAGCGTGCAAAGAAACACAGGCAAATGTGTCATTGACTTTATTACATCGAAAGCACACAGCTGTCCCTGAAGCGTCGTAGCGTGCGTGCGTGAATTAGCGCCAACGCTAATGCCGGAATCTGCAGCGCCGGCGGCCGGTCGTCCAGCCTTGCAGACATAGCACTCCAGATCACGCCACTGCTAAGTAGCCGCCAGGTGCATTAGCTCCGCTCGTGGCTCGGAACGCGGCTGACTGCTTGGTCAAGCGCGGCTCGTGGACCCCATGTGGGGTACCGAAGGGAAGCAGCCGACCATCGCCTTACCAGCTCCGACCGTCTGCCGAGGGCAGCTTGGTCAGTGACCGCAGACAGCTTTGCACCCAGGAGGCCGCGAGTTCGCGCCCCGATGCCAGCAATCTTCTCCCTTCTCGCACCGGTGCAGCTCCGAGGTGAGAGCGCTCCGCCACAGCTATAACACGTCCATGCAGAGGAGGCTGGAGGTAGTTTCAGCCGGCCGGTTGCACTCCAATATCCATCACCGAAAGGTCGTCGTGGTTGGTCTGCAACTTACACAATCCTCATTCGTTTCGGTTCTAGATGTGGACAGAATGGCGACGCGACTGCCTGATTTGAGCCTCCAGGTTCGCTTATTTACACATCTTTTCCCTACGCCTCTGACATAGTTCCTCTGGAGGCGACGAGTGCTCTTTAATAACAACATCAGCTTTCCTCGTGCCCTGTTTTGCCCTGATTACTCCACACTTGTATACAGTGCCCGCAGGACTGTCGCTTCTCGCCTGCAAGCAGATCGTAAACCTACCCCACAAAATCGCTTGCTAAATATCAACATCGCCCTTGCCTGCCATCCGATGTGTATACCTCCTCCCTTCCGAGAAGATTCATTCCGAATCTTTAATATCGTGCAACCCACTCAACTCCCTCAACTCTAATAATTTACATATTCAGGACAATCTCCCGAATTCACCATACAGGACTTCCACTCACACTGTACTGCTACCATGTATCCCTTATAATGCCGTTATACAATACTTAAGATCTTAAAACGAATTGCTTCCCTGACAAATGCCGGTCAACTTTTCTACTGGAAATTGGTATGAATAAAATGTTCTCGGGTTTCCAACCGCGTCAATTGCTTAAAACTACACGAGCTTTCGGCCAAACACACCTTGGCCATTGTCAAGTGTTATGACTGCCAGTGGGCTGTTGGTGCGCCCTTATATACGCTAGCTGCCGGCTGTGACGTCACTGGTGCACGTGACATTGCCCGACACAGAGCCACAGAATGGCAGCAAAGCAAGTTTCTTTTCCTGCTCTTCGTCGGTGGTCCTATTCTGATATTTCCCAGAGATCACTTCTTTCACTTGATGCGCGCTGTAGCCGTTATTCCTGAAAACCTTGCGTAGGTGGCTCAGTTCGTGGGGCAGGTTGTCGACGTCTGATATTACTCTTGCACGATGCACCAATGTTTGTAACACTGTGCGCTTCTGTGCTGGGTGATGATGGCTGGTGGCGTGCAGGTACAGGTATGTGTGGGTGGGTTTTCTTTAGACGCTGTGGTCAAGGCACCCATTTCGTTTGCGGTGGACAAGGACGTCGAGGAAGTGCAATGCATTATCTTTTTCCACCTCCATGGTGAACTGGATATTACTGTTGATGCCATTGAGGTGTTCCAAAAACTCGTCTAATTTCTCGCGCCCATGTGGCCAAATGACGAACGTGTCGTCAACGTATCGAAAGAAACACTTCGTCTTCAGTGGCGCAGTATCTATGGCAATGTGCTCAAAATTCTCCATGAAGAGGTTTGCAACAGCTGGAGCCAACGGGCTACCCATTGCTACGCCGTCAGTCTGATCCTAATACCGGCCGTTGTACACGAAATAGGGGGACGTAAGAGTGTGCCTAAATAGCTCGACCACGTCACAAAGTACTGGGAAATTAGGTCCAAAGCGTCTTTGATATGAACATTCGTAAACAGCGCCACTAAATCAAAACTGACCATAATATCGTCCTCCCTAAGGCGTAGACGGTTGATTCTGCTGATAAATTCTGCTCAGTTTTTTATATGATGTTCGCAGTGTCCCACATGTGGAGCGAGGAGCTTGGCCAAGTACTTCGCCAGATCGTGTAGTTTTAAGCAATTGACGCGGTTGGAAACCCGAGAACATTTTATTCAATGTTATCGCCGCGAGACTCTGCATTCATACACTAGGTAATTGGTATGTTCGCACGTGGTAGACAACATATGCTTAGGCGACCACCGCCAGACGCATGTTAGCAACACACAGGGTTACTTCATCTGACCGCCCACGTGCTGCCGCAGCGACTCTAACATCCTTAACGAAAACTGTCACGTACTCCGTTGCCTTGCACGAGAAGGACTTTATCAGTCCGTCCACTGTCGGGTCATACGAAACAGAAGGATCTATCTAGACCTGCTCTCCCGTGGCTGACTGCGACTGATCGTGACTTTCTTTACGATCCTCTGCCTCAAGATTAAGTTCGAAATTTCTCTTCTTCAAGCTCTCAAATTCCTCTGTTAACAATTTCACTTGTCGAGTTAAGACAGCAACTGCATCTGCGTTAGTAGCACTGTAAATTATCTGATGGTCAGCACATAACCGAATGTTCAATGGTACACTAGATCCTATTTTAATTCCTAAGTGTACTTTATCTGTCCACTTCACAGTGAGATCGTCAATGTGTACATTAAAATTAAGTGCGTGACTGAGTGAATCCGAGTCGAACACATTCATTTATTAAAACTGCAACTGACATTTTCGAACATGAACGTATGGCTATTTTTGTATTTACATGTAGATTCTTTATTTGATTAATAATGTGTTTAGAACACACTATTACTTTCAATATTTTCAACAGAAGGAGTCTTTTCACGTTGTCAAAGGCTCTCTCATATTCAAGAAATGTTACGTGCGTTTCTGAATCAAATTCCCAACGTTTTCCAATAATTTGTCTTGTTGTAAATATATTATCATTGCACGAGCGTCCCTTTCCTGAAATGTGATTGTCCATCTGATGTTACTGCATCAGTGATAGTTTGTAATCTTCGGTCAAGAATTTTATCTTTAATCTTATATCCTGCATTTAGTAACTTATTAGTGTGTAATTTCGCGCGTCTTTCTTATTGCCTTTTTTTAAATACAGAGATAACTTTAATTTCATTCTTCAGGTACGGAAGAGTCTGTCCAACACATAGTTTAAAACAGAAGAAGCAAGATTCTAAAATGGTTCCTCTCTATTTGAATAATTCTGCATTAATACTCTCTTGGCCAGCAACTTTTCTGTTTTTTGTTACATTAAGCCTGATTTTAATTCTTTTATGTCTATTTGGTCTACAGAGTTGTCATCAGTTTTCACATAACAACTTCCTTACTATCTTTGTTGTACCATAAATTTCTGTTACGGTGTGTCCATTGATTTTCTGTTTGTCTTACGTTAAAGCTTTAACACAATGAGAGAAGCATTACAGTTGGAATCTGTGTATGTGTCTTGAGGCAGCGCAACTCACCACGTTCAAATACCCAGATTATATTCTTCCCGTATTTGAGAAACAGAGAACTTTGTGACTTACAACAAACTTCAAATATAACGCCAAACCTTTTCGAAATTTTTTCTCAGTAAAATCCCCAACAAAATTGTGAAAAGAAAAAAGTTTATTCCTTACTACATTTTCGTTGTTGATGCAGTAAAACTGCCGTATCGAGCATGACGATTTCATTGACTACTGCTTCATTACTAACACTATTGGCCACACAATTTGCAGACAGTTCACATACTGCTGAATGTATCAGCAAAATTATACACGGTCCAGTCACATTAATGCGACCAACGCATATGTTAGATATTAACTTCAGTAACCACACACAAACGGCAGTTAGCAACACTAGCAGTGGATAGTATATAAAGCGTGTCGTTGGGATGCGGAAAGCAGTGCAGTCGTTGTCGTAATGTGGAAATGGAGCAATTTCTCTGACGTTCCAATGGGAATGATCATTGCCATTCCGCCCAAGAATGGAAGCATTTCCGAAACGGTTAGTTTTGTAAACTTATCGCGTTCCGCCGTGGTCGTGCATGGCAAAATGGCGCTACCGAAACACGGTGCCATGGCAACTGTGGTGAACCATGGACACGGGTGGACGACGGCTGTGAAGATACCTACGGGCGAATGGACGTGCAACTGTTGGACAACAGACCGGCCAGATGAATCATGGGGCTACCAGCAGTGTCTCCTCCATAACCGGTCAGCGAACGTTGCTGCATACGGGCTTCAATATTGCCTGCTATGTATCGGCTACATAGACTGCAATTTGCACGTCATTATCGCAGCTGGACGTCCACTGAGTGGCGACAGGTGACCTTTTCAGACGAATAATGTTCCATGCTCAATGGAACAGATAGTCGTCGGCATGTAAGGTGTGAAACCTCTGAAACCATACACCCTGCAACAATCGTCGGAAGTGGCCAGGGAGGAGGACGGAGCGTTATGGTCTAGGGAACTTTTTCGTGACATTCCCTGGGTGATCTAGCCATTCTGAAAGGCACAAGCGATCAACATAAGTATGCAACTGCCTTTGGGGACCATGTACACCCCTACATGCCGTCTGTTTTTCCTCGACGCTAGACATCTACCAGCAGGACAATGCTACTTGTCACAGAGCTCACAGCGTAAGTGCGTGATTCGAGGTGCACCAGCATGTGTTTACCCTACTCAAATGGTTCAAATGGCTCTGAGCACTATGGGACTTAACTTCTGAGGTCATCAGTCCCATAGAACTTAGAACTACTTAAACCTAACTAACCTAAGGACAGCACACACATCCATGCCCGAGGCAGGATTCGAAACTGCGTCCGTAGCGGTCACGCGGTTCCAGACTGAAGCGCCTAGAACCGCTCGGACACTCCGGTCGGCTTACCCTACTCCTCTCGACACCAAAACTCCACGGATCTAAAGCCAATCGATAATCTCTGTATGCCCATCTTTTCGCAGATGGTTGCGGGACCTCAGCTATTCAGTACAGAATGTCATATTAAACACCTTTCAGTCCTCTCAATTTCCAGGCTGTTAATAGTCTGGGGGACATGAAGATGGCGAAATACATCACCGAAACTGGTAGCTCAATGAAATAACAGTTTGCAAAATTTAGACGACTCTAAGGTGTTTGATTTGACATTCCCCAGTCGCAGCATGGCTCCACATCCCTGTTGGTATCTTCCAGTACCTCATAGACTCTCTTCCTGCCCGTCTCGCAGCGGTCCGCGTTGCCGTCGTCACGTTACTTTGGCTCGACGGTGTATAATTGTACGTCACATAATTCAAGAGATGTAGCGTCATAAGAACTGAGATGCAGGAAAAACTAAATTTGCTTAAAAGCGAGCGGAGATTACAAGGCGTAAATTCACCATGTTTGATAATCAGAGCACTTAGCGACATCCAACAAACTGTAAACAAATTTCAAAATTTTCTAAACTTTTCCTTGCTTACACGCATAACGTCAAGTATTTAACGTATTAACTCATTGTAAAGCAATCAGAAGTTTGAAGCTGTTTTGTACACGGGAATCTGATTCATGTAAAGAATCTGGAGTTAATCGCGTTTGGGTAGTACATGTTTTCACAATAACACAAACCATACTCGGAGCTGTGAACGTGCCACGGCTTCGGTGAGGGAATTATGGCAAGATTCGGCTGAACAAAACCTCTGCTGTTACCGAAGAAACTAATATTTTCCAGCCACTGGGTACAACCTGCCCCAACCGGGGCTTAATCAATGACTGCTGCTGCCCGAAACGGCTGCAATAGAACAGGTAACTGCTACCGAAGGAAGCTAAAACTAAACTAAACTCCGCCCGAACAGGCCATGGAGGCCCAACCGTACTGACTGGCCGCCGTGTCACCTTCAGCCCACAGGCGCTACTGGATGCGGATGTGGAGGGGAATATGGTCAGCACACCGCTCTACCGGCCGTACACTATGTGATCAAAAGTATCCGGATACCTGGCTGAAAATTACTTACAAGTTCGTGGCGCCCTCCGTCGGTAAAGCTAGAAGTCAATATGGTGTTGGTCCACCCTTAGGCTTGACGACAGCTTACACTCTCGCAAGCTTACGTTCAGTCAGTTATTGGAAGGTCTCTTGGGGAATGGCAGCCCATTCTTCACGGAGTGCTGCATTGAGGAGAGGTATCGATGTCAGTCGGTGAGGCCTGGCACGAAGTCGGCGTTCCAAAACATCTCAAAGGTATTATATAGGATTCAGGTCAGGATTCTGTGCAGGCCATTCTATTACAGGAATGGTATTGTCGTGTAACCTCTCCGCCACAGGCCGGGCGTTATGAACAGGTGTTCAAACATTCAATAGCCATCCCCGAATTGCTCTTTCACAGTGAGAAGCAAGAAGGTGCTTAAAACATCAATGTAGGCCTGTGATGTGATAGTACCTCCCAAAAAAACCAACGGGTGCAAGCGCCCTCCATGAAAAACACGGCCACACCTTAACACCACCGCCTCCGAATTTTACTGTTGGCACTACACACGCTGGCAGATGACGTTCACCGGGCATTGGCCATACCCACACACTGCCATCAGACCGCCACATTGTGTACCGTGATTCGTCATTCCACACAACGTTGTTCCACAGTTCAATCGTCCAATGTTTATGCTCATTACACCAAGCGGGGCGTCGTTTGGCATTTACCGGCGTGATGTGTGGCTTATGAGCAGCCTCTCGACCATGAAATACAAGTTTTATCACCTTCCGCCTAACAGGTCATAGTACTTGCAGTGGATCCTGGGGTTTGGAATTCCTGTGTGATGGTCTGTATAGATATCTGCTTACTACACATTCAACTTTCGGCGGTCTCTGTCAGTAAACAGACGAGTTCGGCCTGTACACTTTTGTGCTGTATGTGTCCCTCTACGTGTCTACTTCACTATCACATAGGAAACAATGGACCTAGGGATGTTTTGGAGTGTGGAAGTCTTGCTTACAAACGTGTGACACAAATGACACACAATCATCTGACCACGTTCGAAGCCCGTGAGTACCGCGGAACGCCCCATTCTGCTCTCTCGCGATGTCTAATGACTACTGAGGTCGCTGATATGGAGTAGGTGGCAGTAGGTGGAGCACAAGGCACGTAATATGAGAAACGTATATTTTGGTGAGCGTCCGGATACTTTTGATCACGTAGTGTATGTCAGTTTGCGGGACCGGATCCGAAGGAAGCTATGTGAGCATAATAGGTTGCAAGAAGGAACTCCGATGCCCCATATTACAGTTAAAAGGCACAAATGGTACTGACATTGACATTTTTACGGCTAAAAGAAAAGGGTAGTGATGCTAACTGATTAGTAATGCCATAGCTATTTGAAATGAGGTGAATGATGAATACTTGTCTTCCTGTTGGCGGACTGTACATTGTTAAACATTCCATAGAGTCGAGTGTGGCGTGTAGGAGGGGATTTCAATAATATAAGAGACAAAGTCATGTACAAATGAAGCAATTTGCATGGAGTTATGTTCCGCTTCATACAGTTAAATGAAAGAC
The DNA here is from genome assembly GCF_023898315.1 of Schistocerca nitens. Classification (NCBI taxonomy): domain Eukaryota; kingdom Metazoa; phylum Arthropoda; class Insecta; order Orthoptera; family Acrididae; genus Schistocerca; species Schistocerca nitens. Next base: position 299,024,061 of record NC_064620.1, read on the forward strand.
AGTTGGTTTCGTCCCAACGCGTTTCGCTTCCTCTATTTAAGAAGCGTCTTCAGTGGCCTGTAATACATTTTTCTTATTATACATATAATAAATGTAGTATATAGTAGTTACAATACGTTACTACGATACATTTTGTCATGTTATTCTCTTGTTTTCCATATTAAGCGCAAATTTGTGATCTTACATTATCGTTTGGTATTACTTACGATTTCCAGTGTTGTTAGTCCATATGTGATTATGCACTCTAATAATTCTGCAGTCTTCTTATATATTGGATGGGTCATGTCCATGTTTTATCAGTTGTTCGTCAACGGTAGGGTGGCTATTTTCATCCTTCCAGCTTCTTGTATGTCCGTGACTAATTTTGAAATTCCTGGCTGTCATCCCCAGATATACTGATTCACATTCTTGGCATTCTAAATGGAATATACCTACTCCTTGGTATTTATCGGGTTTGTATGTTATTTGTAAATGTGACTGGAGTGTGTTTCTTGTTCTGTAAGCAAAATGTGATCCCAATTTCTGTAACACATTTGCTGTCTTATATGTTGATTTGTGTTTGTAAGTTTGTTAGTCATGTCTCATGTCATGAGTGTAATCGTTTTCTGTTTCCGTGTGTGCTGTAGTGTCTGTTGGCGTCTTTGGTTTTATGTTCTCTGATTGTTTTCCTATTTAGTTGTGTTTTGATTTTTTGGTTGAGCCTTTGTACTACATGGCCCCTGACGACGCTTCATAAATAAAACAAGCGAAACGGCTATGGTAAAAAAATTACCTTTCAATTTGTGGATATCCGTCCTATTGCATGGATGATGGACTTCAGCTGATGATATACGAGAGAAAAAGTACCACCACAGCTGAATCTTGAAAGTGTCTTTATTGTCTCACACAACTAGTTTCGGGGGCACACTACTGCCGTCCTCAGGCCCCATTGTTTTGACAGTGGTGGTGCCTGAGGATGGAGGTAATGTGCTGCCGAAACTAGATGTGTTAAACAATAAAGACTTTGTCAAGATGTAACTGTGGTGGTTCTTTTTCTCACGCAGGCTGCCTTTCATTTAGTTGTATAGACGGAGCATACCTCCATGAATTTTGAAGCAACTAAGTAACGACGGAAAACGGAAAAAATGAAAAAAATTGTAAGAGGGTTTTTGTATTTTCTTGACTTTGGTTTGGCATCACTGTGATGGCCTGAGAACACCTGACAGATAAAAATTGCCGTCTGTTTAACCTCAATATTGAATTTAACGACCCCGTGTATGCTTGTAGTTTCCACTTCCGTTGAACAATTTTCACTGATCCAAATTTTGATTTCTGAGGGTGATAAACTGGGTAAAATCTTTTATCGAATGATTTCAAAGGGTTGTGAAAGTTGTATGGGGCGCGGAAATTTTTTTAAGTACGTAGGACAGTTCAATAACGATCGAATCTCAGTGACTGACGATCAACGTCCTGGCAGGAGAGTTTAATTGTCGACTCCACTTGAAACCCCCATTGACGATATTATTCGTGAAGGCTGAGGTATTCCGACTGGACATATAGCACAAACAGTTGTAGTACGTGTGGCACAGTTTCTAAACAAAATTTTAACGCGTGATGAGACTTCACCATTTTGAACCAGAGTCCAAAAGACACAGCATGGAATGGAAGTAAACCTCCCGACCTGCCCGAAAGCGGGCAGTCATTGACAATATTTTGGAATGTCCAAGGCGTCCTCTTTCGTGTTTATTTGGAGGATCAGAGTACAATTAAAAGTGGCTACTACTCATACCTGATGATGAACAGGAAATCTAGCAATGAGAGAAAAACGTCGTGGATCTCGAAACAAAGCCGTGATTTTGCTACGCTACAACGCTCGCCCTCACACCGCCAAGCTGACGCAAGAAACCATTGCAAAAATAGATTGAGACATACTACTTTATATTCCCTAGAGTTCAGATTTGGCTCCCTCGGATTTTCAGGTGTCTGTTCCACTCAAGGAGGCATTACTTGGAAAAAAGTTGAGCATCAATGAAGAAGTCATAGAATTTATGGGGAAGAGGCTCAGACAACAAGACAAAGACTTCTTTGCATCAGGTGTAGAAGAAACTAGTTCATCGTTGGGACAACTGTATTAATATTGGTGGGAATTATGTCGAGAAGTAGTGAAGGCCTCATTCTGTAAAAATACAATTTTTTTTATGTCAGTTTAATTGTTTAATTTCACTAATGTTTTTTTCCTTAGTAAGTACGGCTGCCTAATAGTATTGGGCTGCTGCATAAGTTCGTAGCGTTTTTGGTTTGCATTTCAGTGTTCAGGTTGCTATGGGTTTATTTAGCTATTGTAATTTCTTATTTGTAGCTCAGTGTTGCTACTTACGTTTACGTATTGTCACTCTGTCATTTGGAGATAGTGAGTGGAGCTGTGGACGCTAGAAAATGGAATGACAAGTGGAGAAATCGGAACATTTCCGAAATATTGTTCTGTCTGAGTTCAGTAGAGGGGTGACAGTAGCGAAGTCAGCCGGAAAATTTGTGCCGTGTATGGGGGTAATGCCACTGGACAGAGCACGGAGGACCATTTTGACATTAGTGCGTCTCCACGTTCAGGAAGACCTTCGAGGTTTGATGAGGATCGTTTAAACGCATTATTCCACAATGATCCACGACATTGTACTCGAGAACTGGAAAATGTGATGGACTGCGATCATTCCAACTTCGTTCGACATTTTCATGCTATTGGGAAGGTTCAAAATTCAGATGTATGAGTACCACGTGCTCTAATTGTAAACCAAAATCGCAAGAATCAGCGGGTGACCATATGAGCATCTCTGCTCACTCGTCATAAATTAGCACGCGAACAACACCGGTCATTAATATCCTGTATCGTTACCCATTCAATGCTCGTCGTACATTACCTCGTGAACAACACAGGACATTTCTGACTTACATCATTCTTGGTGAGAGAAATGGTGTCTTTATGCTAACATAAGGAAAAGAAAGGGGTGGTTGAACCCAAACAGTGCAGCAGCTCCCCGTAGAAAGCCCTGCACAGATCCACAAAAGATGCCATTGGACAGGTCGAACAACGACGGTGTGTTGTACTACGAATTGCATCCCTGAAGTGTAACCGTCACTGCTGACTATTATTGTCAACATTTGAGGCGTCTTGCAGACGCAACCCAAGAACAACGACCACGAAGACAGCGTGAACTGAGGCCACTCCACGATAACGGCCGTCCGCATTCTGCTAGACTGACAAAAAACACTGTACAGGAGTCGGGTGGGGAAGTCATTCCGCACCCTCTTATTCAGCTGATCTTGGGCCCTCAGATTTTCTTCTTTTCCGCCTTCAAGGAACTTCCTTTCCTGATTAAAATGGGCTGCGAACATGGCTCGCCGAGTTCTTCAGTTCTGTATCTGCCGTGTTTATTAAACTTCTGGAAAAACTCTTAGAATTTATGCACCATCTCAATACTGTTTTTTTTTTTTCAGTAGTCACTTTGTTGTCACAGATATTGAGGCACTAATGGCCTTTGTCTCCAAAACAGCTACTACTACGACAGAGAGAGTGTCCTCTTTTGATTAGATAGCCTGGCAGCAGAGATGTAGATAGCCTGCCCCTTATCGTATTTGCCTCACCTACCTCCCTCCCCTGCACCACACCTAGCTCCGCCTGGTGACGTAGCGTGACGTCGCCTCCCCCGCCGCTCGCCGCTGAAGACCCACGGGTATAGCGGCGGGGTGGAGGGGGTGGGTGACAGCGCCCTTCTGGGTCCCCGTGCCGTCGACCGCCTGCCAGGGCTTGCTCTGCGCCCTGCATATCTGATGAAGCCACCCACGCCTCGCCCGGTGTTATTTCAATCCTGGTCGCGTGACGCCAGCACCGAGAAGGCGAGGTGCAGCGGCTGGAATTCAAAGGCTGTTCGCCCACTGAGTGCTGCTGAATTAGTAAGCTAGAGACAGTAGCGAAAGAGCTTGATTACGCTAGTTTCCGTCTTCGTGTTCTACACAGCGACCAGTTTCCTCGACATCTGGTGATAGAGCTACCACTATTAGTTCCACGTGGCTACCCCGAGCTCATTCAATCACGGTTATGCAACATGCGATGCACGGTGAGAAATTTATTCACAGACGATTTCGTAGGTTTTAAATTCAGCCAGATTTGAAAATGATATCTAGACAGATCTGCTGACATTACGTAGTGCACACAAATCTGGCTCTCGCATGAACTCCTGCTCTTTCTGTTTCTTTCCCTCCCTCCCCCCCCCCCTCTCTCTGTCTCTCTGTCTCTCTCTCTCTCTCTCTCTCTCACACACACACACACAGTCGTCCATAATTGCTGTGAAAGTGGCACCGGTGCAGGATTTTACGCACGAACTGACTTCTCGATTATGTGCCATAAATGTTCGAGGGAATGCATATCAGTCGATCAGGATGGATAAATCATTCGCTCGAACTGTCCAGAATGTTCTTCAAACCAGTCGCGACCAACGGTGATATCGTCAACTACAAAAATTCCATCGTTGTTTGCGAACGTGAAACCCATGAATGGCTGCAAATGGTCTACAAGCACCCCAACATCAATATTTCCCGTCAAAGCTCGGTTCAGTTCGACCAGAGAGCTCAGTACATTCCACGTCAACACAGCCCACACCATTACGGAACCGCGTGGGATTAGCCGAGCGGTGTACGGCGCTGAAGGCAAGGACTGTGCGGCTGGTCCCGGCGGAGGTTCGAGTCCTCCCTCGGGCATAGGTGTGCGTGTTTGTCCTTAGGATAATTTAGGGTACGTGGTGTGTAAGCTTAGGGACTGATGATCTTAGCAGTTAAGTCCTATAAGATTTCACACACACGCCATTACGGAGCCACCACCAGCTTGCGCTGTACCTTGTTAACAACTTGGATCCATGGCTTCGCAGGGTTGCGCCACACTCGACCCTACCATGATCTCGTACCTATTGAAATCGGGACTCATCTGAACAGGCCATGCTTTTCCAGTCGTTTAGGGTGGAACGTATATGGTGAAGAACCCAGGAGCCACCACCAGCTTGCGCTGTACCTTGTTAACAACTTGGATCCATGGCTTCGCAGGGTTGCGCCACACTCGACCCTACCATGATCTCGTACCTATTGAAATCGGGACTCATCTGAACAGGCCATGCTTTTCCAGTCGTTTAGGGTGGAACGTATATGGTGAAGAACCCAGGAGGGGTGCTGAAGGTGAAGTCGTGCTATAAGCAAAGGACTCAGGTCGGTCTATCGACGTGCAAGTCGCCGAAGTGGCGTGAAATCGAAAGACTTGCACCAGGCGAACGGTCTACCCGACGGGAGGCCCTCGTCACACGACATTTCATTTCATTTTTCTGCTGCGATATTCCTTTAACTCCAAATTTCTTCGCACTGTCGTAACGAATACCTACGCCGTACGTCCCACATTGGTTTCTGCGGTTATTTCATGCAGTGTTGCTTGTCTGTTAGAGACTCAGAACTTAACGTAAGCGCTGCTGCTCTCGGTTGTTAAGTGAAGGCCGTCGGCCATTGCGTTGTCCGTGGCGAGGTGAGAGGTAATGCTTGAAATTTGGTAGTGTCAACACACAATTGACACTGTGGCTCGCGGAATATCGAATTCTCTATCGACTTCCGAGATGAAATGTCCCATGCGTCTAGCTCCAACTACCATTCCGCGTTCAATGTGTGTTACCTCCCGTCGTTTGGACGTAATTATGCTGAAAACGTTTTCACATTACTCATCTTAGTACAAATGACAACACTGTCATTGCTGTGCCATTTTGTACCTTGTGTACGCGATAGAACTGCCATCGGTGTATGTGCACATCGCTGTTCCATGACTTTTGTCACGTCACTGAGGTGGCAACACTGGCGCTAGAAACCTTTGCTATTTTGAAAGACATCAACAACGTGACCAACTCCAGCGCTTACTTTGTGATATATTTCACGATATCGTCGACAGTTGCCGGTAAGACACTAGATTTTATGAATAATCTGTAAATTTACTCTAACATTTCGTTTATACAAAACTTTCATTCATCCTTTTGCAACCATATTAAAATTTAACATTTTCCGCCGGCAAAAACCTAGCGCCCTGGGTGGTGGTGCGGTTCATCCACTCCCCCCCCTCCCCCCCCCCCCCTCTTTTGCACTAAAGCCAGCCCTGATGAACAGATCACCATCAACGAAGTCACATGCCCTCACTTTATGAGAGACTGCAAAGACGCTTGGAATTATGTCCAAAACAATGGCATCAAGTCTGGTCTTGTGGTACTGTTCGCTGGTCACCACCTCTGGTCCTCTTGCTGACCAAATACCAAGGTTGATAATCTTTTCCTCCACCACCAGAATTCTAAGCAGCTGCTGCCCAGTCGGACGCCATCACACACGTGCGTTAGCTATAGAGGCTTAGTTTTCGCAAACTTGATTCAGATGTCAATAATGGATCAGTAGCTCACACATCACGAGATGAGCATTCTGTTCCTTCTGCATTCACCCAGTGACATACTGCAGGGGATTTCAAGTAAACAAGACTACTTCAGGCAATCGTGTGGAGACACATTACAATAATCCAAAAATTAGGTATCTATTTTCATCAGGCATATTACAAGTATCTTCACAGAAAGAATACTGAGAAGCTCTGCAAATTTATTAGGAATTAGCCACCCGCCCTGCCTTTACAGGGACAGCACGAAGTAGCTATGGCCAGACGACATGTCTGGTGTTGTAGTAATTTTATTTGCGGGACGCTGGTAGAGTTATACACGAAATTAAGATAATTTCATGCATCTTAAGTGAAATAAGCACGGCACGGCAGGGAACTTTTCAGGAGGCATGAACGCCATCCGCTCCATATTTCATTGGCATATGGAGTGACATCTCACGGTAACTATGGGAGCACATCGTGTTGCATTTAATCTATGTACTACCAATATAACCATTATATGAGAATCATGGATGTAGGTTTCTGTACTGTAATGTGTCCCTCGAAAAGAGTAATTATTGTGAAAGAAAATGACTCAAACACAATCCTTTAGAACTAATTGTTCGGAGTCGCGATACGTTACAGTGACCACAGCAGGAGTAGAATAAAGAAATACACTCCTGGAAATTGAAATAAGAACACCGTGAATTCATTGTCCCAGGAAGGGGAAACTTTATTGACACATTCCTGGGGTCAGATACATCACATGATCACACTGACAGAACCACAGGCACATAGACACAGGCAACAGAGCATGCACAATGTCGGCACTAGTACAGTGTATATCCACCTTTCGCAGCAATGCAGGCTGCTATTCTCCCATGGAGACGATCGTAGAGATGCTGGATGTAGTCCTGTGGAACGGCTTGCCATGCCATTTCCACCTGGCGCCTCAGTTGGACCAGCGTTCGTGCTGGACGTGCAGACCGCGTGAGACGACGCTTCATCCAGTCCCAAACATGCTCAATGGGGAACAGATCCGGAGATCTTGCTGCCCCGGGTAGTTGACTTACACCTTCTAGAGCACGTTGGGTGGCACGGGATACATGCGGACGTGCATTGTCCTGTTGGAACAGCAAGTTCCCTTGCCGGTCTAGGAATGGTAGAACGATGGGTTCGATGACGGTTTGGATGTACCGTGCACTATTCAGTGTCCCCTCGACGATCACCAGTGGTATACGGCCAGTGTAGGAGATCGATCCCCACACCATGATGCCGGGTGTTGGCCCTGTGTGCCTCGGTCGTATGCAGTCCTGATTGTGGCGCTCACCTGCACGGCGCCAAACACGCATACGACCATCATTGGCACCGAGGCAGAAGCGACTCTCATCGCTGAAGACGACACGTCTCCATTCGTCCCTCCATTCACGCCTGTCGCGACACCACTGGAGGCGGGCTGCACGATGTTGGGGCGTGAGCGGAAGACGGCCTAACGGTGTGCGGGACCGTAGCCCAGCTTCATGGAGACGGTTGCGAATGGTCCTCGCCGATACCCCAGGAGCAACAGTGTCCCTAATTTGTGGGAAGTGGCGGTGCGGTCCCCTACGGCACTGCGTAGGATCCTACGGTCTTGGCGTGCATCCGTGCGTCGCTGCGGTCCGGTCCCAGGTCGACGGGCACGTGCACCTTCCGCCGACCACTGGCGACAACATCGATGTACTGTGGAGACCTCACGCCCCACGTGTTGAGCAATTCGGCGGTACGTCCACCCGGCCTCCCGCATGCCCACTATACGCCCTCGCTCAAAGTCCGTCAACTGCACATACGGTTCACGTCCACGCTGTCGCGGCATGCTACCAGTGTTAAAGACTGCGATGGAGCTCCGTATGCCACGGCAAACTGGCTGACACTGACGGCGGCGGTGCACAAATGCTGCGCAGCTAGCGCCATTCGACGGCCAACACCGCGGTTCCTGGTGTGTCCGCTGTGCCATGCGTGTGATCATTGCTTGTACAGCCCTCTCGCAGTGTCCGGAGCAAGTATGGTGGGTCTGACACACCGGTGTCAATGTGTTCTTTTTTCCATTTCCAGGAGTGTATGTCTCATTTAAATATCGATGTTCATTATTATCAAAACTCTTACTTGGCCAAAACGCTTCTGTTACACGTCACTATGATTGGAGTGAGGTGCAGCGTAGTCAATGGGAAGCCGTAAAGTTTGGTGACGGCGGACCGTGATAATATGACGTATGACGCAACAGTTTGCATTACAGGAAAACAGTTAACGGACTTCGTGACCAGAAACATAGATCGCTAGGTTCAACATATAAGGAACTTCAATGTGCACATAATGGCACGCTGAAGGGGCAAATCGACACGTCACTAAACAAGTCGTTTTATAACGTTGTTGAAACGTTGAAATATTGACAGAGACTTTACATAGTATTACCAGAGGACGTTGGTGTCTTTTTCTAAGACGTAAAACAAATCACAGCTTAATTAATCTTATTATAATCATAATATCACAGAGAGCAAGAAAAATGGCGTGCTTACATGATATAAGACGTAAAACAAAGAGTGAAGAGCACGAGAGACGTTTCGTGACTGTTATTTAAAAAAAATGACAAATGAGTTACTTAAACGATGATATAAATTTTGGAGACAGATTACTTTGTTACAATATGTGTGAATGTATACGTATATATTTTTATTTGTAGCATATCATGTAACGGAAGATGGTTGAATGGATCACATCCGAAAGGCATACAGAAAAAAAAAAACCACTCTTGATGTAAGTATGTAGCCGTAACGGCACCTCTGTTGTATTGGCCGCCGGCACGGTAGCTCAGCGTGTTCGGTCAGAGGGTTTAGCTACCCTCTGTAATAAAAAAACTGACTAAACGGATCAAAGAACAACCTGAACGAGTGTCATCGGACGTCTGCCATGAACAAATTCAACGAAGAATATACGAAACACTGAGATAAAAAAAGAGATTTTTCTCCGCTCAGGGACTGCGTGTTGTGTTGTTCTAATCATCATCATTTCATCCCCATCGACGCGCAAGTCGCCGAAGTGCCGTCAAATCGAAAGACTTGCACACGGCAAACAGTCTACCCGACGGGAGGCTCTAGTCTCACGACATTTACATTTATTTTGTTGTATTGCTTAGTTTAAGCTGACTCGTTCTTGGGACTCACCGACAGAATTCTTTGACACCGACATTTTATGCTAGACGTTGTCGCCCTACCAGGGAAAGAATCGTGTTCGTATCTATGTTTGATTCAAGGACAGCAGAAAACTGAAAGTTGAGTCATCTGCTATGCTGCTGAGAAAATATTTTTATGTAAATAAAGAAAAGCTGCATCGCAGTTGAATTAATTTTTAGCCCTCCCCACCTTAATCGTCTGCCTCTCTGTCCGTCTCTTGAGACCCTTTTTCTCAGGAACTGGTAGACGTGTCAAGTTGAAGTTCACATACTAATGTATACAGTCCATTATCGGTGTAGAAGATCTAAGCTTCTAAATCAAGGCAGTCAACAGATACGGCCATTTCTGTTATATATTTTGATAATGGAAAACTCGTTCACCTAAACCTATAGAGTACTACCGACCGACCTACAATCATGAAATTTTGCAAAATGTTGGATTTCACAGTACAAGTAAAGGAAAAAATCCGAAAGTTGTTAAGTTGTAACTACACTGATCTGCCAGAACATTATGACTAGCTACCTAATAGCCAGTATTTCCACCCTCTTTCTCCTTTCTTCCAGGAGTGCTAGTTCTGCAAGGTCTGCAGGAGACCTTTGGAACGTAGGAGACGAGGTACTGGCAGAATTTAGTCGTGAGTCGTGCTTGGGTAGCTCAGATGTTAGAGCACTTGCCCGCAAAAGGCAAAGGTCCCGAGTTCGAATTTCGGTCCGGCACACAGTATTAATCTGCCAGGAAGCTCCATTCACACCTATATCAAAGATAACAAAGGCGACGCGTCGTGACATGGAAGCAATGAGATCTTGGTAGGTCTTTGGAGAGAGTTGTCACCACATCTGCACACAAAAGTCACCTAATTGCTGTAAATTCCGGGGAAGGGGGCGATGAACTCTGATGCCACATTCAGTCACACCCCATTGTGTTCGATCGTGTTCGGGATTGGCGAGTTGGGACGCCAGCACATCAAGTGGCTCTGAGCACTATGCGACTTCTGAGGTCATCAGTCGCCTAGAATTTAGAACTAATTAAACCTAACTAACCGAAGGACATCACACACATCCATGCCCGAGGCAGGATTCGAACCTGCGACCGTAGCGGTCGCTCGATTCCAGACTGTAGCGCCTAGAACCGCACGGCCACTCCGGCCGGCGCCAGCACATCAACCGGAACTCGCCACTGCCTTCCTCGAGCCACTCCATAACACTCCTGGCTCTATGACATGGCACATTATGTTGTTGAAAAACCTCACTGCCATAGGGAAACGATCGTCATTAAGGGGTGTACGTGCTCTGCAACCAGTGAACGATACTCCTTGGCAGTCATGGTGCCTTGCATGAGCTCCACTGGACCTATGGATACGCACGTGTATGTTCCCCACAGCGTAACGGAGCTGCCGCTAGCTTGTCTCCATCCTGCAGTGCAGGTATCAAGAATCTGTTCCCCTGTGTTGTAACGGCGACTGGAACGGTCGCGGGGATGTAGTGACGGAAACGCGGCGGGACCCGCGGAGTCACAAACCAAACATGACAACCACGTCCAGTCGTAAAGAAAACACGAAAGTCAATACGCTGTCCAATGTGAGGCGATATGTCCTGAGAGGCACGCTAGGTTTGACTGGCAAGCTGAGCGACAGGCAGGCGCTTCAGTAGTCGATCGGGGATGCCGCTATTGGCCGCTGCAACCACGTGTTCCACTGTGGCGCCCTCACTCTGTATGCGGGCCAGGAGGCGCGCGCCGCCACAGCTTACAGCGCGATGGCACAGAGACCTCTGTGGGTCTTCGACGTCCATGACGTCTGGCGGGGATTCAAATTCCGCGGCGCGCTGTACCAGACCCTGGAAGACGAGGAAGACGATGGATTCGCGCCCTCTCCTCGGCATAATGAAGAAGATATAGGGATTCATCAGACCATGCAGCGCTCTGCCACTGCGCCAATGTGCAGTGCCGATGGTCACACGCCCATTACAATAGCAGTAGCCTTTGCTGTTGTGTTAACATTGATACATGCATGGGTCATCGGCTGTGGAGGCCCATCGTTAGGTGTTTTCAGTGCATTGTGTGTTCAGACACACTTCTACTCTGCCCAGCACTGAAGTCTGATGTTAGTCCCGCCACAGTTCGCCGCTTGTACTGTTTTACCAGTCTGCCCAGCCTACGACGTCAAACACCCACAACTTGAGAACGTGGTTTCACCTTGTATTCGCCACGCGTTGAAGACTCTAACGACAGATTCTCGAATACCCGTCAAGTCCTGCAGTTTCCGAAATGCTCGTGCCGAACATCCTTGCCATCGCAATCTGCCCCCGGTCAAAGGATAGCGCACCTTCCCCATTCTACACAAGGACAGCACGCTTGCCGTGCGTGTGTCTGACTAACAACGGGACGCTGCTATTGCCTGGATGTGTTTATGTCAATAGTAGTCGGTGCTCATAATGTTCTGGCCTATCAGTGTATACCTCCGGACAAAAGTTTTTGTCCTTTGTTAGCCGAGTGTCAGTGTGACCATTTGTTAAGATCCTCTTTTGGCAAGAATTACACTAACAAACACGAAATTATAGAAAAAATTAAACTTATAATTAAAACATTCTCGAAAGTCTTGCTATTACAGGGATCTATTTCTCACCAGTATTGATTTATATAACGCAAAAATCGTCAAATTTTCGATTACTGGGATGGATGAACTACGTATGTACACAATTTTGTACTGAACCCTCAGAGAGCGAGTGCTACTCACACTTGGCCAATTCTACTTAAAACTTTTTAGTTTTTGCATTGTTTTCCCGCTATACAATTGCTCTGAAATGATTGCAATCAGTTAGACGTCACTTGTAGTCCAGTCAATGAAGGGAAATAAGCGTAGATGCAGATTTTTGTACAGTGGTACCGGGGAGTGCTATGCAGAACGTAGTATAATTCTGACCCGTGGGGTGCGAGCGATGGCATACGTGCGGTGCGGGGGGGGGGGGGGGGGGGCAGGGGAGACGTCTAAAAGTCACTTTAAGGTTTTCTTGAATAGCTCGAAAACCGCGGCTTCTAGATAAAATGTTTCCCAGTAACATATTAAACGAAACTAAATTTCTTACAGAAGATGTCCTATTCATATTTTCTTTACGAGTATATATCCGCGTTGCACAGGCGGAAAAATCATCAATTATTGAAAGCAGCTTTTCAATGTCATAAAATTAATACTGATTGTTAAATGAAGCTAAATAAAGAATAAATGTTGTGTGTACCACATTTAAGTGCAGTAGAGCATTATTGAGGAATACATTGTTTTCTGGGGGTGTAATGGGGGGAAGGGAGGGGGTAGATGTAAGAGGGTTGATAGGTAACAGGATCATGTTCATGGAGCTCCCTCCTTCATAGATCTGCAAACTGAAGAGCGACTGGACGATACCCGTTCTCTCTACCACACCACTAAACAAGAACCAACTACAGTGTGTTCACATAGTTAGATCGACCCTTCCACATCTCCACTTATGAATCACTGGCGACGCATGCACAGATCGGTCGGGGAGTGTTTATTCTCCATTTATTGTAATGTAGGTATGAGTTACTGTACATACTATGGCAAGAAACGGATGTGAACAAAACATAAATAAGTCTCTCCATGCTGTTTTTCGCTGCCAGAAGGGAAACTGATACTTACTCATCCTGACGCTGTCGCTGCAGCAGTGACGGACAAAATACAGCAATCTCTGGAGGCGAATGTGAGCGAGACCTGTGGTCCGAATGAATAATTAAAAGAAATTGTGGACAGCGCATGACTGCTCGAACAGAAACGGGTCAAGAAGTCTGACGAACTGTAGCAAAATCAGAGACGCAGTGCTCTCAGACTGTTCTGGACTTCAGAAAATAGCAGAGAGAATAGAGAGGAATTTGTGATGAATCTTGTCTGTGAGAAGCTGGGACTGCAGCTAATACTGAATGACCCATGCTTTAGGAGCTAAGTACATGTCAACTCTTCTTGCCACAAGGTTATGTGTTTACATTGTTATTGTAGATTATAGGTGACCATAGTTGGTGCATCAACTGTTTTGTTTTAAGACACAAAGCAATTATAGGTATTGGCTGCAAGTGGTGTAAGATGTCGTGGTCTCCTGACCTACATTGCTTACATAATCCGCCCTCACAATCATATTCCGCACATCAAGACGCTTCATTCGGACCCAAATTCTATTAAGATAAAGTCAATCTCGTATGAATTCATGTAAACGATACACAAATAACAAGTGCGCACTGGGGTTGAGATACTCCAGGCTAGCGTACATACACACATTCAAGACACGATGGTCACAAGAGCTTTTAGTTCGGTAGAGGCGGACCGCACGCTGAGAGGCCGGTCCCTTTAGAGGACGATTCAGCCTATCTACATCGGACGGCGACCGCCTGTGGAGTGGACATTGTTTGCCCAAGTGAAAGGGGAGAACGACCGCGTCTTCAGCTTAAAAGCAAATTCCGCTTCATTGTGTGGGAGCGCCCAGCCTACGCATTCTTTACAAACATAGCACGCAGTTTCAGCGGTTTTCACAGGGAGACAGCAAACGCCAAACGCCGATGCTACAGATATCCGGGTTGGTCGCCTTGAACGCATCGTCATTCTCCCGTTTTAGAAGAGCAATGCTGATTGGCAGACGATATTCCTGACGCCTTGAGCTGGAGGAGTAAAGGAAGAGACCGAAAGATATACACATTCATGTCTGGGGTGGAGAGGGGCCGTTCCGTTGTCGCTCTTGGAGCGAGAACACATAACGAGAGTGTGTACACTTGTACGTGTACTCAAAGAGCGAGGAACAAGTCTCTCCTCAGTACTTCACTGGGAGAGCACCTCTGTCGAGAGCGAATTGGAGTGTGACGCTGTATTGAGTCCTTGCAATTAAGCGTTGTTCACTGTGTTGGCCACCACACTTATTGTGCGGTGTGAACAGACAGAGTTATAGTTAAACGCCTGCGAGGGAATTTTTGAGTGGCATCGCGGTGGACTGGTTATCTGACCAGTGTACCACGCCAATAGTTAGACTAGGGGCGAATAGGAGTCCTTGACTTCATCAATGCGTAGGGAGAGTTTGATTGGTGAAGGTCAATCCAGATAGAACGAGAGTTATCTTATTTGTCAGCAGCGAGCGGTGCAGACAGCAGTCATCGCAGCTTATGGTATTGTGTGCTACAGCTCTTGCGAGCGCCATATTTCCCCCACAACAGTACACTTCACTGCATTTCACATGCGACAGCCTCGACCGTACCTAACAACATTCTAATGGATAATTATTCAAGTAGCTCTAAGATTATTTAATAACCCGGGATTCGAAGAAAACAGACAACTGTGCAGAGGGCTCTACTTTTCATAGCCACCCTAACTGAGCCGTTTGCACACTGAGTGCTTCTAACGTCCAGAACGTTTCTCTCGCGCTTCCCCCGCGTTCTCTTGCGCAAAGGTCCATTTAAACTTAGCGCGAAGTGTTCCCTTAGAACGGAAAACGCCGTCTTGGTGAACATTACCAGCTTCTAAATTAAGTGAAATTACAGCCAGTAAGAACTATGGTTTACTGTGTGTATGGTATCTCCTATTTGGCAACGCCACACACATACAATCACGAATAATATTTTAGTCAAAAGTAATTAAAGTTATTGATAGTCTCAAAGGCATGTTAATCTTTGATTATCCCAATCCTGATGTGGATATATACGTAGTTTGCTATCTCTGGAGAAAGAGGCATCACATTAGTACCGATTTTAGAGTCAATTCTCCACTATCAGATCAAAGAGAGCGGTACACTCCTACAGTGGGAATGGCCACTAGGTGCCAGAAGAGGACGACACGCCGGTATAAAAGGAGGCAGGGAGAATCGTGGTATCAATAGAGAAGCAATAACAGCAGACTGAGTCAGTCGGGAGAGCTTAGTACTCCGTGTGTATATATGTCACTTCCAGCAGGGATATTCCAATTGTTGGTGATGAGACTGTGAAAACGCGAAGGAACGATCGCAGTTAAGCCACGATTAGGCAGGCTCGCGTACTGACGTACAGAGACCGTCAAACACTGCGGACGGTGGATGTAAAAACTCGGATGACATCAGCAGACGGAATCACACGTGGGTTTCAAAGCGCTGGAAGCAGTCAGCTGTATGGTGTTCAAAAAAAGGGTACAGTGGTCGGGTAGTCTCACATAACTCAAACATTTCTGCAGTCAGTGTTAAGCGACACTTAAGGTGGTATAAATAGGGACATCACAGGACAGTGAATGACTGAAAAATAGTGATTTGGAGTGATGAATCACATTATAGCTTGTGGCAAACCAATGAAAAGATTTGAGTTCGGCAAATTTCTGGAGAATGTTACTTGCCATCATGTGAAATGCTAACAGTGAAGTACAGAGTAGGTGTTGTTACAATACTGTTTTTTTTTTAGTGGTTATGGTCTGGTCCCCTTATTGCTCTTAATGAAACGCTACATGCCGAAGGTTGTGAACAAATTTTTCTGGGTTGTGTAGTACGTACAGTGGAGGAACAGTTGATGTTCAAATGGCTCTGAGCACTATGGGAGTTAACATCTGAGGCCACCAGTCCCCTAGACTTAGAACTACTTAAACCTAACTAACCTAAGGACATCACACACATCCATGCCCGAGGCAGGATTCGAACCCGCGACCGTAGCAGCAGCGCGGTTCCGCACTGAAGCGCCTAGAACCGCACGGCCACAGCGGACGGCGAACAGTTGAGAGACTGTGACTGTTTGTGTCGGGATGATACTGTAATCTGATATAAAGCAGCATCTGTAAGGCAATGATTTGTGCCCAACGAAACAGAAAATCTTTGGGATGTATTGGAACGTTGACTTCGCTCCGTCATCACTACAATCTCTGGTATCGGCTCTCGAGGAAGAATGAGCTGCCACTTCTGTACAGACATTGAGACACTTCATTGAAAATGACACCAACAGAGTGCAAGCAGTCAGAAAGGAGAAAGGTGGATAAACCCTATATTAATGTCCATTAGTAGATGTGCATATACTTCTGATTAGGTGGTGTATATAAAACTTCCGAGGGCTGCTGATTAAATAAACCGTCATTCCACTACCAGTTTCGATCAACCGATTGTCATTAGGTATCGTATGCTAACGATGCGATACAGGCCATTGTAGACAATTTTATGTTAAAACATAATAGTAATCAGTTGAACGAAAATGGAGGCGAGTTAAAGTTTCATTTAATCATCACTGCTTTTAAAGATGACTTTTTTGAGACAATTGAGAGATGTGTGGGCAGCAGTTGTACAAAATCAACTCGTAGCTCTTCTAGCCATGAAGGTAAACGTTAGACTCTCTCGAAAAATAGCACTGGATTCTCTACAGGCTTTTCACGGCATAGATGGAAAGGCGGAATTGAATGCTAGTATATAACCCACTCTTTTCGAAAGTTATGAATCCGGCCTTTCGCTTTTATTAACATTTGGACCGAGACTACAGAGAAATATGAAAGAAAATGTAAACTAATCTGTGCAAGACATAATACTCACCTCTCAGCTAATTTTCTTAAACTAACCCCTGGATAGCTTCGTTATGAAGATCAGGGAAGATTCGACAGTTCATTTTTTGCCCCACCCTCACTACATACAATACACCGGTGTGCAAAACGTAAGGTCGAAAGTAGTTTAGCATGAGGTGTGACTGCCAAGTTGTTATAGCTCGATGAAACTCGGACCATACAAGAAAAGAACTGCTACATTATGGTACAGAATTGAAAGAAATGCGTAATGAGACGAACAGAAATGACACATTTGTTTAAAGACAATAATTATTATAAAGACACAGCGATTTCTGATGGTCCCCTGGACATTAAGAAAGGCGCGATGTAGGTCTTAACACGGTTTCTGATCAACACGGACGGTCATGCAACCTCTGCAATGTGCTCCCATGCCGGCCATTAAGGTTTCTGGCGAGTTTTGTGGTAGGACGTTCCACTCCTCGAGCAGCGCAGAAGGCACCTGCTGGGTGGTCGTTGGTTCGTATGGGTGTGCTGCAATACGTCTTCTCAAACCATCCCACACGTGCTCGAAGGGATTTAGGTCAGCAGAAGTGGCAGGCCTGTCCAGTCGTGCGAATGTCCTCTCTATCCAAGCACTCCTCCACCAGCACAGTTCGATGCGGTCGCGCATTTTCATCAATAAACAGGAATTCAAGCCCGAATGCACCACTGAAAAGACGCAAATGGAAAAGTAGCGCTGTGTGACAATAACTTCGAGCTCTGATTGTACCGTGTCGAAAGACTGGGAGGTCAGTACGCCCGTGCAACATAATGCCTCCCCATACCATAACACATGGATCACCAAAACAATAATGTTAGACAGTACTGCACGTACCCTCATATGGTGAGAGGATGGAACACACAATGAACCCAGTTATATGTGGTCAAAGTTTTACTGAGCTTTGTTACTTGACAGTTAACACATCATACGAACACTAACTTTTGCACATCAGTGAAAATTTAAGCCCCCAGTCACGTTTTCCCGACTGTGTGTGAAGGCTGCTCTCAGGAACGACTGTAGGGATTTTTATACGCTTGTCACTAATAAAGAGACTGATGCACGAGGAAGGTGAGTGCGTATAATTAATAAATATTCAGTGCAAAGTGGTTGGTTGAACTATGAAGGTCCTCGATTATGTCGGGCCTCCTGAGAGCTTTCCTGGTGTGGCCTGCTTAAATATTTCGTTATTCAGTTACTTAACCTTTTTGAATCATAACGCAGTGAGCCGTAAACAAAATTAGCGCTACGCCAGACAGGTGGCCCGGCCGCAGTTACTTCTTGCTAACCATGCGAAGCCTCAGCGGAGCGCTAGTATTCTCTCCCACCAACGTATTTTTCCCGCAGGTGGATCTTCACTTACAGTGCTGAAGCTTCTTTCCCCAGTGCGACGCAATGTTTGCTCATGTTGTCTTAATTTGAAAGTGATTAATCGGTTCGTAATCAGCTACGTCCTCAGTTATTTGCCGGTTGTATTCCAATCTATGTCTTCCTCTACAGTTTTCGTCCTCTACAGCTCACTCTAGTACCATGGGCATTTCCTCATGTCTTAACAGATGTCCTATCTTCCTGTCCCTTCCCCTTATCATTGTTTTCCACATTTTCCTTTCCTCTCCGATTTTGCGCAGAACCTTCTCATTCCTTACCTTATCAGTCGACCCAATTTACAACATTCGTCTGTAGTAACACATCTCAAATGTTTCGGTTCTTAGTGATCATTAAAAAGTGAAGTTCACTGTTGCTAGTTACGACTTTCAACAAATTTTTGTTACTCTTAATTTCGTTGCGTGTTGCAAACTTCAAATTACGACGAATTCATAATTCTGCTTTTAGCATATCGATACTTAATTTGTTTCGATTGTCAGATCGTATATGATTCCCCTCACTGAATAATTTTTCCACATGGGTATTGCTGCGTAGAACCGCAAATATCCTTTTGATAATTTTTTATGTTCGATTTGTATGGGTAATTGTTCCTGTTTAATATACGTGTTACCGGCACCGTGCGTCCCAAAAAACCGTAAGTATGAGAACTCCTGCAGACGGTTTGGTCTTGAACTTTTTCTTGTGCGGCGTATTTGGATGTTTCCATTCCATACTCTGCCGTTTACTCTCCGGCTCGTAATGATGGATCCATGTTTCGCCACCAGTAATTATCTTGTCTAAGAAGTTGTTCCCTTCGTCACCATAGCGATCCAAACGTTTTATGCAGATGTCCAAGCGCGTCTGTTTATGCAACTGTGTGAGTTCTTTTGGGACCCATCTTGCACAGACTTGCCGGCCGTGGTGGCCGAGCGGTTCTAGGCGCTTCAGTCTGAAACCGCGCGGCCACAACGGTCGCAGGTTCGAATCCTGCCTTGGGCACGGATGTGTGTGATGTCGTTAGGTTAGTTAGATTTAAGTAGTTGTAAGTCTAGGGCACTGATGACCTCAGATGTTAAGTCCCATAGTGCTGAGAGCCATTTGAACCATTTGCACAAACTTTATGAAACTCAAGTCTCTTGTGGATCATTTTTTAGGCAGAACTGTGACTAATTTGCAGACGATGTGCCACTTCCTCAATAGTTAATCGTCTGTCTAAGAGAATCATTTCACGTGAACGCTCAATGGTTTTTTCATTTGCGGTAAGCGGTCGTCCGGCTCCTTCATCGTGCGTAACATTTGTGCGACCATTTCGGAATTTTTCAGTCCTTTTGTAGACACTCTGTTGTGGCAAAACACTGTTCCCGTACTGTACCGAAAGTATTCGATGAATTTCGGCCCCTGATACGCCTTCCGACCACAAAAAAGCTGAACGTTGCTTTTCTTTGGTGCAAATAGACAGCGGAGCAGCCATGATTAGCAGCA